>NC_068417.1:19351863-20006863 GCF_023724105.1 Carassius gibelio | reverse complement strand
CTTATTGAGAATTAACAGAAGTTTAAATGTTGATACTTGATTCATTTGAAGTCACTATTGTGGTGGAAAGTGTCTGGTTTAGTTGGGATCTTGGTCCAGTTACTTCTTGTGTTAGCTTGTCTCTTGCTGCTGTAATGCTGTATTTTAAAACACTGTTATAGTGAAAATATCTCAGTGGTAAATCATTTACCACTCGTATGTGAAAATACCTGAAAGTGTGAAGTGTGTTTGCGGCCAAATGTGCATTTCACAAAATAGAAAATATTTGCATGGCATGTTCACTTTGAGCAAAGACAAGAGGTTGTAGTTCACAGAGAATGTTTTCCATATAAACTCTTGGAAAATAAACTCGTTAGACAACTTTGCACTCCATATCCAGCTCTGAGATCTAAAATGATTGATTGTGTATTATAGCATTTGTGGTGGCTGGTATTCACAAGTAGTAGCATGCAATGTACACACCCACCCACACACATTTTATTCAGTTCACTGCTGTGTTCAGTTGTGAATGTGAGTGCTGTGACTCTCTCCTGTTACAAAGGAAACAGTTTATTGTCCAGCATCAGTGTGTCTGATCTCAGCATCAGTCTCTCTCTACCTCTGGAGGTGGAATATCAGGAGAACAACATCTACAGCTGTGTGATCAACAATCCCATCACAAACCAGACCACACATCTGGAAATTAGTCAACTTTGTCAGCCAAATTCAGGTATGTCGGTATTTGGGACTTTTACACTGGGTGCATTTACTGTGACGAGTAGCATGCAATGTACCCACACACACTTTATTACATGCACACCAACAAAACCCTAACAGGAATGCTGTTTTCTAACTTTATTTTCTTCAAACACGTGCGCAAAACAAGCTTGTTCGCTTTAATCGCGTAATAAAAACGGCATTCGCGTTGATAAGATGTGTCAGCGCCATTTTCCTCAGAAACCTTGGAATAAAACGCAGGACTTCGAAAAACAAACAAACAATCACAGCAAACGCAAAGGATGATTGTGTATAAGCAAGCATTTTCTGCGCTTCCATTAAACGTAGGCTATTAAATGAAAAAAAGTAGAGGCAAGTAGTCTGGCTATGTGGTAGTCCTACCTATTTATTTTTTCTCGGACTAACACTGCCAACCCACATCACCGGAGCTGCAACAGCAATGACGCCGCCTTTTAGATTTCGTCTGTATGTGAAGAGATCGACGTACACATAATATAATTCTCAGAAATGTCTCGGTTTATGCTTTCAGATTATTCTGGCTTTTAACGAATATGGTGTTTCGTGCATTTTTCTGTTTATGTCTGTGGCTTTTGGGAGGTAAGTAATGTTTTAATTGCTTCAGTTATTCCTATAGACTATACAATCAAACTCCAGTATGTTCTAACAGTTTGAAGCTTGTTAAACTAAAACGTCATCTTTGTTTAATTTTCGCCTTTAGGGAATGAACACTTAGATCCAGGAATGTTAAAATAATAAATCGAATGTGCAGTTTACAGCACTTTAAAAGATGTAGCCTACACTTTGCCAAAATGTATTAAACTTAATCTACAGCCTACATGCAATTTAATGACTTAAGTTTTTAGCCCAAAATTGTCATTTGCTTTCCACCATGTGTTTCCAAACCTGTAAGACTTGTGTGTGGAATAGCTGGCAAAAAAAAAAGGTATTTAGCTGTTTCCTCTTTTTTAAAACACTCACAAAAGTGGGAAATACAGTATAGCACCAAAGAGAATAAACGCATATTTGCCAACTGGTGAAAAGCATAATTTCTTCACCTGTATGTCTTTCATGTTCTTTATCTGCGGAACACAAAGAAGATATTCTGAAGAACAGTGAGGTCCAAACAACAATTGACTTTCACTGTATTGACAAAGAAAACACAGAATATCTTCTCTTGTGATCCACAGATGGAAATCAGTCACAGGTTTGGAATGACATGAGGGTGAGTAAATGATGGAAGAAACTACATTTTAGGAGAACTGTCCCTATCCCAGCATTTCTTTATGATGCTGTTTATTGTATAAACCAGTTGTGTAAAAATGAAGTGTGATTCTTTTATTTTTTCATACTTGTAAATACTCACGTTAAAGAAATTGTAATGAAGTTTTATTTTTGTTTTCGAATAAACTCTGAAAGATATCTGAGGTGATAATCTGTGACTGTTTTGTCGACTCTTTTCTTCAGGTGTGTCTGATGTTTATTCAGATGAAACAGTGATGATATCAGTGATGGAGGGAGATTCTGTCACTTTAAACACTGATGTTACTGAAATACAGCAAGATGATCTGATACTGTGGTCATTTAGATTTAACAGTTCAGAGACTCGTATCGCTGAAATCTATAAACAGATTGTCTCTGTGTATGATAATAAAGAGAATAATGAGAGATTCAGAGACAGACTGAAGATAGATGAGCAGACAGGATCTCTGACCATCACAAACATCAACAAATTACACTCTGGACTTTATAAACTAAAGATCATCAGTGGACAGATGAAATACTTCAGCTTCAGTATCGCTGTCTATGGTGAGTAAACTGAAGAAATCATATTGAAAAGAGTTTTTTAAATTTTAAATTAAATGTAAAACTGACCATCTGGAAGCACATTGTTATTGATCTGTGATGATTGACTATCACATCGCTACCAATAATGGACTGTTCCTGTTTTTCTTTCATGTTTTTTTTAGGCATTCTGCCTGTTCCTGTCATTATCAGAGACGCTTCTCAACATTTTTCACCTGAATCATCAGGTCAGAATTGTTCACTGCTGTGTTCAGTTGTGAATGTGAGTGCTGTGACTCTCTCCTGGTACAAAGGAAACAGTTTATTGTCCAGCATCAGTGTGTCTGATCTCAGCATCAGTCTCTCTCTACCTCTGGAGGTGGAATATCAGGAGAACAACATCTACAGCTGTGTGATCAACAATCCCATCACAAACCAGACTCAACACAACATCAACATCACTCAACTCTGTCAGCCAGATTCAGGTATGTGAGTATTTGGGTGCATTTACTGTGACGAGTTGCTTTCACTTTCACCTAATAACTCCCTTAGAGTCTATAATTGGACTGTTTGACAGTTAATAATGTCATGCTGGTTTATCAGTCGAATGTATTAATGAGATTGAGATGTTGAGTTGAATTTACAACGGCTCACCCATATTAAGCATTTTGACAAATAACACCTTTTCAGGTGTGTGTGTGTGTGTGCTCTTAATATTGGGTTTCCAAGCACATTATATAAAGGTTATATTCCTAGCTATATAAATGATATAAATGAAACTTCACAGATAGAGTGTGTATGAGCATTAGCATCTCAGCTAACACGGAACATTCACTAATTTTCTTTAAAGGGTAAGATAGATGTTATGATAAAATGTTTTTTAAATAACATTTTTGGAACATTCAAATACAATTAGTACCATTTGATATTTATTCCTATGCTGTTGAACTTGAGAGAATATTCTTAGAACAATGTTCTTTAAATGTTTTCATGATGTCTTTACTAAAGGTTATGGTTATGGTTGAGTGAACACATTCTAAGAAATACATTTTGGGAATATTCATTTTATTCTTGATGAATGTTATCATTAACCTTCTTGGAATATAAAATATAATAAAGTAAGAACAATATGCTGTTATTGATACCCTTCAAGATCTCCTGGAAAGAGCTGTGGGAGATGGAGGCATTCAGGGCAAGCTTTACCATCAGGGCTGCCTAAGATGTCCTTCCTTCTCCCGCAAACCTAAAACAATGGTATGCCGAAGACCCCACATGCCCTTTATGCCCAAGTCTAGCAACGCTGAAGCACATCTTAGTGGGATGCAAGACCAGCCTCACACAAGGCCGTTACACCTGGCGGCACAACCAGGTGCTAAAGTGTCTTGCAGCAGTGTTAGAAAGCCGACGGACAAGTGTGAATGCCCTTCCTCCCCCGTCACCCCAGTGGCATCCAACACCATTTGTTTTTCGGGAGGGTGAGGGTCAAGCCAACCTCACCACCATAAGATCAGACTCTGGTCAGCTGGGCAGAGCATGTGACTGGAAGTTGCTGGCAGACTTGAGCAAGAAACTCTGCTTCCCAGCTGAAATCACAGCCACCAACCTGCGACCAGACCTTGTTCTGTGGTCAGCTTCACTCAAGCTTGTTTACATCATCGAGCTCACCGTGCCCTGGGAGGGTGCAGTGGAGGAGGCTTATGAACGCAAAAGGTTGAGGTACGCCGAACTTGCAACCGATGCGCAACAACAAGCCTGGAATGTGAAATTACGCCCAGTGGAAATAGGCTGCAGAGGGTTCGTAGCCACCTCAACATCCAGGCTACTCAGGGAGATGGGAGTGCGAGGAGAGGCCCACCGACAGGCAGTCAAAGACCTCTCTGCGGCTGCAGAAAAGGGAAGCCAGTGGCTATGGGTAAAGAGAAAAGACTCCTCCTGGGTCTTCAAAGCGCTTTTCACACTGCACGTCGGACCCGCAATATTCCCGTAACATTGCCTGGTCGCCTTCTGTGTGAAAGCAACCACGTCCCGAAATTGATTACCGAATCGAACCCGGGTTGGGGACATAGTAACATTGCGGTAATCGATCCGGAACGACCGCTGTGTGAACAAAAGCCAGATCTAATTCCATATCGAAGTGATGACGTGCGTTATCGTGCGACTTTTTTACCGGCTGTTTTGAAGGAAGATCAACGTTCGCGACGAAAACACATGTGCAAACTGTAATGAAGCAGAGATCAGTTAGTTCCTCACTTTCAGCACTGATGCCGAGATCGTTTGCTTCAGTGAAAGTATAATGTGCCAAGCGTTGTCGACTCGTACATTACACGTCACGCGCTGATGTCACGTGTCGTTACGGGATCTTCAAGGGTTGTGTGTGAAAGCACGCACATATACCGGGTCATCACTGGCAGTGTGAAAGTGCCAAATCTAGCGACCAGGGAACAATTACAGGAACACTTTACCCCTGTATTTGCCGGAATGGCAGTGTGAAAGGGGCTCAAGTGAGTTGATGGCACCTAGGGAGTGAACCTGGGACGCTGGGATTCACTGCTGAACCCTCTGGAGGTGTCGTGGGCCTATCAGCGAAACACCAAGGAAGGAGGGTGCCCACTTGACAACCCAAAGGGTGCCATCACTCAATCGACTATCCCACGGAGTCTCATCGGAGCCTCAAGAATGCATTAAGGGATATCAACATCAAGTCCTATACAACAGATCCAACACAAATTTTTCAAATATACATTTCTTAGCTGGGAAATTGCTTTATTCAATTTAGAGGAGTACACATGAGCAAGATGTGGAATTATGTTTTTTTTTTTTTTGTTCATCTCTGTCTCTTGAATTAGTCTAATGACTGTTTGTGTTTCATCCATTACAGAATCCAACCAGACTACTCTTCTTCTAGTTGTGTTGCTCTTGGTCTTGCTGCTGTTAGTGATCTCAGCTGTAGTTGTGATGATGATGATCTGTCGACGAAGAAAATACACACGAGCTAAACAAGAGGGTAAGTATTACATACAACTAAATATATAGAAGTGTCAAAAAATCTTGGAAACACAATATCGGTTTCTTAAACTTTTTTTATTATTTTATACATTTTTATCAAACAGCTCAGAGTAATGAGGAGGAGGTTGATTATACTGAAGCAACATTCATTAAACATGAAGATCAGGATACGGTAAGATATGTTTGCTAACCTCTGCTCTAAAACTCTTTGCTTGTAGAAATCTTGCTAAGTTGCTGTA
Source organism: Carassius gibelio (assembly GCF_023724105.1). Classification (NCBI taxonomy): domain Eukaryota; kingdom Metazoa; phylum Chordata; class Actinopteri; order Cypriniformes; family Cyprinidae; genus Carassius; species Carassius gibelio. Next base: position 20,001,119 of record NC_068417.1, on the reverse strand, counting down.
GTTTGTTTATATACATGATGTTATATCTTTTAACATTCAGACATTATACACAGTATTTGAAAATCTGGATTTAATGGTTCTTAATTTGCTTTTGCTGGCTTGTTTTCTTTTGTCACAAAGCTCCTATGAATAGACTCTGAATCCTATGAGACACTTCTCTAACTATGTTAACGGTCTTTGTGGGAATAAAAATAACCATAAAATGTCACATAGTGTGTTTTTTTTCATTGATTGTTATTATTTGTGTATTAATTGTCATTTTCATATTCGGACTGTGCTTTAAGCATGTGTATTATCATTATTGTGCTCATCTCTCTCTTGATTTCCTCATGTGTGTCTCTAACAGAGGGCTAACGGACACGATCAGACGGTGTATTCAGAAGTTGTTTTGAGAAGATGATCGTGTGGACTGTATGCCTCTTCTACCGGTGCAGAGCATGTTGAGGTGTATTTCAGTGTAGCAAAGCTCAAAACCCCAGTTAAACTGCAAATGCACTGGTTCTAGCTACACATGACTGAATTTCAGAATATATTTTTTTAAACTTTATTAAGAAAGACCACGTCACATTTCAGGGATTGTAATTTACTTGTACACAAATACATAAAGGTCAGATGTGTTCAGTACTGTAGGATGCTTGTATAATCGCTGTGCTCGTGGCTCCCTCTGCTGACTCTCTGTCAGACTAAAATGCTAAAATGGGTTTGACTTTCTGCTGGTAGATAACCATCTGTGGGACAAAAAGCTACATTGTCTTTAAAAATTTTTTTTTTTAAATATTTGTAATTTATTGTTGCCTTCCGATATTTCTAAAATATCAGTTCAATAATATAATATCAGGTTCTCTAAATTATCTGTCATTATGTTGTAATCTGTGTAAAATTTGCACATTAAATATTGTAATCAGCAAGCAATAATTTTCTATGTGCATTCGGAGGGAGTGAGTGCTCCAGTAGCCTACATGTGATGCATTTACTCATAAGATGTTTTTATTTTCTGTAGAAAGTTCTTGCAATGTAAATGAAAACACAGAAAATAATGTTTTGCAATAGTTATCAGTATTAATTATGTCTGTGTAATGTGGTTCATTTATGGACACTGAATGAAGCTCTTGACAAAATCTCAGTAACATCTGAATATCTCCAGTTTTAGAGTCAATCTAAGCTGACAAACCCAGGTCATGTGATTTAAAGGGACTGATGAATCGAGTTTTATCTTTATTCAAATTGTTTGAATGTAATTTTAGTCTATATAAATGCTTATATCTTTTTTTGCCTTGCTTAAATTCTTTACTTGAAATGTTTGAAGGCTGTTGAAGTGATTTGTCTGTTACGATATTAAACATTTTCTCTGCACTGATTATTTGTCTCTTTATGCCACAATAAAGCTCTGATGTTATTCATGGAAAACTGATGCACTTTTTTTATTCTGTTTTTATGAATCCCAGGATCAAATGTTGTTTTCAGTCATAAGATTGAATTCTGTTGTTCGTCTGTCACATTACTGACAGTTTGGTTAAAGCTAAAGCCTGTGGTTTCACTGGATGTATTTGTAAGTTTGATATGGGGAAGAGCATTTCATGTGTGAAAGCTTAACATCATAACCTTAACATCATGAATACTGATTGAACAATTTAATCATGAATAAACCTTATTATAGTTTGACATAACACAACTGAATTGCAATGTCTGTTTTTAAAGACGTTGGTGGAAGATGCTAAACTCTTACTGAGGTCAGTGCGTCAGGGGTCTGATCTCGGTGCGTCTGGTTATTTTTCTGGGTAAATGCACAAAGCAGAATTCAGTGTGAGTGTGGGTGTTAAATATGTGGTTTTGTCACATCCACAAGTGAACGTTATGATGAAAACAGCAGTGTGTGAACAACCAGCGTGAAGCTCAGGTGATCTAAAGTGATTTTCTAATTAAAGGGACAGTTCACCTAACAATGACAATTACAGCAGGATTTACTCAACCTCAAGCATCCTAGAAATATATGACCAATGTAATATATGTAAATATATATATAATGCCATGACCAAAGAGAGAGAAAAAACATATTTAACAACTAATGAAATGATGACAGATTTAGGGGTGAAGTCAAGTTAACTGCATTTTTTCCCAGTGATTTCCCCGAATTCACCCACATTTTTTTATATTAATTGTGATATATTATTCTTATTTTTTAATTAGACTGAATTAAGCTGGATGGTTACATCACCGTTTTCTACAGAACTGCTTTATAAATGAACTGAACTCATTTCATAATTGATGAACTTCACACAGTTATTAAACTGAAGTGAATCAACCATGAACAGTCCTCAATCCATCCTTCAATCAGATCTCAAGCCCAGCAACCAGTGTGAAGTCTGCACTTACAGGGAAATATTTTCTGTCATCATTTATTCACCCTCATGTCATTCATGTGACGTTCTTCTTCTGCGAAACACAAAAGCAGACATTTAGAATTTTATTTTGACAAAGAAAACAGAATATTTGTTTAATTGAAGAAAGTCAGTCACTGTTTTGGAACAAAATGCGGGTGTGTAACTGTAAATATATAAGTAAATAAATGCACATTATCATTGTGTATAAGCAAATGTTTTCTTCTTCTTCTCCTTCTCCTGGAGGTAAAAAGGTATGTTCAATTCAATTCAAGTTTATTTGTATAGCACTTTTTACGATACAAATCATTACAAAGTAACTTTACAGAAAAATTAAGTTTCTACAATATTTAGTAGTAGCTTATAAGTGGTCTGTGTGTGGAAGGCTATTTAATATTTTTTTCGGACTGAAACTGTTGACCCACAGTCAGTGAAAGAGCATCAGCAAACGAGACGCTTCCTCTTTGAAGAAGGTTTCTGAAACGTGAAGAGCTTTTTGATTGTTCTTTTCAGACATGTGGCGGGTGTTTCATGCATTTTTCTGTTTTTGTTTATTAAGTTATATATTTTTACAGGTATATTTCTTGTAATACAGGCAGACTATTCCAGTATATTCTAACAGTCTATATTCTAACTTCATCTTTTTTTGCATAGGGTTTAAAAACTTTAATCCTGGAATATTAAAGGACCAGTTCACACTGAATTAAATTTAAACCTTAATGTATATATATATATATACACTGTTAGAAATGTCTGTAAATTTAACAGTATTTAACTGTAAAATGAACTGTATTTTACTGTAGGACAGTTTTCCAGCATATTACTGTATTTTAAAGTTACATTTTGGGGAATACCCTCTTGGCGACACTAAATTACAGTATTTTTAATTTACTGTAAATCTAAATACAGTAAAGAAAAAATGAGCGTGAAACCTGACCAATCACAGATCAAGTTTTATTTCCCACTTGGAGAAAGAAGAAAACAAGACACACAGATGCGAAAAGAACCAGTCAGATGCAAAGGTGGGTACAAATATTACTTCTTTTACTTTAAATATATTATATCTTTGGTTTAACTAAAACAAAAATATAAATAAAAAAACGCTGCCACTGAACGGCGCGCAGTCACCTCACATTTATGCTGTGAAGAGAGCTAGAGAGAGTTGTGGTGACACTGTGCAAACATTCATATTTCTTTCCTTTCTTTCCCTTTTCTGAACGTTTCACCGTCAAAATATGGACATTAACGGGTCTCTGCCTTGGGTTTGACCACTCCAGAAGCTGGTGAGTGTTCATGTGAACTGTTAGCCGAACAACAAAGCTTTCGTGGATTTAGCTTAAAGTCAGTCGGATTTTTCCCGCTATTATCGCTTGCTGTTAACTGATTACCCCATATAAATGCACGTCGTGCTTGTAGTGCTAGAGTAAAACCCGCAATGTTCGTGTCGTGTGCAAACACTGGCGTCTCTGTGGAGACATTATACGCCTTTATTAATCATGCCAAAGGGCATAAAAACACGGCGAATTTAAGGTTTTCGTGTGCAGTTCCTGAATGCTCATACACTTTCCAAAGCCTCTCCGCCCCTCAGTCTCACATTTAACGTTACCGCAAACACATAAAGTTAAGGAAACTAAACAACCAAGAGAAAAATATGTCTACTTCAAATGTAACATTTGTTCTGTACATCAGCATCGGGAGAATAACATAATCTCGTTCTCGAAAATGCGCCGCAAATGGCACAGAACATAATGGAAATGTTTTCAGGGGACCCCAGTAAGTGACGAACCCGACTGTGTACATCCAATGCGCGATCAACGGCTGTCCGAATTCACCAGGGGGCAAGGAACTCGACCGGAAGTTGAAGTCGGGTGGGGGCTGCCATCTTTTGGCAGAACTTCACTTGCGTTAGCATTCCCATTGACTCCCATTCATTTTGACGCCACTTTGACAGCGAGTAACTTTACATCTGAGGTGTTTAAAGACTCCGTTTGTCCATTATTTATTTCTAAAGATACACGACAATGTATAAAGGGCTCCATTACCTTCTATGTTACATTATGGCCCCGTATAAACAGTTTTTGTAAAAAATAGGCTAACGATTGCGTCATAACCACTCGGCTCGCTGTCGCATTACCGTACAGACAGGACGAGAAGCTCGCAGGCAATTAACTTAATATGGCGTACTGGCGTTACATTTTAAAATACTATACAAAATAATTAATCAGAATACTTACTCCTGCTCACTCATGCCAACGAACTCCCCGCTCAAGCTCGCCGTCTCTGCAAGATTAACGATGGCAGTTTGCACGCACAGCTACTAGAAGATTTACATCTGTCAGACAGGTTGCTGACGTCGTCAAGCTTCGTTTGAGTCTGCGCGTCAGAAAGGGAAGTGCTAAAAAACGCTAAAAATGGGCTTCACTTGTCTCAATTGAGTTCCAATGGGGTCGCTGTGTCCATTTCTTTTACTGTCTATGGAATTCACTCACTCGTTTTCATTCACAGCTTCAAGTGAACCGTATTAGTGGACTAATGTAGAAATGAGTGAATGAGTGTTAAGGGGGCGATTTCGGATTTAGCCAACGTAATTTCCTCATTATTTTAACCTGGGATGTTCTCGTGACAAAGCAGCATGGTGTCTATCAGCTTAATAGCTGTACTTAGGACATAAATGTCTTATTATTGCTGTTAACATAACTGTTGCAAATAAATACATTTTATACAGAAAAGTTTTCGTAATATGCTTTATTTATCTGTGTGTGTCTCAACTTTAAAATTAGCTGTTTCATCTTTGGACCCTACATTACCTTACATTTCTTACCTATGAAACTTATTTAAACATAACATTACAATTTTTTTTACAATGTTACTAATGTATAGATTAATATCTCACCCTCATGTTCTTTTTACATTTTTTATATTATATATAAAGTTGTATGTCATAAATATGTAATCTCTGTATTTTTTGCAAGAAAACAAAAGTAGACGTTGAGTACTAAACATGCTCCATCCGGGTTCGTCACATATTGGGTCCCCTGGAAATATTTCCGTTGTGTTCTGTGCCATTTGCAGTGCATTTCTGTATTTGGTTGTGTTGTGAGTATTTGGTTGTTTTGTTAGACATTTTTCACATCAAATGATCTAACTTTTTTTTCTGTTATGTAAAGGTTAAATGTTAACCCTGACAACAGCAAGTGCTCCTCAAAGTTCCACGTCATCAAAAGAAGTGGGAAGATGGTGCAAAGGAAGAACTCTGGTCTGAACCCTCATGTATCCTCCTTCATTAAAGGGATAGTTCACCCAAAAAATTAATTCACCCATTAATAACTCACTCTCATGTCGTTCCAAACCTGTGAGACCTCCATTTATGTCCTCTGTCCCTCCATTGAAGCTGTGTGTTCGGTCTGCTGTCCATGTCCAGAAAGGTAAGAAAAACATCATCAAAGTATTCCATGTGACATCAGAGGGTCAGTTAGAATTTTTTGAAGCATCGAAAATACGTTTTGGTCCAAAAATAGCAAAGACTACAACTTTATTCAGCATTGTCTTCTCTTCCGTGTCTGTTGTGAGAGAGAGTTCAAAACAAAGCAGTTTGTGATATCCGGTTCGCGAACGAATCACTCCCATGTAATTGGATCCTTTTGAACCAGTTCACCAAATCGAACTGAATCATTTTAAACGGTTCGCATCTCCAATACGCATTAATCCACAAATGACTTAAACTGTTAACTTTTTTTAATGTGTCTGACACTCCCTCTGAGTTCAAACAAACCAATATCCCGGAGTAATTCATTTACTCAAAAAGTACACTGACTGAACTGCTGTGAGGAGAGAACTGAAGATGAACACCGAGCTGAGCCAGATAATGAACAAAATACTGACTCGTTCTCTAGTCAGCCACATTAAAAAAGTTAACAGCTTAAGTAATTTGTGAATTAATGCGTATTGGAGACGCAAACAGTATAAAATGATTCAGTTTGATTTGGTGAACTGGTTCAAAAAGATCCGGTTACATCGAATGATTCATGAACTGGATATCACAAACTGCTTTGTTTTGAACTGTCTCACAACAGACCCAGAAGAGAAGACAATGCTGAATAAAGTCGTAGTTTTTGCTATTTTTGGAACAAAATGTATTTTCGACGCTTCAAAAAATTCTAACCGACTCTGATTGTCACATGGACTACTTTGATGATGTTTTTCTTACCTTTCTGGACATGGACAGTATACCACACACACAGCTTCAAAGGAGGGACTGAGAGCTCTCGGACTAAATCTAAAATATCTTAAACTGTGTTCTGAAGATGAACGGAAGTCTCACGGGTTTGGAACGATATGAGGGTAAGTTATTAATGACCTAATTCTGATTTTTGGGTGAACTATCCCTTTAAGGAGTTTCTGGATTTCAGCTGGCAAAACTATTAAGCTACTAAGAGCAAATACATTCTACACAGGAGTTTAATGAATTTGTAAATTTTTAAGATTGTTCTTATGACTGAATCTGTTCATGTCTGTTGTTTTAAAATGCTCTTAATATGAAACTTTTATGTATAAATTAAATGTATTCAAGTTTTTGGAAAACTGAAAGTACAATCTGCAAGAATATTAAAATGTTATTTCAAGTATTACAATTTAACTATTAAACCAATAAAAGAAGTTAAACAGTCTTTTGTTTCTTTTTATAGTTTTTACTACTGAGACATGAGACCTGTGTAAATTTCACAATGTAAAGTTATATTTTATTGTATTAAAATATATAAAAGGAGAAAAAAACATAATTGTGTTTTACAGTAAAAAAATATATTACTGCAAATACATTTACAGCAAGTTAAATGGTACTGTAAATATGAATACAGTATTTTTACTGTAAGTTTAATTTACAGTAAGTTACTGGCAAACTGCTGCCAGTAAGTTACTGTAATTTCTACAGGAAATTTTTTACAGTGTATATATATATATATATATATATCAATTCAAAAGTAAAAATTTTAGCCAAAAATTCAAATTGTCACCATTTACTTTAGTCTCACTCGTGTTTCTAAACCTGTATGACTTTTATGTGGAATACAAAAGTACATGTTTTTCACTTTGATATCTTTTAACATGTAACAAAACTGATACCGTAGATAGTTTTGGGATAGTAAAAAAAAAAAAAAAAAAAAAAAACTTCTTTCATGTTGTGATGAACTTTCTTTTTTCTGCGGAACACAGATATCTGAGTGGGGTCCAAGCAACATTGACTGAACACAAAATAAATAGATAGATAAAAGATTATCGTCTTGTGGTCTCCACGGAATAAGGACAGTCATACAAGTTTGAAATAAAATGAAGATGATTAAATGATGACAGAAGCTTTATTTGATCTGAAGTAACCCTTAAAATTATTTTCGTATTATGGTACTGTTTATTGTGTAAACCAGTTATGTAATAATAAAGCTTGATACTTTTGCTCCATTTAGATTTTTTTTGTACATATGTTATAACATTTATATAAAAAAAAGTTTTAATATTGTTTTGTTTTTAGATAAACTCTGAAAGATACCTAAGATGATCATCTGTGCTGACTCTTTTCTTCAGGTGTGTCTGATGTTTATTCAGATGAAAGAGTGATATCAGTGATGGAGGGAGATTCTGTCACTTTAAACACTGATGTTACTGAAATACATAGAGATGATCTGATTCTGTGGACATTTAGATTTAACAGTTCAGAGACTCGTATCACTGAAATCTATAAACAGATTGTCTCTGTGTATGATAATAAAGAGAATAATGAGAGATTCAGAGACAGACTAAAGATAGATGAGCAGACAGGATCTCTGACCGTCACAAACATCAACAAATTACACTCTGGACTTTATAAACTACAGATCATCAGAGGAGATGTCAAACACGAGCTTCAATCTTGCTGTCTATGGTGACAGTTTCTTGCACAGACTGATCGTTTTGTGTATTTAGACCTCAATGTATTGTCACAAGCCACAGAGTTTAATTTGGTTTTGTTCGTTTGTTTTTTTGACTCTCAAAGCCATGTAGCCCATTGACTGCCATTATATGACTGACAAACTACAACGGTTTGGGTTAAAAATCTTTCTTTGTGTTCTGCTGAAGAAACAAAGTCCCCTACATCTTGGATTCCGTGGGGGTAAGAAGATAAACATTGAATTTTCATTTTTGGGTGGACTATCCATTTAAGGTATTTCAAATACTACTTCATACAAAGTCATGATGTTCTTCTCTTTAAATAACTAAACATAACTTGATGCAAATACTAAAGCCCCTTTCACACTGCGATTCCGGCAAATACACGGATAAAGTGTTCCGGCAATTGTTCCTGGGTCGCTAGATTTTGCACTTTCACACTGCCAGTGATGACCCGGTATATGTGCGTGGTTTCACACATAACCCGTGAAGATCCCGTAACGACATGTGACATCAGCGCGTGACGTGTAATGTACGAGCCGAAAACGTTAGGCACGTTATACTTTCACTGAAGCAAGCAAACAATCTCGGAATCAGTGCTGAAAGTGAGGAACAAACTGATCTCTGCTTCATTACATTTTGCACATTTTTTTTTTTTGTCCCGAACGTTGGTCTTCCTTCAAAACAGCCGGTAAAAGAGTCGCTTGATAAAGTGTTTCATCACTACGACACTGCATTATATCTGGCTTTTCTTCACACAGCACTCGTCCCGGGTTGAACCCAGCAATGTTACTAGGTCCCCGACCCGGGTTCAATGCCGGAATTAATCCAGGCACGTGTTTGCTTTCACACAGAAATTAAGAATTTATTTAATCACACAGATTGAATAATGTTTAAATTATTGTATTAATTTTATTTATGAAATCCATATGTACCATGATATGTGAAAATATTGTTGAACCAGTTCTAACAAATAAAAATAAAACATTTAATCAAGCAGACGTTCATTTACGTTTACATTATACATATACAGTATACAGTAATTTATAGATATAAAGGTAAGAACAGAGAAGTTTGTATTTATTCCTGATTCCTCAAGATTGATAAATATTACTTTTTTACAAATTGTAATGAAATAAGACTTGAGGAAAATCAGGAGTTATCAACTAAATATTGTCTGATCTAAGTATTTTCAAGTTTTGATTTTGTGCAAAAGTGTTACATATATTTGATTTATACAAATTAATCAAAAAGTATCATAATATTGTATTTCAGTTGACTGGTGGTGCATTAATGCTCACTTTGTCCTTTCCCTATATATTTTTATGGCAAACCACACACGTGATCAGTGTAGGAAGAAATTCCCACATAAAGAAACTCAAATCCTCACTGGAAAGAAACAGCATACATGTTGTAGTGATTTTTCCTGTTGCCAACCTAGCGAGGTGAAACAGTGTAGTGATGGGTATTCGCGTCACCAAGGACGTTATGATATTTGGATCACGTGTCACTTAAGGTGTGGTTACTCTATTGGTGGAAACTCTTAACTTCTAGAGCCTCTTAAGTATAATTAACACAAGGAAGACACAGATGAAACAAAACAGATTTTATTAGCAAAATATAGACAAGAGTAATCACCAACTACGAAATGAATACCATCAATGAAATGGGAATAAAAGTGCATAAGATGCATAAAACGCAAGTGATTATGTTGAGTGTTGCAATGTCAGAGTAACGTTATCTGGAAAGAGAAACTGTTGCTTCTCTGAAAGAAATAAGGTGAAGAACCCTATTATGCATCAAACAAATATATGAAAGATTTGCTATAAGCTGCAGTTGGCTTTATAATATCTAATTTAAATTAGAAAAATCATATGATGGTAATTTCTAACAATGCCAAGGTCTCTGGAAAAGGTTTGGATAAGTGATATTTACGTTCTCTGTGGTAGAGTGAGCAGTCCGGTAGTGGTGACTTTATCCTGGTAGCAATGCACTGGGTAAAGGAGCAGGAATCTGTTTCAGCTTTGAGCACAAAGCACTGGAGGATGCTAATCCCCTGGAACACCAAAGGGTCCTAAAATCTGGAACACACAGATGTGTCCCTGCAGTAGATGCAGAAGGTCCTCAGCCTGAAACATGCAAGCAAAGGTACCTTGGAGTGAAGGTTTGCTCACCGGAGCTGGACGAAGACTCTAAATGAAGTTTAGAGGTCTGAGGACTAGGTATCTGTTATTGCATCTTTCCTCATGGGTCCAAGGCTCAGAATGTTGTTGATCTGTTGCAGTCTTTTCCTTGACAGGATTCAGACTCAGAACGGAGGTTGATCTGTTGTAGTCTCAACTTTACAGGCTAGAGACTCAGAACGGTTGTTGATCTGTAAGTGTCTCCTGGATGTGTCAGTGTCTCTGTTAATGTCTCACCCTTGTAGGCCGGACACTCAGAACTGGCTCTGTTAGTGTCTCATCCTTGCAGGACTCAGACTCAGAACAAGGAGTGTCTTTTGGGAAGGTACCTTTACCGACGAATACATAAAATATCTTAAACTGTGTTCCGAAGATGAACGGAGGTCTCACGGGTTTGGAACGACATGAGGGTGAGTTATTAATGACATAATTTAGATTTTTTGGGTGAACTATCCCTTTAAGGATCTCATGAGAGTTCACACTGGAGAGAAGCTGTACTCGTGTGATCAGTGCGGACAGTTTCAATGCTCCATCACCTTCCCTTTGTCCCCTTATTATATGGCTTTAGTCCATATTTAATCATCATTTGTTAATCAGTATTATTTTATTTTTATTAATAAGTGATCAAAATTATTTTTGCATGGTTTATATGTAAGTTGTTTTGATTTTCTTGTTCCTACAATAAATTATGTAAAGTATGTATCATGCTTAGTTTGTTTACTTTTGTTTTATTTTTATACATCGAAATTTTTATTTTCGGTGTTCATATCAGCAGGATTCAGCAGAAAAAAAAAACAATATTAGGAATAAAGACATACTTGTAGCAGTGCGACTTTTTGTGCAATAAATTCCATCAATTTTGTTTAATATATGATATTTTATAGATGTTTTGCTGTGATACTCTACAAAACAAGATTAAAAACACCTTTTTTTTTTGTCACTGCTGAAAAAAGATCACTTTCTGTTAAATTAACTGTATAGTTTGAATTAAGCTAGCCTACATCAGCAGTGCATGGTTTAAGGTGAATACTCCTACATCACTCTTGTCAATCTTGATCGTTGCAACAAAAATCTTGACTTTATCTAGTAGTTATTTTGGGGAAAATTATTTTTTTTTTTCTTGTTAATAAATTAATTAATACCTTTGTCAGCTTTTTGGCCGCTTCGAGGATCCGTACCATAATTGCAAATTCCAGGTGGCTGGCTTGACTAAGGTAGCAAGTTTACTGAGGTGAGTTGTTCACATAGATTCATATATTTACACAATCATGACAAAATGTTTTTACACAACAAAACTACTTTTACTACATTTATGAACATAAGCTAGACCAAACAAGCCTTTGTAGACAGACCGGTGTGGCTGCTAACTGAAATTCAAAACAGGATCTGGTTCCCCCACTTCTCAACTCAGTATCCCACAGTGGGAACATACTCACAGAGGTTACAACAGTCAGTTGTAGAAAGGATATCAACAGAGTGTTAGAAAATGCTGCAGCAAACCAGGTATGTCACAGGCTGCTGATAATAATGTACAGATAGAATGTACATTTGATGAAAATATTTCATGTTGCTTATGTGGTTTCCAGACTGCAATTAAATGGTCGTATTTTGCTTACTTTATAGCTTGTGCTACTAAATTTTGTCAGATTTTGTACATGCTTGCACTGGTGCTCATCTGATTTTTTTTTGTAGATAGTATAATTTATTAGTATGATGTTTAGTGAGTTTTTTTATTATTATTATTATTAGTACATTAAGCCACTTTAAACATTTTATTGTTCAGGGCTCATCTGATTTTTAATAGATCGTATACTTTATTAGTATAATGTTTTGTGAGTTTGGTCTGTTAATATAACTGCCTTAGTACATTAAGCCACGTTAAGCACTTTCTTATAACGGTTTTCTATAGGAAAAGGCTTAACGTGTCATTAAATGTGGTGAGATCATGTTCAGGGCTCATCTGATTTTTTTTGTAGATGGTAACTTTATTAGCATGATGTTTAGTGAGTTTGGTCTGTTAATATCATTGTCTTAGTACATTATACCACGTGAATGTTTTTCACAAAAAGATTTTTAGAATGTCCCAAATGTTTCGGTGATTTAAACTAATTTAAAGCCAGATGAAGCAGCGCTGACTCTCCATTTCAGGAGCTAATTCTTCACTGTGTAATGTTCTCATTAAAAGCCAAGTTGAAATTTGTCTACGAAACAGCACATTTTACTCTTTAGTGCATTGATGAATTCTGAATTCTCAGTCCATGCGTTCTATATGCTTTCAAACCCACCTTTTCTGGTTATTCTCCAAACCCTTTTAACAGACCCCTTTTACAGTTTGCACCATACACATTACAGAAACGAGAATACATTGCTATCATACATTTGGCAAAATGGTTTTGTGGTTGCCTTTTTCCTTTACAATCTGAGGCAAGTGCAACTCTGACACACCGGTGCATCGTTCATACTTTGTGAGCAGTGGTGATTTAAATTAAATTATTTTGTTACAGATTGCATTTCCAAACAAACCAAGCTTGAACCTGGTAAAAAGATCATCTGTTTACCATCTTGACTGAAAAACATGATATTTCATTAGTTAGTATTAACATCATAAACTGAAAGCAATCTTTCTGTGACTTTTCAAATGTTTTAAAATTGGTCATCCAAGTATATGGAAGCAAAATAATGACATATGTCTTTGAAACAAAAAAACATGCTGAATAGCACAAACTGAAAAAATAATGCATTGCATTAACAGTACTTGTATTTTAATGCCTTGTATTTCCAGGGCTTGCATTTTTAGGTCCTGAAATGTAACATAGTTGTTTAAGCTGTGAATATTTCAATTCAAAATATTTCACACACCTTTTTCATAATAAAAAAATCAATAATTCATATTCACGTTCCAGAATTCACTTCCAAAATATTCAGTCGGTTTATAAAATACGTTGTATAATATTCGACAGGCAAATTTCAGTCCATTTTATTTCACTTTCCAAATTCGCTTCCACAAATTCAGTGGTTAAAATTCGGCAGATAATTTGCCCTTTCACATCCGGGAGCTGCAGGAATAGCAGTAGAGCACAGAAACATGATCTCCATCTGCTGTCAGTGTTGTCCAATTGTCCAAAGTTCTCTTTTTAAATGAGAGCAAATTTTGTATTTAATTTGAAAACCAAGGTCCTGGAGTCTGGAGAAAGCGCGGGGAAGCTTCTGCTAAACAGCTTTTTGAAGATGCTGATTTCATTTTCCAGCAGGATTTGGTGTCTGCCCACACTGTCAAAAGCACCAAAAGTTGGTTAAATGACTATGGTGTGCTTGACTGGCCAGCAAACTGGAAGATGGAAGAGGAAGATGAGAAACAAGAGAACAAACAAAGCAGATGAGCTGAAGGCCACTGTCAAAGAAACCTGGGCTTTCAGACGACCTCAGCAGGGCCACAAACTGATCACCATGCCACACCGAATAGAGGCAGTAATTAAAGCAAAAGGAGTCCCTACCAAGTATTGAGTACATGTACAGTTAATGAACATACTTTCCAAAAGGCCAACTGTTACAACTTTCTAATTTGTATCCAGGATTAGGAGAGGCAACACTGAGATTGTGATCATTGTACATACTGGCGAGGGTAGCAAAAGACAAATGCAACACAAACCTCCCAATAAACATAGTTTATTGCGTGACAACAATAGTAAAGCAAGTGTATCAAATAACAAACAACAAAAAGTGAAATTTTACAATTTTACATGAACTAAATAATAAGAAAGAAAACAGATATAAATCGGGGGGAAGGACATGAGTGGCACCAAAGAAAAGAACAAAACAAAACCAGTCTAACTCAAATTCAACCTCTATCTCTACTAATAAAAGGGAAAAAATAAGAAAAACAAGTCTTCAGCGTTTGCACGCCATAACTTGCCTAATGTCACTAGGTGTTGCAAAATCTATGTCATGTAACATCCTACCTGTCCCGTTTTCCCCTACGGCAAAAAAGTCAGCACAATGCCGGAAATAACAATAATAAAGGCAAACATAAAAACTATACAAAGTAGGAATGTCACTAAACAAAACTAACCATGATGTCACTGCCGCTAATAAAGATTGACAGCTTCCAGGAAAAAAAACACAAAAGAGTGTGCACTGAATTTATTTAATACATAAGTTTCACAATTTGAGTTGAATTACTGATATAAATTGACTTTTACACAACATTCTAATTAATTGAGATGCACCTGTACAATAATCGATCTTCACAAGCAAATAGCCAAAACTTGGATATTTTAGGCAATATTAGAAATCATGGCAAGGGTGCGTCTCTTAAAAATAAAATATGTTACAGTGGGATCTCAAAGACATAGCCTTATGTGGCCTGCTGGTCACCAGTTGCTTACCTGCCTTAACCTTATCACCTTTTATGTCCATAGAGGTGGAGTTGTACTAGGTCAAGCTCCACCCATGATGTCCAGAGAACTGAGCTGGACATGACTTGACTCTGCAGTGAGCACCACTTCTTTACCTTTGGTTATTAACAAATGTACAGTATGGTACTGTAGAAGAACAATATTGGTTAACTGATCGCAATCTCATGTTAGTATTATATTTTATACAAGGATAATTTTGGTGTGGCAGTGCATTGTTTTTTATGCCCAGTATACACTCGACTATTTTGGCTTTCCCAGATGAAAACAATTAACATTCGTGCCGATTTCTTTGGTCATGGCTCCTAAAATGGTGGTCCTACTTCATACTGTGAATAAGGTTAAAGATGGTTGCTGTCACGACTTGTTTGTTTACATTGCACAGTCTACGTACATGTCATACTTAAGATTAATAGATCTATGTCGCAGTGTGATTTGTATTATTTTAGAAGATTGTTGAAACCACACAATCTGAAGCAAGCAATGATAAGGAAGTTACTAACCCATTAAATTCAGAAGTCTAGTAGCCACACCTGAATTTCCTGGAAACAAACTTTATCACAGATAGGTCATTGAGAGCACGAGCGTCTATGAGCACGCTGTCACCAGTATGCTTGCCAGGAAAATTGTTTTGTGTCAATGCTTATTGTTTGTAAAAGGTAAGATTATTATTATTTTTTTTTTACTACATCATTAACTCTTTTTAAGTAAATAGTACAGTGCAGTACTTATTGCTGGTGACTGATATATAGATATATATTGTTTGGCTCTAGCTGTATGCATGTTTTGATTTAACTAAGATGTTGATGAAAAGTTAAATAATTGAATAATATTGTGCACTGATTGGTTTAAAATTGCAGTGCTTGCTGGATAGTGATAAATCTGTTAGGATTTTGTTTGTTTGATTGTTTTACCATCATTCATGAAACTGCAATCATTCCATATTTACAAAAACAGATTTGACATGCGTTCAGTGAGTGATATGTAATTATTAGGACTGATAAGCGATTAAATGATTTTTATCTAGTTAATTACATGATGTGGTGATTAATTAATCAAATTAATCGCACATCAAATTTGGAGAAATTACTCTGAAATTAGTTAAGTTAGTAAGTTATTGTTGTGCAAACATCAAACAGATTACAAAAAGTAGGTTCAGCAAGAAATATTTAGTTTGATTAAATGTATTGCATACTCTCGCTCTCGCGGTACATTGATGTGAAGTGCCACTTCAAAGCCAACTATGGCCAATGGTTCAACGCGCCAAATGGTTCATCCAATTTGTTCAAAATGTGGATTAAGAAATGAAATACTGCTGTAGATTGCTCAGGGATGAACAATTCTGATTTGTCTTTATATTTTGGTTGGCAAAATTGAGCAAAACAGACATTGTATCTAAAATAACACAATAAAAAAAAATAAAAAAAATAAAAACATGGTTACTGTAGCTAAACCATGTTAACCACAAATTAACCATGATTTGGCTACAATTACCACAGCTTAACCATCATATTTGTAGAAAATATTTGTAAAACTTTGGTTATACAAATGCTAATCAATATGCCAAAAGACCATTGGTACACTTGTACTCCAATAGAACTATTTTCATACGGTTGTGTTTGAAGTTCCAAACCTTTTGCCTTGAGCAATCATAATTCATGGGTGTGTCTTTCGGTATTGTGTGGATGCGTATTTGAAGAGGCATTTTTTTTTTACCATTTTTGACCCCTGCAAAATTATTACTCTCATTGAATTTGCTACCTGATTGCCTAATCCTAACCCCTCCCCAATACTTAACCCTAACCCAGGGGGGGCAAACTCAGCAGCTACTGGAGGACTGATGTCCTGCAAAGTTTAGCTCCAACTTGCCACAACACACGTGCCGGGAAATTTCTGGTATGCCTAGTAAGAGCTTGAATCTCTGGTTCAGGTGTGTCTAACTGGGATTGGCCCTCCAGGACCAAGTTTTGGCACCCCAGGCCTAAACCTACCAATACTGTGGGGAGGGGGGAGGGGTCTGTAATAATCAGTAATAATCTGACACCTGGTCTCTCACCCTTTACAAACAAAAGCAAATTACAGTACATTGCTTTGTTATACAGAAGTTAATAAACTATATTATTGTCAGATGTATATGACAAGGAATATCCTATCTAGGCTATTTCTTATATTTTAATATAAAATGTGTAGTTTTTACCTATAAATACCGATCTCGTATAAACGATGACATAAATGAGAACAAACAATAATTAATTGTCACACACATGATGCAGATATACTGATTATTTGTCATGGTTGTCATGCTTAGCTTAGATGTGAAACAAGGCTTACTTGGTCCAAAGTAAAGATGTTCAGAGTGAGGATAAATACAAAATATAGGCTTTATATTTATTTCTGGTTATAACTTGTTAGCTGCCATTTTTGGGGGCATAATAAATGTAATTCATGAATGCTAATTTGGGAGTTTATTGGTGAGGTGAAGTTTAATTAATTAATTTTATTTTTATTTATAATAAGAAATTATATTTCACAAAGTAGATCATACTCTAAAGTAGTTCTAAGTTGACAAACAGATGCTACACGCAATCCATTAAAACATGTTTGGTGCATTCTCTACTCACAATTAAAACGTGTGTATTCAAAGTATCACTTATATCAGCAGTCAAACATAAACCTGAAATGTTAGAATTATTATTATTATTATTTTTATTTCAATTATGTTTTGTCAAGGATTTGATTTATGTGATTTGGTTTAAAAAGTGCAAATTGCAACCACTTAATAGGATTTAAAGTTCAGTTTTTATGGTAACACAAAGTCTGTTTGCAAATTCAAAAAATGTATATTAACATTTTAGGCTTTCAAATTATCCTAGTTTTTGGTGATTACTTTTGGACATTTTTGTCCTTTTCAGTGTTAGTCATTTTGCCTGTGTTATTGCCAACTGCATACATTTTGGCACAGGTGTGTTTTTTCTATTGGAATTTTACTATTCTTATATTATTTACTATACCATTTGTTCCTTTTTATTAATCTGTTTTGCACTAGGTACACAAAATTGTTCCTTTCAGGACCATAAGGACAAAAATGTCCCCACTGAATCCCATTAAAATGGCTATTTTTAATCGCAGTGCCATTTCAGTGTAAAATTATGCAATTTTTGTTAATAGGCTTTCATTCTTTTGGCAGGGCTTCAAAATTATCATTATATTTAATATATCCTTGATGGAGCAATTTGTTCAGGTCTGGCCTATAAAGCAAATGCTCACTTTATTCCTGTTTCCTGCTTCTGCATATTATAGAGCCAATTCGATAAATATTGCAGCTATAATTGTGTGGGTGTGTTGGTATGGATGTCATGATGTGGTTTGTATGTGTGACGTAATAATTGTGTGTGTTTGTGTGTGTGTGGGTGAGTGTGCTTGTAATATTTGAGAGAGAAAGCTGCAAAAATCTCACTGAAAGCAATTTTTTTTTTTATATCAACCTCAAATTTGGAACACAACTTGTTTAGATTTATGGCTTTGATCTTCTAGCAGGTTTAGAGTTCAACATGTGTCATATAATTAATATTTTATATAAAATATCATTCATAAATCATTTTCATAAATGTAACATTTTTTCACCTTTAAACTTTTTTTTTTTTTATCTGCCATGGGTCTTCTTTAAAATGAGACCAAACTTAACTCTATGCTCCCAAGCTTCACATTTTTATGACAATTGTTTACATGGAGATTTTTGTCCACTGACCTAAGTGTAACTTTTTTACTTGATGCACATGGGTTAAATATATATTAATACATAAATATATATCAATAAATTCACAGACATGGTGTGGTTAATATACTAGTGAGGCAGTCTCCGTGCAGTACAGAAGATTGGCCTTTGTTAATAGCTAATAGCCTTTGTTAATGGTTTCTGTTTTACAGACATATCTCAGAACACATAGCAATAAATATTAATACAGTTCTGCTTGTGGATTTCAATTTGCCCCCTTGTATCCTGTAAACAGCTTTTTCTTATTTACAAACAAAGGGCTTTACCCACAAAAGAAATCTGATCTGAATGGAACTCATTATTCAGTAGGCTACTTGTTATTTTTGTGTGCATGTACATCAGACAGTCAGTGAATGAATAGCAAATAAAGCTTAGGCTGAGTAGTACATGTCCACCGATCTTCATTCTCATTCTGAAGAAGAGGAATATAAAAAACAACAACAAAAACAGCCATTTAAGGGACCAATGGTGATGTATCACTAACAGATCTGAAGTGATCAACTAATACAGCAACAGTAGCCACGCCCACCACAACAGAGACGACCAATCGGATCACAGCTTCAGCAGAACCACAACGAGTAGTGTCTGAGGGTAGAAAAAAAGTGAGACAAAGCTTTCCATTTTAAAGAAAATGTAAGATTTTTATTTTTTTTTCTCAGACTTTTGTAACTGCAGATTAGCTCAGCTGATTAACAATAACATCACTGCTGAAGTACCTGCACATATTTGAATGTAAACTTTGAAAGTGTATCATTGTTAAAAGTCAAAATTTAGGAATAAAATAGGCTATACTGAAAATTAGCCTCTAAGTTAATAGACATGGATTAAATGCCACAAAACAGAACAAGTGTCAGTTAAAGAATAACAGAACATTTAATACCTGCGCATGGCTGGCAGAGTTGAGTGATGTTGAGATGTGTGGTCTGGTTTGTGATGGGATTGTTGATCACACAGCTGTAGATGTTGTTCTCCTGATATTCCACCTCCAGAGGTAGAGAGAGACTGATGCTGAGATCAGACACACTGATGCTGGACAATAAACTGTTTCCTTTGTACCAGGAGAGAGTCACAGCACTCACATTCACAACTGAACACAACAGTGAACAATATGATGATGATGAACATTGCGAAGAGTCTCTGGTGATGTTGGGAATAGGCAAACGAGCTGGAAAACATGACAGAATAACCAGGAAGTTTGCAAAATTGATGTAAACATGCTGAATTAGTGTTCTTAAAGTTGCTGTTCGGATAAGATTTCCTTCATTTTCCTTAACTGTTTGCAGCACAATTACAGAACTAATTCATCCTTCAAACTGTGATGGATTTCTAAGTTGAAGGATGGCAATGTAAAGGAATTGAATCTGAATAGAGGAATTCAGACTCTGAAAAATCCAGAACTGTGGCAATGTCTCCAAGACACTTGAACATGGGGAAGTCGTGGTCTAGTGGTTAGAGAGTTTTACTCCTAACTCTAGGGTTGTGGGTTTGAGTCTCGGGCCGGCAATACCATGACTTTGAGCAAGGCACAGAGACCCTAACTGCTCCCCGGGCGCCGCAGCATAAATGGCTGCCCACTGCTCTGGGTGTGTGTTCACGGTTTGTGTGTGTGCACTTTGGATGGGTTAAATACAGAGCATGAATTCTGAGTATGCAGACAGGGACTTTTCAGATTGTATGTAATGGTTCCAGAAAGTACAGCACAAGTGCACTGTTAATGTTGCGCAATGAGGATTCCCTCTCTAGGCCACCCTGTTCTGCCAGTATAGATGTTGAAAAGTGAGTTCATGAGTGAGTCTCCACCCTTAACCTGCAGTTTCACCTGACTATATATATATATATATATATATATATATATATATATATATATATATATATATATATATATATATATATATATATATATATATTTTTATTTTTTTTTATTTATTTTTTTTATGTACATTTATAACATATTTTGTGTAATATTATGCCACCCTGGCAGATAAAAAGAAAGAAAAAAGAATCAACACTGCAGTGAGGGTGTTTCTAATATAAAGGAAGTGACCATAATCCGAAGTATGAGTCTTAATAAAGAAGGCCATAAGTCAATACATAGACATTATATTTGAGCAAATTAAAATATCCTGTTAACCCAGCGAACAATGTAAAAGGATCTATTAACTGTATATTAACCATAGTTCTATTAACCATAGTTACAGTGGATAAAGTAATATCAGAAATGACAAACGTTGAGGTACAAGTGCATCTGACAAATTGACAACAGACTCTAGTTAGTTGGTTAGTTTCAGCATAGGGCTGAAATCCTATTGTACTTGTTTACTTTCAAAAGTAATGTGTGCCGGTAGAAGCCTCATGCTGTGGGGCTGTTTTTCAGTGGCAAGGACTGAAAGACTCATCAGAGTAGAAGAAAAACTCAGTACACCAAAATATTAAGATAAAACCCAGTCCAGAGCATTCAGAACCTCAGACGGGGCAGAAGGTTCACCTTCCAACAGGACAATGACCATAACCACATAGAAAGAGTGGCTTATAGACAACTCTGTGAATGTCACTGAGTGGCCCAGCCAGAGCCTGGGATTGAACCCAATCAAATATTTCTGGAGAAACCTGGAAAAAGTGCTTCTGCCCCCATCCAAACTAACATAGCATGAAATGTGAGGAGATGAAGAGAAAAATGGCAGATAATTGCCAAATACTTATGTGCAAAGTTTGTTTCACCATACTCTTAAAGACTAATACCTATAAATAATGAATTTAATCCATTTTATATATATATATATATATATATATATATATATATATATATATATATATATATATATATATATATATATATATATTATCACATAAGCTGTTGGACCAAATTGGAATATTTGCTGTCATCCCATACAGTAGTTCTCAAACTATGACAAATTTCACTTTTGAACCCTAGTGTAAAAGATTAGATTAGATTAGATGATTTGCATCTGATGATGATGTAATGTTAAACCTATGAAATTGGCCAAAAAAACAACAACATGCTGCTCCATAGTGCGCACACAGTGCCGTAACCACCATTTCTGGAAATATCTCACTAGTCAAGCATTTAGAGCTGTAAGCCATGTTCATTTTCTGCCATACATTCAACCCCAGACAATATATATACTGTATAGATATCCAGTATAATAATGTTGCATAATTGGGGTCTCAAGACTGATTTATACTTATAAATATAAAGTGTTTATGTTTTAGAGAATAAAACACTGAAATTGTATGAGATTTCACCACCAAAGCTGGTTAATGTACTCACCACAGACAATAACTCTGAACCTCTTTTCTGAAGTCCCTCCATTACTGATGATGGTTACTTTGTAAAGTCCAGAGTGTTGTATTCCGATGTTTTTGATGGTAAGAGACCCAGTTTGAATACTCATCTCCAGTCTGTCAACGAATCTCTCATTAATGTCATATGTTGGCATGTTCTGCTTGTAGATTTCAGCAATACGAGAGTTTTCAGGTCCGAATCTCCACAGTATCTGATCCTCTCTCTTTATTGCAGAAACATCAGCATGAAGGGTGACAGAATCGTCCTCCATCACTGATAGCGTTTCATCGGCATCTGAACTAGTACCAAACACACCTAAAACATTATGCAGACAAATAACATTCATGCACAAATTGAAAACTTACACAAAGGTAGCTTTGGAGCACTGACTGCAAGCGTAAAACGAGTTATTTTTCTATTGTGTTTAAAAAGACCCACAAAGAATCCAACAGGAAATGGTTTCACTCTTCGTATGAAAAGCCTTACAATGTTTACGACGCAGGTTTATCTAAATTCAACAAAATCACCTTCATCGACCAAAAAGAAAATATATGTATAAGTAATAATATAATGATAGTAAATATGATAATAAAGCCTCACACTGTACAGAGATCAAAAGCAAGATGAAACTCCACATGGACATTTTTGTAAAACTGGTGAGATGCTGTTGAGTTGCGTGGCTTCAGCAGAGCACATTCAGCCAGTGAATGGAAAAACTTGTTACCTGAAATCATGATGAGCTCAGACTCAGACCACAGTGGGTGTTACTTCAACAACCTCTGACACACTTAAACTGAAGGCCATAAACTCCTTTGAGCAACATCGATTTTCCTTCTATCTGTTTTCAAATAGCATTGCTGTATGTGAAAGAGAAAAAAAAAATGTTTCAACAATACATAATGCTATATAATATTATGTTTTAATTTTAGCATGTTGTTTTAGCATGATGTTTTGCACCTGTTTATTGGGGTCGGAATAGTTGCTGAAGGATATATGTGCCATTATTGTGGTTAGAGGTTCTCATCCACCTTCTGACCACAAGTGAAACAACAGACAAAGTTTCCATCAGACACTTTGTAGAGTTTTCTTAGCTCTCTTTATACAGTATTCATGGCTGACTTTGTTTAGGATTTAAGAAACCTTGATTATCAATGTGAATATGCACATTTAGAACTGTGAAAACAACAAAGGCCTGGAATAGCAATCAGATTGTTAACAACTAAACCACCATTAATATTTAGTTTGCTTTTGCTTTGTCCTTTTTTCAGCTGTCACTACTTCCGTTTGGCATGTTGTGTGGGTGTGATGCACTCGATGATAAATATGAGACTGTTTTGATCTCGCTCAGCCACAATTCCAGAAACAAATCACTGAATGTGTTTTTAAAAGTGAGTGAGGGTGCTCTAGCAAAGTAAAGATGTATAGAGAGATTCACAAATCATTACTATTTACCAATAATTGCAACAGCTTTTCCAAAAATATTTGGAGGGCTTGAACATGTTCCCGATTTATTCACTCTGAGGGAAAGTTTTTCAAAAGTTGTCACGGGTGTGGTACCTGGGCTACACCCTTGTACTTTATTTACCCTTAAAGGGGTCATGTGATGTGACTTCAAATTTTCCTTTCCCTTTGGAGTGTTACAAGCTGTTAGTGAACAGTTAACATCTCTAAAGTTGTAGAGACTAAGGGCACTTTCACATCTGCCTCATTTAGTTCGGTTGAATCGTACCAGAGTTTGTTTCCCACTTTGGTGCGGTTCGATTGGGCAGGTGTGAAAGCATCAATTGCACTCGGGTGCGCACTAAAGGTGGACCAAACAAGCGTACCGAGACCTGCTTGAAGAGGTGGTCTCAGTACATTTTCAAACAAACTCTGGAGCGGTTCGTTTGTGGTGAGAACATGATCTGACCGCGAACAGACCCAACTGCAAAAAGTATTGAGCATTTTTGGACTAAAACAGCTGCCGTAGTCAGCTGCGTTGTGCATTATGGGATGAAGAAAGTGTTTGTTGACAGTTTGCACTTTAGCATGGCAGCTCGTGGACAAACTTGGAGTAGTGAGGAGGTGCGGAGCCTGATAGAAATTTGGTGAGATGACCATGAGCATGTCAGAGTTAAGAATAATTAATGCACGCCTCCGCTTGAAGTTACGAGCGATTCCCGCTCGCCGTTTGAAGTGCATTAGAACGTTGTTTTCAAGCCGCATCCGTGCTTCATTATAGAAATGTATTTTTTGCATATTGTGGTGTATACAAACAATGTAATAGATTATGGCCAGGGACAAAACCAGCACGCGCTGTCGTGTTGACGTGTAGTTGTTGTCTCCGTGTTGTTTTCTGGCTTTTCCTCTTATGTTGGAATTTTCCCGCAAGTAAGTTCTGACCAATCGAAAAGCAGTTTAGGAAATACGTCATGGCCAATGAGTGATGTAGATGTTGTCATGTGACTGCATTTTGGTTCATTTCAACTGGTACGGACCAAAGCAATCAGTGTGGTGTGAAAAGGAACCAAAAAAGCTGAAAAATGCTACAATGTATAATTGTTTGCCCTTGGTTCGGACCAAATGAATTGAACTAGAGATGTGAAAGCACCCTGAAGTCTCAAATCCAAAGAGAGATTCTTTATAAAAGTCAAGACTTGTCAGAACACTCTCTGTGGACGAGTTTGTTTCATTGTGAAAGCAAGACTACTTTGTTTGGCCTTCCAAAGGGAGGACACAACTAGAAATCAGTGCAAGAGGTTACCTACTTATCACAGGGGCTTTACTGACGAGATGCGAATGAAAGTTGCTTTCGATTTTTTGCCTAGCCCTATATTGATAAATACCTTTGATCTAGATCATGTAAATGTAAATTTTGGGAATAAATACAATGAGTGACAAAATTTGTGTGTAGTATAAATTAGTAGGCCTAAATATGTTAATGTAGGTTTATAATATGTACAACAACCAGAGGTCAGCAACGCTACAAGTAAGATGAAATGTAAAAAAGTGCTGGTAATAAGATGAATATTCAGATTTAACATTGTAAAGTAAATATTTTGATGGCAGCATGTACCAGTTTGGACATGGTAAGTACGGAAGGAGACATAGCCTACGAATGTGATAAAAACGTTATAAAAACATTTCTACAATGTTGCAAAAAAAAAAAAAAAAAAGAAAAAACATATTTGTAACATACAAAAAAACAAACAAACAGCCATTTGTCCTATAAAATATGTAGGAAAAAACATCATCACAACCTATTTCACAAAGTAAAAAAAAAAAAGAAAGGCAGTCAAGGTAAATTACAGACATGGATTTGAATCAGATTCAGTTAGATGGACAGTTTACACCAGGTAACTCGTTCCCGGAGGGCCACCCTCCTGTAGTTTCCCACCCCAATAAAAAACATCTGAACCACCTAATCAAGGTCTTGCTATGCATGCTAGAAATGTCCAGACAGGTGTTGAGGTAAGCTGGAGTTAAACTCAGAAGGACATGGCCCGCCAGGACTGAGTTTGGACAGCCCTGGTTTACACCCAGATGGTGTCCAGATCTTACCCACTGACTCAGGTCAAGTTACCTCTAACTTACCATGGGGCAAATTAATTTATTTATTTTTGATTAGTAATCATATATATTGATTGCATTGTCTGAAAGTTTAAAATGATAGAAAACATCCTAAAATGACATTACTTTTGGCTCATTTACCTTATCTTGAGAGCCACGTAAGTAAAAAAAAAAAAAATTGGCTCATCTTACTCCACTCTCCCCTATCAAGATATTTGTTCTATTGTAAAGTTCGGTTTTATTGTGATGTGATGTCATGATTATGACAGGGCCTGGTTTCACAGACATGTTTTAGGATGGGCCAGGATTATAACCTGGATTAGGCTGTCAGTTCAATTAGGAATGATGTGGTGACAACAGCTGTGCAGAGGGGGCCCAATTAGATTTTTTTTGTCATGGGGCCCAAAATTCCTGGCAGCGCCCCTGGCTGGTCTTAATGTCTTTAAACACCGTGCACCAGACTTTAGTCTCGAGACTGAAAACACTAATTGAGCTCAAATGACATTCATAACCGACCTGACAGTAGTGTTTCCCGGCTTCACAGAATGAACCTGCTCGCGCGTGGAACTAAAAGTATTTTCTTGCAGAACGACCCAGTCTGGATAACAATTGGCTAAAACGACTGTCAATCAAACTCATAAAGAATAATGCAATTCAGTGAGCCGCTAGTGATTCATTGTTACGGTGTGATCATCGAGACCAGAACGTTGTTCTTGTAGGACTATGACGGACAAAGCTGTTTTCCTTTGCTTTTGTCTGTTGCTCAAGAAAGGTAAATAGCACTAGCCTTTTTTTATTTTTTTAGCCTGTTCTTAATTGTGTTCATTTAGCAGATGCGCTATGAACTACATGTAGTATAAGGCTGGAGCCGTACCATATCGTCTACATAGCACCCAAATCTTATAAGTCTATGGTTGGCTAGTTCGAGGTCGCATCGGTAATTTATGTTCAACACATGGATGTTTAGATTTTTAGTTTTTTGAAGCCCCAGACTTGTCTTCAAAACTTGTTTGTTTGAAATATGTTCTGTTTTGTTGTTGCTGTGAGTTCTTGATGGGATACAGGCTGCGTCGCGGAGTGGGTTTGCCGCGTGTTGATTTTCGTCTTCTCGCCTGTACACCTGCGGCCGCGCATAACAGGTATCAGGCGAGGTTTAACCACAGCAGCCGCGGCCCCGGGGAAGAGTGAAGCGGAACACTTAACAAACCCGCTCCACGTCTGCCACGCTCGCAGTGTGTCCCAGGCGTGCGTCGGTTCAAAACGGAAGTTGTTGGGCATTCAGAGGAATTTAGAATTTGATCGAGCGTGGAGCGATTTCACCAGAGTGGGATGAAATAGATGAGTGGGGAGCGGAATTGACAAATACATATAGGCCTACACGCATGCTTCCTCAAACAAATTGGTGATTTGAATCAGTGCAGAAATCCTTCGCAATGTGTGTGATTGTATTTGATAGATGTCTGTGAATTTTAGGGTAACAAATGAATTCAGAAGATGCCTTATTCATGTATGCTGACATATAGTGCTAGGTAGTTATCTGACACATATATTTGTTCAATAATTTACTTCATATTATTGTAATTAATTGTAATTATTGATATAATTATTGTGTGGGGGAGTTGTCTTCAATTTAATTCAGTTGATTGACCAGTTCTCTATTGAGAAATATTTAAATAGACATTTAGCCAATGTTTTTTAAGATGTTTATGGAGTGTATTCAAATCTGACTTTTTAAAGATGCCAGGAAAATCTTATGTGTGCTTAGTTAGATTTCACTTTCAGCATAATAATGGTTGTGATTAAATTCTGACTTCCAGTCATATTCTTACCTCCGTCTTTAAGACTGGTACCAGATTGTTCCCTTAACTATTTACTAATTTGCTTGCCAAGGTGTTTGCACCTTATTTTTAACATAAGCACGGTGTGGCCATTTGGAAATTGAATGTGTTATGGTTTCCAGTGTCTTTTGCTTCCAGTTATTTCAGCTGTACAAAAACTGTCCATTATGCAGTTTAATACTGCATTTGTTATCATATTATTTTAATTTATTATCATAATCACAAACACTCTTTTGGTGTTTTTTTTTTAATACAGTTATTTACACTTGTGGCTAATGAATCACAGTTCACACTCATTAACAGAAAATAGCAAATGCTTATTCTGTGTTGCAAAATGAGGTGGACAGATTGGCTAATGGAAACAACTGCCTGTTCTTGATTCAGTTCATAATGTTGATAAAGAATTATTCCTGTTATATATCCGAGACACATATTTTCTAAATATGTTTCAGGTGTGTTTGGTGATACAGATGAAGTGAAGTCAGTGTCAGTGCTGGAGGGAGATTCTGTCTTTCTAAACACTGATGTTAAAGTACAGAGAGATGATCAGATTCTGTGGATGTTTGGACCTCAAAACACTCGTATTGCTGATATCCACAGACAAAACATTTATATAGATGCCACTAATACAATATTTGAGAACAGACTCCAGATGGACAATCAAACTGGATCTCTGACCGTCAGAAACATCAGATCTGAACACTCTGGACTTTATAAACTACAGATCATCAGCAGCAGAGGAACAGAAGAGAAGTTGTTTAATATTTCTATTTATGGTAAGTTGACGATGCATACCCGCATCATATTCATGTCTTGACATCTTGTTGTCCTAACTCTTCATTACTTTTAGTTTATGTCGAGATGCTATAAGTGCAAATTAAGTTAGATGTTATTTACACAGTTTTATGCTTTTTTGCACATTGCATCCATATAAAACAAATAACACTTTGCATTAAGCATAAAACGTGATTCCTATGTAGTGATACATTCTAGTGTAAATAAAACTATTACACTAATTGTATTATGGTTACAATCTGCATCATTTAATGTTCATATCTCTGTCCAGCACGTCTGCCTGCTCCTGTCATCACCAGAGACTCTTCACAATGTTCTTCAGGATCATCCACATCCAATTGTTCACTGTTGTGTTCAGTTGTGAATGTGGGTCATGTGACTCTCTCCTGGTACAAAGGAAACAGTTTATTGTCCAGCATCAGTGTGTCTGATCTCAGCATCAGTCTCTCTCTACCTCTGGAGGTGGAATATCAGGAGAACAACATCTACAGCTGTGTGATCAACAATCCCATCACAAACCAGACTCAACACAACATCAACATCAGTCAACTCTGTCACACATGTGCAGGTATTAAATAGTCTTTTATCCTCTAATTGTAAATGAGTCAGGCCTGTTATCACAGACAGGTCTTAGATTAAACAAGGAGTATGTCATATCGTAGTAAAGACATTTTATTATCTTTTATAAACTTGCCTTTATCATTATTATTTTTTATTATTAGTATTATTAGTTCTATATTTTAAGATACAATACAGCCCATATGAAATTGTTTTTTTTTGTGGCATCAATTCTACTTGGATCCTATTTGGATAACTTTGATCCTACAGTATATGCTACTTTATTCCTAAATTTAGAAAAAAAAAAAAAACTTTTAGCAGACATACATGTTTATGGGTTTACATTTTTATAACCCATCCTGGAAAATGAATGAAATTTTTTTTTTTGTGTATTACAGAACTGGATGAGCGTTCGAAACACATGATGCCAAAAGCCATTATAACAATTATAGCAGTGCTGCTTGCTTTCATTGCTGCAGTTGTAGGTTTGAGGTACCACAGAAACATAAGGCAAGTCAATACAAAAATACATATGCTTGAGCATATTTTGTTAACTTTAAAATTGTGATTTGTAACCATTATCTTTTTTATGTTATTATTATTATTCATTTTTATTAAAACATTTATGACTCGGGAAGAAGAGGTGATTTATGTTGATATAACATTTTGTGCATATCTGGGTAAAGAGAACAGTAAGACATCTGCGACTTTTCTGTAAACCCTCAGCCATTTTATTTTTAATTGTGATTCTGTTTTCTTGCAGGACAATAGTGCAACAGTTCACACAGCGTACACAAGCGTAAGGGAGAGTGGAGAGAGTTGAGCCATTTTTTTGTTTTCATATTTAAAGCGAGCAGGTGACTGTAATGGGTCCAACTTAAATATGTGCATACATTTCAGGATGTGATGCATACTGATTCATTCACGAAACTAGGCATCCAATCAGATTTCTGACTCTCCCCAATGCCATTTCAACATGTTGAATCGGGCAACCCGGTCTGACGTGTGCCAAAATTTGGGTAATAGAATGGAAGTATGGATGATTTATTTTATTTAAAGATACCGTTCACAACTCTGAAGGCATTTTTTTAATTATGTAAAAATTTCTGAATAAAATAAAGTTAATAATTAAAGACTCATTATTCACTTACCCCTATGTCATTCCAAACCGTAAAAGCTTTGTTCGTCTTTGGAACACAATTTAAGATATTTTGGATAAAAAGCGGTAGGCTTGAGAGTGTCCCATAGACTGTCAAGTAAATAACATTGTCAAGGTCCAGTAAAGTATGAAAAGCATCGACAGAATAGTCCATCAGTGGTTCAGCCGTAACGTTATGAAGTGACAAGAATACTTTTTGTACACAAAGAACAAAAACAATGACTTTATTCAACAATTCCTCTACTCTGTGTCTCTCCAAATCAGCGTAGGGCCATTTTGGCAAATCTGAACTGAACCTAGATGGAGTATGCACTTATGTGTATTTACACTTTGGTTTGAAAGTGAAAAATTCATCTGCGCAGTGCAGAGCCTACAACATTTGCGTACAGCTCCGATTTGCCAAAATGACGCTACAGCTAAAACAAAAACACTCTCCCCCGATACGAATTTAGGAGCCAAAATGTTTTGTTTATTGTTGGTCAGTTTATCACTGTTATATCATGTTTCTTTGTATTTTGTATAATTTTTTCAATCATTTGGATTTAATGTTTAATACCCCCATTTTTTTGTGCTCGTTCTGTCTATCCTTTGCACTTTTAAGTTATTTAATTATATTATCTCTTACTCTAATTTATATACCAGAATTAGGTTTAAGCATTAATACATTATTGGTGTTTGATTTGATACCTACTGTATTTTGCACAAGCTGTTTTTTTTTTTTTTTTTTTCTTTTGTTTGCTTCCTTCTAAGTAGTAGTTTAAACAATCTAACTCAATCTTTATATACCTAATTAGAGCAACATTTTCAACAGTCAGAGGTTACCGACTGCTACTATTTGAGTAGACCAACATAGTCACCATTACCTAGAACCAGTTATATAGTCCTCACATGAAGACATGAACAAACATCTGGAATTTGCACATTTTTATGCCCCATTGGGGAATGGGAGAGATCCTTAAGCTATCAATACTTTATTACAGTCTACTTTTGTAAAGAAAATCGTCGTAAGCCAAACATGAATGGGGCGCTTTCTTGAATTCACGAGTGACTGATGACCTTAATGTTAATACACTATTTCTTGTCTGTCTCTCACAAGATCAAAGTAAGGTTCTTCCAGCCTTACCATGTGTACTCTATCATTAAACTGCCTTTTTCACTGAACAGTAATTCAGAAATGTGTTCAATATTTTAAGCCACTGTTATTCACATTTCTTTTGAATTTGTATAAAATTTTGTATAAAGAAATAAATATAAAATTATATGCTCAATGAAACAGTGTCACCATAAATGTCATTAAGAGAGAGAGGAAAATATGAGTTTTTGGGAAAAGCAGTTTCTACAAGACCATTGTGGCAGAGAGGTTGCATGTTATTTTTGAGGTTTCCAGTTCTATCAGTATTTGAGATTCACACCAACTACTGTCACAAGACTCAATCCATCATTCACCGCCTTGTATTGTGTGCTCTTGTTATTGCTTTTTTGTATGTTGACTTTGTATAGTTTGTAAAAAGTATCAGATATATAATAAAGTTTAAACACAAGGGTTGTGGGTTTCTGGAAGAAAGTGTTTTCTACAAGACCATTGACAGTGTCCTCACTTGTGGCAAAGAAGTTATAAGTTATGAGTTTAAATAACAAGGAGAATAACTAAGTGCATTAAACGATAAAATTGTTTGCACTACATAATAAAGATAAAATAATTTAGTGTTTAGTCTCATTTACCTATTATTTTATGATGTGATATTATTTTATAATGGTATTTTTGTGCTGTGCAGTCCTAAACTTTTCTCATAGACCATTTTCTTTGACTCGTGATAATGAGAAGATTGAGATGATGATAATTTTTGGAAAACACCAAAAGTAAGTCATTTAACATTTTTAACAATTTAACTACCCTGATTAGATTAGATCAGATTAGATTCGACTTTATTTCATTGCACATGTAAGGTACAAGGCAACGAAATGCAGTTGATGCAGGAGAAATATAACAAAGCATCAGGGAACATCTGCGTGTAATGAAGGAGGAAACAGAAGCTTAGACCAAACGTAGAGCTCCTCAAAGAAAGGATGGTGCTGACAAACTTCTACCGGACAAATTATGGGATGAGGAAGTGTTTGTTGACAGTTTGCACTTTAGCATGGCAGCCCGTGGACAAACTTGGAGTAGTGAGGAGGTGTGGAGCCTGATAGAAATTTGGTCTGATGACCATGAGCATGTCAGAGTTAAGAAGAATTAATGCACGCCTCCGCTTTTACGAGCGATTCCCGCTCGCCGTTTGAAGTGCATTAGAACGTTGTTTTCAAGCCGCATCCGTGCTTCATTATAGAAATATATTTTTTGCATATTGTGGTGTATACAAACAATGTAATAGATTATGGCCAGGGACAAAACCAGCACGCGCTGTCGTGTTGACGTGTAGTTGTTGTCTCCGTGTTGTTTTCTGGCTTTTCCTCTTATGTTGGAATTTTCCCACGAGTAAATTCTGACCAATCGAAAAGCAGTTTAGGAAATACGCCATGGCCAATGAGTGTTGTGGATGTTGTCATGTGACTGCATTTTGGTTCATTTCAACTGGTACGGACCAAAGCAATCAGTGTGGTGTGAAAAGGAACCAAAAAAGCTGAAAAATGCTACAATGTATAATTGTTTGCCCTTGGTTCGGACCAAATGAATTGAACTAGAGATGTGAAAGCACCCTGAAGTCTCAAATCCAAAGAGATATTCTTTATAAAAGTCAAGACTCGTCCGAACACTCTCTGTTTGTTTCATTGTGAAAGCAAGACTACTTTGTTTGGCCTTCCAAAGGGAGGACACAACTAGAAATCAGTGCAAGAGGTTACCTACTTATCACAGGAGCTTTACTGACGAGATGCGAATGAAAGTTGCATTAGATTTTTTGCCTAGCCCTATGTTGATAAATACCTTTGATCTAGATCATGTAAATGTCCCTACCCTTGAGGGTGTTCATACTCTTGATCTTGAGTTATCATATAGAATTTCTCTTTATGATCTAGTGGACAATGGGTTTTCTGATCATAAAAGTGTTATGTTTTCTATTCCTGTATCATCAAACTCTTTGTAACTAAACTAAATCACGATTAATTAACTCTGATTCAAATAATTTTATATATAAACTGAACTATAATTATTATTTTTTGTGTGTGTGTGTGTGTGAACTACCCACATCATATAACTTTTTATATTTTGGGAATAAATACGATGAGTGACAAAATTTGTGTGTAGTATAAATTAGTAGGCCTAAATATGTTAATGTAGGTTTATAAAATGTACAACAACCAGAGGTCAGTGTGATGTCCTTACATTAATGCACCACTAGATGGCACTCAAGCCCCTTGAGTTAGATATATACATAGTAAGTAAGTGAGATGAGTAAGAAAGACTGCTGAGCATGTGCATGCATGTTAACCTGCTTGTTCATAGTAGTTATTAAAGTTTGCTAAGATAAATACACAGTCTTGTACTTCTTGTCTACATGAAGACATAACAAAATTGGCGACGAGGAGGTTTTTTTACGATATTCCCTGAGGATGGCATCAGTAAGTGCTCCATTTCCCAGTCCTTTTTTGCCTTGTCCCGGTGAGCCTGCTATACCATTAGTAACATGGCTGAAGATGTTTCAGAATTACATGCTTGTCATAAATGCTACTGGAGATTCCTGGCCAGAAGCCAGAAAACGGGCTTTGCTCCTTCACTGCCTCGGAACTGAAGGTCAGAGACTGTTTTATACATTGCCTAATACCGGTGACAATCTAGCAGATGCTATTAAAGCTCTGGAAGAGCACTTCATTCCAAAAAGAAATGTGGTCGTGGAAAGACATGCCTTCAGGAAACGAGTGCAGAGGACAGATGAAACGGTATTGCAATATATTGCTGCACTGAGAGATTTGGCAACTACTTGTGAATTTGCTGATAATCTTGATGATATGCTGCGTGACCAGCTTGTTGAAAACATTGCTAACTCTCGCATTCGTGAAAGATTATTAGTGGAATCTAAATTGACATTGGAGACTGCAATTACAATTGCCACACAGCTAGAAGCCGCTGATGTTCAGGCCAAATCAATGGCTACAAGCAACCCTGCTCCAGTACAAGCTGTACATTCCACTCCTGCTTTTGGACGGCAACGTCCAAAGGCCAAATTCAAAGCACGTACCTCATCAAAACCCTCTGCTTCTGCTCCTTCTTCGTCAGCTCGGACATGCTTTCGTTGTGGCTCTGCTGGACATCTTGCAAACGCACAGAATTGCCCTGCTGCATCTGCTAAATGTAAGAATTGCAATAAGACTGGACATTTCGCACGAGTCTGCCGTTCTGCTCCTACACGTTCAGTGCATTCAGTTGAATTACCAGAGGTCTGCATTCTCTATCTACCTGGAGAAACTGACCGTTTGATGTCACGTGTGATGTGATCATCAATGCCACACCTGCTGCCATCCCTGTGTCTCTACAGCTCACAGTGGACACTGGTTCATCAGTGTCCATCCTGCCAAAACAATTGTATGAGCAGCATTTTCACACTGTGCCGTTACATGCTCCTACTGCCCGTTTAGTTACTTACTTAAAAGAACCAATTTCAGTACTAGGATGTTTATCTGCTACAGTATCTAAATATGGCCTTACCTGTCCTGCAAACTTCTTCATCGTTGACAATGGCAAAGCTTTGCTAGGCATGGACCTGATTAAGGGACTCCAGCTTCGATTTGATGGACACACTGTGCTGCCGCCGCCACAATCTGCTTCAGTCTGCGCCCTCTCCACTCCTCCATCACAGCATGTTACATTGGGCTGTGTAAAAAATTTTACACACAAGGTTAACATTTCTGAATCTGTACCTCCTGTCAGACATAAACTGCGTCGCTTACCTTTCTCTGTGAGAGATGCTGTTTCTACGGAACTGGAACGACTTTTGCATGCAGGTGTGATTGAAAAGATTGACTCTTCTCCATGGGTTTCTCCGATTGTTGTGGTCCAAAAGAAAACAGGGGGGATCCGCATGTGTGTGGATCTGCGAGGGCCCAACAAGGCAGTTATAGTAGATAGCTACCCCTTGCCGCACATGGAGGAAATGATGACATTACTGCAAGGCGCATCTGTATTTTCAACTATTGACTTGGAAAGTGCATACCATCAGGTACCTCTTCATGAAGACAGCCGGGACCTCACTGCATTTATTACACACGAAGGCCTCTTCAGGTTCTGCAGGGTACCTTACGGCTTGGCATCTGCTCCATCTGCATTCCAAAAGATGATGGTTGTCATTCTAAAAGGACTCCAGAATGTTGCAAATTATCTGGACGACATCATCGTTTGGGGACGCTCACTACAAGAGCACGATCAAGCGCTAGAGAATGTGTTGCAACGTCTCAAAGATGCCGGGTTGGTGCTGAATCAGTCTAAATGTCAATTCAGAAAACAGAGCTTGAAGTTTTTAGGACACATGGTGACATCGCAGGGTATTCAGTTGGATCAGGAACATCTCTCTGCAATAATCGATGCACCTGCACCAGCGGATGCTGTTCAGTTGCGTTCTCTGCTAGGCCTTCTATCATGGTACAACAAATTCATTCCCAATTTCGCCTCTGTGGTAATGCCCCTGCGTGCATGCCTGAGAGATGAGAGTGGATTTCGTTGGTCTAATGAAGCTCAACAAAGCTTAGCTGATGTCAAAAAGCTACTTGTACACAGTCCTGCTCTTGCAATATTTGACCCGGAGCTGCCAGTGGTAATTTCTACTGATGCATCAGCTTACGGACTAGGTGCTGTCTTCGCACAAATATGCACGGATGGTCAAGAACGTACTGTCGCTTTCGCATCCAGAACACTCACCTCAGCTGAACAGAAATATTCCACTGTTGAAAAGGAGGCTCTGGCATGCGTTTGGGCAGTGGAAAGGTGGAGGACATACTTGTGGGGGCGCAGATTTACTCTACGGACTGACCATCAAGCCTTAACGACGCTGCTGACCACAAAAGGGACTGACAGAGCTGGTATGCGCATAGCCCGGTGGGCTGCTCGGTTGCTCTGTTTCAACTATACAGTTGAGTATCGTGCTGGATCTGAAAACCACACAGCAGATTGTTTGTCCCGCTTGCCTCTGCCTCTTACTTCAGATGCTGAGTCGGATACAGAGCCTGAGTTTGTTGCTTTACTGTCCACAGGTCCGACTGCTATATCTCAGGATGAGTTCGCTGCTGCCTCTGCTCGCTGTTCGGAACTCTCTGCACTGCGCACACAAATTACAATTGGATGGCCTTCTTCTGTTGCTGCTTTGGATCCTGTTCTTCATCCGTACTACAAACTCAGATATGAGTTCAGTGTGCAAGCTGATTTTGTGTTTAGAGGGTCTCGATTGGTGGTACCTGGGGAACTGCGTGAGTCATTGGTCCGCATTGCACATGAGGGCCATCAGGGAATTGTTAGAACAAAGCAACGCCTGCGTGAAATGTATTGGTGGCCCAAAATGGACACACTTGTGGCAGAGAAAATTACTGCCTGTCAGTTATGCCTTTCTCTGGATAAAACTGCGAAAGCCTCTGCTGTTCCACTCCAGCCTGTTCCTTTACCTTCTGCACCTTGGGAAAAACTGGCAATAGACATCGTGGGCCCTTTTGAGACTGCTGTTTGGGACTGTCGATATGCTCTGACACTCACTGACTATTATAGTAAATGGCCCGAGGTAGCCTTTACTGCATCTGTTGCAACAAAACAGGTGACTGCATTTCTTACCTCTGTCTTCAGTAGGCACGGCAACCCGACCACTCTGGTCAGTGATAATGGGCCTCAGTTCACTTCCCCAGAGTTTGCTGCGTTCCTGAAAAAGAGAGACACTAAGCATATTCGCACATCAGTGTATCATCCTGCTGCAAATGGAGCTATTGAACGCTTCCACAGAGTTCTTAAAAGTACGATTCAGTCAGCAATCCTACAATCAGCTCCATGGAAAACAACAGTGACTGACTTCCTGCAAGTCTATCGCGCTACACCTCATGCTGTGACAGGTGTTTCCCCCTTCGAATTACTTCATGGAAGGAAAATGCGTACCTGCCTCAATGTCTTGAAACCCTCACCTTCTGGTCAGGCGCCTAAAGAATTGCAGAAGCGTGTTTCATCACGTCAGGATGTCATGAAATCTCGCTTTGACCAAAAGCATCGTGTGCGTAATTTTTCTTTCCAGAAAGGGGATAAAGTGCGCATTAAAAAGTCAGCACATGTACCAAAAGCTCATCCAAAATTCACTCCTCCAGTTGAGGTTAGGAAAAAAGTTGGCCCTTACACTTACCTCTTGGATGATGGAAAAAAATGGCATGCATCGTGTCTTGCACCTGTACCGACTAATGTGCTGGATAATGGACTGACCACTAATGCTGAAAATGTGATCCCCTCTCAGGTTCCATTGTCTGGAAATTCAGTGTCTTCTGATGCTTGTCCACGGGAGAAACGTCAAAGACGTGAGCCAGTTTGGCTAAAAGATTATGTTTGTTAGTAACAGAAACTGACATGGACTATTGCAACATACATTACACACACTCACATGACAATTCAACACTGAATAGTAGTTGAGTAGTTTGGTTCATGTTGCTTATTATTTAAAATGATCTTTTGCATTCAGTTAATGTGTTTCTTAGTGCATAATTCATAGAGATGTAAACTTGTTGATACATTACAGATCTAATGTTCTTTATTTCTATTTCATGCCAGTTGTTAGTTACAGAAAGAATTCATTTAACTAAGAGGGGAATATGTGATGTCCTTACATTAATGCACCACTAGATGGCACTCAAGCCCCTTGAGTTAGATATATACATAGTAAGTAAGTGAGATGAGTAAGAAAGACTGCTGAGCATGTGCATGCATGTTAACCTGCTTGTTCATAGTAGTTATTAAAGTTTGCTAAGATAAATACACAGTCTTGTACTTCTTGTCTACATGAAGACATAACAGTCAGCAACGCTACAAGTAAGATGAAATGTAAAAAAGTGCTGGTAATAAGATGAATATTCAGATTTAACATTGTGAAGTAAATATTTTGATGGCAGCATGTAAAGTACTAGTTTGGACATGGTAAGTACGGAAGGAGACATAGCCTACGAATGTGATAAAAACGTTATAAAAACATTTCTACAATGTTGCAAAAAAAAAAAAAAACAGCCATTTGTCCTATAAAATATGTAGGAAAAAACATTATCACAACCTATTTCACAACGTAAAAAAAAAAGAAGAAAAAAAAAAAAGAAAGGCAGTCAAGGTAAATTACATACATGGATTTGAATCAGATTCAGTTAGATGGACAGTTTACACCAGGTAACTCGTTCCCGGAGGGCCACCCTCCTGTAGTTTCCCACCCCAATAAAAAACATCTGAACCACCTAATCAAGGTCTTGCTATGCATGCTAGAAATGTCCAGACAGGTGTTGAGGTAAGCTGGAGTTAAACTCAGAAGGACATGGCCTGCCAGGACTGAGTTTGGACAGCCCTGGTTTACACCCAGATGGGGTCCAGATCTTACCCACTGACTCAGGTCATGTTACCTCTAACTTACCATGGGGCAAATTTATTTATTTATTTTTGATTAGTAATCATATATATATATTTATATATATATATATATATATATATATATATATATATATATATATATATATATAATGTGGGTTTTTTTTTTTTTTTTTTGATTGCATTGTCTGAAAGTTTAAAATGATAGAAAACATCCTAAAATGACATTACTTTTGGCTCATTTACCTTATCTTGAGAGCCACGTAAGTAAAAAAAAAAAAAAAATTGGCTCATCTTACTCCACTCTCCCCTATCAAGATATTTGTTCTATTGTAAAGTTCGGTTTTATTGTGATGTGATGTCATGATTATGACAGGGCCTGGTTTCACAGACATGTTTTAGGATGGGCCAGGATTATAACCTGGATTAGGCTGTCAGTTCAATTAGGAATGATGTGGTGACAACAGCTGTGCAGAGGGGACCCAATTAGTTTTTTTTTTCTTTTTTTTGTCATGGGGCCCAAAATTCCTGGCACCGCCCCTGGCTGGTCTTAATTTCTTTAAACACCGTGCACCAGACTTTAGTCTCGAGACTGAAAACACTAATTGAGCTCAAATGACATTCATAACCGACCTGACAGTAGTGTTTCCCGGCTTCACAGAATGAACCTGCTCGCGCGTGGAACTAAAAGTATTTTCTTGCAGAACGACCCAGTCTGGATAACAATTGGCTAAAACGACTGTCAATCAAACTCATAAAGAATAATGCAATTCAGTGAGCCGCTATAGTGATTCATTGTTACGGTGTGATCATCGAGACCAGAACGTTGTTCTTGTAGGACTATGACGGACAAAGCTGTTTTCCTTTGCTTTTGTCTGTTGCTCAAGAAAGGTAAATAGCACTAGCCTTTTTTGTTTTGTTTTGTTTAGCTTGTTCTTAATTGTGTTCTTTTAGCAGAAGCTCTATGAACTACATGTATAAGGCTGGAGCCGTACCATATCGTCTACATAGCCCCCAAATCTTATAAGTCTATGGTTGGCTAGTTCGAGGTAATTTATGTTCAACACATGGATGTTTAGCTTTTTAGTTTTTTGAAGCCCCAGACTTGTCTTCAAAACTTGTTTGTTTGAAATATGTTCTGTTTTGTTGTTGCTGTGAGTTCTTGATGGGATACAGGCTGCGTCGCGGAGTGGGTTTGCCGCGTGTTGATTTTCGTCTTCTCGCCTGTACACCTGCGGCCGCGCATAACAGGTATCAGGCGAGGTTTAACCACAGCAGCCGCGGCCCCGGGGAAGAGTGAAGCGGAACACTCAACAAACCCGCTCCACGTCTGCCACGCTCGCAGTGTGTCCCAGGCGTGCGTCGGTTCAAAACGGAAGTTGTTGGGCATTCAGAGGAATTTAGAATTTGATCGAGCGTGGAGCGATTTCACCAGAGTGGGATGAAATAGATGAGTGGGGAGCGGAATTGACAAATACATATAGGCCTACACGCATGCTTCCTCAAACAAATTGGTGATTTGAATCAGTGCAGAGATCCTTCGCAATGTGTGTGATTGTATTTGATAGATGTCTGTGAATTTTAGGGTAACAAATGAATTCAGAAGATGCCTTATTCATGTATGCTGACATAGTGCTAGGTAGTTATCTGACACATATATTTGTTCAATAATTTACTTCATATTATTGTAATTAATTGTAATTATTGATATAATTATTGTGTGGGGGAGTTGTCTTCAATTTAATTCAGTTGATTGACC
Source organism: Carassius gibelio (assembly GCF_023724105.1). NCBI lineage: Eukaryota > Metazoa > Chordata > Actinopteri > Cypriniformes > Cyprinidae > Carassius > Carassius gibelio. The sequence continues at coordinate 19,960,975 of NC_068417.1, read as the reverse complement.
AGTTCTCTATTGAGAAATATTTAAATAGACATTTAGCCAATGTTTTTTAAGATGTTTATGGAGTGTATTCAGATCTGACTTTTTAAAGATGCCAGGAAAATCTTATGTGTGCTTAGTTAGATTTCACTTTCAGCATAATAATGGTTGTGATAAATTCTGACTTCCAGTCATATTCTTACCTCCGTCTTTAAGACTGGTACCAGATTGTTCCCTTCACTATTTACTAATTTGCTTCCCAAGGTGTTTGCACCTTATTTTTAACATAAGCACGGTGTGGCCATTTGGAAATTGAATGTGTTATGGTTTCCAGTGTCTTTTGCTTCCAGTTATTTCAGCTGTACAAAAACTGTCCATTATGCAGTTTAATACTGCATTTGTTATCATATTATTTTAGTTTATTATCATAATCACAAACACTCTTTTGGTGTTTTTTTTTTTTAATACAGTTATTTACACTTGTGGCTAATGAATCACAGTTCACACACATTAACAGAAAATAGCAAATGCTTCTTCTGTGTTGCAAAATGAGGTGGATAGATTGGCTAATGGAAACAACTGCCTGTTCTTGATTCAGTTCATAATGTTGATAAAGAAATCTATATTTAATATCTTGCTATTTGTATTCCTGTTATATAACAGAGCCAAATATTTTCTAAATATGTTTCAGGTGTTATTGGTGATACAGATGAAGTGAAGTCAGTGTCAGTGACTGAAGGAGATTCTGTCTTTCTAAACACTGATGTTAAAGTACAGAGAGAGGAGCAGATTCTGTGGATGTTTGGACCTCAAAACACTCGTATTGCTGATATCCACAGACAAAACATTTATATAGATGCCACTAATACAATATTTGGAGACAGACTCCAGATGGACAATCAAACTGGATCTCTGACCGTCAGAAACATCAGATCTGAACACTCTGGACTTTATAAACTACAGATCATCAGCAGCAGAGGAACAGAAGAGAAGTTGTTTAATATTTCTATTTATGGTAAGTTGACGATGCATACCAACATCATATTCATGTCTTGGCATCTTGTTGTCCTAACTCTTCATTACTTTTAGTTTATGTCGAGATGCTATAAGTGCAAATGAAGTTAGATGTTATTTACACAGTTTTATGTTTTTTTTGCACATTGCATCCATATAAAACAAATAGCACTTTGCGTTAAGCATAAAAAGTGATTCCTATGTAGTGATACATTCTAGTGTAAATAAATCTATTACACAAATTGTATCATGGTTACAATCTGGGGGAGTTTGCAATAGCCAACAGAGCATCATTTAATGTTCATATCTCTGTCCAGCACGTCTGCCTGCTCCTGTCATCACCAGAGACTCTTCACAATGTTCTTCAGGATCATCCACATCCAATTGTTCACTGCTGTGTTCAGTTGTGAATGTGAGTGCTGTGACTCTCTCCTGGTACAAAGGAAACAGTTTATTGTCCAGCATCAGTGTGTCTGATCTCAGCATCAGTCTCTCTCTACCTCTGGAGGTGGAATATCAGGAGAACAACATCTACAGCTGTGTGATCAACAATCCCATCACAAACCAGACTGAACACAACATCAACATCACTCAACTCTGTCAGCCATGTGCAGGTATTAATTAGTCTTCTATCTTCTAATTGTAAATGAGTCAGGCCTTGGTATCACAGACAGGGCTTAGATTAAACAAGGATTAGGTCATATCTTGGTTAAGACATTTTAGTATCTTTCATAAGCTTGCCATTATTATTATTATTATTATTTCTGTATTATAAGATATAATACAGCCCATATGAAATTGTTCTGTTTTGTGTGGCATCAATTCTACTTGGATCCTATTTGGATAACTTTGATCCTACAGTATATGCTACTTTATTCCTAAATTTAGAGAAAAAAAAAAAAACTTTTAGAAGACATTCATGTTTATAGGTTTACATTTTTATAACCCATCCTGGAAAATGAATGAAATCTTTTTCTATTTTCATATATATATATAACAATTTTTTTTTTCTTTTTTTGTGTATTACAGGACTGGATAACCGTTCGAAACACATGATGCCAAAAGCCCTTATAGCCATTATAACAATTATAGCAGTGCTGCTTGCGTGCATAGCTGCAGTTGTAGGTTTGAGGAAAAAGAAGGCAAGTCATTACAAAAATACATATGCTCAGTGTGCGATTTGTGAAAAAAACAGAGGGGGGAGGGGGGGGGGGGGTGTTTGAAACATTTTAATTCATAAAAATAAATAATGAGAACATTAACTAGATGATGTCATGTGCTAATTAGCATATTTATGACGTAAGTGCGTCGTATTGTATTGCATCCCTATGCTCACATACAGCAATTTAATTTAGCCATTTAATCTAATTCTCAATAAAACAGTTTTTATTACTATATTTTAATGTTTCTGTTGTCAGACAACGGAATGAATATTATAATGACTGAAACGCGGTCCATTAAGACTACATAACCAGCTCTCAAACATTAATCTGCACTAATGAAATAAAATACACATACGATAAAGTCGGTGGTTGGGCTGTTACTGATGTCGGCTATACTTGCTTGTAAAATAGAGTTAGAAGCAACAGAATATCTTTTTTTTTTTTTTAACTGAAAGTGCTGCTCTTCTCTGCGCTCGCTGAACACAGCAGTTGCAGAGAGAGAAGCTCGCGCTGGGAAAGAGAGACCTCTAGATTTGTCGCGAGTCGCTATTTTGGAAAAAAGTTGCTAAATCTAGCGACAAAGTTGCCAAGTTGGCAACTCCACTGCCAAGCGGACTGGCTTCAATTGTCTCGCAAGTGTTGATGGGCTATTACTCGTGAGCTTAACCAATCAAATAGCGCCGTGGGCGGGGTATTGAGCAAGTCTGCAGAGTGGTGAATACAGGGCAGGGGGCAGGGTTTCATATTTTTTTTGAAGCACCCCTGGGCGCCGCCATTGGCTAGCGGACCCCCACCTGCTGTTAGCATTCCATTGACTCCCATTCATTTTGGCGTCACTTTGAAAGCGAATAACTTTACATCTGAGGCGTTTAAAGACTCCATTTGTCCATTCTTTATTTCTAAAGAAACACGAAAGTGTATAAAAGGCTCCATTACCTTGTATCTTACGTTATGGTCCCGTAGAAGCAGTTTTTGTAAAAAATAGGCTAACGATTGTGTCATAACCAGCGACTCTCTGTCGCACAGTAGAGAAATTACCGTATGGACAGGAGGAGAAGCTCGCAGGCAATCTTTTACTGTCTATGAGGCTATCGGGGGGACGTGGAGGCATAAAGTCGAGGGAGATAATTAATCGGAATACTTACCATAATTTGCTCCTGTTCACACTCGCCTTTCTCTGGAAGATTCGGTGGGTGATTCAGATTTCTCTTAGCACAGCGATTAGAATAATTACAGGTTGCTCACGTGACATTTACATCATCAAGCTCAGTTTGAGTCTGCGCAGTACGCTCGACCCCTAGGAAGTGCGTGCTTCTAATTGACTTCATTTTTCTCCATTGAATCCAATGGGATCGCTGTGTCCATTTCTTTTACTGTCTATGATACAGAGAGGATGAGCCAGCCAAAATAGCGCATTTTAAAATAAAATTGACTTTAATCAGACCATGGATCCGTGATAGGTTTTGTGATCCGTCTCACCACTAGTGTAGTAGCACTGATCACTTTGAGGGGGGGGATAAATTTATCCCCACCGGGGATAAAAATAATTAAGCAGAGGCAGGGATACATTGACCAGAAAGGGGGAAATCCCACGCATCCCCCCCCGGCAAATCGCACCCTGCATATGCTTGAGCATATTTTGTTAACTTTAAAATGGTGATTTGTAATCAATTTGTAACCATTTTCTGTTTTTTTTTGTTTTGTTTTTTGTTTGGTTTTTATTAAAAGGTTTATGAATCGGGAAGAAGAGGTGATTTATGTTGATACAACATTCTGTGCATATCTGGGTAAAGAGAACAGTAAGACAACTGTGACTTTTCTGTAAACCCTCAGCCATTTTATTTTTAATTGTGATTCTGTTTTCTTGCAGGACAATAGTGCAACAGTTCACACAGTGTACACAAGCGTAAGGGAGAGTGGAGAGAAAAAAAATGTTATGTGTGGTTAGTGAAAAACTAAAATGTTAAATCACTTGAATAAGGCAAAAAAAACACATAAAGAACATTGGTTCCCGGGACTTTCACCATCAATTTAGACACATCAATCATAACTCCTTCAAAAACAGCTAGAAACCTTGGAGTTACAGTATGATTGATGATCAGCTGACTTTCTCAGACCACATTGCTAAAACTGTCCGATCCTGCAGATTTGCTTTATTCAACATCAAGATCAAGCCCTTTCTTTCGGAACATGCTGCACAACTCCTTGTTCAAGCTCTTGTTCTGTCCAGGTTGGACTATTGCAATGCCCTCTTGGCAGGTCTTCCAGCCAATTCTGTCAAACCTTTACAATTAATTCAGAACGCTGCAGCAAGATTAATTTTTAATGAGACAAAAAGAATACACGTCTCACCTCTGTTTATCAATTTGCACTGGCTTCCAATAGCTGCTCGCATAAAATTCAAGGCATTGATGTTTGCCTACAACACTACCACTGGCTCTGCACCCATTTACCTAAATGTGTTACTTCAGACTTATGTGCCCTCTAGAAGCTTGTGTTCTGCAAGTGAACGTCGCTTGATTGTGCCATCCCAAAGAAGCACAAAGTCACTTTTACTGACTTTTAAATTAAATGTTCCCTCTTGGTGGAATGACCTCCCCAACTCAATCCGAGTCCTTAGCCATCTTCAAGAATCGGCTTAAAACCTATCTCTTCCATCTTTATTTGACCCACTAACTTTAACACTCACTATTCTAATTCTATTCTTAAAAAAAAAAAAAAAAAAAAAAAATCTAACTACCTTTCTAATCTTTTTGTATTCTATCTATTTTCTTTTCATTTATTATGCAATTATAAAAAAAGACCTCTAACACTAGCTTGCTCTATTCTTTTTCAATCTATGTAATAAGTTTTAATTAATAAATTTTAATTTAATCTTTGAGTAAAGTGTGTGTGTGTATATATACAGTCATGCCCACAAATATTGGCACCCTTGGCAAATATGATCAAAAAAGGCTGTGAAAATTCATCTGCATTGTTAATCCTTTTGATTTTTTTATTTAAAAAATTCACAAGAATGTATCCTTTCATTGGATAATAAGAATTTTAAACGGAGGGGAAATATCATTATGAAATTAATGTTTTTCTCAAATACTTGTTGGACACAATATATATATATATATATGTATGTGTGTGTGTGTACAGTACAGTTATGTAACTTTTGTTATAACGCATTTTAATTTAATCTTTATTAAAATTTTTCATTTACCTGTATGTATGCACAGTGCAGTGCAGTGTTAATGTTCAAACTGTGTTTTTACAATGTTAAAGTGGCTGACAACAATAAATATTCTTAATAGGAATATAACTGACAAATTTTTTATCTGTATTTAATTCTTAGAGCTGTAGCTGAAAAGTTAGGCATATACTTCCCTGCTGAAATTTAATGTTGGTCATTATGGTGGAACTTAGAGAAATATTTTCTGAATGTTTAGGAAATTTTCAGTAAACCATTTCTTTCCCCTTGTAGAGTCATCAAGGATTCAGCTTATTCTTATTCTAAACAGCCATATAAAACAACAACAAAAAAATAATTTATTTGGTGCTTTTCAGATGTAACTAGGCATAGTTAGGCATCTTAAGGAGACTTCTGCGATTTCTCCTAAGAATTTGTCCATTCTCTGTTCTAACAACTGATCTTGGATTAGTTACTTGGATTACTTCTTCCAAAACAACAGCCTTCTTGTCCCAGCAGTTTGCATCTTCCACTCTCACAATGTCATTTTTTAATAACACTTTCAGCATTTTTGTTTGTTTGTCATAGCTTGTCTTTTGTCTCTTTTGGAGAGCTTTCTGTTTCTGCCTTACATTTGCACTGCCCATGTTTTCTCGTTTTGTGTTCATTCTGAAAGGAAACGTTCTTATCTTGCGATTCATTAAGAGCTCTGAAGGTGATGCAACCCCCAACTGCTCCCCAGGTGCTGCAGCATAAATAACTGCCCACTGCTCCGGGTGTGTGTTCACAGTGTGTGTGTGTGTGTGTGTGTGTGTTCACTGCTGTGTGTGAGCACTTTGGATGAGTTAAAGGCAAAGCGTGAATTCTGAGTATGGGTCACCATACTATGCTGAAAAATTTTTGTTCTAAGAATATTTCACAAAACGTTTTAGTGCTAAAATTAGCTCCTAAATCTGTGAAATGTTAGGAGTATACTGACATACTGTAAACGTTAAGCGTATACCTCCATACATAAAATGTTATTGCCAGTAATCTACCTTAGAATAGAAACATTTTAGAAACATTTGACGATAGTGAGCTTTTTAAAAGGTATCAGCTTTGGATTGGAGGTTATCCCAACTCCAAAGTTTTAATCAGAGGTGGAAAGAGTACAAAAATATTCTACTCAAGTAAAAGTAAAAAGTAGCTCATTTAAAATTTACTCAGAGTAAAAATTACTTAGTTACATTTTAACAGTGGGAGGGAGCCAAAAATGGGACAGGCCAAGGGTGTCAAACTCAGTTCCTGGAGGGCCACAGTCCTGCACAGTTTAGATATAACCCTAATTAAACACACCTGATCCAGCTAATCTAATCATTTAGGTTTATTTGAAAACTACATGATATGTGTGCTGGAGCAGGGTTAGAACTAAACTCTGCAGGGCTACGGCCCTCCAGGAACTGAGTTTGACAACCCTGGGATAGGCCTATTAATCTCAAACTAGTTGTTTTTAATTAAAGGAATCAGTTATTTAGAATAATAAAACATTTGGGCTGTTACCAGGCAAATCAGTATCAACAAACTCATCTTTTAATGCAGAGGAAATGCAGAAGATTCATTGGAAGTAGCATTTAGATGTATTACACTGTTTAGTGCAGGACAAGAATGCATTTAACCTGCAGTTACAAATGCACGAATATTGTTTTGATATACAAGACATAAAATGTTGAATACTCATTTGAAATGATAAGAAATTAATTATAAAAAAATAAATAAAAAGCTCACTGTTAAAGTCACTGTTAATAAGTGAGTCACTGCGATTGAACCGAATCATTTAAACGGTTGATTCATTCAGGAACGAAACACTGTCACGTTGCTCAGAGACGCAAAACTGTGCTTTGGTGGCTGTGTTTGGAATTATTTTCTGTTGTAGAAATAGAGCTAAAAAAGGCAATATGGTGTCTAAAATGCAAGTCTCTTAATTAACTTGTTTACTGAACTGTTATATATTTGTATGTATATATTCATAATGATTTTTGGAGGAAAAGACGGCATTCTTTGTGTGATTCTGATTTAATATATGAAATTATATAAATATGTGAATTTTCTGCCCCTATATCTTCAATTTTGTGATCATTCTAAATGCATTTTAGGAGACTGAATCACACAGTGAAAGAAGGCACTATAAATGTGCGCGCACATCATTAAAACAAAAATTATGATATTATCGCAGACGATATACAGTCTTGTTCAAAATAATAGCAGTACAATGTGACTAACCAGAATAATCAAGGTTTTTCGTATATTTTTTTATTGCTACGTGGCAAACAAGTTACCAGTAGGTTCAGTAGATTCTCAGAAAACAAATGAGACCCAGCATTCATGATATGCACGCTCTTAAGGCTGTGCAATTGGGCAATTAGTTGAATTAGTTGAAAGGGGTGTGTTCAAAAAAATAGCAGTGTGGCATTCAATCACTGAGGTCATCAATTTTGTGAAGAAACAGGTGTGAATCAGGTGGCCCCTATTTAAGGATGAAGCCAACACTTGTTGAACATGCATTTGAAAGCTGAGGAAAATGGGTCGTTCAAGACATTGTTCAGAAGAACAGCGTACTTTGATTAAAAAGTTGATTAGAGAGGGGAAAACCTATAAAGAGGTGCAAAAAATGATAGGCTGTTCAGCTAAAATGATCTCCAATGCCTTAAAATGGAGAGCAAAACCAGAGAGACGTGGAAGAAAACGGAAGACAACCATCAAAATGGATAGAAGAATAACCAGAATGGCAAAGGCTCAGCCAATGATCACCTCCAGGATGATCAAAGACAGTCTGGAGTTACCTGTAAGTACTGTGACAGTTAGAAGACGTCTGTGTGAAGCTAATCTATTTTCAAGAATCCCCCGCAAAGTCCCTCTGTTAAAAAAAAGGCATGTGCAGAAGAGGTTACAATTTGCCAAAGAACACATCAACTAGCCTAAAGAGAAATGGAGGAACATTTTGTGGACTGATGAGAGTAAAATTGTTCTTTTTGGGTCCAAGGGCCACAGGCAGTTTGTGAGACGACCCCCAAACTCTGAATTCAAGCCACAGTACACAGTGAAGACAGTGAAGCATGGAGGTGCAAGCATCATGATATGGGCATGTTTCTCCTACTATGGTGTTGGGCCTATTTATCGCATACCAGGGATCATGGATCAGTTTGCATATGTTAAAATACTTGAAGAGGTCATGTTGCCCTATGCTGAAGAGGACATGCCCTTGAAATGGTTGTTTCAACAAGACAATGACCCAAAACACACTAGTAAACGGGCAAAGTCTTGGTTCCAAACCAACAAAATTAATGTTATGGAGTGGCCAGCCCAATCTCCAGACCTTAATCCAATTGAGAACTTGTGGGGTGATATCAAAAATGCTGTTTCTGAAGCAAAACCAAGAAATGTGAATGAATTGTGGAATGTTGTTAAAGAATCATGGAGTGGAATAACAGCTGAGAGGTGCCACAAGTTGGTTGACTCCATGCCACACAGATGTCAAGCAGTTTTAAAAAACTGTGGTCATACAACTAAATATTAGTTTAGTGATTCACAGGATTGCTAAATCCCAGAAAAAAAAAATGTTTGTACAAAATAGTTTTGAGTTTGTACAGTCAAAGGTAGACACTGCTATTTTTTTGAACACACCCCTTTCAACTAATTGCCCAATTGCACAGCCTTAAGAGCGTGCATATCATGAATGCTGGGATGTTTGTTTTCTGACAATCTACTGAACCTACTGGTAACTTGTTTGCCACGTAGCAATAAAAAATATACTAAAAACCTTGATTATTCTGGTTAGTCACATTGTACTGCTATTATTTTGAACAAGACTGTATATAGCACACTCCTCACCACTGTCTTTTTGGCTAATTTGTGCAAAACCTCTTGCTAAAATGTCAAAGCTTCATTTTAACCACCAATGCAACGATGCAATTATTTAGCTTACCTCTATGTTCTTGCAAAGGGTTGATGTCTCGTCAAGATTTTATAAGCTACTAGTTTGGTCTTCCTAGGAAAGTACAGCTTACACTGCATAATAGAGCATACATATGTACCAGGGGTTCACTTCATTTCCTTCCAGTTAGACTTCAGAATATGACGGGGTTTCGTTTTCAGCGGTGTCTGCACCACTAACGCCTGTTTTGTGTGTCTGCATCTTTCTTGTGATTTTAGCGCCAGTTTGCCCTCCTGCCCATTATTTACTGCCGTAGTTTCCAGGGAGCGATTTTTTTTTTTTTTTACTCCGTAATTAATGTGTTTTAAAATTTAGCGAAGTACAATACTTCAAACAAAATATACTTAAGTAAAAGTAAAATTAAAGATTTAAAAAATTACTTTAAAAAGTATTAGTACACAAAAAAGCTACTCAATTATAGTAACGCGAGTAAATGTAATTCGTTACTTTCCACCTCTGGTTTTAATTATATCTTTAATATAGCATAGCTGTTCTCGCATCCAGTTTGGTTTTCTTTTATGTTTTATGTCTTACTATCAGCCATGATTATTATACTTGGCTAATTAAAAGGCTGTGTATATGCATATTACCAAAATTGTATTTGTTCCTTAGTCGCAAAAAAATAAAAAAATAAAATCCACATTAAGTTGTGAAATCACACAGTCCGTGACAGACAAATCATTAATGACTGGTCTATGTGGTTATAAAGTACATCGGGCAGGACATCCATATGCTCACCTAACATTCATTGACCTCAAATATGGCTTATCATCTGAAATATGTAGGCTATGTATTAGCAACTTTACATGGCAGCTCAATCTAATGTTAGCTTAGACAAAAGTGTGCAGGTCACATGTTTGTGCGGAGTGGGAATCTGAACAGTAGCGTGCTTTGGCTACTATAGGACAGATGGAGGTGCCAGTGCAATCATTTGTTCTTAAAATACTTCATAGTTTTTATTTATTTAGATATGAGTATTGCATCTTTTGTATCTGTAAAAACTCTACATTTATTTGTGTGCACTCAGAATAGCAATGAAACATTGCACTTTTGTAAACTAATGAAAGCAAACAGGATTCACTATCTGCCGTCTTGAACACTGTGAACTCGAGTGTGTCACTTCAAAACTGCTATTTAGGAGAAATCTTAGTGGCACGATAAAATATTTTGTGAATGACAGTGCTGGGCCTGTATTCTTAGATTCTAAGAATCCTCTTAGAGAGATCCTAATATAGCTTTTCTATGCAGGAGTCATAGCTTAAGAGCAATTCAGAACCGATCTGAGAGCAACTCCGAGCGAGGAAAAGGAAAAAACTTTAATCTTAGTGAGGACCAATTAACCAGATGAACATGCAAAACTAAGTTATTTATAACATAATTATAACATAACATAGCTTATGGTTAACTTTAAAACTGAAGAGTCACATTAAACGGTATGGTAACTGGTTAACCTCTAATATATTAGCATGCTAAGCTAACTAGCATAAGACAACAAACATAAGCATGTTCAATTTCCAAGAGGTATTTCTCAGGAACAGAAGTGAATATCAAAAATCTGTTCAGTCGTTTCCGTGCAGTCCAAAGAGCTTCTGATCAGATTTTGGACAAAATTTGGAGGAGGAATAGTGAAAAAACTGTATGTCTGACGGCACATTAATGGAAAACGGCAAATGAGACATTGTCAGAATCAGCATAAGCCAAGGATTTGGAAAAATTCCAATTTGGACAATGTTTTCAAAAGCTAAGCATTTTAGCAAAAATCCTTATATCTCTGGGACACTAGGTGACGCAATGTTTAAACTTCTTAAGTACATCCGGGACATGTTGTCTATGATTCATACCAGCTTTTGAGCAGATCATTTAAAAAAAACAGGTAGTAACTCCGATCCTGGCAAAACTGACATTTGACAATCCATAGACAACAAGATTTTTCCTTTTCTGACTATCTGTTCAAAAGTTATTGACTCATCATGACTCATAGGTGGCAGTGTTCCAAACTTTGGCATGCACCCTCAGATCATGGAGCTGATGAAATCCAGTCAAATGTTTGTAACTTGAAGTGTGCCTGTAGTGACTATTAAGTTCACTTTAAATAATTTTTATCACAAACATGGATATGTTTTTGCGTGGATTCATCATCAAAGGAACAATGCTTCACTGCTAACCTAATTCAGGACTAGTTATGTTCCCGATTAAAGATCACAAATGGATACCGGCTCAATCGCTGGATCAGTCAGATGTTAGCCAAATAACATCCATAAAGCAAAAGATTTATCCACCCTGTATTCCCCATTTCAATAAAAAAAAGGTGATTATGTGAACTTAACTGAAAATACTCTTATCAAGTACTGCCTCAGTAATCACACTTTTCTTTATTGTTGTTCAAATAACTTTTTTTTTTTTTTATGTAAATGTACCAAATTGATTATGATGCATGATTGATTAAAGAATGCAGAAAGCTCATCACACAAGACAGCATAAATCACATATAAATAACATGCTTTCAGGGCTGAGGGAAATCAGGTGTGTTTGATTGTCATATAATTTCTTACACTGTTAAAAAAAACCATGGGCCTAGGTTTAGGGGGGGACGCTAGGTACTAGTCCCTATCAATATTTTGAGATGACAAATTTGTCCCCACCAATATTTAGCAAGCTCCTTTGAACTGCTATTTGGATAGATTCTAACGGCCAGGACGACGACAGTACAAGAAACGCCGTAATTTGATTGGCGGCGGGGTATCTGACAGGCTACATGCGCGGGCCGGGACTACTTTTGTGCTTGCACTAGCAGCGAGCGGGTGGTTTGTGTGCGCGCGCATGTTGACGACGCCGGCGGTAAGTTACAAAGGCTGTCTCTCTGCCACATACAAAGGCCAGAGTAAAAACATTTTAATATGGGGGGGGGGGGTTTGCCCCTTTTTGTACTTTGTAGATGCCACCCAAGAAGAAATGGGACATAAGAAGCTTTTTCATAAAGCAGAGTCAGAGCGTAAGTAAGCAAAATAACTAGCTAGCCACAAAAATAAACTAGCAGTAGTGACTGACCAGGCTTTCAAATGCATATTCTGTGGAAAATAGTATTAACTGGTGATAGTATTACCCAGATAGAATGCTACGTTAGCAAGTAACTGAATGTCAATTAACCTGTAAGTTTCCTTAACTTAGAATCTTGCAGTCAACATAAACGTGAGTGTACTGGAGGGTAAATAGTGTTTATAATAGAAAAGTGTTATTATATTTATTTATTTAGATTTGTTTCTTTGTGGCAGAGTATTTTTTGTTAGTGTAAATACTAATGTACATAATTTATCTTAATAAAACGTTTGGTTGTTCAGCACTACACTACACAGTCTCAGATTTAATTTTTTGAGAGTGCATTTTTGAGATTATACAGTTATACTAAATCACCATTAAATCACTGGTATCTTACAACAAAATAATTCCGGCGGGTGGGGGGTTGGAGATGTTATGGGGGTGTCCCCACCAAAGCTGAGACCAAACCTACGCCACTGAAAAAAACTGTCAAATTTACGGTAAAATACCGGCAGCTGTGGTTGCCAGGAACATACAGTGAAAAAAATGTGGAATCTGTAAAAGACAATACGGTATACTGGTTTTGTAACCCTAAATTTTACAGTAGACAACATATTTTTTTTAACCAAAATCATGGTAGAAAAAAACATATATTTATACATTTATATTTAAAACATATATATAATTTTATGTAAAAAATGAAACTTTCCACAGCTTTTTACGGATATTTGCAGTAAAAAAAAGTTATAATATAATAATATATATATACAACCTATGAGTTTTGGATCTACCTAGATACACATTACAGTTGTGTAAAAAGCCAGTGATAAGAAAATAAAATGTCACGCACATCAAATGATTGGACAAGTAGCTGTAGAAATATGTTTTATGTGTATGCGCATGAGAGGAAACCTCTGCCATCCGTTTTTGCCCTCTGTTTCTGTGGCTTCTTTCTTATTTTAGTAAAAAGACAATAGATCTTTTTGAGTGTGTGGAACTGGCATCTGACACCAGGACTGAGTCTCTGGGACTGCAAACAGCTAAAGAAGAGTTGTTCTAAGAAGCATAAGAAGACTGAATAAGTGTGCATAAGAAGACTGATGTTCGGAGCTCTTTCTTTTGTTCTTTCTTACTAGGAGGTTAAAAGTTATTTAATTTTTGTAAATATCTGCATAGTAATACCAATGACAGTAACATTTTGGAAATTAAGTGGGTTTTTTTTTTTGTTTGTTTGTTTTTTTACTTTGTTGATTACTTTTTCAAGTGTGTGGGGGTGTTCCAGAAAGCAAGGTTAACTTTACTTTTACCCCTGTACTTTATCAGAGTATTTTTATTTTGGAAAACTTAATTTCAAATGCATGCTGCAGTATTCCAAAACATTGTCAGCACACTTGTGTTACACCAAGTGTGATCTTCCTAAGCTAACAATGTTTTAGCAAAGCTCTCCTTATTGTTCAACAGACTTCCATTCTGGTAATGTTAAAGGGTTAGTTCACCCAGATAGCTTATTTATGTAATTAATAACTTACCCTGATGTTGTTTCAAACCCGTAAGACCTCCGTTTATCTTTGGAACACAGTTAAAGATATTTTAGATTTAGTCCAAAAGCTCTCAGTCCCTCCATTGAAACTGTGTGTACGGTATACTGTCCATGTCCAGAAAGGTAAGAAAAACAATATCAAAGTAGTCCATGTGACATCAGAGGGTCCGTTCGAATTTTTTGAAGCATAGAAAATACATTTTGGTCCAAAAATAGCAAAAACGATTTATTCAGCATTGTCTTCTCTTCCATGTCTGTGTGAGAGAGAGTTCAAATCAAAGCAGTCTGGATCCGGTTCGCGAACGAATCATTCAGTTCACCAAATCGAACTGAATCATTTTAAACAGTTCGCATCTCTAATACACATTAATCCACAAATGACTTAAGCTGTTAACTTTTTTAATGTGGCTGACACTCCCTCTGAGTTCAAACAAACAAATATCCCGGAGTAATTCATTTACTCAAACAGTACACTGACTGAACTGCTGTGAAGAGAGAACTGAAGATGAACACAGAGCATCCCTGAACTCAGATAGTAAATATCAAACATTTGATATTTCCGACTCTTCATCAGGCTGCCTCTGACGTGAAACCCACGATAGCCAATGAGAGCGAGCAAGCATCACCTACCAGTTGTTGCGTGCTTCTATAGTTGAAACTTGGCAGCCACAAACATGCCATGAAAGCAGAGTACATCACCCATATTCCCTTTTATACTGTGAAAAAGAACATGTGCCAGAATAGCCAGCTGACAATGTTGATTGTCCTCTATTTGTTTTTCTTCTCAAGTCACGTTTGATCTCGCGAGTGTCCGTGAATCTCGTGTTACTGTGAAATCGTTCTTACAATCGACAAGTGAAGTGTGTGGTCTCATGGTCTGTTCAAATTGTCTACTTTGTGAGTTCAAGGATTATAAGGCTACAAATCGGTTGATCCGTCTTCATGACTATGGTCTCCCGTGCTTTTAAAATCATTTCACGAGTTCACAATTACATATAATTAGCTGAAGTATCATAATGCATATTTGGCGTGCTGTCCAGGGAAGGGCTCCTAGCTCGGGAATGGCCCGAACCTAGAGTACTCCCTGTATATAAAACAGTCCCTCCAGAAAAACGCGGATTATTTTTGTGATTGTTGCGGGCAAAAATCCTTGATTTTGCGGCAGGTTTTCTTAAAAAATGCGATGGAATATGCGGGATATTTTTGAAATCTTATGCAATGAAATTGCGGGAAATTGCAAAAACTGCGGTTTGATGAAAAAGAGAAAAAAGGTGACCCCCCCCCCCCAAACCCTGTTCTCACTAGGCCTTACTGTAAAGAGTCATTTCTTATGACTTCCTATGATAAGCAAGCATACTAAATCACATAATATTTAAGTTTCCATTCTGTTTTATTTCAGACCTTAATTAACACATTGCTCAAACTTACAAAGCATTGAGTCAAACAAGTTCTCTAGCTTTACAAAAGGAATA
Source organism: Carassius gibelio (assembly GCF_023724105.1). Classification (NCBI taxonomy): domain Eukaryota; kingdom Metazoa; phylum Chordata; class Actinopteri; order Cypriniformes; family Cyprinidae; genus Carassius; species Carassius gibelio. The sequence continues at coordinate 19,945,629 of NC_068417.1, read as the reverse complement.
TTCAACAACTTCTGTAAAAAATGAATACAAATAAAATATAAACACACAAATATACAAATGCTGTTTTACAGGAATTGCAAAGTGCAGTCTCTTACTGCAACGTAATTTTTTTACATACTACTAATATACTTACAACTGTGAGCTTTTGGTACTATTCTGTAACAAAAAAGTACAATCTTACAACTGTAGAGGTGCATCAACTTCTGAATGAAACTACAACAGTCCACTGTGAAAATGAAAACTAACTGCGTAGCCTTTAACACTGGCCTATCATTCGCCATCCTCATCCTCATCCCTCTTTCAAAATAATTTGCCCCACTGTCATGTAACACAACGGGTAACTGCTTCGCGCAGTCTTTTTCGCTTATTTTTGGTGGCAGATGAGAATGATTTGCGTCCTTCCCCCTGGTTTCCCCGCGGGGCGCGGGTTTCACAGATGATGTTCACGTCGCACAATTACGTCACTTCATAAGGTTCCCATTGGGAAATAATGGCGATTTACTTGTGTGAAGTAAACGCAAGATTTTTCAACTTCCTGCTAAGATATATGTGACTTTTTTGCAACGAAAATTATTATGAAATCATGCTACCTCCGCATATTTTGCTTCCTGAAATCTGCAATTTATGCGGCGAAAGTGTGGCGTATTTGAAAAAATTGCGACCCCCGCATAAATATGCGGCCCTTGGCTGATTATGCATTAAATCACGCGATCGCATAATCGCGTTTTTCTGGAGGGACTGATAAAAGTGTAACATGAACTCTAAGTGGAGGAGATGGGGTGGAGGGGGGATGCTGATAAACCGTCAATAGATAGAGGTAAGTCAGCTGTATTAATACCCTTAGTGTTAATTACCTTAAGTGTGCTCCACCTGTGCTATTTAGTATTTGACATGCTCCTCCCGAATCTTGTTAATGAAACTTCATTTAAGATTTGTAAATTGTCTAGTGTGCGGCCAGCATTATCTGACACAACTGTTTAAGGTCATGTTCAACATTAAGGCTCTCTGCCTATCATTCCGCCTGTGTCCCCCCCTTTTTCTCTCTCCCTCTCATTCTCTCTTTTTTTCCTGATTCTCTCTTTTATATGCATGTGCAGTTGTTTATGGGTTTTCTTGGTATTAGATGTAGACATGAATCCGAGGTATGGGGGGGAAATACTCAATTAATAACTGCATAGTTCAAGCTAGACATTTGCATATATTGGTGTGAAAAGCAATACAAGTCACACCACAAAAAAGGCTAATCTTACTTAGTATTTTGCCTTCTAAATAGCTTAAATCAAAATGCACTTACTAGATAAGCAAAAAGACATAAGAGGCAGAAGACATTTTTCCTTGGGGAAAAATCTAAATGAAGTGGATTTTACTTAAAACAAGTAAAATCCTTTTAAATCAAGATTATTTTTCTCACCTCATTGGAGTTTTTTTTTTTTTTTTGCCATGCAACTGGGAAGTCATTTGAAATGTAGCTATAGTGTCAAGGCTGGTCTCGCTTTGTGTTTATTATAGTAAATAGCAATATTGTCCTCTGGTGTGACACTCTTAAATTATATTTTTTAAATTAAAAACGACATGATAAACAGCAAGCTCAGAATAGCGAGGCCATTAATTGACAGAAAACGGCTGAAGTATCCTCTGGTTTGACAAAAAATGTCCATGTACTGCCACACACCACAGGACAAAGATGTCACACCAGAGGACAATCTTAAAAAAAAAAAACGCTTTAAATAATTAAATAAGATTTGTTTTACTCTTTTTTTTTTTTGTTCTTTATTTTTATCACTGTTCTTAAATGCAATAATTGCATTAGTTAAGCTTTTCTTATGTTTTCTTATGTGTTATATGTGTATATATATATATATATATATATATATATATATATATATATATATATATATATATATATATATATATATATTATGGCAAGCCGTTCAGGAAATAATTATATTTATAATATGAAGTCTAAATATATAGAATGAACGTTTGAATATATATATATATAATGAAAAGCTGAATATATAATGAAAGTCTGAATATATATATAATCAAAGTCTGAATATATAATGAAAGTCTGAATATATATAATGAAAGTCTGAATATATGGAATGAAAGTCTGAATATATAGAATGAAAATCTGAATATATAAAACGAATTTCTGAATATACATAGAATGAAAGTCTGAATATATAAAACAAATTTCTGAATATATATGGAATGAAAGTCTGAATATTTAAAACGAATTCCTGAATATATAAAACGAATTTCTGAATATATATAGAATGAAAGTCTGAATATATAAAACAAATTTCTGAATATATATAGAATGAAAGTCTGAATATATAAAACGAATTTCTGAATATATATATAGAATGAAAGTCTGAATATATAAAACAAATTTCTGAATATATATGGAATGAAAGTATGAATATATAGAATTAAAGTCTGAATATATAAAACGAATTTCTAAATATATATGGAATGAAAGTCTGAATATATAAAACGAATTTCTGAATATATAGAATGGAAATCTGAAGATATAAAACTAATTTCTGAATATATAGAATGGAAATCTGAAGATATAAAATGAATTTCTGAATATATAGAATGAAAGTCTGAATATATAGAATGAAAGTCGGAATATATAGAATGAAAGTCTGAATATATAAAATGAATGTCTGAATATCTGATGTTATCAGCGCCATCTTGTGTTATTCATCTACTATTTTACACATTTAGAGCTATGAGCGAGTCCGCACGAAATTTAGTAGCAGCAATTTTAAGTAACGATCCTCTAATTAACACCCTGGCGAATGCGTGTACGGGCCAAAATACTGGCATCCGTCCTCAACATCGTTCTACTGATGAAGAAATTTATTCACTATTTCACAGCGGAAGAGCGAATGCGGTGAACTTTACAGCCCAGGGAGATCCTGCTTATCAAGCAAACATTACAAAAAGAAACATGCCTTCTACCTCACAGCGATCACCCACAGCTATCTACAATCTTCGCCCGTTCACTCGAAAGGGCCCTAGACATAAGAGGTAAGAACAAAATTAATTGGGAGTGATAAGAGTTTTTGTCATAGCAAAATTCAGAAATATCGGTGGAATATGTTAAGTATGATTTCATATGTAGGCAATTGTACATCTTTAAATGTAATGTACAATAATTAGGCTTAAGTAGTTAAACTTTGGAATTAGTAGTTTTTGGGTTTTCCACTGCTGTAATGACATGGTTGTGTACAAATGTTGTATATAAACTAGAGAAAAAAAAAATCTTAATATCAACTACATTTTACAATAAATTAATTTAACACAGCTTCCAATTTCTAAACAGAAAAGATAACTTAATATAACGTACATACATATTTAATTGAATTGAATATGTTGATTTTCTTTAATGTTAAGGTTTCAGGCACTAGGCAGTTTACGTCCGGTGGCTCAGTCTTTCACCAAAGAAGTTATTCTCCTGCCAGACCATACATCTACACATGTGCCAAGGCGTGCCAAGAAAGCTTGGCTTTTTGAAAATGGTCATATAAAATCTGCCTTAGAATTTGGCTGTGACTGGGACGCCGACAAAGTTATGCAGACTATAACATCAGCCTTCCAGCCAGTTGTCGAGGGATGCAGTTAAACGTTGTGTTTAATCACATTTATTACTTATTTTATATTTTTGCAGTAATACTAGTAATATAATGTGCTTTGATAAATATCCCTTGTTGTGATATGTAACAAAATTAACCAAATATTGGATTTTGCCAATACATTATCTAATTCTTTTAAATTTATATTAACTGACCAACTGATAGTATAACTGACAGTATAAAAATTTGAATGTGTAGACAAATGGTGTTTTGAAACCATACCTTTCCATGTACTGTTGTGTGGTTTTCTAGCTTCAAAATAAGTTTCATATACAGTGTGCTTTTTATTTTGTCAGATTACAAATCTTGATGTCGTGCCACAACAAATTAGTGGAGCCATCCCTGACTTCCAAACAGACTTTAGGTGGAGACCTTCTGAAAAAGCTTTTTCATCCGAAGTCCATTTATGTCAGGCCTGACAAGGTCATTTTAAGTGAAGAGAAAGGATCTGTAAGTAGTGCAGAAGATTTTTTTATTTATTTTAAATTACAGTATTGTCAAAATTCGTATGCACCCTAGTATTTTCAGCCTCCAAAAATTGCTATAAGCCAGTTATTAATATATTTTGCTGTGTTGTGTATATAGGAAATATCAATTCATATTTCAATTTGACATGAAGTGTAATAATCAAATTAGACTTTTGTTTGCACAAGGACAACAGTTGGTCTGCACCACACAGAGATCTGAACTCACCATCATCAAGTGCATCTGTGATTACATGAATGAACTGAGACAGACTAAATCCAGACACCAAACACCTCGAAGATGCTTGAAGAAACTCACCTGCAAAACTACTTGCAAGTGTACCAAGAACAAAAGCTGTTGAAACACAAACTTTAATATGATTTAGTTAATAGTAGTTCATTGTTAAGTTACATTTTTTCATTATTTTTGCAAATTATTATTTTCATCCAAAATTTACAGCATTTTTGTTAGATCTTTCTTCAAGCATATTTGAGATGTTGCCACAGTTCTTCTGGATTTAGTCTTCTGGTTTCTTATTTTTCTCCAATCGCACATGGACTTGGTGATGTGAGATCACATCTCTTTGTGGTGCACCGGATGTTGTTAGACTCCTTGTGCATACATAATTCAATTCAATTCAAGTTTATTTGTATAGTGCTTTTTACAATCCAAATCGTTACAAAGCAACATTACAGAAAATTATGTTTCTACAACATTTAGTAGTAGCTTATAAGTGGTGACTGTCAGTTTGTGCACGTATGACAGGATTTGTAGAAAAATTAATACAAGACGTAGTCAGACAGGTGATGAACATTATTAATATTATTAATAATTAATAGTTATTATATGATGCAGTCACACTTGTAGCAATATTTGTTAGTTATGTTTGTTGATTCAGGGTTAGCATCATCTGAGGTCCTCTGAGGGTCAGCATCATCTCTTCTCAGGTGTTCTGGATCCAGACTTGAGCTTGTGTAAATCCTAGTTACCAGGGGATGTGAACTTGGGGTAATATGATCATATTTTCTTGAGTCTAGAGGTCATGAATGCATGAACTAGCTTTTCTGCATCAGAAACAGATAACATGTAGCTTGGCAATGTTTGTAAGATGGAAGAATGCTGTTTTTGTAACATGGAAAATATGATTTTCAAAAGACAAGTTGCTGTCTAATATAACACCCAGAGACATAAATCACAATGGATTATTACAATTAATGTCAAAAGAAACATAAACAATACTTCCTATATAAAATTATTTTCCCTATAGATTCACAAAAGCAAAACATTAAGATTTTTTTTTTGTGGGGGGGGGTGGGGTGGTGAAAGTACTATATTTGACTTTTGTACAGTACTATATATAACAGGGGATAATGGCAAAACTGTATTTTACTTTGGTACTAGTTTGTTGTGACAATTAAAACAAATGTTTGCTTTGTTGTTAGCATAGTGTATTGGAAGCATACATTTAATAAAATTATTATTATAAATGTATTTATTTGCTTCAATTGACAGTCATGTTCTGATGAAGACAGTAGCAACACAAACAAGAATGATTTCAAAGAAACGGTGGATCCTGACAAATGTGGTAAATACTTTTTCATTTTTATTTTAAATCTATTACATAATGTAATGTTGAAGATATAAATGTGTTATGTTGCTTACACTCTCATATAAGTGAAATCCTAATAAAAAAAATTAACCAACTATTTTTCCTTGTTTTTACAGTCATTCGTAGTGTGCCTGACATTTCCAAAGAAGTTGTTTCAGCCATCTCCAGTGTCTCTCCAGTAATACCCCTTCCATCTCTAGTGATGAAGTTATTTGGTGTATTGACACTAAAGATATTTGCACCAATGCACCACCCATCTCAGCTGACAACCTCACCATGTCAAAACACATACCACAATTGATTTGGGACAGAGACATTGTAGACCCTCCGTTGAATAGCCCTTCGTCCTCTTAAGGCTCTCCCCACTGGATCTATGATTCTTAAACGCTCTCGCACTCGCCATCGCGGAACTCTGATCCCTCTTCCCCTCAAACTACCAGTGATGTATGTCTCTCCTGATCCAGGGGTTTGTTGAAGAACCTCAGTAATATGACGATCTAGATCATCATTTGAAATGCTTGTGAAACTCCCATAGTCCACTAAACCAAGTTGTCTCCTGTGGTTGTACAGTGTTCGAATGTTTACAGACAACATTCGTGATATGGCCATCCAGCTAAATCCTATGTCCCGCATGTGAATCAACAGAGCAGCTGATATGTTGTACCTCAAACGAGAAAAAAAACAAAATAACAAAAATGTGCTAATTAACAAAGTGTTAATGCATAACTTGTATTAATTATTTTGTTTGCAACTTGCAAAGACGCTTAAGTACAATCAGTTATCATCACTCACCTCAGCCTTCCTCTCTGTGATGAAGAATGTGCACTTCTACCATGCACTTGTGTATCAGCTTCTACCTGGAGGACTATTTCAGCCAACATTTCCCTAAGAGATTCATAAATTCCTTCGAGAATGATGCATAAGGTTCTTTCAGCAACATTTTGTTGAACATGACTGCCCATAACTGCTAAGAATGTTGCAAGATTGGAAATATGATCCTCGAGATGACGTGATGTAGACTCCAAATTGTTTGTTGTTTGGAGTATGACCCACTGTTGCAAAAAAGTCTTGTAGCTCATGAAAGTATTGGAAAATTTCAGTGAATGACATTTTAAATGAATCATAATTCAAAAGGCTAAAACAAGCTACACATTATTCAGTGAGAATTGTCAAATGTACACTTTCTTTACACATATTCACACTTTCGCATAAATTTAGACTTTCATCTTATATATTCAGACTTTCATTCCATATATTCAGACTTTCATTCCATATATTCAGACTTTCATTCCATATATTCAGACTTTCATTTTATATATTCAGGCTTTCATTTTATATATTCAGACTTTCATTCCATATATTCAGACTTTCATTCCATATATTCAGACTTTCATTTTATATATTCAGGCTTTCATTTTATATATTCAGACTTTCATTCCATATATTCAGACTTTCATTCCATATATTCAGACTTTCATTTTATATATTCAGGCTTTCATTTTATATATTCAGACTTTCATTCCATATATTCAGACTTTCATTCCATATATTCAGACTTTCATTTTATATATTCAGACTTTCATTTTATATATTCAGGCTTTCATTTTATATATTCAGACTTTCATTCCATATATTCAGACTTTCATTCCATATATTCAGACTTTCATTCCATATATTCAGACTTTCATTTTATATATTCAGACTTTCATTTTATATATTCAGGCTTTCATTTTATATATTCAGACTTTCATTCCATATATTCAGACTTTCATTCCATATATTCAGACTTTCATTTTATATATTCAGACTTTCATTTTATATATTCAGACTTTCATTCCATATATTCAGACTTTCATTTTATATATTCAGACTTTCATTCCATATATTCAGACTTTCATTCCATATATTCAGACTTTCATTCCATATATTCAGACTTTCATTTTATATATTCAGACTTTCATTCCATATATTCAGACTTTCATTTTATATATTCAGGCTTTCATTCCATATATTCAGACTTTCATTCCATATATTCAGACTTTCATTTTATATATTCAGGCTTTCATTTTATATATTCAGACTTTCATTCTATATATTCAGACTTTCATTTTATATATTCAGACTTTCATTTTATATATTCAGGCTTTCATTTTATATATTCAGACTTTCATTCCATATATTCAGACTTTCATTCCATATATTCAGACTTTCATTTTATATATTCAGGCTTTCATTTTATATATTCAGACTTTCATTTTATATATTCAGACTTTAATTTTATATATTCAGACTTTCATTCCATATATTCAGACTTTCATTCCATATATTCAGACTTTCATTTTATATATTCAGACTTTCATTCCATATATTCAGACTTTCATTCCATATATTCAGACATTCATTTTATATTTTCAGACTTTCATTCTATATATATTCAGACTTAATTTTATAAATATAATTATTTCCTGAACGGCTTGCCATAAAATATATATATATATATATATATATATATATATATATAGTAACCCATTCTATTTTCTCAAAGATCAGATTATTCAGTTGATGTACACAAGGGTCTGTTTCACACCATATGGCATCATTACGTCAAACCAGTGACTAAAACATCAGCTCATAGTGTTCGCAAACTAGTAATAACTGTAAATTAAATAATAACTGTAGCATTTCACTGCATCCACAAACTTATAAAATCCTCACAAAGCTCATGAGATTGGAAAAGTACATAATATTGATGCACAAATGCACAGTAAACCCATTGCAGGAAAATCTGATGGGTAGGATAAAATGTCTGTTTCTTTGCATTTTTGGAATAGAGAAATTGCCATAATGTCTATGAGGATATTAGCCTAATATTTCACCTACCAGACCGGAAATGATAAGAACAAAAACTAAACAGATATTAAGATTTATGCCCTGGTTTAGTTTGGCCAAGCACAACGCCTTTTGTTGGAAATCTACAGTATTCCATATGTTTTTCCCGATGTCTGACCGATTAGTACAGCCCAAAACATGACAATAAGTGACCATTTTCAGCAGCAATAATCAGCAACATATGCAAGTTTCAATAATCATAAAACTGGAACGTTCTAACAACCCTATTTCTGACCTGAAACTCAGAAATAGGGTTAAAAATAAATAAATAAATGACCAGCGTAATCAGGGTCAATAAAGAAGATGATTGTATTGCATTTAGAACTTACATATAAAACAATATAATGAAAACACTCCAGGATAATTACAGTCTTTCACAATAACATCAGGTTTAATATTCTGCTGCATATAATTCATATTCAAAAGCAGCAGAAATAATAAAATAGACATAAAAATGACCTCTTAGCACCTCTGACTAACAAAGTAAAAAATACAAATAATAATTGCCGGTTTACTTCAGACGCACCATTATATTTCACAAACAGACGCGCAGGAAATGGTCCCTGTTGCTGGACTCTAGTAAGCGTAGTGTTGTTGACCGTTTTACTCTGGTAAAGGTTTTTTTTCACAACCACAGAGGTGCCCGAAACACTTGACATGTGTTCAATGCAGGAGTTCTTCCCAGGAAATGGGTTTGGAAAAGACCTCCCGTTCCAGCCAGAGGTCGTAGTTCATTTGGAAGTCTTCTGGAAGGTCGATCCGCTGTCCCAGCACGCTTTGCAGGCAGTTGTCCACCGGGAGGAATTCAGGATTGCTCTGGCTCTTATCGTAGCGTCGGCTGTTAAACCGTTCGATGCTGGCGCGTAGGGCGCATTCTTCCGCCTGGAAATCCCACGGGCGAGCGTCCAGGTCTGCTGTCAAAGACGGAGCTCGTTTAATTTTGACACTCAGGTGCAATAAAAAGTTTTGGGTGTAATAAATGATGCACTGAACCATTTACTGAAGAACCCAGAACATTGAAGTCCAGATTCTTCCCCTACTCACCGTTTCCGTAAGCCCAGTCGTCGTTGAGGCGATGGCGTACTTTCTGGTATATCGCTGACATGGTTTTCATGTTGCTCTTCCTCCACTGTCGTCCCAGATACTTGGTCTGGACTTTGAGCAGTTTCAGCACATAAAGCTGCATCATGGCCTGCTTGACCTTCAGCGCCCTCTTCAGGATTGGAGCAGATTTGAACACCACCAACATCTAGAAAATGGCCAAATTTGAACGTCCTCTCCAGATATAATACAGTGCCTTGCAAAAGTATTCATACCCCTTCCATTTTTTCCCCCCTCAAGTTTTTTGTTATGTTGTTGCCTTATATTAAAATGCTTTAAATTACCTTTTCCCACATCAATCATTAATCTATACACCATAATGGCAAAGTAAAAAAAACAGGGTTTTAACATCTTTGCAAATGTATTACCCTTATCTGAAGGCCGTTGAAATTTAGCTCAGGAGCATTCATATTGCTTGTAGATATTATTACACTTCAATTTAACCAGTGGCAAATTCAATTGAATGGGTATGATTTGGAAAGGCACAAACCTCAATAAAAGGTCTAAAAGATAAAAGTGCAAAACTCATACCAAAGCAAAAACCAAAGTTGTGAGAATTATGTTATGGTTTTTCATTATGGTGTATGGAGTGTAGACTCATGTGGGGGGAAAAGTAGTTTAAAACAGTTTAACATAAGGCCGCAACATAACAAAATGTGAGAAAATTAAGGTGTATGAATATTTTCGCAAGGCACTGTACATGAGCACAGAAAGCTGTAAAATAAAAATGTTTGGATTTGTTTGTGTGGTGTCTCACCATGGTCCTGGAGTGCTTCCATTTGGTGAGTTTATTAAGGATGCGCAACAGATTAATACAGGAGAACAAGTTCCTCCAGCAGAACTGATTATCATCACCAGCTTCCTGTAATCAAAAGCATCAAACAGCTCAAAGACTCGACTCAGATGAAGACTGAAAACATTCGGGTGTATATTTTTCTCACCATACTCTCAGCGGTGAGCTCTGGAAGCTCATGGACGATGCAGTGAGGGAAATCCAGAACTGAGATGCTGCCGAATAGATATGACAGATTACCCAAAATGCTAGAACAAGTACATTCTTCATGTTCCGTTAAAATGTTTGGTGATTCTGAAATGACTAGAGTTTGACTTTAAGCTTCACCTGTTTTTAGCTGTGATGTAGGACATTATGTTCTGGTTGAAGAACTTCAGGATCAGCGGGATACAGTTGGCAAACACCAGATGCTGCGCCATGTGCTCAAACTAAAGAAGAAACTTGCTTTTTTACTGGACTTTTAAATGATTCCAATCACATTTCCTCACAAGGTTCCTCACAAACAGCTTCGAGGGTGTGCTTGTATATACCTGATAGACGTGGTTGAGTTTGAAGTGTTTCAGCAGCAGCAGCAGTATGGCTGATATTGCTTTGACAATGATTTCTTTATGGCGATTCACATCTAAACCCAACTTCATACTCTGAAGAACCGTAGTGCTAGAGAGAGATAACAGAAAGTCAAACAATGCATGCTTAATGTGCAAAATTTAAACTAATAATTAAAAAAAAAAAGTCTACTGTCTATAGCTTAAAGCTGTATGAGGAATTGCTCACACAGAAGTCACTTTCAAACCAAGCAGTTGTATCTTGTTTATAGTGGCAAATTCACCAAACCAACTTAAAAATAAGGGGCAATTTGTTTGGGGAACTTTTCTGATTGCATGAATTTCTATTGTAATGACTGGATTTCAAATATGCAACTTTGCAAAGCAACAGCTGGTTTGACCACATCTTTAGTAAAAGATACATCTATAGTACAAGATACACTAAAAGTCAAAAGTTTTTAATTAGTGAGACTTTTTAAAGGTTTTTTTTTTTCCTTTTTCTATTAAGAAGTCTCTTCTGCTCACCAAGCCTGCATTTATTTGAACCAAAGTATAGAACATATTTTAATATGGAATTTATTCCTGTGATTTCAAAGCTACATTTTCAGCATCATTACGCCAGTCTACAGAGTCACATGATCCTTCAGAAATCATCAAAATTATAGAAATTAATACTCTAATTTAGCAAGGATGGTGTAAATTGATCAAAGGTGATGATAAAGACATTTACAATGTTACAAAATATCTATATTTCAGATTAATAGAAAGTTCAGAAGAACAGAATTTATCAAAGAAACTGAAAAAGAAATCTACTCAGCTGTTTTCAACATAATATTAATCATAATTTTTTGAGCAGCAAATCAGAATAGAATAATTTCTGAAGGATCAAGTGACTAGAGTGATGATGCTTAACATTCAGCTTTGAAATCACAAGAATACATTTTAAAATGTTAAAATATATTAAAATTATTATTTAAAAAAATTATATTACATGAAAAACTATTTAAAACAATTATTTGAAATTGTGAAAACGTTTTTGCTGTACTTCGCATCTAAAAATCCGAATCTGGAATTGTATTAAAAGTGATCATATTCAATTTAAACAGTTTAGTGACATTTTTGACTCTGACATAAAACTTTTGCACAAATCTATTAAAATGACTTTTGCCTATGAATTTTCATTGAGCAATGCTAAATTTAACTATACTTTTAGTAAAGATAGACAAGATTTACCAATTCAGCTTCAAACACAGACTCAAGTTATTAAGAGAATCACTTTGATTCAGCGAGTCCGTTGACACATTCAGATCATTAGCTAGCAAGTTTTATTCAAGAATCAGTCAGTCCGGCTGACAGAAAGCACAACAACATCTGCAGCTGTGCTGTTTGACAGTGTCTTACGGCATTTCCTCGGGCAGCACGTCTGCCAGGATGTTGATGGAGTCAGTCTTGGCTTTGGACGTGGGAGCAGCAGCCAAGAGAATCTTCAGCAGAGCAATCTGAACACACACACACACACACAGTCTGTTACTATGAGAACATCTCAGATGTAATGGGACTAGTGTGTAAGTGACAGTTTCTCACCATATACTGTGGTAAACTGGGTAAAATACCCTGGTATAAGAGCTCTGTGGCACACAACTCCAGCTCTTCCTCACCCTAAACACACAAACAGAGAGTGTGTTTGTGTGTGTGTTGAGCTCACCATCAGACATTATATTGCAGCAGTGAACAGTGACTCACGCCAGACAGCGGGGTCTTCAGGTACTCCTCTTCTTTAGTGCTCTGGACCTCAGCGATGGACACATACTTGTGCTGAAACGAACACACAAACTAAATGTTGACAAGGCAAACACTAATGCATTTTATTGGAGCAAGACACCACAAAACTATAGGGATTTTACTATGGTTAAGCTTAGTGGTGTCAAAAGTATCATCTCCGGTACTGAAATTTTAAAATGTAATTTCCCGCTAACATTTGATCGCTGTTGAGCTTATTCTTAAACAATGCTGATTGGTCATAGTGTCCACACGCTCAACAGATGCTACTGTGATAGGCTACAATGATCAATGCTTTATGCTACTTACTGAGCACAACAAGAGCTTTTAAAAGCCAAAAGTGATTTCAAATGTTTCTGTTGTGCTTCTGTGCTCAACAGCACTCAAATTTTTACGGGAAATGGATGCTTTTATATTTCAGTAACGACTGGTACTGAAGTTTGTACTTTAGCAACTCCAATTAAGATCATTAAACCATTTCAACAAAGTGTCAACAGTTACTGTTTTTAATAAACAGTGACAACAGCAATATGAGAAGTTTAAAAGACATATGTTTGGGCCATTCTACAGAACTGGTCAAAAGCTGCCATCCAACAACCAAAAAACATTTAAAAAAGCAGTAGATGTTTACTAAGATTTTTCTGTTAGCTACAGAAACCCACAAATATATTAAAAATGTTAGTAAGCTTAATATATATATATATATACACACACACACAATCATCATTTATTGGCTATTTTGAATTGGGAGGTAGATGTCTCGAACCCTAATCCCTAAATTTCAACTTTATAAAATTCTATTAATATATTTACATTTTATATAAATATATATATATATATATATATATATATACTTTGTAAATTATAAAATGTGTAAAACGCATTTTCAAGTGATTACCGTAATGTGTATGGTATAGTCCAATGGCTGACTCTGATTTTAACTTCACCCCTGCATTTATGATCAGGAAATATTTGTGTGTGTATCTCTCTCTCATACATGTTGAGCAGAGAGACCTCATCGTTTTGAGGTAAATGTATTCATAAGTATGAAAAAACAAAATTTCACTATAATTGAACACTTCGGTTTCATAAAATTAAACTGCGAACATAAATCTACGAACAACATAACTTTAGACGTTTACTCTCAGAAAATCCTGTTTTTGTAAGAGCTCAGACGGTGGGTTTTCGTTCTGAAAAGAAACCCAGGCTCAGGGAAATTAGCACAGCCGATCCTAAAACACGTCGGCTACCGCTTCAGGAAGAGCTGCAGCACTGTGCAGAGTAGAGGTTTAAATCCCAGTTAAACTAGATTTCAAGGATGCGGTTTACTCTGGGAACTCACTAAGGGCTATCTGATCATTAGTGCTGTTTGTCTATGGCCTTTATGTTGGCTTAAACATCCTGTTTATACTGGGAGAGAGATGTGTTATTCACTGCAATGTCCACATGTTTTATTACAAGCAAGAAAAATGCGATTATATATATTTAAAAAGAGTGTTCATTTCATTAACTATTATAATAGCCTACAGTAAAATTCCTCTGTACTGTATAATGTCTAAGTCACATTAGAAATCTGTTATGATCAGGCACAATGCAAGGATCAGACGTTATCCCAGAATTGAACTTGTGACATTCACAAACTAGACCACTAAAAGTAATGTTTCCTTATTTCAACCTCAAATTCCTTTATTATTTCCTTAGAACGTCAACAGCAGGCCTGACCGCTAACATGAGCTTGTGCGTGAGATAAAATGACTCATATATTTGGCTAACCACTAACCATGATGAGTGACCACTTTTATGTAGAATAACCTTTTCTAGAAGACTGATATGTCTTACGTTTTGTGCCAGTGTATCGGACATTAGTCAAAAGTGCTGCTCAGTTACAATCTACTTCAAGAAAGTGCACAGAAAGTCATTACATGTTGCCCTCTTGTGGCGATTTGTTAGTGTCAAAGCAGAAAGTATATGCATTTCAAATACTAAACACATAAAATAAATATTATTATAGCCTAATCTCAGTGATAAAGTGTGCAAAGGTTCTAAAATGAGCTGTTATCTGTATTTTAATGTCTGCACAATGCTTTCACTGTGTGTCAAATGGAGGGAAATAGTATTTGTGTGTGTATTGACTCATGAATTTAAACTATCAGCACTTCTATTTTAAACGTTTTAGATTTATTAAATCATGTTTTTTTTTTTTTCGGTTCAGCAGAAGAACAGGCCTTTTAACATCCTGAAACCACTGGTAAAATATATTAATCGAAAATACCTCAAAATATGTAAGAAGTCATGTGCTCTGATAATAGATGTGGGATTAATATGATTCCTCTAATCAAGATAAAAAAAATATGAGAATTAACGGCACAGTTACAATAAATCTGTATTATTATACAATAATGCATACATGCAAAATTTGTGGGATAATTTTTTTTCCAAGATGTTTCCAACTCGTGACTTTGAACCAGTTCTGTAAAATGGCCCATGTATGGATCATATTGTAAATATGCAAGATATGCATGAGCAGGGTGGGGTTATGTTAATTAGCCATGTTCCTTGCATTGCGTTAGCAAGCTCAAGGTTGTGGGTTCGATTCCCAGGGAGCACACGTTAGGTAAAAAATGTTAGCGTGAATGCACTGTAAGTTGCTTTGGATAGAAAGCGTCTGCTAAATGCATAAATTAGTTTAATTTAAATTTAATTAATTTATGTGGTGCTAATTACCTGTTTGAGAGTTTTGATGCTTTCATGTATGGGTCTGGGCAAACCAACCACTGTATCCGTGTCACTGCAACACAGACGCAAACATGCATCACTGCGGCTCATGGGAAGTAAACAATCAAGCTTCAGAAAACACACTCACTTTCCCAGCGTGTAACCGATGAATTTACTCCTGCTGGACTCCAGGAAGTTTTCAATATCCTTTTCCCTTTTAAAACAAAAACAGAAATTGCATTTGAGAAACCCATCAAATCAACCGCATCAAATGGATGAAATCAATCTCCTACCTGACTTTCGGAGCCCACGGCAGACCCTTGGGGAAACAGACCCTCTCAGAGGGGGGATGCGGGATGGGGGGTGGCATGACCTCATCACGCTCCAGCGGGAAAGGCTCCGCCTCCAGAGAGTTGTCGTTATCGTCATTCTCCTCTTCGTCCTCGCGGGCGTCATCAGCCTTATACGGGTCCTTCTCGTTAAACGCATCCAGATTGTCCTGCTTTATAAGACCCTGAAGAAAAAGTTGCATTAAGGATTGTTTGTGGGAAGTCGTGGCCTAATAGTTAGAGAGTCAATCGAAAGGTTGTGAGTTCGAGTCCCGGGCCGGCAGGAATTGTGGGTGGGGGGAGTGCATGTACAGTTCTCTCTCCACATTCAATACCATGACTTAGGTGCCCTTGAGCAAGGCATCGAACCCCCAACTGCTCCCTGGGCGCCGCAGCATAAATGGCTGCCCACTGCTCTGGGTGTGTGCTCACAGTGTGTGTGTGTGTGTGTGTGTTCACTGCTCTGTGTGTGTGCACTTCAGATGGATTAAATGCAGAGCACAAATTCGGAGTATGGGTCACGTCAATTTCATTTTATTTTGATCTAAAATCCACTTATGATGTGTGTCACTTTTCTGTTACTTTGTGTTCTCTCCGGGCACGTCTCTGCTGTTGCTCGATGAGGTCGGAGGCGGACGCTGGCGGGGACGCAGCTCTCATGCTCCTCACCACGCGGATGCTGTCCTCCGGCAGCGGCGGGAGACCCAGTGCCACACGTTTACTGACTTTACTGCACTGCAGCTGCTCGAACCCTCCCAGAGTGAACTGGGATCCATCAGGAAAACACACAGACAAAACCATTAACACAACAGGCACTTGGTGTGATTTAATCCAAAGCTGTACTTGAACTCACCAGGATGGTCTTCCACAGCAGTAGCAGGACTTTCTTCATGGGGAAATGGGGCGCGTGGCCGCTGCAGAACTTGGTGACCATCCCAAACAGCATGACGGAGACGGGCTCGTGGTTATAGAGAGGAGAACCTGCCGGGAAACATCAGAAACAATTCTACTCTTCCATACTCAACATGTCTCTTCAGATAGAGCATCACAGTTTAGGTCAGCTAGAACACATGCAGACCGAGTTCAGACTTGAAGGTTTCTCTGATGGTTCTCCACTCCGGACTGTCTGTGGGTTCTTCACGCTGGATGGCCTCCACCATCAGATACATGATGTTCAGCAGGATCCTGAAACACGCACGCAGAGAGGGTTATGGAGGACTGCGAGTGCCACTTATAATAAATAAATAAATAAACAAAAATAAATAAATAAATAAACCAATGATCAGTAAACCACGTGCAAATAAATTACAAATGACAAATTAATAAGTACACATTTTTATTTGTTTAGAAATGTAGTTAAATGAATACGTAGGAAATAAATAAATTTTAAAAACAAAAAACACTTGAATGTATCAGAAAGTAAATTAATCACTTTACAAATGCACACATAAATATTTACGAGTTTTATTTATGTTTAAAATACAGTGAAATGTAACAAAATAAATGAATACATACAATTTTAAAACTGACAAATAAATATAGATTTAAAACATTTTTTAATTTTGTCTGAAAAGGCAGTTGTAATGTAACAATACATATTACAATAGAATTGTAACAATAAATCAATTTACAAAGGTGACAAATAAACAGAAGTTTTAACTCATGTTAAAACATGTGGATAAATGTAACAAAAAATAAGTTAATCACTGTTTAAGTAAACAAATAATGTAGTTAAATCTATAAGTAAAACACTTACTAAAAATAACATTAAATCATAACACAACTTATTAAAAAATAAATAAATAGACATTTGAAAAAAAAAAAAAAAAAATCAATTCTTGTTTAAAAATGTACTTAAATGTAACAAAATATAAAGAAATCACATTCAAATTGACCAAAACATTTTGGTAAATGTAACATGTTTTTTTTATCGCTTAATAAATTTTACTATTTTTTATAAGTTAAATTTAGCAATAAAATAATGTATTATGAATTTACTTTTCAAATTGACAAATAGAAGTTTAATAACAAAATACAATAACACCTAATTTTATAAAGTTGCATTAGCAATTGCTTTACTATTTTGTATTCATCAGCTAAATTAAAAACGACAATTCACAATTCACATGTGGGACAATGAATTATCTGCCCTATCAGTCGAGAACTAGTTAGCACATGTCAAGTGTTGTGTGTTGTACCTGAGGTCAGTGCTGTCAGCCAGTGAAATGGCAGGTTTCCTGACCGCACTGCTGCATGCAGCACTGTTACTGAGAGACATTTAACACCGAGTTGAGTTATTTAAGCTTACAGACGTGACATATGAATGTCTGTGCGTGCAGTTCATCTCACTCGATCTCCATGTTGAGCAGCTCCACCAGTGCAGTGAAGGCTCCCACATCCAGCAGCAGGAAGACGTTATACCTCATCCAGTTCTGCACCTCCAGATCTGAAGAGCACTCGCCGAACGTCCCTGAACACACACCAATCAGAGCTTGTTAACACTGAAATGCATGCATAAATAAAGATTACAGATCACGATTTACCTTGAGCCATGTACAGGATGGCTCTGGCGACTTTTAAGCGGCGCTCTCGGCAGATCACGTCCAGTCCGTCCAGCAGACGCATGGCATGAGCTCTGTGCTGAACCCAATCCAGTTCGGTCCATTTCTGATCAGGAACTGCAGAAACACATAACACATGATCTTTTGTAACACATAGATCCTCTTAAATGCACACACAAAAACATTTTTTAATGATGAAACCTGCAAATGTGTGTAACTATGAAAGAATCAAGTGAAATAAGAGTTTAACACTTACTATGAGTGTGGAAATCTTCTTCGAAGCACTTTCTGTTGAGCAGGAACTCTGGTCCCTCTGTGTAACTGTACAACTCTACAAACGCCGTTTCATATTGGAAAACAACATGTTATTGTTGTCTGTAATTTGTTCATGATTTGCAATATTATTACATAAGAAAACAGCAGTAACAGAACCACATCGCTCTCACCTGACAGTTCAACTGTAGATTTATCAGCATCTGAATACTCAAACTCCAGATCAGGTGTTTCTGAAAGACCCTGAGACACAAACACAACATATTAGTCTGTTTATCATCCATTTTTTTATGTAAGATAGTCTTTCTGAGTCATTGTAATTGTCCATCATCAGCTGACAACTGATTATAGCTCACCCTTTCAAGAGAGACAAAATAGCTGTTTGGAATGAGCTCATCCTTGTGGTGCTTACATGCATTTATTGTGCACTTGTAGGGAAATTCAATTGTTAAAAGGCTATTTATAAAATCCATAGGCCATTTTTACTAACTGCTTGTGGCAGCGCAAACCATCTTTTGGCGTTAAAATAGTACTTTCAGGAATTGCTAAAGAAATATAGTATGAGTGCTGAATTTAGGTTAACAGTTTCTATGAAGCCTGTATTTATAATACATTACAAGGGTACTCTTAAGGCATTATAACAAATGCATAATGCATTACAAAATCAATCTTATAATATGTTATATCAACTCTTGAATAATCATAACAACAATTATAATACATCGTAATACGTATATGTGGTTACAAGTTTAAGAGTATGATTATTTATACCATAATGAACACCATATTAAATCTTCTTCATTTAGAGTATAATTAACATTGTTTATTTCAGATCTGCACAGTATCTTACTACAGCTTGTGAGTGGTTAGATATTGAGTGTTTCTTTTGGAGCTACTGTTAATTTATTGATGTGAGCTTAATACTCCAACAGAAAAAAAAAAATTCAATGTTTTTTATGGTTACATTTTATTTTGATTGTCCCCTTAATCAATCGACTATAAGTGACTTTGCAACTACGTCCCAACTAACTCTCATTGGAGTATCAGTATGCTCAAGAATGGTAGAATCTAGTACGGTAGAATAAGTTCAAAGCAAATGTGTCTTATTACAAATTCATCTGATCTGATAGCTGATCTTGTGGTTGTCTGAGTGAGGGAAAAAAAAAGTTATTATTACTTCTTATAAGTGGTCTTTGACAGCTTAAAGTAGAGTAGTATCAGAACAATGGCAAGTTAAGAGACTTATAATACATTATAACTATGAGAAATATAATCCATTGTAAAAGTTGAAGCAACGTGTTCATTGTGTTATAAATCATCATACTCTTAAAAGCTTTAACCAAAAATAATTAAATATTATAATATATTACAACCGCTCACATAATGCCTTAAGAATACCCTTATAATATATTATAAATTTACTAATGTTTGTGCTCATCAAATTACTAGTATTTGCATCATTTTTTTCCGCAAAAAAAAAAAAGAGTGAACTAAAGGATCGGGAAGGATTGACAATGAGAGGTTGAACTAGGTATTGCAGTCTAAATTAAAAATATTAGAGAGGGTTTTTTTTTTTACCCAGGCCCTCCTCCTGAGACTTGACGCACACGAAGGTTGCCAGTTTGACAACACCAACAGGAACTGACCCTTTCTATTGGCAGCTTCCATGACTGAAATTAATCTCGCTATGTTTTCGTCAACTGGCAACTCAGGGTGCCGAAATACAATTGAGTAAACTAGAAGTTCACAAACCAAAACAGACACTACATTCCGGCCCAGAACACATATTTTCAAAGGAGAATATCTGTCTGTAGCATTGTTCTTCAGATAAACAAATATTACCATGTTTCTTAAATATCTGCAAACATATTCCGGTATTTTTATGCTTTCAGTTGAGTCAAATATTTACATACAGCACCTTTAAAGCAGGCGGTAGCCTAATTTGTGTTGCACTTGGTAGGTTGCTCTCCTCATTATGGAAATGATCCGGCTTCGTCCGTGTTATTTATTTTGCACATTGTCAAAGATGGAATTTTCCCCTTCCATCGAGGCTTTCATGGAATTGTGCTTTAATACTAATTTGCCATGTTTAGTCAATCTGGCCCCATATGAGCAATTAACATATTAAGGAAATAAAAAGTACTTAAGGTGAGTACATTTTTATACGTTTTAAAACACTTAAGTTTTAACCATGCAATAATGTCAAATTTAACTCTTTAATTTTAATTACCTTTTAAATTATTGCATTAATAACCAATGGTTGGTTATACTTTACAGATGTGTTATTTATAACACTTAAATACATGATGTAACGGTTTAGATTAAAATGACATTAAATTATATTTTTAGTTAACTAAAAAAGCTTGACAGCACATTTGGCAGAGCACACTTTAACCATATTTCAAAGAAAATAGAATTATGTAAATACTTGTGAAGCTGTATTAAAGTTGGTCATAAAAGCACTGTTCATAAAATATGAGTGCATTTATTTTCAATTTAATCTATGATACATTTTCACGTAACAGCAAATGTCATGCAGTTAAAAGACTGAAAGCACGGCATTTAATCTGCATTTGAATGTATTCTTTTAAGTATGCTATATCCACAATAAGTAGTTTTATTACTACAGAGAGATGCTGGTGTTTAAATATTAGTATTATGACAAATATGATTTATTATGTTCATCGTACAGTCAGCCGTTATCTAGGGTTAAATAACCAATCAGAATTAAAAAGCCGAGAGAAGAGATGAATCACAACCTATCATTAAAGGTCGATGTTTACTACATGCATCAATCACGCTGTGTTATTCATTAATATGTGTTCACTAATTATAAAATAATATGAGGGATTTAAATATAATATAATATATATATATATATATATATATATATATATATATATATATATATATATATATTTCAAAAGTAAATTAACTGTTGTTTAATTAATTTTAAGTTAACTTATATAAGCACTTTTGTCATGAACATTTACAATTACGACGCTCTTTTCATATTCTGAGCTACAAACAGACTGCAAAATTGCATATATACAATCACAAGGGTCTAAACAGCTTCGTCTGACTCTTACCTCAGAGTCCTTCCTCTGGTTTCTGCTGAACTCGCCTCGCATTTTATTCGGCAACATTTCGTTCTGTTTCTGTTTGTTGTTAGCTGATAAACCGACACCCTCCATCTTCACTCCACTTCCGGCTCCCGCTCCACACTCTCGCGATACATACAAACATCTCGCAATGCTACAACCTGAGGCTTCAGCGGCTCCTGACGTGATGTTCAATGGTTTATATCATGACTTTGATTTAATATAATTATTGCAATTTTTTACTCACACAATTACTTTTCATAATATATGAGGGCACCGCATGTTCTTCCAAGGTAAATAACAGATAGATAGATAGATAGATAGATAGATAGATAGATAGATAGATAGATAGATACATAAATAAATAAAAGGGTAACTAAATAATGCGGCCCTGGACTGCTACCACAAAACCATAAAAGTCATCAGGGCACATTTTGTGAAATTCAGATTTATACATAATCTGAAAGTTGAATAAATAAGCTTTCAGTTGGTGCATGGTTTGTTAGGACAATGGGATAATATTTGGATGAGATACAACTGTTTGAAAATCTGTAATCTGAGGGTGTAAACAAAACAAAACAAAAAAATCTCAATATTTAGAAAATCACCTTTAATGTTGTGTCCAAATGAATTCTTAGCAATGCATATCATTAAACAAAAAATAATTATTTTGGATATATTTACAATATGAAATATACAAAATATATTCATGGAACATGATCTTTACTTTATATTCTAATACATTTCTGCATAAAATAAAGATTAATAATTTTGACCCATACAATGTTGTTGGCTATTGCTGCAAATATACCCTTGCTTTCGAGGTTTTTAAATAAACTTGATATGTGTTTGGGAAGATGTTCTGTTATCGTTTTGTTGACATATCGAGTGTTTTCGGTATTATATTTCGTTTTTTAGACTAATGCTAATTGCTATTATTGGGATATTGTTCAGCAGCTATTGTTTGCATACCTGTTGAATAACTATGAAAGAAAAGTGTATATTATTTTAATGTTTAATAACAGTAAATTGGTACATTATTTATACCACCAGAGAAAAAGCTTTGTGTGGGCATTTTTTTTCTCCCCTTTTCTGATTTTATTTTTTTTTTAAATGTAGGATTATTTTTTTTCCCAGTCAAACGCTGCAAGCCGGAAATCTGGCACAGTGCCGGAGAACTTTAAGCCCTGCATTTTGTACCCCTCTGTCACTGTATTCATAGTTTTTATTGTTTATTATCAAACCACATCAATCCCCCACACTTTTGAAAAGCTTGCTACGCCCCTGGATGTAGTCATCAAGAAGCCCCATCAGCACAGTATGTGACATCTTCTACATCATCCAGGGCAGTGTTCTCTTCTCTGACCAGCATTCATCCCAGTCACCGCCTGCTCTTCATCAGTGGCCTAGAAAGAGGAACACATTTGAAAAAATAAAACATTTACTTAAACTATCTATTTTCAGATAGAGGTGTATTCCTATCCGTAAGGATAGGTAAATAATCTGTGTTAAAGTTTCAACACTTTGCCAAAACGCTGTTTGTATTATTGTACGGTTAGAAGATCCAAACATGCCCCATTCTAACAGAGTCAGTCACTTACTGATTCTTTATCTGTTGGTATTTGATAGAATCAAAGATGCCATGTATCTAAACAAGATGTCCAGGACCTCCAGCAGAAATATAGGCCCACAACATCAAAGATACAGCAGTATATTTCATTGTACACATGGGGTACTTTTTATCCCTGTTATCACCAAACCCATCTTGAGTGTTTACTGCTAAAAAGATCATTTTTTTGTTTCATCTGAACTTAGAGGCCAGTCCAGTTTGAAGTTCCAGTCGTGTCTGATAACTGAATATGCTTTAGTTTGTTTTTGGATGAGCTAGGATATTTTTTCTTGAAACCCTCCCAAACAACATGTGTTGATGTTCTGTTTGACAATTTTTTTAAAGGTTTTCTGAACCCGAGACTCAACTATTTTCTGCAATTCTCCAGCTGTGATCCTTGGAGAGTCTTTAGCCACTCAAACTGACCTCCTCACCATGCATTAGGACGATATAGACACACATCCTCTTCCAGGCAGTTTTCTAACATTTTCTGTTGATTGGAAATTCTTAATTATTGTCCCGATGGTGGAAATGGGAATTGTCACTGCTCTAGCTCTTTTCTTAAAGCCACTTCACTAATTTGTGAAGCTCAATTATCTTTTTCTGCACATCAGAAATATATTATTTGGTTTTTCTGATTGTGATGAATGATTAAGGGAATTTGGGCTTTGTTTTCCCTCTTTATATTTCTGTGAAACAGGAAGCCATGGCTGGATAATTTAATGTTTAGCAAAATTTGAATATGAATGGGAATATACTTCAGAGATATTTTACTCAATAAGAATTGCTAGGGGTGCCAATAATTGTCTCTAACGTGTATTTGAGAAAAAAAAACTTTAATTACATTATGATATTTCCCCCCATTTTAAATTCTTATTATCCAATGAAGGGATACATTTTTGTGATTGTTTTTTTTTAATAAAAGATCAAAATGATTAACAATGCAGATTAATTTTTACAGCCTCCTTTGATCATATTTACCAAGGGGGGCGATATTTTTGGCCATGACTGTATGATTATTATTTTTGCTTATTTAATATTCTTTTATTTGCTTAATTACATTTTATTTTTCTTCTTTCTTCACTCTCTTCCTTTTTAATGTATGTAAAGTGGGTATCGAAAATAATAGCTCCCTGTAATACATTCACATTTTGTTCCTATGAATCCTGAAATGAAGATGGACCGTTTTTGTTTTGTTTATTCACTGCAACATTTCAGGAAAATCCCCATCCATTTTTCTTCTATCCTGACAAGTGCTCCAGTCCCTGCTGCAGAGAAACACCTGTACTGAATTGAGAAAGTTTTCACAGATCAGAATAGGGATGTACACGACCCAGGGAACTGTTAGCTGACCCGTAGGCCTACTTAACTTAGAAAATTTTCACAGACCAGAATAATTCAGTTAAGGGCTCGGGGAAGGGTCAGTTGACCCAAATTGAACTGTGAAAGTTTTCACAGATAAGAATAGTGATGTTAGTGACCCTGGGAAGGGTCAGCTGACCGGTAGTGAACTGTGAATAGTGATCAGATCAGATCAGAATAGTGATGTTACTGACTCAGGGAAACCGTTAGCTTACCATAACTGCAATGTGAACGTTCTCACAAATCGAAATAGAGATGTAAATGAATCAGGGAATGGTTAACTGACCAATTTTTTAGATCAGAATAGTTAAGGGACCAAGAAAGGGTTAACTGACAAAAGCTTAACTGTGAAATTTTGGCAAATCAGAATATTGAAGCCAAGTACTCAAGCAAAGGCACAACATCCCAAACATTATTGTCAAACAAAGTGTACAAGTATATATATACATATATACACAATAGCATTTTATCGTGTGGCTGTGTTCCCCCCGTTTTTTTTTTGTCTAATATTGTCATATCGTTGCTGTTCCAATGAATAACGGTTTCAAATTTATTAGGTACATTAACTAGAATATGACATATTTTCAGTTGTTTCACACTTTTTTGTTATGTGTATAATTCCATATATAATTCCACATGTGTTAATTCATAGTTTTGATGCCTTCAGTGTGAATCTACAATTTTCATAGTCATGAAAATAAAGAAAACTCTTTGAATGAGAAGGTGTGTCTGTACTGTATGTGTGCGTGTGTGTGTGTGTGTGTGAGTTTATATATATATATATATATATATATATATATATACAGTACAGACCAAAAGTTTGGAAACATTACTATTTTTAATGCTTTTGAAAGAAGTTTCTTCTTCTCATCAAGCCTGCATTTATTTGATGAAAAATACAGAAAAAACAGTAATATTATGAAATATTATTACAACTTAAAATAAAAGTTTTCTATTTGAATAAACTTAAAAAAAAAAAAAAATTATTCCTGTGATGCTAAGCTGAATTTTCAGCATCATTACTCCATTCTTCAGTGTCACATGTAACATCCAGTCTATCACATGATCATTTAGAAATCATTCTAATATTCTGATTTATTATGAGTGTTGGAAACAGTTCTGCTGTCTAATATATTTGATGAATAAAAGGTTAAAAAGAACTGTATTTATTCAGAATAAAAATAAAAAATTCTAATAATATATATACTAATAATATATTTTCTTTACTATCACTTTTTTTATCAATTTAATTTAAATGCAGGCTTGATGAGCAGAAGAGACTTCTTTCAAAAACATTAAAAATAGTAATGTTTCCAAACTTTTGGTCTGTACTATCTATCTATCTTTATATATATATATATATATATATATATATATATATATATATATATAGTTAATTTACCTAATAAATTGGAAACCGTTATTCATTGGAACAGCAACAATATGACAATATTAGACAAAAAACGGGGGGAACACAACCACACGATAAAATGCTATTGTGAAAAGTTTTCACAAATCAAGCTCATTCTAAAACAATGTTCTTTTATTCCAGTTGTCTGTGTGTTTATTGGTAATAGACGTTAAACATGAACAATGTCTTTCTTTCGCATTCCTTACTGGCGGACTTACCAAGGGGTTTACGGACAAGAGCTTTGCTGTGAAAAAAAAATCACAGATCAAGCTGATGAAGGTGACATTGTTTTCACTCTTCTAAGTGTCCAAGTTTTGGAGCTATAGGCATTATAAAATTGAGAGTGTCTATGACAGTGCACTGCGTATTTGTAGCCCAAATAAATCTGAATTTCAAAGCGCAAACTATCTTTACTGTGGTGCTCTACCGAATGTTTGGACCTTTCAGTCTGGACACTAGTGACACGCTGAGCTGTTTCTTGTACTTCAGTGTGATGTGTGTTGCTCTCTAGCGGTGAGCTCGAGGAACTGCAGATGTGACTGTTTCAGTTTCAAGTCTACAACTTTAAGCAGGAAAATATTGACATCTGCTGTATCTCCAGTTATACTGATAGCTGGCTATTGAACTAATGAACTCTTCAAACTAAATATGATCAAGTTTTTTTATTTGTATAGTTACAATATGCCAAAACATTACAACACAATGTTTTAAGATTAAAATCACTAAACAAAAAGCATTCGATGTACAATCAGAACTAGTGACTGAAAGCACGTAATATTCATCCACAACTCTTACATCAGTAAAAACTTTATCTTATGTACAGAGACATGTTGTCATGTCATGAGACAGATACTGAACTTAAAATAAGTTCTACTATAAAGTGTCAGAGAAATGTAATGTAAAACATGCATAAACGTCAAATAAATTAATGGTATAAAGAAATATAAATACAACAGGACCACTGATCTCTAAAAATGACTATTATAGATCACTGATTTGAATCTGCTCATATTAATTAATTAATATTAATTAATAGCTCATATTAATTACATTTTGATTTTAGACTTTCAGTTTATGTCTTTTTATATAGAAATGCTAAATTAAATTCACAGTCATGATCAGCAATATTTTAATAATTTCATTATGGATGAGATTAATCTTGACATCATGATGATGAAGGTCTTAATACTAGACTTGTATTCTTACTAATCCACCTCTTTCTTCTAATTCACCTGAAAAAAAGAAAAGAAAATAGCATTCAAATTAATAAAAACCAACAATATACATTCACCATTACTCTGTGTTCATGTATGTTTCTATTAATGCTGCATTATTTCATTTGAAGGTCTAATCTTCCATATGTATGCATTAATAATCATTGATAAATAGTAATATATATAACAGTTAGCATAATAACTTCAGATTTGTTAAAGCAGTGCTATTTGAAGCTGTAAGTTTGTCATTGTTTATATTAATTGCTTGCTGTTTAGCCACATCTCACCAAAATTACCATCACACATATTGATTTATAACAGTACTATAATGAGAACCTTCTGAGGATTCTTCATCTGATGATTACTTTTCTTGATCTGTTGATTTCACAGGATCCTCCGGAGCTTTAGACCCAGTCAACCATCCACTAAAGTACTTCACACCAGCTCTCAAGAGCGGATGTCCTCTCTCCAGACTGTAAGGAGGAACCAAGGTGTTAAGTAGAACAAGTTGAAAATTTGTTATACAATTTGTTTTATATTTTAATTAGTACAAAGCAGATTGTAACAAAAATATTTGTTTATTTTTTTTAATTTTTAAAATACATTCATACAAGATAAATGATGTGTGTTAGTGTGTCTGTGACAAATGGATGTTCACTGACCTCAGTTTACAGTTTGAGTCTCGTAGCACATCAATGAGCTTCTTCTCTGAGTCTCCTACATTATTATTACTCAGATCAAGCTCTTTTAAAAACTGCAGTGCTTCAGTTTCAGCCAAAGTCCGAGTTAAAGAAGAAACATCTGTAATGCCACAGTCATTTAGACTAGAAAGAGAAAGAAAGACAGACAGCGGAAGAAAATTATTTCCCCTTTAACACAGAGTGTGATATTAACCCAGAGGACACAGACACGTTTGTGATTTATTAGCATCATTTTTTAGTCAAAATCACAGTCACTTCAACAGGAAATCATGTGATGAGGAATTTCAACTAACGGCTTTCCAGTGGCAGAAAAATTCACAGTGTTTCCCATTCATTATATAAACTATGGAGGTCCGCCATGGTCTAATTTGTCCCACCAGAGTTTGATAATGAACAGAAAATCTTTTAAAGTAATATAAACTTGCACTGTTACATTCCACTCCCAGACCGACAGTGAACAGCTGTGAGTGAAGGAGACAGACTGAATGAATCTACAGTTCACTCTCTGACAGTGGATGGAGATCAAGGAACAGAGGTTTCCCCCAAAAACCCCCAGAAACAAAACACAGCAGACTGCACTACTTTCTGTTCCTGACATCGCCTTTAACTTTAACTTTAACTTTGAACTTTAAACTGATTGAAACATTTGATTAATTTTACCATTTTGTTTTACTGTTTTATTGTATTTTCAAAAGCATTGTTATGCTTAGGCTTATTCTTGTTATTTTCTGTTAATGTTATAATATCATTACAGTTAATCTTATCACAAACATAATTTCTTAAATTAAACTAATTGCCTTTTTGCTCTCCGTTTCTTAAACTTGTCTGGTGTGAGGCACATGTTCTTCAGCAGTTTGGCTGATACTGATGGTTTCATCAGTTCATAAGACACAACAGGAATTATTAATATGCCATACACAAATACTATATTATTTATTATTTATTTACAAATATAATGTGAACTCAGACTCTTTGTGAGATGTTGAGTGAAAGTGTTATAATCAAATTGTAATGTTAAAATTGTTTAAGCATTTTTAAGCACATTCCTCACCTCAATCGCTCCAGTTTACAGTGTGTTTTCTTCAGTACGTCACATAAGATCTTCACTCCTCTGTTTTCTATTTTATTTCCACTCAGGTCCAGTTCTCTCAGGTGTGAAAGGTTTGAACACAGAGCTGAGGTCAGGATGAGACACTGTTTCTGTGTGATACTGCATCCACACAGACTGAAGACAGAAAGAGAAAAGACAATGAATCAGATCCACGTTAAGTTTATGTGAGTTAAATGCTTCTTAACTAAATGTCATCTAGCACACTAATACACCAGCAGAAGCATGAAAATATATTATAGATCTATAAACCAACTCCTAGCCAGGATTTGAGGATACTGGATTCAACCCAAGTTTACACAATCATCACTCTGTCAAAATATGTTATAAATGTAGATCTGATTTTGTGAATTATGAATGTAGAACTGATTAAAACATTTCAACTGACTATGTTCACATTCTTAATGTGAGAAAAATCACAGGTATCTACTTGGGTTTATGAAATCGTGTTCTGGACAAAGTTCAAATGAGGATAGAAAATGATAAATTTTACAAACATTTACGACGAGAAAAGTTATTTAGGAACTGTATTATTTTAACTAAAAAAAGTTAAAATGAGCACATGATCGAATTATGTCACTGCAGCACGTATCCATGGTAACGCTCAGCTGCTAATGACAGTAACGGTCCTCCTGGTGATGCTTTTAACTGAGTTTTCACTTTCGTTGGTCGAAACGGTATTTATACTTTTAGATTTGTAGACATTAATCCTTACATTTTATGACAAGGTGAGTTTTTAAGTCGTCTCGTATGGCTGCTGATGTTAGGCTATGTGAACACTTTCAAACGTTAATAATTTAATGCTTACATTACCATGTAAAGCTGAAATGATTAAACGTTATTATTATAATATATTACTATTTAGCAATGTTAAGACTCGGTGTAACAACAATAATACTAAATAAATACACTTTTAAATACAGGCCTGTGGCTCTTAATTTATTTTTATAAATTCACCATTTGTAAACTGATTTTCATTTCATTTTTTAGAAATTTCAATAGCATTTGTATAAAAATTATAAACACTGAACATACTAAAAGAAATGAGAATCGAGTCGATATCTAGTGAATCGAAATCAAATTGAATCGGGACATCTGAATCAATACCCAGCCCTATCAGAATAATCTTTTGTCATGCATGTTTGTCAGCTCACTTCAGTTTCATTTTGTCAGATTTCAGCATAAATCTTTCAGCTGATAAAAATACTGAACCATCAGTCCATTAGCTCATAGTACTTTTGAATCTTTCTTTAAAAGGGGAAATGCAGAATATTCAGTGCTACACATTTTGTAACTTGTGCCCTGTTGTCTTAATAAATAGTACATTTAAATCACACTGTAATTGCAGCACAGAGTAATGATGATACTAACTGTAGTTTCTCCAGCTTGCTTTGTGAACTGCTCAACAGAACACCAAGGTGTTTCACTCCAGAGTCTCCTAGTTCATTCTCACTCAGGTCCAGTTCTCTCAGATGTGATGGGTTTGATTTCAGAGCTGAAGTCAGTGCAGAACAATCATCAGCTTTTATATCACAAGACCTTAACCTGCATTCAGAGAAAAGAGACAAATATGTTTTTTATTCTGTTTCATGAAAATACCAAAACACTAAATTGTTTGTTGTATGTGAATGTTCCTCACCTCAATCTTTCCAGTTTTAATCGTGAATCCTTCAGTATATCATAAAATGTATTCACTCTTGTGTGTTTAAGTTCATTTCCACTGAGGTCCAGTTCTCTCAGGTGTGCTGGGTTTGATTTCAGAGCTGAAGTCAGGAAGACACACTGCTTCTTTTTAATACTGCATCTACACAGACTAAAGACAGAAACAGAAAGGACATTGGTTCAGATCTTTGATGGCCATCTTATAAAAGAGCAGCAATAGGCATATAGTCTTCAATATAGTCTTTAGTTGCCATAGTTTAACTGAATTAATTGTTTTTAAGTTCCAAATACCAGAAGCTGTTGTTTTCTTCTCATTCATTTAAAAAAAAAAAAAAAAAACTATAGACATACACTTCTTTTTCTCTCATCTGTTGTTGCAGTAAATGTGAATCTCCAAATATTTCTGCAGAACATGTACACAACCAGTACAGTTGATCAAATACTTTTAATTAAACCGATTATTTCCTAGTTAGAGTGTCTCTACACCAGAAACGACAGCCAAAACAGCTAAAGTGTGTCTACACTGGATGCCACAAAGCATTATAAATTTGTGTCAGTACGTCATAAATAGAGCACAGCAGTAGTTTACTGTCAGACGTTTGTTGTGCCATGCCACAAACAGTGTAGACAGCATCATAGATTCTATTGTATTTTGTCATGTTCCACTGTTAGACACATATTATTAAGTTGGAGCAGTAGAGAAAAAAATAGTTGCAGTACAGATGCAGTACAGTTTAAATACTGTAAACTGGACTTGTTTAAACAGTGATTTTTAATCTCTCTGTAGCTGCTGTACAGTATAATGATACTAACGCTAGTATTTCCAGCTTGCATTGTGGGTTCTTCAGTAGATCACTGAGGTTTTTAACTCCAGAGTCTCCTAGTTCATTCTCACTCAGGTCCAGTTCTCTCAGGTGTGATGGGTTTGATTTCAGAGCTGAAGTCAGAGCTGAACAACCTTCATCTGTTATATCACAGTATCTTAACCTATGTTGAGAAAAAGAGAAAAGCAGAAAATAAACCTAAAGACATTCTCTAAAGACGTAGAAAGAGAGATCATCTCGACTTCACCATATCACAAATACTCATCCTCTTTACAATATAGAGACTATAAAGTGTCTCTGTCATTTAAAAGCTGTTGAAGTGATTTTAATCATTTTGATTCTTGTATGTGAATGTTACTAACCTCAATCTCTCCAGTTTACAGTCTGAATCCTTCAGTGTTTCAGAGACATGCTTCACTCCTGTGTTTTCTATTTTATTTCCACTCAGGTCCAGTTCTCTCAGGTGTGAAAGGTTTGAACACAGAGCTGAAGTCAGGATGAGACACTGTTTCTGTGTGATACTGCATCTACGCAGACTGAAGACAGAAAGAGAAAAGACACTGAATCAGATCCATGAATATCAAGGTTTTGGAGGATATGGATCGTTTGTCTGACTGTTATTTGTCATCTGAAAGTCACACTTGAAATTCTCTTGAACAGTATTTACGTTATAAAGAATTACTTCTATTCCAGATGTATTCACTTCTCGTCAGTTTTAAGACTGGTTCTTCTGTCAATCTCATCTTCAGCTTGTCGGGGAAAATGCGTTCCCAGCAACATACAGTAAGCTTTACTTAGTTAACTACATTAGTTAATATGAACTAATGATGAACAATACATCTACGGCATTTTTTAAATAAAATGTTTTATCTCTTATCATTACGAACCGTGAACTGACATGAACAAGCAATGATTATTAAAGATTAATCTGATCACCTTTGTATTCAATAAAGTAGTGTTGTTTGTGTGCTTGCTGCAATTATAAAAAAAATTTTAAAGCAGGACAGAAGGATAAAGGTGACCATCAGTTGATAAAGATTGGTGGCTGATCTGTTGGTACTTCATTAATTTGCTTTGTTCTGAAACGGGCACTAAATTGTTAAAATGTTGCATTTGTGTTTTGAGGAGTTTGTGAGTTCTGAAAAAACATTGCTCTCCCTCTACAGTAACTGAAATAATAATGATCCATGAGCAAAGTGATTTGGCCTTCTGTTTAAAGCTAACTGTCATTTTTTGAAAAGTATTTGTTTTTAGTGGCCTGTTTATATTTAATACTTCACATTGTGGTTGTGACATGAGAAAATTTTTTAATCAAGTACATATTAAATGATGTAAGACACTTACATCAGTGTGTTGAGTTGACAGTGTTTATCCTGCAGTAGAGCACAGATCTGTTTCACTCGTGTGTCTCCTAGCTTCTGTTCACTCAGATTCAGTTCTTTCAGGAGTAATGGGTTTTTACCCACAATTCCTGTCACATACTGACAGGCTTCTTCTGCAGCAGGACTTCTCAGAAACCTGGAAAAGGTACAATTTTAATTCTGAAATAAATGTACACAGCCTTACAAAACATGTTGGTAAATCATAATTCATTATTTTTCCCAATGACAAGCGTTATTTACTGTTTTATTATTTTTTGACATCCAAATGTTCAAAAACAGTGATGTCAAAAAAGAGAAACAGTGCAAATGTCATGAAGGACAGAAGGGCAAAATATCTTTCTAGACACCAAATTAAACTACAGTCTATTCAGAAAATGTAGGTAACAAACTACTGAGTATCAGAACATTTAGTGGCTCAGAATTTATAATTAAACAGAACTGTAACTTACAACAAAACAATTTGTCACCAACAACACAGTAGCTCAGATGCACCAAATCGAAGCTTATTGTATTACTGAAATAGTATTATGTATGAATATTCAGCCTGATTGTCATTTATTTTGTATTATTTTATTACATCTAACCTCAGTGTCTTCAGTGAATAGTTTGGATCCTGTAGTAAATCACTGAGCTGCTTCACTCCTGACTGTCCAGGATCATTTCCTCTGAGATCCAGCTCTATCAGGTGTGAAGGGTTTGATCTCAGAGCTGAAGCCAGAGCTTTATAACCTTCTTCTGTGATACTGCAGTCTGACAGTCTAGAAAGTGAATGAAAATGTACAAATTAATCTGATTAATCAGTTAGTCCACAAATGTTCAGAACAACATTAATCAATTCAAACAGATGGCTAAATATGGATGCAAACACAGGCCCAGAGACCTTTAACATGTTACACATAATTTCACCTGAGTTTCTTTAGTTGACAGTTCCCTTTCAGTCCATCAGAGAGCAGCTTCACTTCTGAATCCTTCAGATTATTATTGCTCAGATCAAGATCCCTCAGACTGCTGGAGTCTGAACTGAGAACTGAAGCAAGAGCTGAACAGCTTTCCTCATTTAGATCACAGTCACTGAGCCTGAAAGTAATAAACAAATACAATAACGTCATCAAATATGTCATATTCCTGTGTTTGCTTTGGTGTTGAGTGTAGATGCTGGGGATATCTACTCACTTGAGTATCTCCAGCTCACACACAGGATTCTTCAATCCCTCACAGATCTCTATGACTCCTGAGTCCAGCAGACGACTGTTGTTCAGGTTCATCTCTTTCAGGATGGTTTTGGAGGAGAGAACAGTAGCTAGAACTGAACAGCTTTTCTCTGTCAACTCACAATTATTTAGCCTGAACACAAAAACATAATTTTTATTTATCCTATTCAGCACATACAATATTTAGCACACCATATATCAACAGTTTTTTACATTATATTAAATATATTTAAAAATGTATAATTTATTATATGATATACTATATATTCAACTTATAAAATGTAACTATGCAGGGCTTTAAGTAACAGTCAGATCAAACTTAGAAGAGAGGATACTATGTGAAAATTAGTGACCATAAGTCTGAATGGTCAGCCATGAAATGGGAAGTCCCAGAAGGCTCAGTTCTCACACTATTCTCATTCAATTTGTATATGGTTTTAATAGTGAAAATAATAAAATGAACTAAACTTCTCATAACAGCTACGCAAATGGCATTTAGATCTACCCAAGTCTATCACCTAATGACTACAGTCCAACTGAATCCCTGAGACAGTGTATTGAGAAAAGTAACAGTTGGATGTGCCAAATCTTCCTTTAATAAACAAAGAAAAGCAGAGATTATTTTATTTGATAAAAAGGATGAAATTCTCAAGGTAAACCCAAAACTTGGGTAAACCCAGAACTCTAGGGATCAAAAAACAAACAAACAAACCAAACAAAAAAACACTCAGGAATCAGGAATATAGGTGAGATTTTGGATTTTAGTAGTCATGTCAAAGTAATAACTAAATCAGAATACTTTCATCTCAAACATATAGCAAGAAATAGATGATTTTATATCCCATTAGGATTTGATAAAAATGTTTCATTCACCTTCTTTCCCAAAAAGACCATCAGACAGCCACAACTAAAGAACACAATGCTTTCAGGATTATGACCCCCAATCCCCACCCCCCAAAAACTAATAATTTAAAGAGTTTCTTAAATACAATAAAAATACAAAACCAGCCAAAAAGAAATAAATAAATAAAACACAATAATTAGGATTATACAGTATGTTTTACATTTTTGCATAGAAATACTAAGGTTCTCTCAAAACAAGGTTTCTTCATGTTCAACTACACACTGAAATCAGCTTCCAGAAAAAGTCAGTAGATACATTCAAATCCAGATTATAACTATATTTACTGAGGATTGTGCTGCATTAACTGATTGCACTGTATCATTTTATTTCTATATTTTTATCTTATTTAATTTTGAGTATATTATTTAATTTACATACACCTTTTAGAAATAATTACACTTTTTGTACTTTGAATTAGCATTGTGCATGAATATGAATAATCTTGTCCATAAACTCATGTTCACTCACTTCATTGTCTCCAGTTTACTATGGGAGTCCATCAAAAGGGCAGAAAGTTTCTCTCCATCCAGATCTCCTAATTTATCTTCACTCAGATCCAGTTCTGTCAGTAATAATGGACTTGTACCCAGAACTTTAGTGAGATAATCACATGCTTCCTCTGCAGCAGGACTTTTCAGAAACCTGCAGGAAGCAGAAGACAATTTCAGATTGCATGATCTTGTTGTAATTCTGTATATGTCGCTGCTCCCATCATGTTTATGGGTGGAGTTAAACAAACATAGATCATTCACATTATAGGCCCACTAGTTTCTATAGTTAGTGCATTAAGCCCTACTAGGACAAGACTAGTTTTCTAAACTACTCTTGAGTTTTTTTAATGTAGCAATTTGGACAGGACTAAAGTCCCCATGTTTATTATAGAGGTGGGCAGGTTTTCTAGATGTGATATGGTTTTGTGCATCACATTCAAAGTATATAGTCCAGTGTCATAGCCACAAGGGAGCCTGGGCCTCATTTACATGACTAACACCATGTCTGTGAGGCAACGGTTTGTTGGTTCATTTTTGACACACTCAAGTTCACAGCTACTGGTACAGCAGAAATAGAATCCTGTTTGGTTTCATTATTTTACAATATTATTTTCACATTTTGTTGTTATAATGAGTGTACACATAGACCCTTAAGAGATATGAACTATGTAAATATTGACTGTATGTCAAAAAATGACATGTGCAGAATATTTTTTTTTTTTTTTTTTGGAAGGTACAATTTTAGTGAGAGTAACACTGAATAGAATAAAGGTCTCAAAGTTTTAAACCTTGTTTTTATGCCAAAATCAAAATGGTAAATATATCCATCAAGGGCATGCTTGGAAGAAAAAACTACAGAGAACAAAACCGCATTGAATGAAGTGGATATTCAAGATTGACCCCCCCCCCCAAATAAATAAAATAAAAATAAAATTAAAATACCCTACAGCTGTTGCAAATTTCAACACATCTTAATTTTCCCAAAGTTACCACTTCATCAGTGGTGTAGCAGACAGGCACGCAGTAAAATTTGAATATTAAATGAGATTAAAATGAATTAGAACTAAGTGCAAATAGCAACAGTGGAAAGAGTACAAAAATATTCCACTCAAGTAAAAGTACCATTACATTAATGTAATTTTACTTAAAGTAAAAGTACCAGTCTAAAAATCTACTCAAGTAAAAGTAAAAAGTAGCTCATTTAAAATTTACTCAGAGTAAAAATTACTTAGTTATATTTTAACAGTGGGAGGGAGGCAAAAAGAGGACAGGCCAAGGGTGTCGACTCAGTTCCTGGAGGGCCACAGTCCTGCACCATTTCGATATAACCCTAATTAAACACACCTGATCCAGCTAATCTAATAATTTAGGCTTATTTGAAAACTATGTGATATATGTGCTGGAGCAGGGTTAGATCACCTGCTAGATTTACCCATAACAAATTAAATTTTATGTTTAGCCACTAAAGAGACATCAGAGCCGGCGGCACATATCAGAAAGAATATATCAGTCAAGTACAGTCTTTTGTGTGGCAATCACCCGGAGAAAGTACTCATTTGCAAGGCGACCTTCATTAAATTGTTCGGTGAGGACAATTTTCATTTCAGAATTGCCTAGTTTAATACCATTTTGTAGGTTTCTCCCTTGCGACAAAGGTGTTTTGCTCTAAACAAGCATGCTCATGCGACATGGAAAGTACTGATAATAATACTAGCCTACTGATACAAGAGGTTTCTGACCCCTGCCAGGGCTGTGCAAAATCTAGAATTTCAGAATTTAATTCAGTTAAATTAATGAATTTGAATGGACTTCACCTTACAGGATGTTGAATTGAATTTGAATTGGAATTACACTAAGTGAAACTGAATTTATAGCAATTCAGAGAAATTCATTATCACATATCAGTGAGAATGTGATAAGTTACTTTTAATATAATTAATATAAGACACTAACATTAATCATTCATTCACTAAATGTAGAATAATTAGCAATATCTTAATTTCAAAGCAATCAAATGAAAAAAATATTTTTGGTATTACAATTTTAATAATCTGTTTTATAGAGTATGTTTTTAATGTTAATTTGGCCTATTAAAAAAGGCCTATTTACTATAATAAAGTTTTGTGTGTGTAAAGTTCATACAATTATATCTTTATGAAATTCATGTTGTAATCATATGTAATATATACTGTAAAGCGTCATTGTTAAATACACCTTAATTATGTATTATGTATTTGAATTTTATGGAATTCAAATTCAGCTTCCTGTTTGCAATCTCAATTCAAATTCAAGAATAGCAAGTTAGTTGTGTGTAATTCTTTTTGTTTCAATCTAAACTATTTACTTTCACAGGCATTATATACAATATTATGTTGAGACTGCTGAGGCTCGCCCAGAGAGAAGAGGTGGTGGACAGCACAATGAGGAGCACAACAGGAGAAGGCAACTCATTGTTGAGCACATCCAGTCTTTAAACGCAGGGCCAGCCAGACCAACCAGGAGCACCAGGTCGCAAGTATGTCCCTAGTGACCTGAATGTGCACAAGATGCATTAGCTCTTTGAGGCTCAGAACCATGCTCAGACCAGCTACTCCCTCTATTACTCTGTGTTTTCCAAAGATTTTAATCTTGGCTTCGGTTACCCAGCTACAGCCACATTGTGGTTAGTTTTATTTATAGCGGACAATGGTCCTACTTTACTGAATGCCAATGTATTACTGAATGATTTGCCTATGAATATTGTTATCATTATTAGGTTTTTTTCATGCATATGTAGCGAACAAATTGTTCTAGTTGTTACAGGTTTGACACTTTATTAAAAAAAGACTTTGTATTACTAAATAACTTGCCTATTGTGTCATGAATCCGTCCCGGTGTTCCTCCCTCTCACCACCAGAGGGAGGTGATTTGTTAACTGTAGTTGTGAATTGTGTTTTTTTACATCTGTCATAGAGTTTTAAACCCGTTTTGTTTTGACTTGTTGGCTTTTGTTTCAGTTTATTAAAATTACTTCCCTGCATTTGGACCCGGACCCTGTTCGTGTCTACCGCCCTGTGACATACTGAATATTACTATCATTACTTTTTACAGGTTTGGCACTGAATGACTTTTAACCTAAATGCGTTATTAAATGTAAGGATGAAAGAACCTGAGATACTTTGATCTCCTGAGACAGGCAATAAACACAAACGGGCATCTTCGAGACACCCAACAGAGTGGAGGAGCAGGAGACCTCCTTGCTTTCTCGCCATTTGCTTCATTTTAAATCCCTTCACCTATGCTTCCTTCTACTCAATCAGCTCAAAATGATTACATGAAAATGTCAATGCAAGTGAACTAACACTCATGTCTAGTAGCATTTGAAATGTATCAGTGCAACTGGTACAATGGTCTCAATCTTACAAAAGTTAATTAAAAGAGAATCCCAGGGTCCTCCATGTAAATAACCTCCTGTTCCCATTGAGTTGTAAAACCACCCAGTCTTGGGACATGAGTTAATGCAAATTCCAATTGTTAGTTCCTGTCTCCATTTCGGGGGATGTTTGTCTTGGACTGATGTATTTAAAGGATTGCAGAAAAAGGATCAGGACGATTCTGTACCCAGAAAGCTCGTAGTGTGTTGAGCGTCGCTTCACTCCATACTATGTATTTTCTAAGTTCAGGTATGCATATTATATTTTTTAGATGCATCTTTGAGAATTTTGATGTTTTATATCGATATGTTTGAATTGGATATGTAATTGTCAGAATACATCTTTACCTGACTGATAATAAATTGTTTTTATTCTGTTTTACTCTGTAATTATTGATTCTAGTAGATGTAGTAGATTCTATGTTGAATCCTTGTATACATGAGCACCCGAATGAACGAGTTAATATAAAATAAAGAGTTTAACTAGAATAATCAGATGTCAAAAGAATACTAATTAGAAACAGACATACAACCAATTTGCATTCCAACCTAAATTTGAGGTCATAATAAAATGGAGTCAGATTAGATACTAAAATGGAGTCAGATTTGAGTTTAACCTAAAATGAATAACTCTACCGGCTGAAAGACCAATCACGCAGGAAACCTTCATCCAGCACCGGATTCCTTCCTTGGACCGAGTGCCTGGACCTTACACTAAATGATTTTAATGTAATGTTAACATTGTTGTATTTTTATTAAATTAGTAGTATTTGTATGTGTGTTATATTTAAATTATTTGTTTTATGTGGTGGACAATATTGAAACATGAAATTTTAAATATTTATTTTATTTGACTATTTAGTTTGTTACTATTTATTTTATTTGGTTGTTATTTATTTTATGCATTTGCCTTTATTTGATTTATATTAATTTATAGTATGAGTACCTGATGTCATATGTTGCATGTTCTTTTGTTGTTGTTGTTTTTTTTTTTATAAAAAGACATAAAACCAACAATTTGTAGGTTGGTTTTAACAAGGATTTGTAGCATTTAAAAAAAAAAAAACTATGGATTTGTAGCATTTAAAAAAAACAGAAAAAAAAAACTTTGAATTGATAATCAACAATATTGTTGTTTCATTGTTTATCAATCATTTTTTAACATGTTCAGACTGAGCCAATAGACCATTTTAACAGGATTAATTAAATATTAATTCAATGTTTGGGTCTATAACTTTATGTATTTAGCTAAACAAGCCTGCACATACAACGATAATTAGAAAGAAGTAAATACATATTTGGGTGGTGTAATAGGCTATTATAATACAATGTCATTAATCAATATATGAGGAGCTCTTTTCCAAAACGCTAGAAATACATGTGTTATTTCATAGTTTTGTTGCCTTCAGTGTGAATCTACAATTTCCATAGTCATGAAAATAAAGAAAACTCTTTGAATGAGAAGGTGTGTCCAAACTTTTGGTCTGTACTGTATGTTCCATGTAAACAGTCCATATTTTGTACGATTTCTAGTTTATCATGTTGCAGGGTTAGCCTATTATTGATTGATTTCTCACAACTTATTGTGTAGATCGAAATGACAGCCCTTTATTACAACATGAGGAAACTGTGTAGTTTTAATTTTTTCATAACGAATGTTTAATGACCATAAAATGCAGTAAGAGCCTTTGTGTAAATTACTTTTTTTATGTATTAGGCTGTAGCCTGTACGAGTATCTCACATTTTCAAATTAACTTTCTAAAAATGTATTTTAATTTAATTTTCTAATGATTTTTAAGGATGTTAAAATGTTATATTATCAATATATATTTTTTTAATTTTGTTATCTGATCTCAGTTTACAAAACAAAATCATTTTGCCACCTGGTGGTTGTTTCATGAACGACTTTAACACACTACTGACTTGCAGTTAATGCCGTGGCCAATCACAAACAATTGCATTAGGACAGTAAGTACTTTGTGTTGGAATTTTTATTTTTTTAAATTGTGAGAAAAACACAGACTTGGAAGATTCACATTGGATTTAAATCGCAAAGTATGTGCTTTTTGTGGTTCCTTTTGGTTTTGGTTTTGGAATTGGCTTCTAAATCATTTATTCTAGATTTTAGTCTTATAACTATAACCTAATGTTCACAGAACACTATATAATTGTTTATAGTTCAATTAAAGTGTTTTTCAGTTTGAATTGTTTAAAGATAACATGGTATTATCAAAATTTGTTGTTGTTGTGAAAAGGAGGGGGAAACACCTTATTCAGAGGCCAAAACTCAATATGTAAAATTTGGTGCAGTTGCTAATATTTATATTTGATATGATATTTGTACAGACAAAAAGTAAGTTGACAATCCGGTAGCTTGTAATTTAATGCCAGTGAGATCTTTACCTGATGGACTTCGATTTACAGCATTCATCCTGTAGTAAATCATTGAGCTCCTTCACTCCTGATTGTCCAGGATCATTTCCTGTCAGATCCAGCTCTATCAGGTGTGAAGGGTTTGATCTCAGAGCTGAAGCCAGAGCTTTATAACCTTCTTCTGTGATACAGCAGTCTGAAAGTCTGTATATAAAAGAAGCTGTTAAGTATTGCATGTTCTACTCCAAATAAAATAAAGAACACAACATTATAGTCAATATTTTAATAATATATGATATATTAATAAATGGTTCTAAAGATGTAATGTTACAAAACGGAAAACAAGTTATGAAATACAAAATGTATGCTAATTTAATGGTATTTTAAAACGGGCAAAATTGTCTCATAGACTCCATAAATACACCCATTGACCAGTGCTTTAATGATAACATTTAACTAAATAAACTATTTGCCCAACATTGAAAACTGTCATAATTCATTCACCCTCATGCTGTTTCCAAAATTGGACTTTCTTCAGAAAAACACATAAGAAGATGTTAGGCAGAATCAAGTGGCAATCTCTCGTGAGGCCTATACAAAAGTGACTTAAACTGTAATTCCTCGACTGGCTGCAAAGGGAGTCAATCCCATAGACTCCCCATGTTAAAATGGCCAACTTTACAGCAGAAAAAAAAACATGTTTACAGCCTGGTTAAAAAAAAATATTTTGGTCTATATATTTAATTTTGCCTTTCATGAAAACTGTGAGGGGGGTGAATTTATTTATAACTCATCCGTTTAAATTATATTAAACCTTAAAGTTCTGCATAATTAAGCTCGTGGACACTTGAGTGACAGGTGGATTGCCGCTGCTGTCACCACCATCGAGATGGGCGTGGTTCTAGCAATAAGCCCCTGCCCTCCTCCCATTTTTCATTTTCTGAGAGTGACAAGATGCTAAGATGGTGACGGTCATCTCTGCATACTTTAGGCTTCAAAAATGCTCTTTGGAAACCTATGGGAGTGATTTTATGGACACTACGTCCATGTTTTTTACAGTCTATGGGAAGAATATTACCCTATGTCAAAGTGAAACTGAGGTAAATAAAGTAGCAGAAATTAAAGCCTCCAGTTTTCTTTTTTTTTTCAAATAAACATGATAAATGTAAATTAACATGCATAAAAGTGGATAAATTAAAATACACACTTCAGTTTTTCCAATTTGCACTGTGTGTTTTCCAACAGGTGACAGATCGTCTCATTTCCTGAGTCTCCTAGTTTATTTCCACTCAGATCCAGCTCTATCAGGTTTGAAGGATTTGAGTTTAAAGCTTCAGTCAGAACACGACAATCTTCTGGTGTGACACTGCTGTTATTCAAACTGTTAAGAGAACAAACAGTTACAGTTTCAACTAAGTATTTACCAATAGTTATTAGTTAAAAGTCAGCACCTTCTGGTAAATAATACATTAAACACATCCAGCAGCAAATTCACAAGTATTTTAAGTTATTATATTAATGATAAAACTCACATCAGTTTGTTGAGTTTACAGTGTTTATCTTGCAGTAGAGCAGCGATCTGTTTCACTCGTGTGTCTCCTAGTTCACATTCACTCAGATTCAACTCTCTCAGGAGTAACGGGATTTTACCCACAATTCCTTTCACATACTGACAGGCTTCATCTGCAGCAGGACCCAAAAACCTGCAGAAGAGAAGATGAAGCAGGATTCAATTCAACTAAACTTGGTGTAAAAAAAAAAAAAAAAAAAAAACGCATCTGATTCTGATGGGAATCAGAGAGAAATGGTTTATCTTGAATTTACTTTGATGCAAAAAAAAAAAAAAACTGTATTATTG
Organism: Carassius gibelio; assembly: GCF_023724105.1. Taxonomy (NCBI): domain Eukaryota; kingdom Metazoa; phylum Chordata; class Actinopteri; order Cypriniformes; family Cyprinidae; genus Carassius; species Carassius gibelio. Next base: position 19,902,299 of record NC_068417.1, on the reverse strand, counting down.
AAGTAACATTTCTATTATGAATTCAACTGCATATCATGTCTCACTTCAGTGTCTTCAGTTGATAGTTTGGATCCTGTAGTAAATCATTGAGCTCCTTCACTCCTGATTGTCCAGGATCATTTCCTGTGAGATCCAGCTCTATCAGGTGTGAAGGGTTTGATCTCAGAGCTGAAGCCAGAGCTTTATAACCTTCTTCAGTGATACTGCAGTCTGAAAGTCTACAGTAAAGAGACTTAAAATAAATTAAATGTTTTATTTATTTGTGTGCCCTTGGTCACCAGCCTTAGAAGGAAAGCACATTTGAACAGTTTATGGAGAAACTATACTTCTAACTATGAGCAACAGCACAAAGGAATACAATAGAGTAAAGATACCAAAAAAAAAAATAAACAGTGATTTTCATTTTTCTTTTTTTTATAGGCAGCTCTAGCATTAGTTTTTAGGTACAGAAACTGAATCAAATAATCAAATGTAAAACAGCACCACATATTTAACTGTATAAATTAAAGGTTGTTCTTTAAAAAAAAAAAAACATTTGTAACATTAATCAACAGCAGTGAGTGATTTCTTTGTTGTTGATGTTCAAATAAAATAAGACTGTCACTTAAAGAGAATGCATTGATCTACTTGGTCTACGTTCAGCCGGCTCACACAATGTGTTTCTGATCTGCTATGACTGCTGTTATAGTATTAATGTGTTAATGTATTGTTTTGCTAGTACATTTGTATGTAAATGTCTAAAACCTAAAACAAACACTTTACTGGCTCTACTGGTCCCACATATAATGTTTTAGAATATAGTAATGTCTATACAACTATTCCGTGTTTTCAACCACAAAGTGTTTGTTTTAGGTTTTATACATTTAAATACAAATGTACTAGTAAAACAATACATTAACACATTAATATAACAGCAGTAATAACAGATCAGATACACATTGTGTAAATAATAGGGGTGGCATGGCTCGCTGAAATGAAACCGAACCATTCGCTTCACCACACACAGTTCGGCATAACCGTGGTTCAACTTAAATCTGACAAAGCATCTGTAATATGGTTTGCTATAAATAGCAGGTAAAACAAACAGGTTTTCAGCTAATATATGTTTCTGTTGATGCATGTGCATTCTGAATTCACAGACATAAAAAACGTGGACAGACTATGCACTGTTGTTCAATGTGAATGCCTTTTATGCTGGAATATGAGCAGTCATTTATTACATCATCACTCAAGTGCTGACTGCACAGATGAGACCTTAACTCATTTAAGCTTTGTCAGTTATACATTTAAGAGCCAGAGGACGCAAGCTCAAGCGTGCACTGTGAAGAATTGTGCATTTGCTCATCCAAAGTGCGCAAACCTATGCCTCAGAACGCACGCAAATATAAGTTATCTCTGAAGTATTGTTTAAATGGACAAATTTACACAAAAATTATGTTAAAATTCCCGTCTTGGTAGGTATCCTACAGCAGACATAGCCGGCTAAACGTAGACCAGCTAGATCAATGCATTCTCTTAATGTAATGCCACGCCAGCAGAGGGAGCCCTCGCCTGCGTACTGACTGTGTTCCACTCCCTCTGCTTCTCTTGTACTTCCTGTTTGATAGACATTTAAGCATGGCTGCAACCACAATCACGTTGCAAAGTATTGCCAGCCTGTCTGCCTTACCAAGCGTTTTCCCATTGCCATAGTTTGCCTTATTGTGTATGATCTTTGCCTGGTTTCCTCGTGTCTGCATTTGGATTTGCCCACTGTCTTGTTGTTTGGATTGGACTGCCTATCTGTGTATGATTCTCTGCCTTCTACAATTACTATTCTCTGCCTACTGTTTGGATTTGTCTGCTGTGGATGTTATTAAACTGCACATGGATTCTAACGCCGCCTCCGCGTCATTACACTTAAAGTGGCAGTTTATTTTAATCGAACATCAACAACAAAGAAATCACTCACTGCCCTTGATTAAAAAGCATTTGTAACTTTACAGAACAATCTTTAAGTTATACAGTCAAATATGTGGTGATGTTTTACATTTGATTATTTGATTCAATTTCTGTACCTAAAAACTAATGCTAGACCTCCCAAAAAAAAAAAAAAAAAATCACTGTTTATTTTTTGGCATATTTATGCTATTGTATTTATTTGTGCTGTTGCTCGTAGTTAGATATAATTTTAAATATAGTTTCTCCATAAACATAGCACATACTGAACCATACCGAAAACCGTAAAACAAACCGAACCATGAAAAAGTTGAACTGTGCCACCCCTAGTAAATAACTATAAAGTTCACTCTGTTAATAATAATATATGTAACATGTATATACAGTATTTCTAAGAAAATCAGGTTTTGATATTGAGAGTAAAAATACCCCACCCCCCTCGAGCATTTTACAAAAGCACAACATTTTGTTTTTTTATAGAGTGAACACAAATAAAATTTGACATTTACAGTTTGAAATGATGTTGTCTTTTTATCTGTATGAACATTAACGTGTGTATGACTTGCAAGTTGTTGCTACTGATACAAGACAAACACACATGTGACTGTGCCAGGGCCTCTGTCCTCTTGAGAGGGTTAACTTTAAACAAACAAACAAACAAAAAGTTATTATTAAAATTAAATGTTCATTCATTTAACTCACCTGAGTTTCTCGAGTATGCAGTTTGTATTTTCTAATCCGTTCTGGAGTTTCTTCACTCCCGAATCCTGCAGATTATTTTTGCTCATGTCAAGCTCTTTCAGAATGGAGTTTGATCTCAGGACTGTAGCAAGAGCTGAACAGCTATCCTCTGTTAGACCACACTTACACAGACTAAAATGATGAAATTGAGAGAGAATTTACAAACACAAGGTGCTTGTTTTCACTCTTAAGTGATTCCTAAGAAATGTGTTTAGGTCACTTGATTTCATTAACATAGATTAATTGTGCAATAAATACCACATTCAAAATTCTCACTTCAGTTTGTTGAGTTTACAGTGTTTATCCTGCAGTAGAGCAGTGATCTGATTCACCGGTGTCTCTCCTAGTTCACATTCACTCAGATTCAACTCTCTCAGGAGTAACAGGTTTTTACCTACAATTCCTGTCACATACTGGCAGGCTTCATCTGCAACAGGACCCAAAAACCTGCAGATGTGAAGATGAAATAGGATATGTAATTTCCAAATAAACTTGAAGAAAAACAACATCCAAATTAGTTTATCGTTAATTTACTTTGATACAGCAGGTTTGGATTAGTGAAATATGTCTATAAATAATACACCTGTATTTAATTTATTTTGTATTATTTCATCATGTCTCACCTCAGTGTCTTTAGTTGACAGTTTGGATCCTGTAGTAAATCATTGAGCTCCTTCACTCCTGATTGTCCAGGATCATTTCCTATGAGATCCAGCTCTATCAGGTGTGAAGGGTTTGATCTCAGAGCTGAAGCCAGAGCTTTATAACCTTCTTCAGTGATACTGCAGTCTGAAAGTCTAGAACAAGTATGAAATCAACTGATTAAGCAGCTATAGTAGAATTTACCTTAACAATATTAATCCCTAAAGTGACCTTCTATAGTGAATTGCAAAGTGAAAACTAATAGCCAGTTACATGGGCAAACAAAAGGCTGAGAATCTCCAGTCATCTTCAGTCACTCACAGTAACTATGTATCCATACAAATGTATGAATTAACTTAAGCACAAAATTGGAATATTACATGAAACATTTGCACATAAAGCACTGTTTCCATCCAGTGAGTTGAAGAGAACAAAATCTTTTGTTAAATTCCACATAGAAAAATTACATTTTCTGAAGTAGAAGTCAATGTATATAAAAAAATTGTATACAATAAATTCCAAGCTTCAGACTATGCAGATGAAAACTAAAACTATGAAACTATTTAACAAATTGAATGAACAGTTTTGAAATAATATGTAAAACAAAATATTTAAGTTTTTTTGACATCCGTTTTTGTCTGTTATCATACAACTCACCTCAGTATCTCCAATTCACACTTTATATTCTCTAGTCCATTGCAGAGCAGCTTCACTCCTGAGTCCTGCAGATTATTATTGTTCAGGTTTAGCTCTTTCAGATTGGTATCTGATCCAAGAACTGTAGACAGAGCTGAACAGCTTCTGTCTGTTAAGTCACAATTATTCAGGCTACAAGGGAAAAAAAATCACATTAGATTGAATACCAACATTTATAATACAGCACGGCTTTATTGACAATGAGTTAAACATTTGAAAGCACTCCACTGTCTTTAGTGTCTTGAGGTGGAGAATATGGAGGTTATTGATTGCAACACTGAGAAGTTCTTGATAGACTTAAGGCTCGTTCACACCAAGTGTGATAACTATAAAGATAATGATAAGGAAGATATAGTTCTAAAAATCTTTCTCAATATTAAAGAATAGCAGAGTTCACACAACAGCTATAATGATTAAGGCACAGAAAAACAATATAGTTGGAATCACATTCAGAACTATTTTATCCCAGCTGATAAACAATAAAAACACTGATAGTCAGAATCAATCCTGCTTTTTTACGAGTTTGAGAGTTTAAAGCAGCAAACTCGCATGTGCTTAGAATAAACATATATTGTTTGCTGGTGTGGACAATAATATGGTTATCTTTATAGTTATAGTTCTTGGTGTGAATGGGGCTTTAGAGTTAATATTCATATTGGAGTAAAAATAACTATGGAACAAAGTGTTTTATAAAAAAATGTACACTGTTCTCCGGATACTGTTGATAAAAAAGCTGCTAAATAAAACTCATTTAATGACTTACAGAGCTCTTTTGGAGGTTTTGATGACTGATAATAATCTAACAAGACACTCATCTGATTTCTTGAATTTCTGAAGCTCAAACTCCTCCAGCTCCTTCTCTGATGTCAACAACACAAAGGCCAAAGCAGACCACTGAGCAGGAGAAAGGTCAGAAGATGAGAGACTTCCTTTGCTAAGGTGAGTCTGAATATCTTTCACCAGAGTTTGATCATTCAGTTCATTCAGACAGTAGAACAAATTAATGGATCTCTCTGGAGACAGATTAGCTTCTAATTTCTGTTTGATGTACTGAACTATTTCCTTTTTGCTCTGGTCATTGTCATCTTGCTGTGTCAACAGACCTCGTAAGAGTTGCCGATTGGACTGGAGTGACAAACCGAGAAGGAAGCGAAGGAAAAGGTCCAGGTGTCCATTGTCGCTCTCAAGTGCCTTATCCACTGCAGTTTTGAGCAAATCAGTCATGTTTTTTTTGGATTTGGGCTGGAGTAACAGAACAAAAAGGAAGTGAAGGAAAGGGTCCAGATGTCCATTGGTACTCTTAAGTGCATCGCCCATAGCTGTCTTGAGAAAATCAGTCATAGTTGGGTCATGAACAAACACACTTTTCATGTTGATGTCTAGAAACATATGTGCATAAAGGGCTGCAATAAACTCTTGAATGCTCAAGTGAACAAAGCAGTACATGGTACCAAGAATGATCCCAGTTTCCTCCTTAAATATCTGGGTACACATGCCTGAATACACTGATGCCTTATAGATGTCAATACCACAGGCTTCCAGGTCGGTGTCATAGAAGATCAGGTTGTTTCTTTCCAGCTGATGAAATGCCAGTTTTCCCAGTGAAAGGATGGCATCTTTATCCCATGAAACATCTAGTGTATATTCTCCATCATACTTTCGTCTGCTCTGCAGGATCTGAAAGCGGAGAAAGTGTGTGTACATCTGTGTCAGAGTCTTAGGAGTGTCTTCAGTATTCGATTCCTGAAGTGTTTTGGAGGCGTCATCAGCCTGACTGTTTTGTAGATCATTATTTTTTTTTTCCTTTAAAATGTTTTGGAGAACAGTGGCTGAAATCCAGCAGACAACTGGAATGTGACACATGATAAAGAGACTCTTTGATTTTTTAACATGATCAATGATTTCTTTGGCCTGATTCTGATCTTCAAATCGTTTTTTGAAATACTCCTCCTTCTGTTCATCATTGAACCCTCGTACCTCTGTCAGCCGATCTACACAGTCAGGAGGAATCTTACTGGCAGCTGCTGGTCTGGTGGTGATCCAGATGAGAGCAGAAGGAAGCAGATTTCCCTTAATGAGGTTTGTCAAGAGAACATCCAGAGATGCTGGTGATGATACATCAGACCACTTCTCATTAACATCAAACTTCAGAGGAAGACGAAATTCATCCAATCCATCAAGAATGAACAGGACTTTTTGGTTCCTTCTTGCAAGGTTCAGTCCTTTTGTCTCCGGGAAAAACTCAGTTATAAGGTCCAACAAACTTTGTTTTTCTTTTTCCTTTAAGTTCATCTCCCGGAAAGGAAGAGGAAATATGAAGCTGATATCCTGATTCTTTTTTTCTTCAGCCCAATCTAAAACAAACTTTTGCACAGAGACTGATTTCCCGATGCCTGCAACTCCTTTTGTCAGTACAGTTCTGATCTGCTTGTCTTGTTCAGGTGCTTTAAACATGTTTGTGCACTCAACTGGTATCTCTTGTGATTCGGATTGTCTGGAAGTAACTTCAATCTGTCTTACTTCGTGTTCAGTATTGATCTGTTCACTACAACCCTGAGTGATATAGAGATCTGTGTAGATGTTATTCAGAAGTGTTGAGTCACCTTGCTTTGCAATTCCTTCAAAAACACACTGATACTTTTTCTTTAGGCTACATTTTAGCTGATGAACAAAGATCAGCTCATCTAAATACAGAGACAAAATAAAGATTATTTTTATCATTTTGTTTTAGTATTAGTTTTCACTGCTACATATATAAGTGACAATATGACAGATGTTCATGAGTCTCTTACCTTCTAGAGTATTAGCAGCTTCATCTTGCTTCATCACTCTCAGGAAGTAGAGTGTGAGATCAAGAGCTGCTTCTTTGATACTGCATCTGTTCTCATTAAAATCCTTCACAAAGTATTGTATGTCTTCCTTTTGTAATATTTTCTTAAACTTTTCCAGTTCATTCTTCAGAAATGTGATTATTTTTCTTTCAAGATCCTAAATCAAAGACATTTTTGCATTTTTATGGGTTCTTAAATGAAAAAAAAAATAATGTTTAAAATAAATAATTAATCAAATTTATATTGAATATTGTTGAAAGTGTTGTTCAATACCCTATTCGTTTATTATAAAAATAAACATTATTGAAAAAAAATTCCTACCTTGAAGATCCATAGGAGATTTCTTGTTCCTTGACTCTGGACATCTGAATCTAATGACTCATCCTGAAGTCTATTAGTGAATAAAATAAAATACTGCATTTTCAGGGAAAATATAAGAGAAACAGTTTGCAATTGTTTTAAAAGAAAGACAGAAAGCAATAGCAGTACAAGTGGACACCGTTAAAGTACAGGACCTATTTAAGTGTAAATTTAGGTAAATATTAGGTCTCTCATTATAATATTTTCTGTCCTACATGCAAATGTAGCAACAGGGGCTGGTGAATTATACATAAGTACAGTAGGTGGCCAACCAGAGTGTGCTTTCTACCACCGCCTCCGTCCCGTCTGCAAAGTGCGTTTGAAGCTTTCGACCATTCTTTAACACTCTTGAGTCGATTAACACATATACGCGTTATGAGTCATTTTCTCCTAATATCCCCGAAAAGAGCTTAAATTACACTTTCAGTTTTAATTGTACAGATAAGAGCAATACATCAATTAAACACTACTTTAATTACAGCTTTTCTATTTTTTTAGTGTGTTCCGTGGGTGTGTGTGTGAGAGTGAGTGTGCATGGGTGAGAAAGAGAGAAATGGCTTTACTTCAGTCAAGCAATAATTTTCTATACAGAATTCACACCCTATACAAATACCACAGCTGTAAAATTTTCACACCCTTTACTAAATTGAACCTATACAATAGCCTACTCATCTGGATTGAAGCAGCAAACATTCATAGTAAAAGTAAACAAATTACATAACTTTATTTAATATTTGAATCACAGCTTATATAGTGTTTTGACATCGACAACCCAAGTGCATTTTACCTCAAACTTGCAACATAACCAACAGCCAACCTGCAGTACACAAATAACTCGCACGGCTTCTGGGCGTGTACTTGAACCTGATGTCAATAGTGTGGAAAGTACAGCCCAGTACTTTCATTGAAAGTTCATTGAGCATTTCAGTTCAGGGAAGAGAGCACCACCTGCTACAGGGAAACAACCACGCTCGGAATCACAAATCAAATTAACATCGGCACTGCTTTTAATCGCTGGAGACAACTGATGGACCTGAAAGAAATGAGGTTCGACTCCGAAATTGCAACATTTCTTTTGGATTGGTAAGTTAGATGCTGTTAGTAGTTCGCTAGAAGTTTGTTTTATATGTTTGTGTATTTGTTTTCGGGAAGTTATAACATAGAAATGTATCGAAGGCTGTTCGATAAACATGCTAATGTTAGCGATGGCTAACCGTAGCTGCGTTTGATAATTAGCTAGCTATAACTTAACTTTACCCATTTTATTATATCATAACTAACCTGCTCTGTCTAGTCTGTTGGTGTCCTTGTCCTCTTTGCTTCTTGGTTTTTCTGTGCGTGAAAAAATTGATGTGTGGCGTGAAAGCGTGTGAAAAGAGTCAATTGCGTGTGTCTCACGGTGAATGCTTGAGAGTTGGCACATAGAGGACAGGTTGATTATTGCTGTTTAGCGTTTGTACTAATCTATGATGTGTCCCTGTGTGCGTACAGGGACATAAAAAATAAATTAAAAGTGATACGTGGACCAAGGTGCCTTTTTTGGCATGGAGACAGAAATGACATAACCAAAATAAAAAGGTTTCTGCTCATGATTCTTTCTGACTAGATACATATTCAACATATGTTCACAAAGCTGACACTTCAAAGTTTACTGTTCAGGAATCAGAATCACTCAGACTGTTATGATAATAGAGATATATAAGCTCAAACATAAAAACAAAAATAAAAATATTAAAAACATATTTTTTAAATGTATTTAAAAATGTGTTGATGTAAGATGAGTTTAGAAATAGAGTGTAGCTAAAGCCACAAGTCTTTCAAAACTTCATTAGAAATTTCATAATCTAATCTGTAAAACTGTGAATTTTATGAAATATTTTCTAAGGCCATGTCATGTGTGTTTTTTAGAGAAGGCTAATCAGATTGATTTATGGCCCTTGTCATCTCTGTAAGATCTCACATGTAAACTCTTCTGTGTATTTTGTATGTGTGTTGGCTTTGCAAAACTTACTATAGTCTTACTATAAAAATACAACAAACCTTTTCTTACGACCTTAAGTGAATTATTGAGACAAAAATGCATTATGAAGAAGAAAAGCACCTGCTATTAGTAGCATTAGAGCTACCTTAGCATCAAGCTACATCAGACAATTTCTGAAATTATTAGTACACCTTTACTCAAAACTCATTTTAAACCCCGATCGAGTGTTTATAATAACTTCCTTTAGCGATCAGGGGTGGAATTTGGTCGTTTACTATTGTAAAAATATGCTATTTGTAGCCTTTTTCATAGCTGCACAAGTTAGCATTTCCGATGTACATTTTTTTTTTATATTTTATAAAATGCCCCAGATCTCTAGAAAATCTCATACCAAGCTTTTCTATCGTAATCGCGGGTTTATTATTCGGATATTTCGTGTATACAGAGGTGTTTCAGTGTTGTTGTGAGCAGATATGGACCAGGAACTGTTCACGAACCATGTGACACGATCTGACGCTGTCTGGTTTTGGGACTGTCAGATTGACAAGCCGAAGGTCCAATCAGAGTCTGTCTGGGTCACAGCTCGAGTACACGGAAGCAAACACACAGAGACAGCTCTGGGAGAGGCTATTTATCATCAGATTGCGTAAATCAGTGGAAAATGAATATAAATGACGATTCTGTCTGAAGAAATACGAAGTAAACATCAGTAAATATATCCATATATTTCCGCAGATATGCATCTTTGGTCTATAAATCCTTATTGATGCTGTTCAGTGAGTCTATGTGAACACAAATAAACCGCTGCTGACGTGACTGAATATGAGTGAGTGGTGAATTTCTATTTAAAATGGGGCATAATACGGATTTATTATTTTGCACTCCTGACATAAATCGCTAAATATCTGTCACTGCAACAATGTTGTATCAAAATATTGGTCAAATATCGAAGCTAGAGTCTTTAAACTTTCAATTGATGCACAGTTTGTCCAGATCAAGTAAGAGAGTGATGTTTAACGTGCTGTGAAAGTGAAACAATAATAAACTGGGGCCGTCGGCGATGTTTGCACGTAAATGGGGTTAAGTAAAGGATCCTAATATTTCGTCCACAACAATATTTAATGAGGTTAACTTATAACTCCCTGTGGTTAGTCTGCACGAGATCAACAAACTTGTTTGCTTTGCGGCCGCTTTAAATACAAAATAAGCATTCGATCTACGTTAGAGCATAGAGACTATGCCATTTCTCGTTTGTTACTCTAGAGTAGACCAATTCACTTTATTGAGGCATACTGCCCCCCTCTGGTATGGAATGTGGAGTATGATTAGATTTTTTTTGCCAAATATTACAGATGGCACCTTTAAATTTCTAAAGTAGCAATTGCATCTCGGGTCGACATTAACACATTGACAGAATTATATTCAGAATTAAAAAAAATATTTTTATACCACTTTTTAATGTGTGATTGTGTAAAGGTGTTCACGAGATACCAACCTTTTGTGAACTTGCTTTCAGCGAACACTCGTTCTCATGGAGATGCGGTGTGCACGGAGGGGAGGGGCTGTGTGTGTGTGTCTGTGTGTGCGCGCGTGCACATGTATGTGAGAGAGATGAGTGAGTGACAGATGCAGGGTAAGGAAATGCAGCTGAACATTATTTGCTCTATGAAAGACATTGACAAAGACAAAAACTAAAGGTAATTTAATTTCATTTTAATTAGTTTTGCCAAATACACATAACAGATTTGGTTAGTTATCGTTATTTTTGTAATGCCTCATTTTTATTTTTATTTCAGTTAATGAAAATGTTTTTTCCCACCTAGAATTCATTTTTTCGTTCGATTTCGTTAACGATTATAACCTTGGCCAGTACACCGACGGCTTTTCACTGCTTACTATCTGTGCCTCAGACAGCCATACTTCCAGTGCTGTACGGCGGCCCATATCCCCCGCACAGATTTCAAAATACTTCCACACAAATTACATGATAGTGAATGTTTACAATGTAGTCTGTGCACACGGGTGCACTTCCGGAAAAATTGGCCAAAAAAAGACCAAAAAACGGCCAATTGCCGATCGTGTATTTTAAGCAAAAACCGTCCGGTTCTGATGATTTATGGCCGGTTAACCGGTGTGTCCCTAGTGTGTGTATATATATATATATATATATATATATATATATATATATATATATATATATATATATATATATATATATGACTGTTTAATAACAATAGCATGCAGTAATAGCCTTTGTGTAAAGGTCTTTTAATTTTTTAAGCATAGACTGTAGCCTGAGACTATACCACTTTTTTAAATTAACTCGCTGTAAATTTTCTAGTGGTTTTTAATTATGTTACAATGTTATATCATAATATTGTTGTTGTTTTACTTCGTTGTTTTATCTCCGCTTACAAACCAAAATTTTACAATTGCAGTCATTTTGCAATCCGTCCCCTTATGATTTTAACACACGACTATCTTGCAGTTAACGCTGCGACCTTGCGGTGACGGCAGTACATGCCATTCTGGTTGTCCAACTACTGTATATTCTGCATTGACAATAAGTATTTTCATACACTGTCGAGCAGTTATGTTAGTGCACCAAAATTAATGGAGATTGCCAAATACTACGGTTCACATCAAATCATTATAATCGTCTCTGTCTCTAATCTTCTTTGCTGATGTCCTTAGTATCTTAATGAAAACTGATAAATATTTCAACAGTATAGTTTCATGATAAATACTGATTAAAAATATTTTCAACAAACATTCTATGTGCAAACAACAATAAGAATTGGCACACTGCCACCACTTCTCCCAAAGATCAATTTATTGGAATATATTGAATCTAAGAATAAATTATCCTTGGGAGCAGCAGTGGATTCTCTCTACTTATATATGTTTGGTTGAATGATCTATTGTATTTTAGTTATGCCTTTTAATCACTGCCTGTATAATTGTATTGGAAAAAAAGCTCCATACATTGGAAGGTCACCAGACATTGTGTTCAGTGATATAATTTTTTTATTCAGTGAACATCGAACACAAAAACACAGTGGCACAGTTAGCTAAAATAATGCTATAATGTCATACCTTTTGGTAGATGATTTTTTATCACTGAATTCCGGTTGTTCACATCCTTTTGATCGGTCACTCTTCACAGACACAGAGCTGGGCACATGTGAACCTGATCTTAAACTAAAGACACAAACAACAGAGGGAAAAAAACAATATTACAGAAGGTCCTTTGGTCAAATGTATGAACTTTTAATGTTGCAATCTGTAATTAATATACAATTATAGACATGCATTTGATCTATTATACTTATACATGTCTGGCTAAATGATCTATTGTATTTTCCATGGTGAATTTATGCCTTTTAATCACTGCCTGTATAATTGTATTGAAAAAAAAAAGCTCCAGACCAGAGTTCAGTAAAGATTACCAGACTTTGTTTTAAGTTATTTATTTTTTTCATTCAGTCAACATCTAACACACACACGCAAAAAAAAAAAAAAAAAAAAAAACAATGGCACAATGAGCTAACATAATGCTGTAATGTAATACCTTTTGGAAGATGATGATTTTTTATCACTGAACTCCGGTTGCTCACATCCCTTTGATCGGTCACTCTTCACAGACACAGAGCTGGACACATGTGAGCCTGATCTTACACTAATGACAGAGAGAACAGAGAGAAAAAAAATATACAGGAGATACTTTAGTTTCGTTTGAAGAGATTTTGTGTGCAAAAAGAAGTTGTTTAGTTCAATTTAACACAACTAATTCACTTAACTCTTCAGGCCTAATGTAAAGGAATCACAGGTAAACTACCAGTCAAGTAAAGTACTGGTTTCTCATCCTACATAATTTCCACTTCACTGAAAAACACAACTGGCTCTAATACTGTTATAGTGCAACAATAATAAATCTCATCAGTAAACAAACTCTGTTGATCCCATTGACCTGATGAGAAAATTCTAAAGCAAAACTATCATCTTGTTCCTATAGCAATGAATATACTGAACAATGAACAGTTTGCAGAGAACGAGTTTGAGAAAGAGACAAATCTTTAAAATTTCCCTTTAAATGTAAATAATTGGCAAACTAGAATTACTTCAAATTAGGGCTGGGCAATAAATCATTTTTATTGATTAACTCGAATGTGTTGTTTTACATCGATTTGTTTAAATGAACATGGTTTCATGGAAAAATGGTTTCATTTTTAACATCTGCCAACGCTCCACTCAGGGCTCCAACTGGTTCCAACTGGGCTCAACCCTCCCCCCACACATTTGCCGTAGAGACATACTGCCTAGTGCGAGCATTTCACCCTATGAAATGAACAACACAGAGGCAGCACAAACACAACCACCAAAAAATGCAAACTGCAGCAGTGTTACTCATTAGGCGACTCGCCAAGCTTTATTTTTGTGGCTCTCATGTCAGGTAATAATATGACGATATGACCATGCAGTCAATACAGATATTTAATAAAAACATGAAAAACAAGCAGGGCTAAAACATAACCCATTAAAAAGCTAAGGTAAGACAAATAGACAGTGTCTGCTCTATTTACAAATAATTTATATTTTTAAACAAAAAAATTTATAAATAAAACCTAAAACAGCGGCATTACAAGATGGAAATATAGACTAGAAAATATATTTACACCGTTTTTAATCTGAACAGCACTTAATGCTGAGTGTGCACTTGGATGGTTAGATGCATGATGGGCTAGTATAAAAATGTAGCTAGTATTATTTTTCTTTTCTTTTTTATCCGATTGTCTCATTTATACCTCTGACTGGTAAATAATAAAGAGATATTTTAACACTAGTTTTGAACAATTTCTTTGTCATCTAAATATTGATTTTAAGTAGGGGGGGAAATCGATTTAAATCGATTACATCAATTTAATACTAATACACATCAAACTAATACAGATCAAACTAAATCAGACCTGTTAGCCAGCACCCCCCATGATGGGACTCACAGCTGAAAGTGCCCTACCTAACTTAAAATTGTAACAGTTCCTTACTTATGTTTGTTACACACATACTTTTTGGTGTCTTTAGAAAGAAGACCCTTTAGGCTTTACTTTTTATCAACCAGAGTTGTTAATGCTCAAAAATATTAAAAGTTATAGACACTGAAGTACCTTTGTAACACACTGAATTTTTTTATTTGATAAAAAAATACATGAGATCAGTCCTGGAGCAATCTAGAAAAGTAATCGGTTGAAAATGGGTTCAAATCTGCTGATGTGCAGTTATAGAGATTGTAATCATACAAATGCGCAATAAAGTCAATAATCACACTCTATTCATATAGACGGCGTTCACATCGATAGCTGTGATTACTCAGTAATAGCGAGCTGATTCGCGCTCAGACAGATGGTAATCATGCAGATACGGGCACATTCAACATAAAACACACTCACACATATATGCAAACTAGGGCTGGGCGATATATCGAACGATATGATCATGCGCATCTAATCAGTAAAGCTGCTTCCGTGATCACCGCTAAAATCTCCATCACCTGCTTATAATTGGAGTGCCATTTAATAGACAGAGCCGTAGATCGCTGACAAGCCACGCCATATCGTGTTCATTATCGCAGATGAATCGCCTTCGATATGAACGCGATATGGCGTGGCTTGTCAGCGATCTACGGCTCTGTCTATCAGAGGTGGGACTTTCAAGTCACAAGCAAGTCTTCAAGTCATATTCAAGTCCTCAAAGGGTTAAAGCTAAAGAGATAATTAAGTGACTAATTAAATGATGATTGTGCATTAATGATGAACTTCTGCTGTTAACAATCAACATCACTGAAGTAAAGAGAAACACAAGAACTACAACTGAATTTAGCCACAGCCTTCAACTGAAAAAAAAGTAAAAGAAAAAAAAAAACTGTCACCATAATTGTGGTCAAGGTTTGCTTTAAGTAGTGTCTTGACCCTTTTACTAACTTAAACCAATTTGATTCAAAACAATTGCAATATTGTTTTCACAACAAACATGTATGCATTGCTGAGTCAAACCTTGCAGTAACATCTTGTCTTATGCTCTCATGCTTTTTCTGTTTATAACTCATGATGACTGAACATCATGAAATTGTGTTTATCTTTGGATAGTAGACCGATACTCAGCTATTACTGAACTGAAGTAAAAAAAAAAAATCACAATGCTTCATTATTGAAAGACACAAAAGGAGACAATGAGTTCAGGTTTTTAGACAAACACACTTATCACACGATCCTCAACAGTGGTGACAATTTTTCATACTGCAGTGCATGACGGGAGTTTTTACTAAGGTTTTACCCAGCATGCAACATTTTGTTGATTGTCACCACTGTTGAGAGTCATATGCTGGTTCTTGATCTCTGTGTGTGCCTACAGAGTATAGTTTTTCAAATGTTGTATGCACTTAGTAGATTTAAAATTCACTTTAATTTTTTCCCCCATAGTGTTGATTTACTGGGTTGATTATGCTTAATTTAAATAGAGCTAATGTTAATTTGATTGTAATCTGACCACCTATCACATACAGATTAATTTCTTCTCTCTGCTTTACAGCACCTCATGCAATGCTACATAAAGAGATCTAACATGACAGTCAAGGGTCAAGAGCCCCACTAAAGCAAACACTGATCTCCATTATGGTTGCATCACTTTAACCAATAAAACATCAACATCTGATCCTCTGTAATTCTCAAGAACAGCAGGTGTTCATCATTAATGCACAATCATCATTTAATTAGTCACTTAATTATCTCATTAACTTTAACCCTTTGAGGACTTGGGATATGACTTGAAGACTTGCTTGTGACTTGAAAGCCCCAACTCTGGTAAAAGATGAATGTCAGTCAATAAGCCAAAGAAGACTATCTCATGATGTCCAAATCAACATGAGTTATAAACAGAAAAAGCATAAGATTATCTGTCATTACAAGGTTGGATTCAGCAATGCATACATGTTTGTAGTGAAAACAATATTGAAATTGTTTTGAATCAAATTTCTTTGAATTAGTTAAAGGGTCAAGAGACTACATAAAGCAAACCTTGACCACAATTATGGTGACATAGTGTTTTTTTTTTCTTTTACTTTTTTTTTTCAGTTGAAGGCTGTGTCTATCAGTTGTAGTTCTTGTGTTTCGCTTTACTTCAGTGATGTTGATTGTTAACAGCAGAAGTTCATCACTAATGTACAATCATCATTTAATTAGTCACTTAATTATCTCTTTAGCTTTAACCCTTTGAGGACTTGGATATGACTTGAAGACTTGCTTGTGACTTGAAAGTCCCACCTCTGCTGTCTATTAAACACCACTCCAATTATAAGCAGGTGATTGAGATTTTAGCGGTATTCACGGAAGCAGCTTTACTGATTAGATGCGCATGATCATATCGTTCGATATATCGCCCAGCCCTAATGCAAACTATTGAAAAATAAAACAAATAAAGAAAAAGCCGATCACTAAGTTATGCCTTCATCAGCTGACAGGTGCATCAGAGTGCGTTACTAGCCGTCATGAGAGAGCGCAAGAATTCAACAAAACAATCTTCCGCCTTTCTTTCACTTTTTTTGTGGATCGTCTCATTCTGTTAGTGATACTGTACGCTACAAAACCATGCCGGGTTTTTCTACCAAGACGCAGTTTTCTGAGCGAGAGGTATTTTTTATAGAGGTATATTTCATAACGGACACAAACAATACTGTCCCTGAAAAACTGAAACATGAACTGAGCCGGCTCGGAGGCCGGCCCAGCCCAGCCCAGCCCAGCCCAAAGTGCTCCCCCAAGTGCTTCTACCTGAGCTGGGGTAGAAACTTGGCTGAAGGTGCGAGATCGGGGTGGCGGAGGGATTCTGGAAGTCGAGAGATAACGAAGGAAGGACTTTCTTGATTATTTATAGGCATTTTCTCTTGAGCTGATTGGTAAACTGTGTAATCACTTATGATGAACTAGCTGTGTTAATTATCCGTGCATGCTCCTCCCGAAATTTGCTTGAGAAACTTCACTTATATAAGTTTAAATAAATCTAATTTAAATAAATCACTTGTTCAAAAAAATTTAATAAAAGAGGATGGGAGTTTGAAATTCATCCCATTCAGCAGTATTGAATATTAGACCTGTTTCAAGTTGTTTCTGGCCTAGAACAATCTAAAAGCAGGAATAGGAAGTTCTAAACTGAAGTTTTGCACAGCATTGAGAAAAAGACTCCATTGTTGATGGGATTTCATTCTTCACAGACAGTTTAAAATAATTATCTAAACATAGACTCAGTCTTACCTCTGTTTCTCCGAGAGACACATCTCAGACGGAGGAACCTTTCCTCGCTCCACTGACATACTGCAGCTACACAGACTTGAAAACTATCAGATGCTCATCATGACCTGAAAATGACAGTATTTTACTGAAATAACATGACAATTCAGATGAATGAATATTGAGTTAATAAACAATATATATATATATATATATATATATATGTAAAGGGCTACAAACAAATATTTTAACCATCTTGATTTCATATTATTCAGATCTCTCCACAACATATGGATCTAAATATACTTTTATTACTATGCAATTAATAAACATTATGTGGTAACACTTCACAATAAGTTTCAATTTTTTAACATTAGTTTATGTGAACTAACAATGAAATATACTTGTAAAGCTTTATTTAATCCTAGTTAATATTAAAATCAACATTTACCAATGCATTTTTTTAATCTAAAATTGTATTTATGAATATTAATTAACAGACCTGAGCTAACATGAACTAACGATGAACAATTGTATTTTTATTAGGTGCCGTTAACAAATATTAATAAATTCTGTAAGAAATGTTTTACTTATTGTTAATGTTAGATAATGCATTACTTATTTTGAAGTGCTACTAATTACTTTTACACAGTGATTGATAGTAAAACAATACATACTTGTTTTTTTTTTTGCAGTGATATGATATAAGAATCAAGATATTGGCATTTGTTTTATTTTTTAACATTAATGTAAAAGGAACTCGGTGTGTTGGAGTTTATCTACCTGTCTGAATTCACACACCCTGGTGTTGTGCAATATTCAGTTGGTGGAGCATCCATGAATATTCATTATAGTTCCCCTGTTGTGGGCAGGTCCTTGAGACAACACACAAACAAATGGAACTCAAAATATAAGCGCAGTCAGAACTTTTCTAATGCATTATTTCTAAAAGGTCATGAACTTTCAATGTTAAGTTATAACTACAAGTTTCAAAACAAATGCATAGTTTGTGGAACATGATAAATCATCATATTTTCTGGACCCCTTAAGCATGAAAGGACCTCCTGTCAACTGCCAGTAAAACAGAGAGAAAAATCTGCTGTTAAAATTAGCCCACTGTGGGTCATCCTAAACAACACTGAATGCTGTATATTGATTTTGTAAAATGTAAAAAAAATAAATAAAAATAGCATTCATTTTTGGATTTTGGTCCTGAATGCAATGTTAAAGGAGTGTTTCTTTATTTTATTTTTATCTTTCCCTTCTTCTTCACAAATGTGCTTTAAATTAAATTTGCTAAGTTTGTTAATACAATGATTTTTTTGGTAGTCTTCTGGCCATAAATTATTCTGCAGAGTAAATGCTCAGCTGCATAGACCTGTTCTGAAATGGACCAATAAAAAACGACTCTCTCCTGTTGCGACCTTTGATGTTGAAGTAAGCTGATGATGAATAAAATGCAGTAAATAGCCAATCTGTTGCTATCAGTGAACTCTGTTGTATTTGTTTACAGATCAGGACGCACAATCTCGCTCACAAATATTTCAATGCAAATACTGCTTAACCATACCCGGGCCAGATCATAACCTTACCTTAAATGAGGCACGTCTGTTAGTATAGATATGGCTGTTTAGACATTTTTATAATAATTTTTATTATAAACATTCAAGGGAACAGTTAAAAATCATATAGTCAGAACTATTGGCGCAAAGAATTTAACATAAAAAAACAAACGAACAACATTTGTATGTCAAGCTCTCAAAGGCCCAGTACGTAGCACTGCCAATGCCGGAAATGTCTGACTTAAGAATACTTTCGATATCTCGATTTAATAATACTATACATTTATAGTATTATTAAATCGCGAGATCGAAACAGACCTATGATGTGATGAGTGATGCAAAAATGGTGCCAAAAAACTAAAACAAAAACAAAACAAAAAACTTTCAAAACAATATTTTTCGATAAACTTTCACTTTAAACGGTTACACGTGTTTAAGTCTGGCTGACTCCGGAAAGAGGCAGACATTAAATAAATTAACATTTAAATCACACTTGGGCTACATGAAATCCGTTAAACAACAACATAATTCCCTCAAACAACTGTATTAGTTTTAGTATTTAAACTTACTTGCAGTAGTTCAGACGGTCGTGTAAAGCAGGAAGTCTTTGAAACACTTTCGATTTGTGATCGCTGTTAACACACCTCCATCATTGTTGTTTGTCACATGACAAATAAAATCCAGTTTAAATATTTTGACTGACCATTCCGTTTGATTTTTTAAAGCTGAATTAGCATTTCATGACCACAGACCAACAGACTCTGGACTTTACAAAGTAACCACCAGTGCAGAGACGACGCTCAACATGTAGCTTAATATTACCGTTTCATATACAGTACGAATCTTGTACATTAATCAGACTAAAACTGGCAGCTGTAACAGTAGCGCCATCTCTTGGCAGTAAAGTGAACGTGTAGAAAAGTTAACAGCATTTTTTTTTTTTTTTTTTACATTTAAATACATTTGTGTTGAAAAAAAAAAAAAATATTAAATTTACATTTAAATATAAAATGTCTAATTTAAAGAGCAACATAAACCGAGTGAACATTTAAGATTAGGGAACGTTATTCACTATTAACATAGCATGTGTATTACTAGAATGTTGGCTGTTTATTAGTACTTATAAAGCACCTATTAATGCCTTATTCTGCATATATATCCCTCAACCCTAATTTATGTTTTTGTGGGACCACCCAACAGAGTTCGTGATTTTAGAGTGTGCTGAGTGTCAGGGTTGGCAAGGAGGAACTCAAATGCAGACAGGAATCAGAACACGAAGGGTTTATTTACAAAAAGGGGAAAAACAAAACCCACGAGGGGGAAAACAAGGGCTAGGGTAGACACTAAATAATTTAACAAAAACTGAGTAGACAAGGTAAACAAGGACTCTAAACAGGAGAACATGAACTACAAATAAACACTCACTGCTAGACAAAAGACTTCTTTGAGGGGTTTCAAGGACAAGATATCTCAGGAGGCTGACAGGTAGGAACACATAAGTTGAACAATGAACCGACGCAAGACAGAGCACACTAGGGGATCTAAATAGGGGAACAATTATGACACGACAGGTGACACAGATAGGACAATCACGACAAGACTAGGATAACAAGGGGGGCGGGGCAAGGGAACGAGACAACACAAGCACATGGCCCAAAGACAAGGCCATGTGCTTGTACACAAAACACGGGTCTGCCATGATCCTGCCTCAAGACTAGGAAAAATCAAGGACACGAGGGCAGAATCATGACACTGAGGGCTTTTCCTTTTTTTTAATAAAAGGGAAGAAAGAATGGAAGGACACAGTCTATGAGAGACAGCATGACAATGCAACACTGAGCATTGAAGAAGAATGCTACAACACAATAGTCAGCCAAGCCAGAGTGGTAGTCCAGCATGCCTTTGGGCATCTTAATGTCTTGGAGAAGGATAAAAGAAATCCAGAACACCAGGAAAGATGTTGTAGTTCAGCAGATTTTAGCTTTTTAACTTGTCTTCGGGTCTCAACCGGAGTCTTTGAGGACCATCCTCTTGGATGCCCCAGAGATGGAGATGAAAATGAATAAAATGAGCACACTTAAAAATACCATGACAGTATTATTTTATTGTTGATTGTTTATTGTAAACACAGACAAGCAATGCATTTTAAATTAAAATATTACTTGTGTGTCATTTTGAGTTAGTGAAAAAGGGAACCTGTTTTTTTATTTATTTCAGAACTAGCCGGGGAGTACCATTCTTTGGATGTCCCAGTGATGAAGAAAAAGTAGAACAGAAGATACCTACACTCACAAAGGCGAAAATTGATTTTGATTGAATTGATTGACTGTTTTATTGATAATGCATTTGAAATCCGTTTGTTTGTCACATTGCGTTAATGAAACAGAAAGCCTGTGCTTATAAGAACTATATTAGCACCTATTTTCCTTGTTGGCAATTGTCTATTAAATGTGTACTATACAAACTAAAATCCCTTAACTTTATGACCTTTTTCATTTATCTAGACAGCAACAGTGTTTTAACATGAAGAACTTTTAAGAGGACACAAACAGTAGGGTGGTGTTAAGGATGTGCGCCTGTATTTATGTAGGCTTCTGTAACAATGCCAACATTATTTGTTCAAAGGACTGTTGTGAAGCTGACATCTGTGCAAGAATTTCTTCATGGCTCCTTTCTGTTGCTAATTCTGACTCCCTCAGAAAATCAAGAAGAGCACTGTCCTGTCCGTCCTGCAGGTGTTTGTTGTAACACTCTCTGAAGCAGCACTTTTCTACATGTAAGGCCTCTGAATTTCAACACCCTCAGCTGTCGCCACAACAGAAAAACTTCTGTCATGCTGGTCACACAATAGGGCATCCATTACTTAAAAAAAAAACAGAAATCTCATTGAGCTGCCACTTGTGCTGCTATTATTGTCTTTCAGCTTTTTGTAAGCATCTTCTAGTGTACCACTTTCTCTGTATTTTTTCTGGGTTTTCTGGGTCTCTGAATTGACTGGACAGCTTACGTGCCATGTCCTTCCAGAATTTTTTTTTCTTTCCTCTGGATGATTTTACTTTGTTCCGTAGTTCATTTCAGAGGGGTAAAATACTTGAGTAATTTTACTTGATTACTGTACTTAAGTACTATTTTGGGGGATTTGTACTTTACTCAACTACAATTTAAACTGACTACTTGTACTTTTACTTGATTTCATTTCTGAAGAAAAAACAGTACTTTTTACTCCTTACAATTTTATTTAATCTTGAAAAGTACATTATATCTTTATTTTATCATATGCACATTAAATATGGTAAACAGAATCTCAAACGTGTGTGCCTGAAGTGAGAACTTATGATTAGTTTTCATGCATTATTTCTACTTTAATTATGACTTTCATTAGGTAAATGTCTGGCTTCAAAGGTTCACCATCAAATCTGAGGAAGCATATTGAGGTAGCAAAGTTGCGTTTTCATTATTTGTTCTGTTTTGATAGAGCCATTAGCTATGTAATATATTAGCTGAATGCTTAAAATTGAGTGCAAATAAAATCAGTGATGAGAATTTAAATACAATTAACTTTTTTGTGGGATTTATTTTTATTTTTATGAAATGTTACAAATCTCCCAAAAAGTGTTTGAATAAACATTATATGCTAAATTTATTGTAATTCGTGTTTCATTATATGAATCATTAAGTAGGAATTTGGACTGTCAGTGAATTTTTATTTTATTTTTTAATCTTAATAATTACATGCTTTTTTCATTAATTAATCTAATTAGTCACAAATAATTGTTTATCAATATTTGCTAAAAAAAAAAAAAAAAAAACTCTAAATGCCCCAAATAAACATTTAAAAGATGAATTGTCCTTTTAGACATTGAATAGACAACACAAATAAAGTGGCCTTTAAAAACGTTAACATTGTATGTTTTAATTCTATGACTCTCCTCATTAATTCAACACATTATTGGATTCTGTCTGGAATATATTTCTAGTCTCTCCATCACATCTTGCTCTTCAAAGGGATAGTTCACCCAAAAATGAAAATTCTCTCACCATTTACTGAACCTCTGTCATCCCAAATGTTTATGACTTTTTATTCACATGAACAAAGTCTATATAATACAAGGGGACAGGCCACTTCAGGAACCACACAAAATGAACTTGACAGTCAAAATTTAAATATTTGTATTTTTCTTACATATTCATATTGTTTCACTTAAGAAGACAGTAATTCATTAACAGGGGTTACATGAGTATCTTTCATATTCTTTGTGCATTTTTGGATGTCCCATACACTTGCGTTATATAAAGATTTTTTTTTTTTTCTAAAACTCTTAGTTTGTGTTCATCTGATAAATGAAAGCCATATATTTATTTATTTATTATTAATTATTTTTTTGGTGTTCCGCTGGATTTCATTTTGTTGTTGTTGCTGTACTAAATATGTGTTTGACCTGTGACATTGCATTTTTGTTCGTTCTCTTCCTTTAACCATTCTTCTGTATTGTTTGTCAGAAAAAAAAAGTACTTCTACTTTTTTAATACTTGAGTTCAATTTAAAGTTGTATTTTTTTACTTTTACTCAAGTATGATTATGACCAGATACTTATACTTTTAATTGAGTAAAACTTTCATTGAGTACTTGTACTTTCAATTGAGTAAAATTTTGTGAGTACTTTTTATAAAAATTTGTTTAGATTTTTGGTAAGTTCACCCTTTTCCTCCAGGTTCTGATGCATTAAATCGATTAAGTACAGTGTTTGCTGGATGTGTTTTTTTGTAAGCCTTAAACTGAAGAGCCAATCAGACTCATCAGAGCTTATTCCTCTTTGGTTCACCTTTAAATAAAATAAAAAAAATGACAATTTGCTTGAATTTTAAAGCAACATTAATCTCTAAATAAATACCACATTTCTATCAGACATGCAGCATTATTTCATTGTAAAGTCTGAGTCTCTTCATGTGTATTGATCACATTTATTTCTCCTCATAGACACAGTAGTGAAGCTCTTCTGTAGATCTTCACCTGATGTTTACTGCTGCTCTCATCATGACATCAAACTAAACTATGATATACAGCATTTATCATCTTTTGGCCATTGACCTCTATCAGGGGCTCTTGGCAATAGATCTTCATCTACTTTGTAAGGTGGAAAAGAAGAGAAAACAATCAGGGTTCAGTGGAACAAAGGGCAAATTAGTTACAATATTCAAGTTACAGTTTTTTTTTTTTTTTGGGGGGGGGGGTAAAAAGAAATTAAATTTACACGATCTCGTATACATTTTTATAAAACAGTATTTGTTTTAAATATAATACATTTAAAACACACATTCACCATTCATACATTTGTCTGTTTGTGTGAATCCTGTTGAGTCACTTTAAAGAGTAACACATGCTAATGATTGTATGTATAATAAAGAACAAATACAAATGTGACTTTGCCTTAAAAAATAAAATAAAAATTTTTGTGTCCAACTATTCACTTAAGTGAGAGAATGCCATGTGATGAGAGGGATAATGTGCAGTAAAAGTCTTAGGCCATTAGTTTTTTCAGCAACACCAAAATAGTTTTAAGTCAGTTATTTCTATCTTTTGCTGTAGTGTGTCAGTAGGAAATGTCAGCTTTTCATTCTAAACATTCCAGATTTTTGTTTGCACAACAGCCAGTGATCTAAACAGAGATCTGACCAGATTCTCATCATCGGTCTGTCTGGAGTGACATGAAGAAACACAACAAACTGAGACAGACTCAATCCAGAAGAACTGTGGAGAGATCTCCAAGACACCTGAAGAACCCGACCTGCAAAGCTAGTACTGCGGAAAGTTTAAGGTGAAAATGCTGCAAAGTGAGGAGGCTGTCAAAATGCCACACATGTAATTTATCAGTTAACTTCTATAAATTAAATCAAATCAACATTTGGGGTGACATTTTTAATTTGTTTGCTATTGTTTGTTTTGTTTGTGTTTTTTGTCATGGGAACACTTACACATTTTTTCAGGTTGCTTTGCAGGAAGGATTCTTCAAGGGTTCTGGAGATGTTGTCACAGTTCTTCTGGATTGAGTCCGTCTCTGTTTGTTGTGTTTCTTCATGTCACTCCAGACAGACTGATGATGATGAAATCAGATCTCTGTGTGCAACACTGGCTGCTGTTAGATTAATTGTAGGAGCCATACAGGTGTAATTGTTATATAATATCTTTTCTATAGTCTACAGTCTTTTCTATAGTTTACTTTCCCACACAGAAGTGGCTATCTATCAAAAGGAAGCAGAGTATACGGAGTATAATTTTGAGTATACTGTAAAGTGTTTTTAATTTTAATTTTTAATTTTAATTAAGTGATTTTAATCATTTTGATTCTTGTGAATGTTCCTCACCTCGATCTCTCCAGTTTACAGCATACATCCCTCAGTGTTTCAGAGACATGCTTCACTCCTGTGTTTTCTATTTTATTCTCACTCAGGTCCAGTTCTTTCAGGTGTGATGGCTTTTATTTCAGAGCTGAAGTCAGGATGAGACACTGTTTGTAATACTGCATTCATCCAAACTGAAGACAGAAAGAGAACAGACAATAAATCAGCAAATGCTATACAGCAACTAATAAACAAGCAAGAGCATGTAAACTTAATGATATGAAACAAACCAAGACAGGAGTATTTGAGGATGTTAGTTACAATCTATGTCTGGATTTGTCCTGACTCAACAAGTGCATTTCATTAATGTTGATTAATATATGGGATTATTGTACAGAATAGAAATAATAACACTTCATCAGATATACAAAGTCTAAAAAAATAAAATAAAATAAAACTCTACACATAAATAATTAAAAGTTATTTAATTTAGAGTGTACAACACATTCTGAATAAACAAAGGTTTAGTGAAATGTACCATAAGTCCAGTATATAGTGCATGCATAATTATTATGCAGGTTTACTTTACCGATTCCAAACCACTTCTATCTTAATAACCTCTATTACTTTTGTTAATAATATTTTATTAATCTTAAATATAATTATTAACCAGGGCTGGAAGTAAAAAAATCTCTTATACTCGTGTGTGCATAATTATTATAAAGCAGGTTTATCTTTTACAGGTAAAATGCATCAAGACATTTAACTCTATTTAAAAAATTATTAAATGCCCACAAGAGGATGCAATACTAATATAATACTAGTAAAACTGTCAGGAACCATTTAGTCTCCAGTTCCACCATTTTCCAGAGCTGCAACCTGAGTCTCCAGAATTACAAGGTTTTATGTTCTCAGAGACTTCAAGAATCAAGAAACACAACCCCCGCTTAAAAAAAAAAAAAAAAAAAAAAAATCACACTCTGATGCTGATAAATACATGAAGAGAATCAAATACAAGAAGGCTTTATGGGCAAACAGACTCTTGAAGGACCAGCACCTCTTCCAGTACTGATTGAGGAATTAATCTTCCAGAATCTGGCAGTAAGTTATTTTTTTATGTCCATCTCCCACCTTGCAAGGCCCGTCTTGCTCATTGTTGTAGCAGCTCACACCATTACTGCATTATGTCTGACTTGAACTGGTGCTGGTCCATCAAGGGTCAATCTCAACCTATCAGTCCATAAATCTTTTTCAAAAATCATGTCTTAATGTATTTCACAACACTAAGTGGGGGTCATCTTTCAGGATTGTTTACCTTTGCAAAGTCCCTGAGAACCTGACACCTTGTACTTTCTCCAGGCAGGTTCAGCTCATCTGCCAAAACTGACCTCAGAAGACTACGGTGGATAGTCCAGACTGCTGAGCGAGTCACTGGTACCACCACTCTCATCCAGAGTGAATAAAAGGGCTGGCAAAAACACTCTGGACCCCTCTCAAGCAATATACACCTGTTTGTAATTTGTGCCTTTTGCCTCGTTTTCTGCTTTTAAAACTGAAGACCTGGAGCAATATAATATAACTAGTATAAACTAGGCAATGATTAATCGTGATTAATCACATCCAAAAATATTGTGTACATAATATATGTGTGTGTACTATATAATATATATGTGTATATGAATACACACACATGTATATTTAGGAAAAAATATGTTATGTTTATATATTTAAATATTTATATATAAAGTATATGCATATAAATATATACATGTAAATAAATTACATTTTTTCAAAATATATAGTCTATGTGTGTGTCTTTATACATAATAAATGTACACTGTACACAAACATATTATATACACAAAAACTTTTATTTTGGATGCGTTTAATCATTGCCCAGCACTAATTAAAACCAAAAATGTATGTACTAATATGTGACTTTTGTTTTAAGCAAGTTCGTTAAATGCTGGTCTTCCTCTAAAAAAAAGGTTCCTGACAGAAACAGTAAACAGCAAGAGAAGGATCTGATGTAACATGCCTCATCTAATGGAGCTCAAATAAAAACAGAGAATATATATATATAATAGGAACTCTTCTCATCTGCTGTGTCATTTATTTTCAACACCATATGTGACACCATATAAATCTGCTTATCTTTTGGCATAATGGAACATTTCATGTGGTTGATAAGCTCAATTGTGTGTTACCAGTCTCGTAAATACTGTTGTGGGTAGCACAATACATGTGAATTTGTTGACTAAGCTGACAGAACTGGTGAATGCAGAAACCTCGTTTGGAAACAAATGTACAGATAAGACTTACAAATCCAGTAGCAGGAAGCCTAGGTCTCCATCCGTTTTGCTACATGTTGCCTCTTTCAGCTCGCACCACCGTCTGATATTGATTCGTTCTCAGGCTCGTGTCCGTTCACTCTTTCATGAGGATCCCAGAATCCAAGATCAAGTTATGAATCAGACCCTGATCACCTGTGAGCACATTACAAAACATTCAGTCAGACGCTTCTCACGGTTCACTGAAAGATTCATGATCAGAGACAAATGTTTTTCTAAATTCATCTGTGTGAGGTATTTCCGATGGCCAGAATATAAAATTATTAAATTATTTTAAGCTCATGATGATTCATTTATTCATTATGACTGGTGTAAAAATTGGCTCTGTAATATATACATATATGTTTATAAGAAATAAAATATTTCACAATCAATACTGCTTATACTTTATTTAATTATTCTTATCTTAGATTTAATTGTGGGTGAGCAATCAATGGTTTAATATTTATTAATACTTAAAGCTGTAATATTAAGTAGTCATCAGTTCTGTAACATTAATAAATATTGAAATATTTAGTTAGAGCTGTAATATCACATTAAATGCTGTAATATTTTATCAGAGCCAAAAAAATGTTGCTGTATTATTTTATTATAGTGTTGTGAAGTTTAATAACAAGCACTTAAATGTAATTGTTATTCCTGCGACATGTAATATTCAGCACAGTTGTGGTCTAGAGGTGAATGTTACTCACAGTGATCAGATTCAGGTGAGAGCTCCACTATCAGAGACAGGAAGTCTGCCAGGAACTGTGTGTTATTCTCAGCCATCTGCAGATGCTTGCAGTATTCTTTATACATAGAGAGAGAGAGAGTGGATGACCATACATTTACACACAACACACATTTAACAGAGGAAATATCATAACAGATAAATGTATGTGTGTAGCTACCTGAGAGCTAGAAACATGTGACCAGCTGACTCAAACAAGTTTGGCAGCAGGAACTGTAAATCTGAGAAAAGCGCAGGAGAGATTATTTAAGATGAAACATCAACATCACTAATCCCACCTAAAACATCATCCGTATTAAATGAAAGACTCACACTGCAGCTGCAGCATGACATCGCTGAGGTCAGCCTGGATGTAATATTCACTGTATGGAGGAAGTACCAGGCCCAGACTGCAGGGGGCGGCGCATGAAATCAAACCATGAGTTAAGCGTGTTTAACATCAAACTGGACGATCTGAACTGTTCAATGGACTCCTACCTGTAATTAGTGTCATTAATGGGCGTCCAGGAGTACATACACGTGACCTTAATGTAGTTTTATCAGACATTTTTCAACATTACTTACGATGTTGCAGAAAATGCACTATTCTTGCTCAATTTCGAAAATGTTCTTCATGGGAACAGATTTGGAGAAATATAGTGTGACATAGAGCCCTATGATTTCCATGAGTGAGAAATGCGGATGGCATCACGGAATCCAGTTATAAACACAGAATTTACTGTATAGCGCGGAATGTAACAGAATTTCACACATTTTGAATGGATACATCAAACAGATTAGTACAGCAAAATAAAAATGTGACATGACATGGACTAATGTCTGTGAATATTAAGCCTCAAAAATATGAATCCTGCAAGTTCTGCTCATCTCTGATGAATGAATAGCACAGACGTGTGGTTTCATTTCTCTAGAACTGCTCTAAAAGTCAGCTCATGAGGATTTTACCATTCCCTTTCACTGTCAAAAAATTTACAGGACAATTACTGTATTTATACAGTATTTTTTTTCCGTTTTCTTAAAATACATACAAAATTGTATAAAATTACAATAAAAATGTGTAATTAAATGTTTAGCTCATTATATTAAAGGTTTATATCCATAATAACAATCTAGCATATTTTCTTGTCATATTAAAGTAAATTTTATTAGTTTTACATTTAATTGTATTACATACTGTATAAACTCTGTAACTGTCTATATATAATTTTAGCAAACTTTTATCATTGCATTAAACAATTCTTAGTCTCTTTCATCTTTGCTCTCTAGATTGAAACTTTCAGTCATGATGTGCCTCTGGCCACAGACACAATCAGTGATGTCACAGAAATTTAAAGCACTTACATGTCAAGAAATCTGACTAAAGTGACATTTAAAAGCCAGGAAAGCTTTGCAATAGTCCAGGCATGATTTAGTCAAACAAGAATGAAAAGAGCAGCAACATGCTTGAAAGTTTTAACCTTGAAGCAGAAACATTTTGCCAAAGTGGTTTAGTGTTCGCTATAATGAGGCAATGCATCAGAAAAGAGATTAACATAAATGAAAGTGAGTAACAATGTACTGTTACATTTTTTATGTCAAATCCTTTACAGCAAAGCAGGGGCATAGCCAGAATTATATTTTTGGGGGGTCCCATCTTAAAATGAGGGGGCAACTCATTATACACACACACACACACACACACACACACACACATATATATATATATATATATATATATATACATACATATATACATACATATATATATACACATACATATATATATACATACATATATATATATATATATATATATATATATATACACTATATCTCTTAACACCTATAAATAAAAACAGCTTAACACCTGTTCACATTTAAAACAGCATATTTACTTCACCATTTCAGCAGAACAGTCATAACAGCCCACAACAGCTCTGTGATTATTACCTTTTACATGAGTCTACGAGGGCAATTATTAAATGATGTCATCATACTCAGTCCAGAAAATCCACCAATTTACGTTCGAAAAACAGAAGAATATATACAGCATAAGCAAATATATACCGCATAAAATCACAGCATTTTTACTTCACTGTTTCAGCAGCATAACAGCATACAATAGCTAAGCGGCTATAATTCAAACCATGGGATTACCTTTTACATGAGAAGGCGGATCTACGGGGGCGATTATTATTGAACTATAATCAAGCCATGTGAACTCATTGTACCATTTTGGGGAAAAGCAACGATTCTTTCCGGCAAACTCAATGCAAGTAAATGCGGTCATCACTGGTTGTGAATGCGATTCATCAATTGCAGACAAATCATTGGGAATTATGCTGATCTGTGTCGTGGAAGTCTCACCGCTACACTCCTGTGATGAAATAGGCGTTTCTGTGTCCTGAGAAGCCTCAGGTGCCACTTCACTCGCTGTCGCAGAGCTTTTTTGAAAAAGCGTAATATTGTACTTTGCGTGACAGCTGCCATTGTCACCGAATATTAATGAACTTTCAAGCGAAGATGACGGCGTCAGTTATGCACAACACGTGACATAGGCTAATCAAATCAAGTTTGAAAACAGCCGCATTTTACCGTGTAACATTTCGATTGGTCAATCTATCAATCAGACTGACAAATCAACATTTCCTTATTTTACTTATTTTATTTTAAGCAATCGGAAATCTGAGGGGGCCGGACATGTAAATGAGGGGGCCAAGGCCCACACAGGCCCCCTCGTGGCTACGCCACTGCAGCAAAGGCATACTAGAAAATAAAGCATTTTATATTAATTTCCTTCTCTCATTTCTTTAGGAAATAAATGCTTAGTTCACCCCCAAAAATAAAATGCTTGCATTTACTGACCCTCAAGTTGTTCCAAAACTGTACGAGTTTATATATTCTGCTGAACACAATAGATGATTTTATGAATAAAAGAAAGAAACTCATATGGTTTTGGAACAACTTGAGGGTGAGTAAATGATGACAGCATTTTACATTTTTGGTGGAAAAAAACAGGAAACAAGATCATATGAACATGTACAAAATTAAATGTGATTTAATTTCAGGTAAAACAGTTCAAACATGCATTTTAGTCTGAGACTACAGGCTTAAGCCTAGCCTGTGAAACCTGAGGTACATGTAGTAACTTGTATAATTACAATATTATATGAATGTTGAATGGAGGATGACAGCAGCAGGGAGAAGACTTTATGTGAACTTGACTTAATTATTCATCTCTACTTCAAATTAAACTAATGGCTTATTATTTTTTATGAAAACAAACAGTTAGTAAATGAAAGACAACATATACACATGACATGTATATCACATAACATCTAATTGCGATTTTTTTGACAGATATTGCGGCTGTGATTTGATTTGTGATTTTACTTTTGCAAATTCAAGCTTTAGCTTAATATTGTCAATAGTGTGCACAGTATGAGTTTCGATAACCTGCTGAAAAAAAACCCCCCCAAACAATAGAAACTAGCACTTTTTTTTTTTTTTTTTTTTTACATTAAAACAATTACAAAATTCCTTTTTGTAGTGTGTTTTGGGCATTATTCCCATATGCAATAGAATCGATCAAATACCAGCAGACAACATTATTGTTCACATTAAAACCAATATAATTCCCAGTATAACTCTTAAATCTATTAAATTGTCTATTGTATTTTGGGATGGGTTCTATTGTTTATTTTTTTCAGCTGGGGATATTACTTTACATAATTTACTTAATTACTGAATTTCACAGGAATATGATGATTTGTTTTTAAGTATTTAGGATTTTAAGAACGAGTGGGAAATGTGCTGCGAACATGCATTATAAACCTCTTTCAAATTAGAATCTGTTGGGAAGAAGCGCGTCCACGATCCGAAAATCACCATCAGCAGCACCAGGCAGACACGCATGAGCCCATCTCGTCATCTTCCATGAAAACTCAGTCCAGCAGCACAGATATCCTCACGGTAAACCAGTTAGGCAGAATATACAGATATAACGTGGTAGTAATCGCTGTTTTTGTCTGAGAAGTAAAAATGAAGGAAAATGAAGAGATGCCGGAGGGCGAAAGATACAGCGCATGATGGTGATGCCGTGCACGCGCGCCCGCGAAACCTCACAGATCTGCGCGCGACCCCATTCATTTCCAAAACACTCTGAAACAAAAACCTTGCGAAAACACGCCCACTTAATATTAATTAATTCAGATATTTGTATTCGTATTTAAGAAATAAAAAGGCTCGAACAAACCTCACATGTTCCAGAAAATAGTTGAAGGGTGCACTGTAAAACCCGACAAGTTAACTTAACTCAATCCGTTTGAGTAAACAGATTGCCTTGATTTAAACCATGTAAGTTTTAAAACTTTGCATTCAAGTAATTAAGTGATTAACTAAGTGCTGATTGAGAATTAGTGATGAACAGCTGTTAACAAACAGAATCACTGAAGAAAAGAGAAACACAAGAACTACTACAACTGACTTCAGACACAGACTTAGATGAAATCAACTGAAATAAAATACATGAAATCTCTCAAGATCTGATTAAAAAACCCCACAAACAGCATCACCAGCTCCACTTATTAATAACCAGACTGACTTTATTTCTGTCAGACGTCTACAGAAGATCTTATTGAGAATGAACTAAGGTTTAGATGTTGATTTATTGTTTCATTTGAAGTAACCATGTTAAAGATCAGTGTTTGCTTTAGTTGGGCTCTTGACCCTTGATTTCTGTCTTAGTCTTTTCTCTGGCTGTTATAACCGTGTGTTTCTAAAACATATTTGTTGTAGCTCAAAAACCCAAAAGAAATGCCATCAGGTGTTAACCTGTACCTAGGTGTAGGTTGTTATACTTTATATTGGTGATGATAATCATCAATTATTGAGCTGTACGGAGTCTAATCTCTGATGAAATAGGTGTTGTGTAATTTGATTGATTATCATAAAAGTGATTCTAAGAGGAAGTGGTTCTGTGATAATCAGTTAATATGAATGACTTTTCAAACAGTGTGGTCTTCTATTGTGTCAAACAGTCACACAAAGACATCAATAATCAGATTATGAACCTCAACAATGGTGACCATAAAAAAAAAAAAAATTGCTGCAGAGCATGCTGGGAGCCATAGATGAAATTTGTACTACTTCATCAGAGATTAGACTCTGTATGGATCAATAATTGTGAATAATAATGAATAATTATCATCACCAACATAAAATACAACAACCTACACCTAGGTACAGGTTAACACCTGATGGCATTTCTTCTGGGCTTTTGAGCTACAACAAATGTGTTTCAGAAACACACGGTTATAACAGCCAGAGAAAAGACTAAGACAGAAATCAAGGGTCAAGAGCCCAACTAAAGCAAACACTGATCTCTAACATGGTTACTTCAAATGAAACAATAAATCAACATCTAAACCTTAGTTCATTCTCAATAAGATCTTCTGTAGACGTCTGCCAGAAATAAAGTCAGTCTGGTTATTAATAAGTGGAGCTGGTGATGCTGTTTGTGGGTTGTTTAATCAGATCTTGAGAGATTTCATGTATTTTATTTCAGTTGATTTCATCTAAGGCTGTGTCTGAAGTCAGTTGTAGTAGTTCTTGTGTTTCTCTTTTCTTCAGTAATTCTGTTTGTTAACAGCAGCTGTTCATCACTAATTCACAATTATCACTCAGTTAATCACTTAATTACTTAATTGCAATGTATATCTTCTTTCAGTGAACTCAACTGAATTAAGTTCAGAGTACTCATAACTGTTAGTTTTTTCAACTTAAACGGTTTAAGGCAATCGGTTTCCTCAAACGGTTTGAGTTAACACAACTTGTAGTTTTAAGGATATCTGTTTACTCAAACCGTTTGAGTTAAGTTTACTTGTCGGGTTTTACAGCGTGTAAATTGAACATAATGTACATTTTGTTTTGAGAGAAATTTGCAACTATATTTGGAAATATTGTAGGCCTACTAGTCATTCGAATTGTGTATAATTTGCTTATTTAATTCAATATTACAAACTTACCATTAAATGAAGTTAATTAGTAGATCCATGCATAGAATTCTTTGTAGGCCTACTAATGATAATATTCTTTGCATAATCTGTAGGCTACACTAAAGTCTCAGCAGTGATGATGATCAGGGAATATGGAGGAGCACAGAGATGAATAATGCATCACAGCAGGAAAATCAATCATACAGAGATTAAAATACAAGCTCTGCTGAAGGTCTATGGTTTGGTCACTACAGTGACACGCTGAGCTGTTTCTTGTACTTCAGTGTGATGTGTGTTGACCTCTAGCGGTGAACTCGAGGAACTGCAGATGTGACTGTTTCAGTTTCAAGTCTACAATTTTAAGCAGGAAAATATTGACATCTGCTGTATCTCCAATTATATTGATAGCTGACTATTGAACTAATAAACTATTCAAACTAAATATGATCAAGTTTTTTTTTTATTTGTATAGTTACAATATTCCAACAATTTACAGTACAATAAAAGAGAAAACTAAAATCACTAAACAAAAAGCATTCAATGTACAATCAGAACTAGTGACTGAAAGCACATAATATGCTACATGAATTCTAACTTGTTAATATTAGTGTAGGTTGATGTGGAAGAAGAGATTCATCCACAACTCTTACATCAGTCAAAGCTTGTCTTATGTACAGAGACATGTTTCTCATGAGACAGACACAGAACTTACAAAAACATATTTAAATAGTGTGAGTGACATGACATTCAGCCAAGTATGGTGACCCATACTCAGAATTTGTGCTCTGCATTTAACCCATCCAAAGTGCGCACACACACAGAGCAGTGAACACACACACACACACACACACACACACACACACACACACACACAGAGCAGTGGGCAGCCATTTATGCTGCGGCGCCCGGGGAGCAGTTGGGGGTTCGGTGCCTTGCTCAAGGGCACCTAAGTCGTGGTATTGAAGGTGGAGAGAGAACTGTACATGCACTCCCCCCACCCACAATTCCGTCCGGCCCGAGACTAGAACTCACAACCCTTCGATTGGGAGTCCAACCCTCTAACCATTAGGCCACGACTTCCCACGATCAGAAGGGATAAACAGTCTGTATATAAAATGTAAGAGAAAAGTAATGAAAAACATACATAAATGTAAAATAAAACAATGGTATAAAGAAATATAAATATGACACAGGACCACTGATTTTTAAAATGATTCTATTATAGATCACTGATTTGAATCTGTCTACATGTGGACCATAATATTTACATTTTCATTTTAGACTTTCAGTTTATGTCATTTGATATAGAAGTGCTAAACTACATTCACAGTCATGATCAGCAATATTTTAATTACTTCATTATGGAAGAGTTTAATCTTGACATCATGATGAAGGTCTTATAGACTTGTATTATTAATAATCCAGCTCTTCTGAGCGCTCATCAGATTCGAGTCCCTTCCGTTTCAGCTGTAAAAAAAGAAAATAGCATTAAAATAAATAGAAAAACAACATTAAACATTCACCATTACTCTGTGTTTCTATTAAT
The DNA here is from genome assembly GCF_023724105.1 of Carassius gibelio. Lineage (NCBI taxonomy): Eukaryota > Metazoa > Chordata > Actinopteri > Cypriniformes > Cyprinidae > Carassius > Carassius gibelio. Next base: position 19,866,331 of record NC_068417.1, on the reverse strand, counting down.
GCTGCATTATTTAATTTGAAAGTCTAACACTTCCATGTGTATGCAGTATTAATCATTTTTAAATAGTAATATATATATATATATATATATATATATATATATATATATATATATATATATATATATATAAAACAGAATAATAACTTCAGATTTGTTAAAGCCGTGCTATTTGAAGCTGTAAGTTTGGCATTGTTTATATCAATTGCTTGCTGTTTAGCAACATCTCACCAAAATTATCATCACACATATTGATTTATAACAGTACTATAGTGAGAACCTTCTGAGGATTCCTCATCTGATCATGACTTGTGTTGTTCTGTTGATTTCACAGGATCCTCTTGAGCTTTAGACCAAGGTAACAATCCACTAATGTAGTTCAAACCAGCTCTCAAGAACGACTGTTTTTTCTTCAGACTGTAAGGAGGAATCAGAAGAGAGCAACAGTGTTGAGTAGAACAAGTTGAAAATTGTTTACTATATTTTAATTATTACAAGGTAGACCGTAACAAAAATATTTGTTTAATTTTTGAAATACATTTAAACAAGTTACATGATGTTTGTCTGTTTTTTGTTAGTGTGACAGCGACACATGGATGTTTTCTCACCTCAGTTCACAGTTTGAGTCTCGTAGCACATCAATGAGCTTCTGCTCTGAGTCTCCTATTTTATTATTACTCAGATCAAGCTCTTTTAGAAACTGCAGTGCTTTTGTTTCAGCCAAAGACTGAATTAAAGAAGAAACATCTGTAATGCCACAGTCATTTAGACTAGAAAGAGAAAGACAAGCAGACAGAGGAAGAAAATTATTTTCCCTTTAACACAGAGAGTGATATTAACCCAGAGGACACAGACACGTTTGTCATTTCTTAGCATCATTTTTTAGTCAAAATCACAATCACTTCAACGGGAAACCATGTGAAGAGGAATTTCAACTATTGGCTTTCCAGTGGCAGAGTCATTTAGGGTTTCCCATTCATTATTTAAATTATGGAGGCCCACCATAGTCTAATTTGTCCCACCATAGTTTGATAATGAACCAAAAATATTATTTTAAATAATATTTAATATATTACAATTTTTAAAATAAAAAGTAATATAAACTTGCACTGTGGCTTCAGCAATGTATGTATTACTCTCAGACAGACAGTGAACTGCTGTGAGTGAAGGAGACAGACTGAATGAATCTACAGTTCACTCTCTGACACTAGATGGAGATCAAGGAACAGAGGTTTCCCCCGAAAACCCCCAGAAACAAAACACAGCAGACTGCACCACTTTCTGTTCCTGACATCACCTTTCACAGAGAAGGAAGCCAAAAATATTTACATGTTTTCAATCAGCTATTCAGATTTTATCTGTCTATCAAACAAGACTAAGGGCCCTATTTTAACGATCTGAAACGCAAGCGTCAAAGCGCGAAGCGCAAGTAACTTTGTGGGCGGGTCTCGGCGCTGTTGCTATTTTCCCGGCGGGATAAATGGCTCTTGCGCCCGGCGCAAATCTAAAGTGGGTTGGTCTGAAGTAGCTTCATTATTCATAGGTGTGGTTTGGGCGTAACGTGAAATAAACCAATCAGAGCGTCATCCAACATTCCCTTTAAAAGCAGGGGCGCAAGTTCCATTATGGATTGCTATTATTGTGGCGTATTTACCAGGCGCACGCCAGGAGCGGTTCACAGCCGAGGAGACAGATGTTCTTGTAAGAGCAGTGAAAGACAGAGAAGTTGTGTTGTATGGGGATGGGAGAAACCCACCCAAAATACACCACAATGATTTCCGTCATCTCATGTGTTAATATTTTTTTTAGTGTAACAATTTATGATATGCAAAAATAACTGTTGCATCTGTGTAGATTACATGAGCAAAGTGTATGCGCGTTGTGCACGCTATACATTATGGTCAAGCATGCGCCCTTAAAATAGCATAATGAACAACGCGCAACGCGCCCCCGACTTTAGACTAGGTTTTTTCTGGTCAGTGGCGCAATTGTTTAATGGAACAGCAAAATAGCACCAGGGATTGTTTGCGCCGGAACACGCCTCCTTTTTTGCGCTGAACCGCCCAGGGAGCGCAAGTTCATTCACTAGTTTAGCGACGTGCTTCTGTGGAGGGAAAAGCGCGCTTTGCGCGGGTGCAAAATAGGAATGACACATGCGTCGGTGTACAAAGTCAATTGCGCTGGGTGCAAGATAGGGCCCTAAATGTTTAAAGACTTAATATTTTTTTTTTTTTTACTAAAACATTTTTACATTTTAATCTGGACTAAAACATGCCAGAAAATATATATTTAAAAAGGTTCTGTATTATATTATTTAATTTTATAGCTGTGTTCTTTTGAACTTTAATCTGATTGAAACATTTGATTAATTTTACCATTTTGTTTACTGTTTTATTGTATTTTCAAAAGCACTGTTATGCTTATTCTTGTTATTTTCTGTTAATGTTATAATATCATTACAGTTACTCTGAACACAAACATCATTTCTTGTATTAAACATAATATTCTTGTATTAAACTAATTTCTTTTTTACTCTCCTCTTCTTACACTCGTCTGGTGTGAGCCGCATGTTCTTCAGGAGTTTGTCTGTTACTGTTACCCTGCTGTTGTTCACTCTGTTGCCTCACCATTTTTATTAAAGTGTCTTATAATTACACATTTATTCATGAATATTACTGAGGTTCTTTGTGCCACAGCACACATTTAAATATAATCAGTAATGAAATAATAACCTGCCATGTGTTTGGTATCTGTCAGGTGTTTATAACAAACTTTCATCAGTTCATAAAACACAACAGGAATTATTAATATACTATACACAAATACTATATTATTTATTATTTATATACAAATATAATGTTAACTCAGACTCTTTGTGAGATGTTGAGTGAAAGTGTTATAATTAAATTGCAATGTTGAAATGATTTTAAGCATTTTTAAGCATGATCCTCACCTCAATCTCTCCAGTTTAAAGTGTGAATCCTTCAGTATTTCACATAAGTGCTTCACTCCTTTGTTTTCTATTTTATTTCCACTCAGGTCCAGTTCTCTCAGGTGTGATGGGTTTGAACACAGAGCTGAAGTCAGCATGAGACACTGTTTCTCTTTAATACTGCATCCACACAGACTGAAGACAGAAAGAGAAAAGACATCGAATCAGATCCATGTAAAGTTTATGTGAGTTAAATGCATCGCAACAAAATTTCATATACAGTAGCACATTAATATACCAACAGAACTATAAACCAATTCCTAACCAGGATTTGAGGATAGCTACTAAATTCAACCCAAGTTTAGACAATCATCACTCAGTCAAAATGTTATAAATATAGAATTGATTGAAACATTTCAATTGACCTTTCACATTTTTAATGTGAGAAAAATCACAGGTGTTTACTTGGGTTTATGAAATCGTGCTCTGGACAAAGTTCAAATGAGGATAGAAAATTATATTTTACAAACATTTATGACGAGAAAAGTTATTTGGGAAATGTATTATTTTAGCTCAAAAAGATCAAATGAGCAAATGATCGAATGATGTCACTGCAGCATGTATCCATGGTAACGCTCAGCTGCGTAATGACAGTTAACGGTCCTCCTGGTGATTGTTTTAATTGCGTTTTCGCTTTTGTTGGTCGAAAAAGTTATTTATACTTTTATATTTGTAGACATTAATGCTTACATTTTATGAAAAGTTGACCTTTATAAATGTTTGCTGAATTCATCTCGTACAGCTGCTGACGTTAGGCTATGTGAACACTTTCGATGCTAACGTTAGCATGTTAAGCTGAAATGATTAAACAAGTTAAATAAGTTAAATATTATATACTATTTAACTTATACATGTACTCATATCACATACACAGCAGCTACAAGTTCCTTAAGGCAAACCGTCAAAATAAAAGTTGTGAAGAAACTGTCAAAAATATATTACTATTAGCAGTCTTAAGACTCGCTGTAATAACAATGTTATTAATTATAATATATATGAATAATTCTTTATTTTTAAATGAATAATCTCATTTGTTTTCCGTTTAATTTTAACAGTAAACCTCTGTTGTGCAGCACTTTATTTGCCAAAAAAATAAAAATAAAAAGATTTTTCAGTTGATTAGGATAAATTAAATTGTTTTATGCCTTCATCTGATTACCAGAAAAATTTAAAACAATTTTTTATGGCCCTATTATTGTTTAAAAAAGGACCTTATAAAAAAAAAAAAAAAAAAAAAAAAAAAAAAAGGTTTTAAATACAGGCCTGTGGCTCTTAATTTATTTTTATAAATTCACCATTATAAACTGATTTTCATTTCTTATTTTTAGAAATTTCAATAGCATTTGTATAAAAAAAACTATATTAACTGATCATACAAAAAAAAAAAAAAAAAAAGAAGAAGAGAGAATCGAATTGTAATTGAATCAGAAATCTGTTTAACTAAACAGTTATTTTTAATCTCTCTGTAGCTGCTGTACAGTATAATGATACTAACGCTAGTATTTCCAGTTTGCATTGTGGGTTCATCAGTAGATCACTGAGGCTTTTCACTCCAGAGTCTCCAAGTTCATTCCCACTCAGGTCCAGTGCTCTCAGATGTGAAGGGTTTGATTTCAGAGCTGAAGTCAGAGCTGAACAATCATCAGCTTTTATATCACAAGACCTTAACCTGCATTCAGAGAAAAGAGATAAATATTTATTTTCATTCTGTTACAGTAAAATGCCAAAACACTAATTTGTTAGTTACATGTGATTGTTCCTCACCTCAGTCTCTCCAGTTTAAAACATGGATCCTTCAGTATATCATAAAATTTATTCACTCTTGTGTGTTTAAGTTCATTTCCACTCAGGTCCAGTTCTCTCAGGTGTGATGGGTTTGATTTCAGAGCTGAAGTCAGGATGAGACACTGTTTCTCTTTAATACTGCATCCACACAGACTGAAGACAAAAACAGAAAGGACAATGGTTCAGATCTTTGATGGCCATCTTATAAAAGAGCAACAGTAGGCATATAGTCTTCAATATAGTCTTTAGTTGCCATAGTTTAACTGAATTAATTATTTTTAAGTTCCAAATACCAGAAGCTGTTGTTTTCTTCTCATTCATTTTTTTTAAACTAGAGACATACACTTTTTTATCTCTCATTTGTTGTTGCAGTAAATGTGAATCTTCTAATATTTCTGCAGAACATGTACACAACCAGTACAATTATCAAATACTTTAAATTCAACTCGATTATTTCCTAATTACAGTGTGTCTACACATTACACAACAGCCACAACAGCTAAAGTCTGTCTACACTTGACGTGACAAAGTGACATTGAAAATCATTATAAATTTGTGTCAGAATGTCATAAATAGAGCACAGAGGCAGTTTACTGTCAGGTATTTATCGTGTTGTGCCACATCCAGTGTAGATAGTATAATAGATTCTATTGTATTTTGTCATGTTCCAGTGTTAGACACATATTACGTTTGAGCAGTAGAGAAAAAAAAAAGAGTTGCAGTACAGATGCAGTGCTACAGTTTAAATACTGTAAACTGGGCCTGTTTAACTAAACAGTTATTTTTAATCTCTCTGTAGCTGCTGTACAGTATAATGATACTAACGCTAGTATTTCCAGCTTGCATTGTGGGTTCATCAGTAGATCACTGAGGTTTTTCACTCCAGAGTCTCCAAGTTCATTCTCACTCAGGTCCAGTTCTCTCAGGTGAGATGGGTTTGATTTCAGAGCTAAAGTCAGGATGAGACACTGTTTCTCTTTAATACTGCATCCACGCAGACTGAAGACAGAAAGAGAACAATGAATCAGATCTATGAAGATCATCTAGGGTTTCGGAGGATATTTATCGTTTGTCTGACTGTAATTTGTCATCTAAAAGTCACACATTTAATTCTCTTGAACAGTATTTACATTATAAAGCATTACTTCTATTCCAGATGCATTTGCTTCTCGTCAGTTTTAAGACTCTTCTTCTGTCAATGTCATCTTCAGCTCATCGGGGAAAATGTGTTCCCAGCAACATACAGTAAGCTTTCCTTAGTTAACTACATTAGTTAATATGAACTAATGATGAAAATTACTTCTACTGCATTTTTTAAATAAAATGTTTTATCTCTTATCATTACACACTGTGAACTGACATAAACAAGCAATGAACATTAAAGATTAATCAAATGTTTATTCATTAAAGTAGTGCTGTATGTGCTTGCTGCAATTTATACAAATAAATAAATAAATACAAACTGTGCCTGAAATTAAGCAGGACAGAAGGATAAAGGTGAACATCAGATGATAAAGACTGGTGGCCGATCTGTTGGTTCATCATTAAAGGGGGGGTGAAATGCTATTTCATGCATACTGAGTTTTTTACACTGTTAAAGAGTTGGATTCCCATGCTAAACAAGGACAAAGTTTCAAAAATTAAGTTGTACGTTTGAAGGAGTATTTCTGTTCCAAAAATACTCCTTCCGGTTTGTCACAAGTTTCGGAAAGTTTTTTTCGAGTATGGCTCTGTGTGACGTTAGATGGAGCGGAATTTCCTTATATGGGTCCTAAGGGCACATCTGCCGGAAGAGCGCGCTCCCGTAGAGCAGGGCAGAGACATTCACTGATCAGAGCGAGAGTGTCGCGTAATGTCACTAAAGAAGTGTGTTTTTGGTTGCTAGGGCAAGACAACCTTGCACAGATTACCAAAAGAGAAACAGCATTAAGGGACCAGTGGATGGAGTTTATTTTTACAGAGCATCAACGGAGTTGTGCAAGTGTTTGTGTTTGTTCCCTGCATTTCGAAGATGCTTGTTTTACAAACAAGGCCCAGTTTGACGCCGGATTTGCACATCGTTTATTTCTTAAGGATAATGCAATCCCAACGAAAAAGGGTCACGATCGTGTGTTGGAACCGCAGGCGGTGAGTAAAACTGCTTCAAATATCTCTGTGTTGTTAACTTAGCTATCGGCGCGTAAGCACATCAAGTAAACAACATGCGATGTTGGCATCAAACTGCACTTTCCACATGTAACGTTACAGCTTAAAAAAAAAAAAAAAGACGACATAAAGTGGAACTTAGTCATTTTCCAAAACCGCTAAGCAAATATATACAGTTTCAATACATACTACATAGAGACGTCCTGCTGTAGTCGTTGCTGATGCTGCTCTTGTTAAATTTCAGCCTCCAGATCTGATTCTGGATCATAAATATACGCTGAATCTGACTGTTAGCCATGGTTTGTTTTGGTTAGTTTTGTCCTCACGGTAAAGTCACAGCTTCCAAACGCTCTCAACGCAAAAGCCTACTCGCGCTCGTGATTCTTTAGCTCCGCCCACACGTCACGCCTCCAGCCGCTCATGTTTTTCCGGGAAAAATCGGTACAGACTATCTTTCTCTTATGAATATAATAAAACTAAAGACTTTTTGGAGTTATGAAAGATGCAGTACTACTCTATAGGTACTCGAGATTAACAGGATATTGAGTGAAAACGAGCATTTCACCCCCCCCCCCCCCCTTTAATTTGCTTTGTTCTGAAACAGACACTTAATTGTTGAAATGTTGCATTTGTGTTTTGAGGAGTTTGTGAGTTCTGGAAAAACCTTGCTCTCCCTCTACAGTAACTGAAATAATTAATAATGATCCATGATCAAAGTGACTTAGCCTTCTGTTTAAAGCTAACTGTCATTTTCTGAAAATTATTTGTTTTTAGTGGCCTGTTTAATTTGAATACTTCACATTGTGGTTGTGACACCTCTGGCTCAAACTAATGAGAAAATGTATTAATCAAGTAAATATTAAATCATGTAATACACTCACATCAGTGTGTGTAGTGTACAGTGTTTATCCTGCAGTAGAGCAGCGATCTGATTCACTTCTGTGTCTCCTAGCTTCTGTTCACTCAGATTCAGTTCTCTCAGGAGTAACGGGTTATTACCCACAATTCCAATCAAAAACTGACAGGCTTCTTCTGCAGCAGGACCCAAAAACCTGGAAAAGGTAAAGCAGGATTCATTTTAATTCTGAAATAAATGTACACTGCCTTACAAAACATGTTAATAAAACATTATTCATTATTTTTCCTAATGACAAGCTCTATTTAGCTCTATTGCAGAAACCGTGCAAATGTCATGAGGAGCAGAAGGGCAAAATATCTTTCTAGACACCAAATGAAACTACGTTGTATTCAGAAAAAGTTACTGACAAACTACTGATTATCAGAGCATTTAGTGGCTCAGAATGTCTATTTGAACAGAACTGTAGCTTACAACACAACAGTCTGTCGCCAACAAGACAGTAGCTCAGATGCACCAAATCAAAGCTTATCGTATTACTGAAATAGTATTATGTATGAATATTCAGCCTGACTGTCATTTATTTTGTATTATTTCATCAAATCTCACCTCAGTGTCTTCAGTTTACAGTTTGGATCCTGTAGTAAATCACTGAGCTCCTTCACTCCTGATTGTCCAGGATCATTTCCTGTGAGATCCAGCTCTATCAGGTGTGAAGGGTTTGATCTCAGAGCTGAAGCCAGAGCTTTATAACCTTCTTCAGTGATACTGCAGTCTGAGAGTCTATAGAAAAATAAATACATAATAATAATTGTTATTATTTTCGGAGACATATATCATCACATCTCTAACGGGATTTATGAATGGCTTCTGAAAACCGAAATAGATAAATTATGAAAAAAATATTGTCATAAAGTGCAAAAGATGTATGCCAATAATGTTTTTTATTTTAATATTGGCAAAAAGTAATAGTAATCAAATTCCATCATTAATAAATGCTGTCCTCAGTTTCTTTCAAAAACGAATATGAGCCTCAGTCAGACTCTAAATTAGATAAAAGTACAGCTAAAATTGTGGCCTTCATTTCTACAGTTAAGCTAATTAAATAAACACTAATAAATGTATATAAAGATACAGAAAAGTACATAAATGAAGATACATACTTCAGTTTCATGAATTTGCATTGAGGATTTTTCAACAGAAGAAAGATCTTCTCTATTCCTGAGTTTCCGAGTTTATTTCCACTCAGATCCAGCTCGATCAGGTTTGAAGGATTTGAATCAAACGCTGAAATCAGAGCAGCACAACCTTCTTCTGTGATACTGCTATTCTTCAACCTGCAGAGAAAGACATGAAACTAATAAGAGTAACAGAAAGATACATTTAAATAATAGTTTAATTAATCTCAGTCCCTAAATATTTTACAGAACAACAATAACAGAGTTTCATTAGACTGTAAAAATATTTACATTTACATTTATTTACATTTATTCATTTAGCTGACGCTTTTATCCAAAGCGACTTACAATTGCTATATATGTCAGAGGTCGCATGCCTCTGGAGCAACTAGGGGTTAAGTGTCTTGCTCAGGGACACATTGGTGTCTCACAGTGGATTCGAACCCAGGTCTCTCACACCAAAGGCATGTGTCTTATCCACTGCGCCAACACCACCCTTAAAACATATAACATCAACATTTTGTGTAAAGCATTATAAACCATGTGAAATACTCACATCAGTGTGTTGAGTGTACAGTGTTTATCCTGCAGTAGAGCAGAGATCTGATTCACTCCTGTGTCTCCTAGTTTACATTCACTCAGATTCAGTTCTCTCAGGAGTAACGGGTTTTTAATGTGAAGAACTTCAGTCAGATATTTACAGGCTTCTTCTGCAGCACGACCCAAAAACCTGATGTATGAAATAATTTAAATTTCTAAATAAACTTGATCTAATGAAAAATTGATTCTACATGATAAATGCATTTAATATTCTTGAAATTATATTTATATAAATTATTTGCATGCATGTAATTTATTTTGTATTATTTCATCATATCTCACCTCAGTGTCTTCAGTTGACAGTTTGGATCCTGTAGTAAATCATTGAGCTCCTTCACTCCTGATTGTCCAGGATCATTTCCTCTGAGATCCAGCTCTATCAGGTGTGAAGGGTTTGATCTCAGAGCTGAAGCCAGAGCTTTATAACCTTCTTCACTGATACTGCAGTCTGACAGTCTAGAGGAAGACAAAAATAAACAAGTAGTTTTAAAATACTAGAAATTACTCCTTTGCTAAAAAGATTTCAATATGAGGATTGTGTCATTAGGATATTTGGTAACACTTTCTATGAAACCTGTATTTATAATACTTTATACGGGTATTCTTAAGGCATTATAATTGTTATACATTATTTTTATTGTTATATATAATATTTGATTGCTTCCATTGTCATCATTTGTAAGTTGCTTTGGATAAAAGCGTCTGCTAAATGATTAAATGTAAATGTAATTAAAATGAATGCATAATGTATTATAAAAAAAAAAACAAAAAAAAAAAAACGTTATAATATATTGTATCATTTCATGAGTAATCATAACAAGTCTTAATGCATTATAATATTTACTTATTTGTGGCTATAGCTTCTAAGAGTATGATGAATATTTTTATTGTTATATATAATATTTGATTGCTTCCATTGTCATCATTTGTAAGTTGCTTTGGATAAAAGCGTCTGCTAAATGATTAAATGTAAATGTAATTAAAATGAATGCATAATGTATTATATAAAAAAAAACGTTATAATATATTGTATCATTTCATGAGTAATCATAACAAGTCTTAATGTATTATAATATTTACTTATTTGTGGCTATAGCTTCTAAGAGTATGATGGATTATAACACATAAAGAACACAATGCATCCACTTAAATTACAATGAATTATATTTCCCAAAGTTACAATGTATTATAAGTCTCATACAGTATTGTTCAAAATAATAGCAGTACAATGTGACTAACCAGAATAATCAAGGTTTTTAGTATATTTTTTATTGCTACGTGGCAAACAAGTTACCAGTAGGTTCAGTAGATTGTCAGAAAACAAACAAGACCCAGCATTCATGATATGCACGCTCTTAAGGCTGTGCAATTGGGCAATTCGTTGAAAGGGGTGTGTTCAAAAAAATAGCAGTGTCTACCTTTGACTGTACAAACTCAAAACTATTTTGTACAAACATTTTTTTTTTCTGGGATTTAGCAATCCTGTGAATCACTAAACTAATATTTAGTTGTATGACCACAGTTTTTTAAAACTGCTTGACATCTGTGTGGCATGGAGTCAACCAACTTGTGGCACCTCTCAGCTGTTATTCCACTCCATGATTCTTTAACAACATTCCACAATTCATTCACATTTCTTGGTTTTGCTTCAGAAACAGCATTTTTGATATCACCCCACAAGTTCTCAATTGGATTAAGGTCTGGAGATTGGGCACTCCATAACATTAATTTTGTTGGTTTGGAACCAAGACTTTGCCCGATTACTAGTGTGTTTTGGGTCATTGTCTTGTTGAAACAACCATTTCAAGGGCATGTCCTCTTCAGCATAGGGCAACATGACCTCTTCAAGTATTTTAACATATGCAAACTGATCCATGATCCCTGGTATGCGATAAATAGGCCCAACACCATAGTAGGAGAAACATGCCCATATCATGATGCTTGCACCTCCATGCTTCACTGTCTTCACTGTGTACTGTGGCTTGAATTCAGAGTTTGGGGGTCGTCTCACAAACTGCCTGTGGCCCTTGGACCCAAAAAGAACAATTTTACTCTCATCAGTCCACAAAATGTTCCTCCATTTCTCTTTAGGCCAGTTGATGTGTTCTTTGGCAAATTGTAACCTCTTCTGCACATGCCTTTTTTTTAACAGAGGGACTTTGCGGGGGATTCTTGAAAATAGATTAGCTTCACACAGACGTCTTCTAACTGTCACAGTACTTACAGGTAACTCCAGACTGTCTTTGATCATCCTGGAGGTGATCATTGGCTGAGCCTTTGCCATTCTGGTTATTCTTCTATCCATTTTGATGGTTGTCTTCCGTTTTCTTCCACGTCTCTCTGGTTTTGCTCTCCATTTTAAGGCATTGGAGATCATTTTAGCTGAACAGCCTATCATTTTTTGCACCTCTTTATAGGTTTTCCCCTCTCTAATCAACTTTTTAATCAAAGTACGCTGTTCTTCTGAACAATGTCTTGAACGACCCATTTTCCTCAGCTTTCAAATGCATGTTCAACAAGTGTTGGCTTCATCCTTAAATAGGGGCCACCTGATTCACACCTGTTTCTTCACAAAATTGATGACCTCAGTGATTGAATGCCACACTGCTATTTTTTTGAACACACCCCTTTCAACTAATTCAACTAATTGCCCAATTGCACAGCCTTAAGAGCGTGCATATCATGAATGCTGGGTCTCATTTGTTTTCTGAGAATCTACTGAACCTACTGGTAACTTGTTTGCCACGTAGCAATAAAAAAATATACGAAAAACCTTGATTATTCTGGCTAGTCACATTGTACTGCTATTATTTTGAACAATACTGTATATTGCCACTGTTAAGATGTTACTTTACTTAACCCCTTAACTGTCACCCCCCATTTTTTAAATAGGCATTAAAGTGCACTATCCAAACTTAAATTGCTGTAATTTATGAACACTTTGGAATAGAAACCTAAGGTTGGTCTCTTTTTAAAGAAGAAAATTAGCAGATTTTGTCAAAAGTGTCAGTGAAGTATCAAAAAGTTACAGAAGTTTAAATGTACTGTAAATAAAATGGCTATATTAATTTTATTTTATTTATTATAAATATTTTAAATAACAGGTTTACTCTAAAATTAGTATAAAGTTAAAGCCTTGTGTCTAAATAAGTTATGTTACAAATTTGAAGTTGATATGAAAAGATTTGGAGTTCCTGTGAGATTTTATTTTGGGGCGTCATACCACACACAGCCACTGGGAGTCAACAAAACTACTTTGAATTTTGCTTAATGAATTTATCTCTAGATTTCTCTTTGAATTTATCAAAATAATCACCAAATATGAAATCCTGAGACTCAGACCTTTCCAACGATGTGTTTGTTAACAAGATTATAAAAAGTTTTGATTCTAAAAGACCGTAATGCATTTAGTAATATGACACTTGACCCAGCCCACTAAGGGGGAGGAGGCCACCATTGGATTTTAAAGTACCATTTCCATGGTAACGCAATGTCCGATGGTAACGCAATGTCCAATGAATCTTGGGCTTCTAAGGTTTCAAATGATATATGACTTATGATGATTACTAAAAGATTTTATAGAGAAAAAGACAACAACAAAAAAGAGTACCAAGCATCCCACAGGTGGGACTGTGACAGCAGACAAAGACCACTTATAAATAATAACAACAATGACGACAACCAGTGGCGCCCCCTGAAAATTTTAATAGGAGTGGCCAGATGAAGCCACAGTAAATCGTGGGGTGGCACATCAAAATAGGAAAGTCGTGGCCTAGTGGTTAGAGAGTTTGACTCCTAAGTTTGTGGGTTTGAATACCACGACTGAGGTGTCCATAAGCAAGACACATCAAACCCGCAACTGCTCCCCGGGCGCCGCAGCATAAATGATGAACACTGCTCTGTGTGTGTGTGTGTGTGTGTGTGTGCGCGTGTGTGTGTGTGTGTGTGTTTGTGCGTGTGCATGTGTGTTCACTGCTGTGTGTGTGCACTCTGTATGGGTTAAATGCAGAGTACGAATTCTGAGTATGGGTCATCATACTTGGCTGTATGTCACGACACTTTCATAAAAAAATAAAATAAAAATAAGGGTTTGTAATATTGACAAAATATTTAATTGTAATTTCTGGGATTTTATTAATAACGATACTTAATATTTTGCTTAGTGTTATTGTGCTGATATCTTATTTCTAATTGTGCTGACAGCTGACTCCTGACTTTTTATTTTTACCTTTACACCATTTGCATCATCTTTTGGGTCAAATACTGGCATTTGGGCTGTTAAAAGGAAATGCAATCAGTATCAACAAAACTGATCTTTGTCATACAGAGAAAACAGAAGCTGCATCTGAAGTGTCATTTAGATGTTTTTTTACACACTGTTTAATGCAGCTCTGAGGGACATGGGATACTTTCACCTGCAGTTACAAATTAATAAATAATGTTTTGATATTTTAAACATAAAACATTGAAAACTGATTTTTTAAATTATTTAAAAAATGAAAAGGTACATTAAATGTGAAATTAAAACCACCAGTAGGTGGAAGCGAGTCACTGTTAATAAGTGAGTCATTTGCGATTGAACCGAATCATTTAAATGGTTGATTCATTCAGGAACGAAACTCTTTCATGTTGCTGTGTTTGGAATGATTTTTGTTTTTAGAAATAGAGCAAAAACCGGGAATATGTTGTCTAAAACATAAGTCTCTTGATATTAACTTCTTGCTCTTGTTCATTGAACTGTTGTATAAAATCAATATCACATTTGTAATTATGCTGATCTTTGGAGAAAAAAAAGTAACTTTCTTGTGTTAGTAACTATATAAAATTATATAAATTATCTAGATCTATAAATGTTCTGCCCCATATCTTGAAAATTGTGATAATTCTACATTTCCAGTGAAAGGCAGATACTCAGGTGGTGTCAATCTGCGATCTTTTCTGGAGGCTGCAGCCGGTGATGCATTTTTTTCCTTCTTTTCTTTCACTTCTCAAACTATTGTAAATGTACATTCTGCATTTAAATGAATAGTAAACACTGCAAATCATCCTAGGAGTGGCCAGAGTTTATACAGTGGTGGTCGTGGATACCCCTGGTCACCTCTTGGGGGCGCCACTGATGACAACAACAATATTAGTAATAAATAAATAAAAACAGTATTTTTTCTTAAAAAGCCACACTGTCAGATATTTGATCAGACGATTGTGTTATAAGGCACATTTGCTTTTAGCCATATTTGTAATATCAGTAAGATTCTGGAGATTTAATGACTTCATTGAGTGTTATACTGTAAATAATCATACTCATAAAGGTTATAACCACAAATTGTTTTATGATGTATTATAATATTATAATTGTTGTTAGGATTATTTATGAGATGAAACAACATATTATTGGTTTTTTAAAATGCATTATGCATCCAATATAATGCCTTAAGAATCCCCTTTTAATGTGTTATAAATACAGGCTTCATAAAAAATGTTATTCGATATTTATATTTCCCAGCACCTCAAAAGACTGATTTACCTGCATTCATTACACAGCTCTCTGTAATACTTGATTCTGATTGTTCAGTTGCAACATTTCAAGGTGTGTTATTCACTGATAACAACATTCATCATTAGCAACGCCAAATAACATACCACTCATCTGGCGTTTCTTTCCCATCTCTCATATTACACCACTGTGGTCTCTAGTTTCATTCAGTCACAACTGCTATCATCTTGTGCCTCAGTTATAAACTGTATTTACTGCCAAATGAACCCTGAGGACTTCAATATTAATAGTAGGTCTGTGGTAATTGTTGAATTGTTTGTCTTGTTACTAGGACAATTGTTTTGAACACTGCAATGGATTTCAGAAAATTAACATGTACTGTACGTTTTTAAAACACTGCCTTCTCAAATGACATGTCCACATCTTTATTTATGTGGTGAAAAGCTGTGTAAATCGTGATATGACTGTACATTACACATTAAATGTAAGTCTTATCTGAACTTCATCTAGACTCAAAGCTGTTTTAGGAACTGTTTTCTTAGTGGAAGATTTTCATTTGAAACTTCAATTAATAAATCTATATTTTTTTCTGATATAACAACCAGCTGGATGTACATGTTTCCTTATTTGCTGAATAGAGTGTTAATTTTAGACTTCATTTACAGTCCAGTTATGAGCTTCATACTGATTCATGTTCAGATTTAAATCCTAACCTGAGTATCTGCAGTGAACACTGTACATTTCCCAGTAGACTGGAGATTTGAGTCACTCCAGAGTCTCCGAGTTTATTTCCACTCAGATCCAGCTCGATCAGGTTTGAAGGATTTGATTTGAATGCTGATACCAGAACAGAACAACCTTCTTCAGTAATACAGATAGAATTAAACCTATAAAAGAGAAAACAATTATAAACGTGATATAATATAAAATTATAATATCAGTTTTGCATTAGTTAGCCTGTTTTACACTTTGACTAAATTACTTACTTCAGTTTTTTCAGTCTACACTGTTCATTCTTAAACAGAGTCGAGAAGATCTTCATTCCCGAGTCTCTGAGTTTAGTTTGACTCAGATTCAGTTCTGTCAGATTTGAAGGGTTTGAATTTAAAGCTTCAGTCAGAACACGACAATCTTCTTCTGTGATATCGCTGTTATTCAGACTGCATTGAAAGAAAAAGATTTGCTTGATAATGACATTACAAAAACATTATTATTATTATTATTATATTATTATATTGTTATGTATACATAAAATACACCCAGCAGCAAGTCCACAAGTATTAAAAGGAGTAATCATAACGATAAAACTTACATCAGTGTGTTGAGTTTACAGTGTTTATCCTGCAGTAGAGCAGTGATCTTATTCACTCGCAGCTTACATTCACTCAGATTCAGTTTTCTCAGGAGTAATGGGTTTTTACCCACAATTCCTTTCACATACTGACAGGCTTCATCTGCAGTAGGACCCAAAAACCTGCAAAAAAAAAAGACAAACACAGTAGTTTCATCTACTACACAAACTCAAGCCCATGTGATGCTTGTGGTGTTTTTTCCATCAATATTTTAATTTATTCAGTGAACAAATTCTGTTGTTCAGCACATTTTTCAGCAAAAAATAATGCCATATGTATCAGTATAAATTATATATTTTTTTTATTACATTTTAAAAGATGGATTAAAAAAAAAATCATTTCATTAAACATCCTTTTCAATTACATTTTTATATTAAATCATAACACACAGAATACATAAAAAGGGAAAACTGAGTTTGATTGGAGCCCTGAATTAGAAAGTATCCTACTTTGTGGAGTTGACCTTTTAAAAACAACAACGACAACAAAAGCTATATTTACATTTATTCTCAGTCTAACAAATGTGTTTAATACATTTCCTTCCTCATTAATAGCATTAAATAAATGTGACTGGTGCTGGCAAAATAAGCCGGAATGAGACATTTTTCAAAAATGTGTTCTCCATTTAAATAACTTTAAATTAAAATATGACTTGTTGGAATCTGACAAAAAAATGACTGATGCAAATAAACAGTAGATTAATCAAGAGCAGTGAGTGATATCGTCTTTCCTTTTAATGAATGATTAACAATGAGACAGATCTACAGTATCAGACATAACGTCTGTATGAATCTCGACAAGACACATTTCACAATAATGTACTTTATAGGGAGATCGCACGCTCTGGGAGAGGTGCTTTGCAAATATGAGTCACTGATCGTTTTGTTTTCATCTGCATGAGTTTGAAAATCATATTTCTTTAAATCTTATTTTTTCAGCGAGAATTCTGCACTTTACAACAACAGACAAACAACTTATGAGAAGCAGAAGAGCAGAGAAAAAGGTCCTTCTCTCAGAAAACATACAAATAAAGATCATTTTAGATGTTTCAAATCTGAAAGTGTTTCAAATGTCAAATTCAGATGTGTTCAAATTAGACGAAAACTGACATTTTTCACTTCTTTTGCCTGTAGCTCAAAATTAGACCGTGTGCAGTCCGACTCACTTTGCCAGCACAGGTCACAAATATTGTCATAAATATTGATATTGAATAATTTAAAAATATAACCCAGTTCCATTCAATAGACTGAATTAGTAAAATCAATTTTCTATGAATAAATAGGCTTTAAAAGGCTTTATGAAAAATAATTTATTTAGTATTATTTCACCACATCTCACCTCAGTGTCTTCAGTTGACAGTTTGGATCCTGTTGTAAATCACTGAGCTCCTTCACTCCTGATTGTCCAGGATCATTTCCTGTGAGATCCAGCTCTATCAGGTGTGAAGGGTTTGATCTCAGAGCTGAAGCCAGAGTTTTATATCCTTCTTCTGTGATACTGCACTCTGAGAGTCTAGAGAAAATAAAAACATGAATTAAAAGTAAATACATAGAGTGCACAATCACAATTGTTATTTCAGTTGCATGAAAAACAACAACAACAAAGAAAAACAGTTTTTCAAACTGGGAATACATTTTAATCAGAAAGTGAGCAAATAACATCCCGATCACTGAAGCCATCAAAGACTAGCATGAGTTCTGTCCGCTTAAACTCCCATTAAAATCAAATCTATACTTTAAGATGATGAGTGAGTGCGTGCCATAAACTGAACAAAAGTCTGACATTTTCTCTAATCTAAACACCTTTGGATTTGGCACTACATATATCTGCTCAACACAAACGTGTGATTGGTTAAAATTCTACACGCTTTTTATACAACATGCGTAAAAAGAAAATCTGATGTAACATCAGCAGATCTAAATTAAATTGTGAATTTGGGGAGAATGTTTGCTTATTTTAGTGCCATTTTTTGGCCCAAGTCTCCATTAATTTCCAACCCTACTTGGGTTATGTACAGTATAAGAAAGAAACTTAAGAAAGTAGGAGACTGATTTTGACATTGTGTTTTTAAATTTCATCCTTAACCTAGGAAAAATATAATTGTGAATAAATGTAATAGTTAATTTATTTATTTTATCACTGTGATAAGAGACAACACTTGTTAAAAATACACAAATGTGTTCTCAATGCACAGTTAGTGAATGAAAACCACTGTCTACAACAAAAACAACAAAGTATTATTCAATTATTTCCATTACTGGAGGTGAACTGATTAAAATCTAGATATAAATACATACGTATACATATGCTGAATGATGGTGAAATGTACTCACTTGAGTATCTTCAGCTCACACACAGGATTCTTCAGTCCCTCACAGATCTCTTTGACTCCTGAGTCCAGCAGACGACTGTTGTTCAGGTTCATCTCTTTCAGGATGGTTTTGGAGGAGAGAACAGTAGCTAGAACTGAACAGCTTTTCTCTGTCAGCTCACAATTATTCAGCCTAAACACAAAAACAGAATCATTTATTTTTCAGCACATATTCTTCAAACAACAAATTCATCATATTTGCTCACAGATACAGAATGTCTGAAAGTCTAATAATGACGAAACAGAAGATATAACGTATAAACTCTTCTTCACTCACTTCATTTTCTCCAGTTTGCTGTGAGAGTCCACCAAAAGAGCAGAGAGCTTCTCTCCATCCAGATCTCCTAATTTATCTTCACTCAGATCCAGTTCTGTCAGTAATAATGGACTTGTGCCCAGAACTTTAGTGAGGTACTCACACGCTTCCTGTGCAGCAGAACTTTTCAAAAACCTGCAGGAAACGATTACAGATTAGATAATAGTCCAACTGTATGCCTTTAGGAGCTCCCGTTCTAAACGAATCTCTAAACAGAGCAGAATAATAACTTCAAACATCGGTCTGAATGAATTAAACTATTGCCATTTTCCTGTATAAGCAAACACCAGTAACAGAAAGTACAGAAATGTATTTCCACTTATTACTTCTTTACACATAAACAGAAAACATAAAACAGCATATCTTTAATTACAGCAGATGATCAAAATAAATCATGGCCAAATAATAATACTATGAAAATGATAATGTGATATAATTTGTCTAAACACATGACACCAGTTGACAAATACACTAAATCATCATCAGATATTCTCTTGTGAACACAAATATAGCAAAACTACTTATCTGTGAAAATATTAGTGTAAAATCTATTATCAGTGCTATAATAATAACTGAATTCTCCCAGTGATCAGTCAATAATATCTCATCACCTAAATATTGTGCACCTCTGCTCCAGTGTAGTATTAATGTAAAATGTGTGTAGAATGTGGTTGAAGTTACAGTTATGATCATTGTCTCCAGTTTAATTGAGAACATATGAATTACTCAAATAAAATAAATTAGCACAGTCCGTTTTTATACATTGTATTACAAAAACACTTACAAAAACTGTTACAAAAAAATAAAAAAAATCAGTGTTTTTTTTTGAAATATCTGAAAGCTTTTATCACCTGACGGTCTTTAATGAACACTGTTTATCCTGTAGTAAATCACTGAGCTCCTTCACTCCTGATTGTCCAGGATCATTTCCTGTGAGATCCAGCTCTATCAGGTGTGAAGGGTTTGATCTCAGAGC
The DNA here is from genome assembly GCF_023724105.1 of Carassius gibelio. Classification (NCBI taxonomy): domain Eukaryota; kingdom Metazoa; phylum Chordata; class Actinopteri; order Cypriniformes; family Cyprinidae; genus Carassius; species Carassius gibelio. The sequence continues at coordinate 19,846,269 of NC_068417.1, read as the reverse complement.
TGAAGCCAGAGCTTTATAACCTTCTTCTGTGATACTGCACTCTGAGAGTCTATTTGAAAAAAAAAAAAAAAAGTTTTATAATAATCAAAAAGTATTATGTGATTTATAGAATTAAAAACATTTATTACTGTTAAAATATAAACTTTATTATGAAAAAAGTTACATGCAATCAATGATAATTCAACTCACCTGAGTTTCTCCAGTGCACAATTTGTATTTTCTAATCCGTTCTGGAGTTCCTTTATTCCTGAATCCTGCAGATTATTGTTGCTCATGTCAAGTTCTTTCAGACTGGAGTTTGATCTCAGGACTGTAGCGAGAGCTGAACAGCTTTCCTCTGTTAGACCACACTTCCACAGACTAAAATGTTGAACAAGTTATTTATTTATTATTGTCTTTTGGTCACTGTGCATTTTATTTAATCTCTATAAGATACTTTAAATGTGAAGCAATAAATAAACTCTATACTCACATCAGTGTGTTGAGTGTACAGTGTTTATCCTGCAGTAGAGCAGCGATCTGATTCACTCGTGTGTCTCCTAGTTTACGTTCACTCAGATTCAGTTCTCTCAGGAGTAACGGGTTTTTTCCCAGATGTTTAATGACATACTGACAGGCTTCATCTGCAGCAGAATTTTTTAACAACCTGGACACAGGAGAAATACACTGAAATTTCACAACTGTACATTGCAGAGCTGTCTTCTAGAATGAGATGAAGATCAGGAGACAATGAAGATCATCTTGATAACTTTGTAGGCTTTTACACCACAAATGTAACATAAAAGACAGTTTTGTGGAAAACTGCCTCTTTTTATATAAAAGCTTGTAATTTAATTTTACAAGTATAATCCAGCATAACCATTAAACTCAAATATATGCATAATGCAAAAATAAATGATACTAAATGATAATTGTTCTGATTTATTAAAAATTAAAAGGTAAAATGTGGTAAATTAATGTAGATGTAGGTACATGTAAATGTTGCACACAAAGATAAAAGATAATTTGACAGTTTAATTGCATTTCAGCTGAAATCTTACATTTATTGCACATAAGGACACTTACCTCAGTGTCTTCAGTTGACAGTTTGGATCCTGTAGTAAATCACTGAGCTCCTTCACTCCTGATTGTCCAGGATCATTTCCTGTGAGATCCAGCTCTATCAGGTGTGAAGGGTTTGATCTCAGAGCTAAAGCCAGAGCTTTATAACCTTCTTCAGTGATACTGCAGTCTGAAAGTCTACAGAAAATAAAAACATGAATTAAAAGCAAATACATACAGTGCTCAATCACATTTATTGTAAGAGATGATTATAATAAATTAATGCACGGTTCTGATCAGCTGCAGATGTTGATTATTTTGAATAACTGCACAGATAAAGTAGCTCCAGGCAGGTCTTGACCACATTAAAGTTTCATATCACTTCATCAGATTACTTTCCTTAAAGCCTACAACAGCAAAAGAATCAAAACCCCTGAAGATAATGACAAAGAAAACAACAGGAAAAAAAGAAAAGAAATGAAATGGCATGACTTATTCAGGGCAAGAACCATTTATTAATTAGTTTATTGCTTTATATGTATAAAAAAATCAATTGGTTATTTCAGTAGCATGAAAAACAACAACAACAAAGAAAAACAGTTTTTCAAACTGGGAATACATTTTAATCAGAAAGTGAGCAAATAACATCCCGATCACTGAAGCCATCAAAGACTAGCATGAGTTCTGTCCGCTTAAACTCCCATTAAAATCAAATCTATACTTTAAGATGATGAGTGAGTGCGTGCCATAAACTGAACAAAAGTCTGACATTTTCTCTAATCTAAACACCTTTGGATTTGGCACTACATATATCTGCTCAACACAAACGTGTGATTGGTTAAAATTCTACACGCTTTTTATGCAACATGCGTAAAAAGAAAATCTGATGTAACATCAGCAGATCTAAATTAAATTGTGAATTTGGGGAGAATGTTTGCTTATTTTAGTGCCATTTTTTGGCCCAAGTCTAAATTCATTTCCAACACTTGTTAAAAATACACAAATGTGTTCTCAATGCACAGTTAGTGAATGAAAACCACTGTCTACAACAAAAACAACAAAGTATTATTCAATTATTTCCATTACTGGAGGTGAACTGATTAAAATCTAGATATAAATACATACGTATACATATGTTGAATGATGGTGAATTGTACTCACTTGAGTATCTCCAGCTCACACACAGGATTCTTCAGTCCCTCACAGATCTCTTTGACTCCTGAGTCCAGCAGACGACTGTTGTTCAGGTTCATCTCTTTCAGGATGGTTTTGGAGGAGAGAACAGTAGCTAGAACTGAACAGCTTTTCTCTGTCAGCTCACAACTATTCAGCCTAAACACAAAAACAGAATTATTTATTTTTCAGCACATATTCTTCAAACAACAAATTCATCATATTTGCTCACAGATACAGAATGTCTGAAAGTCTAATAATGACGAAACAGAAGATATAACGTATAAACTCTTCTTCACTCACTTCATTTTCTCCAGTTTGCTGTGAGAGTCCATCAAAAGAGCAGAGAGCTTCTCTCCATCCAGATCTCCTAATTTATCTTCACTCAGATCCAGTTCTGTCAGTAATAATGGACTTGTGCCCAGAACTTTAGTGAGGTACTCACACGCTTCCTGTGCAGCAGGACTTTTCAAAAACCTGCAGGAAACGATTACAGATTAGATAATAGTCCAACTGTATGCCTTTAGGAGCTCCCGTTCTAAACGAATCTCTAAACAGAGCAGAATAATAACTTCAAACATCGGTCTGAATGAATTAAACTATTGCCATTTTCATGTATAAGCAAACACCTGTAACAGAAAGTACAGAAATGTATTTCCACTTATTACTTCTTTACACATAAACAGAAAACATAAAACAGCATATCTTTAATTACAGCAGATGATCAAAATAAATCCAATAATAATACTATGAAAATGATAATGTGATATAATTTGTCTAAACACATGACACCAGTTGACAAATACACTTAATCATCATCAGATATTCTCTTGTGAACACAAATATAGCAAAACTACTTATCTGTGAAAATATTAGTGTAAAATCTATTATCAGTGCTATAATAATAACTGAATTCTCCCAGTGATCAGTCAATAATATCTCATCACCTAAATATTGTGCACCTCTGCTCCAGTGTAGTATTAATGTAAAATGTGTGTTGAAGTTACAGTTATGATCATTGTCTCCAGTTTAATTGAGAACATATGAATTACTCAAATAAAATAAATTAGCACAGTCCGTTTTTATACATTGTATTACAAAAACACTTACAAAAACTGTTACAAAAAATTAAAAAATCAGTGTTTTTTTGAAATATCTGAAAGCTTTTATCACCTGACGGTCTTTAATGAACACTGTTGATCCTGTAGTAAATCACTGAGCTGCTTCACTCCTGATTGTCCAGGATCATTTCCTGTGAGATCCAGCTCTATCAGGTGTGAAGGGTTTGATCTCAGAGCTGAAGCCAGAGCTTTATAACCTTCTTCTGTGATACTGCAGTCTGAGAGTCTATAGAAAAATAAATACATAATAATAATTGTTATTATTTTCGGAGACATATATCATCACATCTCTAATGGGATTTATGAATGGCTTCTGAAAACCGAAATAGATAAATTATGAAAAAAATATAATATTGTCATAAAGTGCAAAAGATGTATGCCAATAATGTTTTTTTAATTTTAATATTGGCAAAAAGTAATAGTAATCAAATTCCATCATTAATAAATGCTGTCCTCAGTTACTTTCAAAAACGAATATGAGCCTCAGTCAGACTCTAAATTAGATAAAAGTACAGCTAAAATTGTGGCCTTCATTTCTACAGTTAAGCTAATTAAATAAACACTAATAAATGTATATAAAGATACAGAAAAGTACATAAATGAAGATACATACTTCAGTTTCATGAATTTGCATTGAGGATTTTTCAACAGAAGACATATCTTCTTCATTCCTGAGTTTCTGAGTTTATTTCCACTCAGATCCAGCTCGATCAGGTTTGAAGGATTTGAATCAAACGCTGAAATCAGAGCAGCACAACCTTCTTCTGTGATACTGCTATTCTTCAACCTGCAGAGAAAGACATGAAACTAATAAGAGTAACAGAAAGATACATTTAAATAATAGTTTAATTAATCTCAGTCCCTAAATATTTTACAGAACAACAATAACAGAGTTTCATTAGACTGTAAAAATATAACATCAGCATTTTGTGTAAAGCATTATAAACCATGTGAAATACTCACATCAGTGTGTTGAGTTTACAGTGTGTATCCTGCAGTAGAGCAGAGATCTGATTCACTCGTGTGTCTCCTAGTTCATGTTTACTCAGATTCAGTTCTCTCAGGAGTAACGGGTTTTTAATGTGAAGAACTTCAGTCAGATATTTACAGGCTTCTTCTGCAGCTGGACCCAAAAACCTGATGTATGAAATAATTTAAATTTCTAAATAAACTTGATCTAATGAAAAATTGATTCTACATGATAAATGCATTTAATATTCTTGAAATTATATTTATATAAATTATTTGCATGCATGTAATTTATTTTGTATCATCTCATCACATATCACCTCAGTGTCTTCAGTTGATAGTTTGGATCCTGTAGTAAATCACTGAGCTCCTTCACTCCTGATTGTCCAGGATCATTTCCTGTGAGATCCAGCTCTATCAGGTGTGAAGGGTTTGATCTCAGAGCTGAAGCCAGAGCGTTATAACCTTCTTCAGTGATACTGCAGTCTGACAGTCTAGAGGAAGACAAAAATAAACAAGTACTTTTAAAATACTAGAAATTACTCCTTTGCTAAAAAGATTTCAATATGAGGATTGTGTCATTAGGATATTTGGTAACACTTTCTATGAAACCCGTATTTATAATACTTTATACGGGTATTCTTAAGGCATTATAATTGTTATACATTATTTTTATTGTTATATATAATATTTGATTGCTTCCATTGTCATCATTTGTAAGTTGCTTTGGATAAAAGCGTCTGCTAAATGATTAAATGTAAATGTAATTAAAATGAATACATAATGTATTATAATACAAATATTTACTTATTTGTGGCTATAGCTTCTAAGAGTATGATGGATTATAACACATAAAGAACACAATGCATCCACTTAACTTACAATGAATTATATTTCCCAAAGTTACAATGTATTATACGTCTCATATATTGCCACTGTTAAGATGTTACTTTACTTAACCCCTTAGCTGTCACCCCCCATTTTTTAAATAGGCATTAAAGTGCACTATCCAAACTTAAATCGCTGTAATTTATGAACACTTTGGAATAGAAACCTAAGGTTGGTCTCTTTTTAAAGAAAAAAATTAGCAGATTTTGTCAAAAGTGTCAGTGAAGTATCAAAAAGTTATAGAAGTTTAAATGTACTGTAAATAAAATGGATATATTAATTTTATTTTATTTATTATAAATATTTTAAATAACAGGTTTACTCTAAAATTAGTATAAAGTTAAAGCCTTGTGTCTAAATAAGTTATGTTACAAATTTGAAGTTGATATGAAAAGATTTGGAGTTCCTGTGAGATTTTATTTTGGGGCGTCATACCACACACAGCCACTGGGAGTCAACAAAACTACTTTGAATTTTGCTTAATGAATTTATCTCTAGATTTCTCTTTGAATTTATCAAAATAATCACCAAATATGAAATCCTGAGACTCAGACCTTTCCAACGATGTGTTTGTTAACAAGATTATAAAAAGTTTTGATTCTAAAAGACCGTAATGCATTTAGTAATATGACACTTGACCCAGCCCACTAAGGGGGAGGAGACCACCATTGGATTTTAAAGTACCATTTCCATGGTAACGCAATGTCCGATGGTAACGCAATGTCCAATGAATCTTGGGCTTCTAAGGTTTCAAATGATATATGACTTATGATGATTACTAAAAGATTTTATAGAGAAAAAGACAACAACAAAAAAGAGTACCAAGCATCCCACAGGTGGGACTGTGACAGCAGACAAAGACCACTTATAAATAATAACAACAATGACGACAACCAGTGGCGCCCCCAGAAAATTTATAGGAGTGGCCAGATGAAGCCACAGTAAATCGTGGGGTGGCACATCAAAATAGGAAAGTCGTGGCCTAGTGGTTAGAGAGTTTGACTCCTAAGTTTGTGGGTTTGAATACCACGACTGAGGTGTCCATAAGCAAGACACATCAAACCCGCAACTGCTCCCCGGGCGCCGCAGCATAAATGATGAACACTGCTCTGTGTGTGTGTGTGTGTGTGTGTGTGTGTCTGTGTGTGTGTGTGTGTGTGTCTGTGTGTGTGTGTGTGTGTGTGTCTGTGTGTGTGTGTGTGTGTGTCTGTGTGTGTGTGTGTGTGTGTGTGCGCGTGTGTGTGTGTGTGTGTGTTTGTGCGTGTGCATGTGTGTTCACTGCTGTGTGTGTGCACTCTGTATGGGTTAAATGCAGAGTACGAATTCTGAGTATGGGTCATCATACTTGGCTGTATGTCACGACACTTTCATAAAAAAATAAAATAAAAATAAGGGTTTGTAATATTGACAAAAAAATTATATCTGTAATTTCTGGGATTTTATTAATAACGATACTTAATATTTTGCTTAGTGTTATTGTGCTGATATCTTATTTCTAATTGTGCTGACAGCTGACTCCTGACTTTTTATTTTTACCTTTACACCATTTGCATCATCTTTTGGGTCAAATACTGGCATTTGGGCTGTTAAAAGGAAATGCAATCAGTATCAACAAAACTGATCTTTGTCATACAGAGAAAACCGAAGCTGCATCTGAAGTGTTATTTAGATGTTTTTTTACACACTGTTTAATGCAGCTCTGAGGGACATGGGATACTTTCACCTGCAGTTACAAATTAATAAATAATATTTTGATATTTTAAACATAAAACATTGAAAACTGATTTTTTAAATTATTTAAAAAATGAAAAGTTATCCTTAAATGTGAAATTAAAACCACCAGTAGGTGGAAACGAGTCACTGTTAATAAGTGAGTCATTTGCGATTGAACCGAATCATTTAAACGGTTGATTCATTCTGGAACGAAACTCTTTCATGTTGCTGTGTTTGGAATGATTTTTGTTTTTAGAAATAGAGCAAAAACCGGGAATATGTTGTCTAAAACATAAGTCTCTTGATATTAACTTCTTGCTCTTGTTCATTGAACTGTTGTATAAAATCAATATCACATTTGTAATTATGCTGATCTTTGGAGAAAAAAAGTAACTTTCTAGCGTTAGTAACTATATAAAATTATATAAATTATCTAGATCTATAAATGTTCTGCCCCATATCTTGAAAATTGTGATAATTCTACATTTCCAGTGAAAGGCAGATACTCAGGTGGTGTCAATCTGCGATCTTTTCTGGAGGCTGCAGCCGGTGATGCATTTTTTTTTTCCTTCTTCTTTTCTTTCACTTCTCAAACTATTGTAAATGTACATTCTGCATTTAAATGAATAGTAAACACTGCAAATCATCCTAGGAGTGGCCAGAGTTTATACAGTGGTGGTCGTGGATACCCCTGGTCACCTCTTGGGGGCGCCACTGATGACAACAACAATATTAGTAATAAATAAATAAAAACAGTATTTTTTCTTAAAAAGCCACACTGTCAGATATTTGATCAGACGATTGTGTTATAAGGCACATTTGCTTTTAGCCATATTTGTAATATCAGTAAGATTCTGGAGATTTAATGACTTCATTGAGTGTTATACTGTAAATAATCATACTCATAAAGGTTATAACCACAAATTGTTTTATGATGTATTATAATATTATAATTGTTGTTAGGATTATTTATGAGATGAAACAACATATTATTGGTTTTTTATAATGCATTATGCATCCAATATAATGCCTTAAGAATCCCCTTTTAATGTGTTATAAATACAGGCTTCATAAAAAATGTTATTCGATATTTATATTTCCCAGCACCTCAAAAGACTGATTTACCTGCATTCATTACACAGCTCTCTGTAATACTTGATTCTGATTGTTCAGTTGCAACATTTCAAGGTGTGTTATTCACTGATAACAACATTCATCATTAGCAACGCCAAATAACATACAACTCATCTGGTGTTTCTTTCACATCTCTCATATTACACCACTGTGGTCTCTAGTTTCATTCAGTCACAACTGCTATCATCTTGTGCCTCAGTTATAAACTGTATTTACTGTCAAATGAACCCTGAGGACTTCAATATTAATAGTAGGTCTGTGGTAATTGTTGAATTGTTTGTCTTGTTACTAGGACAATTGTTTTGAACACTGCAATGGATTTCAGAAAATTAACATGTACTGTACGTTTTTAAAACACTGCCTTCTCAAATGACATGTCCACATCTTTATTTATGTGGTGAAAAGCTGTGTAAATCGTGATATGACTGTACATTGCACCTTAAATGTAAGTCTTATCTGAAATTCATCTAGACTCAAAGCTGTTTTAGGAACTGTTTTCTTAGTGGAAGATTTTCATTTGAAACTTCAATTAATAAATCTATATTTTTTTCTGATATAACAACCAGCTGGATGTACATGTTTCCTTATTTGCTAAATAGAGTGTTAATTTTAGACTTCATTTACAGTCCAGTTATGAGCTTCATACTGATTCATGTTCAGATTTAAATCCTAACCTGAGTATCTGCAGTGAACACTGTACATTTCCCAGTAGACTGGAGATTTGAGTCACTCCAGAGTCTCCGAGTTTATTTCCACTCAGATCCAGCTCGATCAGGTTTGAAGGATTTGATTTGAATGCTGATACCAGAACAGAACAACCTTCTTCAGTAATACAGATAGAATTAAACCTATAAAAGAGAAAACAATTATAAACGTGATGTAATATAAAATTATAATATCAGTTTTGCATTAGTTAGCCTGTTTTACACTTTGACTAAATTACTTACTTCAGTTTTTTCAGTCTACACTGTTCATTCTTAAACAGAGTTGAGAAGATCTTCATTCCCGAGTCTCTGAGTTTAGTTTCACTCAGATTCAGTTCTGTCAGATTTGAAGGGTTTGAATTTAAAGCTTCAGTCAGAACACGACAATCTTCTTCTGTGATATCGCTGTTATTCAGACTGCATTGAAAGAAAAAGATTTGCTTGATAATGACATTACAAAAGCATTATTATTTTTATTATTATATTATTATATTGTTATGTATACATAAAACACACCCAGCAGCAAGTCCACAAGTATTAAAAGGAGTAATCATAACGATAAAACTTACATCAGTGTGTTGAGTTTACAGTGTTTATCCTGCAGTAGAGCAGTGATCTTATTCACTCGCAGCTTACATTCACTCAGATTCAGTTTTCTCAGGAGTAATGGGTTTTTACCCACAATTCCTTTCACATACTGACAGGCTTCATCTGCAGTAGGACCCAAAAACCTGCAAAAAAAAAAGACAAACACAGTAGTTTCATCTACTACACAAACTCAAGCCCATGTGATGCTTGTGGTGTTTTTTCCATCAATATTTTAATTTATTCAGTGAACAAATTCTGTTGTTCAGCACATTTTTCAGCAAAAAATAATGCCATATGTATCAGTATAAATTATATATTTTTTTTATTACATTTTAAAAGATGGATTAAAAAAAAAATCATTTCATTAAACATCCTTTTCAATTACATTTTTATATTAAATCATAACACACAGAATACATAAAAAGGGAAAACTGAGTTTGATTGGAGCCCTGAATTAGAAAGTATCCTACTTTGTGGAGTTGACCTTTTAAAAACAACAACGACAACAAAAGCTATATTTACATTTATTCTCAGTCTAACAAATGTGTTTAATACATTTCCTTCCTCATTAATAGCATTAAATAAATGTGACTGGTGCTGGCAAAATAAGCTGAATGAGACATTTTTCAAAAATTTCTTCTCCATTTAAATAACTTTAAATTAAAATATGACTTGTTGGAATCTGACAAAAAAATGACTGATGCAAATAAACAGTAGATTAATCAAGAGCAGTGAGTGATATCGTCTTTCCTTTTAATGAATGATTAACAATGAGACAGATCTACAGTATCAGACATAACGTCTGTATGAATCTCGACAAGACACATTTCACAATAATGTACTTTATAGGGAGATCGCACGCTCTGGGAGAGGTGCTTTGCAAATATGAGTCACTGATCGTTTTGTTTTCATCTGCATGAGTTTGAAAATCATATTTCTTTAAATCTTATTTTTTCAGCGAGAATTCTGCACTTTACAACAACAGACAAACAACTTATGAGAAGCAGAAGAGCAGAGAAAAAGGTCCTTCTCTCAGAAAACATACAAATAAAGATCATTTTAGATGTTTCAAATCTGAAAGTGTTTCAAATGTCAAATTCAGATGTGTTCAAATTAGACGAAAACTGACATTTTTCACTTCTTTTGCCTGTAGCTCAAAATTAGACCGTGCGCAGTCCGACTCACTTTGCCAGCACAGGTCACAAATATTGTCATAAATATTGATATTGAATAATTTAAAAATATAACCCAGTTCCATTCAATAGACTGAATTAGTAAAATCAATTTTCTATGAATAAATAGGCTTTAAAAGGCTTTATGAAAAATAATTTATTTTGCATTATTTCACCACATCTCACCTCAGTGTCTTCAGTTGACAGTTTGGATCCTGTAGTAAATCACTGAGCTCCTTCACTCCTGATTGTCCAGGATCATTTCCTGTGAGATCCAGCTCTATCAGGTGTGAAGGGTTTGATCTCAGAGCTGAAGCCAGAGTTTTATATCCTTCTTCTGTGATACTGCACTCTGAGAGTCTAGAGAAAATAAAAACATGAATTAAAAGTAAATACATAGAGTGCACAATCACAATTGTTATTTCAGTTGCATGAAAAACAACAACAACAAAGAAAAACAGTTTTTCAAACTGGGAATACATTTTAATCAGAAAGTGAGCAACATATAACATCCCGATCACTGAAGCCATCAAAGACTAGCATGAGTTCTGTCCGCTTAAACTCCCATTAAAATCAAATCTATACTTTAAGATGATGAGTGAGTGCGTGCCATAAACTGAACAAAAGTCTGACATTTTCACTAATCTAAACACCTTTGGATTTGGCACTACATATATCTGCTCAACACAAACGTGTGATTGGTTAAAATTCTACACGCTTTTTATGCAACATGCGTAAAAAGAAAATCTGATGTAACATCAGCAGATCTAAATTAAATTGTGAATTTGGGGAGAATGTTTGCTTATTTTAGTGCCATTTTTTGGCCCAAGTCTCCATTAATTTCCAACCCTACTTGGGTTATGTACAGTATAAGAAAGAAACTTAAAGTAGGAGACTGATTTTGACATTATGTGTTTTTAAATTTCATCCTTAACCTAGGAAAAATATAATTGTGAATAAATGTAATAGTTAATTTATTTATTTTATCACTGTGATAAGAGACAACACTTGTTAAAAATACACAAATGTGTTCTCAATGCACAGTTAGTGAATGAAAACCACTGTCTACAACAAAAACAACAAAGTATTATTCAATTATTTCCATTACTGGAGGTGAACTGATTAAAATCTAGATATAAATACATACGTATACATATGCTGAATAATGGTGAATTGTACTCACTTGAGTATCTTCAGCTCACACACAGGATTCTTCAGTCCCTCACAGATCACTTTGACTCCTGAGTCCAGCAGACGACTGTTGTTCAGGTTCATCTCTTTCAGGATGGTTTTGGAGGAGAGAACAGTAGCTAGAACTGAACAGCTTTTCTCTGTCAGCTCACAATTATTCAGCCTGAAAACAAAAACAGAATCATTTATTTTTCAGCACATATTCTTCAAACAACAAATTCATCATATTTGCTCACAGATACAGAATGTCTGAAAGTCTAATAATGACGAAACAGAAGATATAACGTATAAACTCTTCTTCACTCACTTCATTTTCTCCAGTTTGCTGTGAGAGTCCACCAAAAGAGCAGAGAGCTTCTCTCCATCCAGATCTCCTAATTTATCTTCACTCAGATCCAGTTCTGTCAGTAATAATGGACTTGTGCCCAGAACTTTAGTGAGGTACTCACACGCTTCCTGTGCAGCAGGACTTTTCAAAAACCTGCAGGAAACGATTACAGATTAGATAATAGTCCAACTGTATGCCTTTAGGAGCTCCCGTTCTAAACGAATCTCTAAACAGAGCAGAATAATAACTTCAAACATCGGTCTGAATGAATTAAACTATTGCCATTTTCCTGTATAAACAAACACCAGTAACAGAAAGTACAGAAATGTATTTCCACTTATTACTTCTTTACACATAAACAGAAAACATAAAACAGCATATCTTTAATTACAGCAGATGATCAAAATAAATCCAATAATAATACTATGAAAATGATAATGTGATATAATTTGTCTAAACACATGACACCAGTTGACAAATACACTTAATCATCATCAGATATTCTCTTGTGAACACAAATATAGCAAAACTACTTATCTGTGAAAATATTAGTGTAAAATCTATTATCAGTGCTATAATAATAACTGAATTCTCCCAGTGATCAGTCAATAATATCTCATCACCTAAATATTGTGCACCTCTGCTCCAGTGTAGTATTAATGTAAAATGTGTGTAGAATGTGGTTGAAGTTACAGTTATGATCATTGTCTCCAGTTTAATTGAGAACATATGAATTACTCAAATAAAATAAATTAGCACAGTCCGTTTTTATACATTGTATTACAAAAACACTTACAAAAACTGTTACAAAAAAATAAAAAAAATCAGTGTTTTTTTTAAATATCTGAAAGCTTTTATCACCTGACGGTCTTTAATGAACACTGTTTATCCTGTAGTAAATCACTGAGCTCCTTCACTCCTGATTGTCCAGGATCATTTCCTGTCAGATCCAGCTCTATCAGGTGTGAAGGGTTTGATCTCAGAGCTGAAGCCAGAGCTTTATAACCTTCTTCTGTGATACTGCACTCTGAGAGTCTATAGAAAAATAAATACATAATAATAATTGTTATTATTTTCGGAGACATATATCATCACATCTCTAATGGGATTTATGAATGGCTTCTGAAAACCGAAATAGATAAATTATGAAAAAAATACTGTCATGAAGTGCAAAAGATGTATGCCAATAATGTTTTTTATTTTAATATTGGCAAAAAGTAATAGTAATCAAATTCCATCATTAATAAATGCTGTCCTCAGTTACTTTCAAAAATGAATATGAGCCTCAGTCAGACTCTAAATTAGATAAAAGTACAGCTAAAATTGTGGCCTTCATTTCTACAGTTAAGCTAATTAAATAAACATTAATAAATGTATATAAACATACAGAAAAGTACATAAATGAAGATACATACTTCAGTTTCATGAATTTGCATTGAGGATTTTTCAACAGAAGAAAGATCTTCTCTATTCCTGAGTTTCTGAGTTTATTTCCACTCAGATCCAGCTCGATCAGGTTTGAAGGATTTGAATCAAACGCTGAAATCAGAGCAGCACAACCTTCTTCTGTGATACTGCTATTCTTCAACCTGCAGAGAAAGACATGAAACTAATAAGAGTAACAGAAAGATACATTTAAATAATAGTTTAATTAATCTCAGTCCCTAAATATTTTACAGAACAACAATAACAGAGTTTCATTAGACTGTAAAAATATAACATCAGCATTTTGTGTAAAGCATTATAAACCATGTGAAATACTCACATCAGTGTGTTGAGTTTACAGTGTGTATCCTGCAGTAGAGCAGAGATCTGATTCACTCCTGTGTCTCCTAGTTTACATTCACTCAGATCCAGTTCTCTCAGGAGTAATGGGTTTTTAATGTGAAGAACTTCAGTCAGATATTTACAGGCTTCTTCTGCAGCTGGACCCAAAAACCTGATGTAAGATAAAGCAGTATTCAATTACATTTCAAATTAAAGCTGCAAGCAGCGATGAACGGGCCCTCGCACCCGGGCTCACCGGCAGCGAGTGGCTTTAGTTAATAGGTGAACGGTGAGAAATATGCGTTTAAACTCATAAATATAAGTAGAATATATCAATGTTTATTCCATATATGTGCCAATCTTCCTGTTGCCAGCAGGTGGCGCTATCATTATAATGGAATTTTGGCCTTCAGATGTGTTCAGGGCAGGACTTTTATCGAACATGTGAGGTTTGGGGAGGATTGGACATTTTATGCCTGAGTTACAACAACATCCTATTTCATGGCGAAACAATGAAATTTGTCAGGCCGCCATGGACACGCCCATTAACGAAACCTCAAGATCTTCGCAATTTAAGATCGCAAAAGGCTTTAGATTACACTGACCAAGTTTGGTGTTGATCTGAATAAATATCTAGGAGGAGTTCGTTAAAGTACAACCCCTGAAAATGGCCAAAACAACACTAATTTTGCAGAGAAAATTCCAAATAACTGACTTCCTGTTGGGATTCGGACTTCGTACCAAGAGCCTTTTTCGTAGATATTGGTGTGTTACATGTGTGTACCGATTTTTGTACATGTACGTGAAACATAGCTCAAGGCGCACTCCGTTTAAAGTGTATACGCACTCCGTTGAAAGTGTATAGGTGGCGCTATTGAGCCATTTTGCCACACTCGATGGAATATTGGCCTTCAGATCTGTCCAGGCCAGGACCCTTATCACACAAGTGAAGTTTGGGCAAGATCGGACATTTTATGCCTGAGTTATAACATCTTTTATTCCCATGGCGAGACATTGAACTTCATCACGGCGCCATGGACACACCTTTTAACAAAAACTCAAGATCTTCACAACTAAACATCACACAGGTCTTTAGATTAGACTGACCACAAAAAAGACATTGATGTCATAAAATTTCTAGGAGTAGTTTGTCGCAGTGTAAAATATGTAACTTCCTGTTGCCAATAGGTGGCGCTATGACTATAACTGAATATTGGCATGTAGATCTGTTCAGGTCAAGAGTCTTATCCAACATGTGAAGTTTGGGGCAGATTGGACATTGTATGTCTGAGTTACAGCAACTTCCTTTTTCATGGCGAAACATCGAAATTTGTCAGGCCGCCATGGACCCGCCCTTTAACGAAACCTCAAGTCCTTCGCAATTTATTATCGCAAAGGGCTTTAGATTACACTGACCAAGTTTGGTGTTGATCTGAATAAATCTCTAGGAGGAGTTCGTTAAAGTACAACCCCTGAAAATGGCAAAAACAACAGCAATTTTGAAGGGAAAATTCAAAATAACCGACTTCCTGTTGGGATCCGGATTTCGTACCAAGAGACTTTTTTGTAGGTATTGGAGTGTTACATGTGTGTACCAATTTTTGTACATGTACGTGAAACATAGCTCGAGGCGCACTCCATTGAAAGTGTATAGGTGGCGCTATAGAGCCATTCTGCCACACCCGGTGGAATATTGGCCTGAAGATCTGTTCAGGCCAGGACTCTTATCACACATGTGAAGTTTGGGGAAGATCGGACATCTTATGCCTGAGTTATAACATATTTTATTTGCATGGCGAGACATCGAACTTCGTCGCGGCGCCATGAACAAGCCTTTTAACGAAAACTCAAGATCTTCACAACTGAACATCGCACAGGCCTTTAGATTAGACTGACCACAAAAAAGACATTGATGTCATAAAATTTCTAGGAGTAGTTCGTCGCAGCGTAAAATATGTCACTTCCTGTTGCCAATAGGTGGCGCTATGACTATAACTGAATATGGGCATGTCAATCTGTTCAGGTTCGGAGTCTCATCAAACATGTGAAGTTTGGGGCAGATTGGTCATTGTATGTGTGAGTTATAGCAACTTCATTTTTCATGGCGAATCATCGAAATTCGCCAGGCCGCCACGGACACGCCCTTCAACGAAAAGTCAGGATCTTCGCAATTTAACATCGCAAAGGCCTTTAGATTAGGCATACCAAATTTGGTGTTGATTTGAAGAACTCTCTAGGAGGAGTTCGTTAAAATACAACACATGGAAATGACCAAAATTACACAAAATATGCTCATAATATTAAAAATAACCGACTTCCTGTTGGGTTTAGAATTTCGCTCCAAGAGTCTTTTTTGTAGGTATTGGTGTGTTACATATGTGTGCCAATTTTCGTGCATGTACGTGAAACATAGCTGGAAGGCTGTTGATTTTCTTGGTATAGGTGGCGCTGTCGAGCCATTTTGCCACACCCTCTTCTGAATCCTATATCAGACGAAAATTTTCACCAGGTTTGACGAGTGTGCAAAGTTTCATGACTTTTTGAGCATGTTAAAGCCCTCAAAAATGCGATTCATTCGGGAGAAGAAGAAGAAGAAGAAGAATAATAATAAATATAGCTGCAAGCAGCGATGGCGGGCTCAAGCCGTCAGTGCAACGCCACCCCGGTGGCATCGGGAAAACTGTGCCCAGCGGGCATAAGCATTTACAGTAACCCTCTGGCAATCAAATTTTAAGGGATATGGCAGTTAAAGGGTTAATCCGACCCGTCTAGACTTTGAAATCACATACACAGAACAATATATATAACTTTAGTAACACTTTATTTTAATATATATATAAATGTATAAGGTGTACATTGTAGCTGACACCTAAATTAACACATTAAAATTGTTTTATGACTGCAAGTCTTTCTCCTCAAATGCTATTGAGCTTCAAATTTGCTTTTGAGTCCATGTGAAAAAGTAGCATAATTTACATATGACTTACAGTTTGTTTTAATAAATATCAAACATTCAATTTAATGGTGCATTATAGCTGTCACCTAGATGAACAATTACAGTTGTTTTTATGACTGTAAGTCATTCTCTTCAAATGCTACTGACGTTAGAAAATTGTATAACAATATCACATGTAACTTAAGAGACGGTCCCTAAATTTGAGACTCTCGAATGTCCAATGTCAAGCCAAATTTATGCCTGTTTTTGTTTTGTTTTTTACTTTATTTTTCTTTTCTCTGTGCCGGATTGCTGATGACTTTTACCCGGGCATAGATGTCCATCCATCAATTACGAACATTCATCCGCAAATGTCCGAGCGGTCGCGAGCGCGGATGGGAGAATGGCGCATGTTTTATTTTACTGGGATGGTGCCTCCTCTGGGAGTTGGTGCCCTAAGAAGACTGCGTATTCTGCATATAGGGAGCGGCGGTACTATCTGGAAGATATATTCCTCAAACCGTCGTACAAGAGGAGGTGATGCTAGTACTTCAAGCATCTCTCAAAACCTATCTGTTCATAAAGCCTATATATAAAGTCTTAATATAGTATTCCACAATATGTTGTGCTATTCTAATATTATTGTGGTTTTTTATTGACATTGTTATTTGCTGTTATTTTTTGTTTTAATATTGTTACTGTTGTTACTTGTTGTACGGTGACCTTGAGTGGTTTGAAAGGCACCTTAAATAAAATGCATTATTATTATTATTATTATTATTATTATTATTATTATTATTATTATTATTATTATTAGCTGTACACTTGATAAAAAAAATTAAATATAAACTTATGCAATTGTATATATATGTATATATAGTGTACAGTTTTCTTTTATTGCATCTTGAAATAAATGTTTCTGAGTTCTGTGTTTGTTTATTTTTTATTTTTATTTTTTTTTATTTTTTTAGGAAGATTACAGCCTTTAATCTCCTCAAAATAAATGTGCATATAAACCATGAACAATTTAATTATAGCTGTATTTATAAAATGCTTACTAATGACTATTAATTTTGGGAGATGGCTATATAAAGCAGCAACAGTTGATGTTGAGGCCTAAGATATTTCTTAAGCTGTAATGATGAAAAAACAACAACAACACAAAATTGCTTTTTTTTTCTGCTGGTGATTAAAGAGATGATTAAGTCTCCCTCCCTCTCTCTCTCTCTCTCTCTCTCTCTCTCTCTCTCTCTGACACCAAGCCCATCCCCTCTCCCACACATTCACACAAACTCAGCACACACACTTAACACACAAACACACACACACACACACACATTACCCACAGTGACAGAGGGACAGAGTGACATCAGATGTATGGTAGTTTTTTAATTTTCTATCATCCATATAGTGTTGTATAGTCATGAAACTATGCATATTTCCTCAGCATGACTTCTATGTGTACATTTTGTTGAAGTGTTTAGAAGCTGCACTTTAAAAAAATAAAAGACATTTACTGGTTACTTTTTTACTGTTATTTCAAAAAATCACCACGACAAAACCATTCAAGCTATCCAAAATTAATTTGCATCTGTTCTGTAAGATAAATTCTTTAAACAGTGGTAAAAGAGGATGTGGTGCTGATCCTTCAAGAGTCACTCAAAACGTGTCTGTCCATAAAGCCTATAAAGAATTATTCTTAATATACAGTTCACAATATTTCAGCTTGTTATTCTAATAAAGTGAGGGTCATTTTATCAGTAAATACATACAATTCATATTATTTTTCTTTGAAAGATTTCTATAAATGATTTAAATCATACTTGTTTCTACAATAATTATTTAAAAGTAATCCTATACCTCCATCTGGTGGCCATTATTGGTACTAAGAATTGCAAGCTTCATTTATAAGTTATGATAGTTTTAATTTTATGCTGGCTCTTGAAAATGATAAAGCTATTAAACTTACTGTGCCTCCTTCAAATGCTAACTTCTACGTATATAAAAAAATATGAAGAGTTTGGAATGAAAAAAATTAAAGATATAGTAAAATAACTATTGTATTTTTTTTATGTTACTTTAATAAATCGCTATGACCACACCATTTAAGCTATCCTAAACCCATTCGCAATTTAACATCTCAGTATATTGGCTTCATGTTAAAAAAAGTTTGGTGTGAACTACTTGTGTCTTCTTGGAGGAGTATGAAATCATTTACAGGCTGATTTTATCATAAATCCACAATAGAATTTCTGAGTTCTGTATCAATCAGTGTTGTTGTTTGTTTATTTTTATTTTTTTATTTTTCATAGGAAGATAACTGACCCTTTACTCTCCTTTTTAACAAATGTGCTTATAAACCAAAAACAAGCTATTTATAGCTGTATTTATAAACTGCTTACTACTGACTATTAATATTGGGACAAGGCTTTATAAAGCATGAACTGACTATTTACTTTTTGAGTTTGAAATTATTATTTGCAGCACAAATAAGGTTTTTTAGGATTTTTAAAAATCCCTAAAACTGTCAGAAAAGGATAAGGCCTATTTCTATGTGAGTGGCTACATTTATTTGTTTTTATAACTATAATGCATAAACTATGAAATTATACAAAATGTATAAAAAAAGTACAACAGTTATTGTTTTCCAATGTTTTTTATTAATTTTTTTTTTTTTTTTTTTTTTTTGGATTTACATTTAAAAAAATTAGCCTACTGCAATCATTCTAAACAGCTTGAATAAAACCTGTCAATATTTATTATAGACCACTGTAACTGTGTATAATCTAACAAACAAGTTTATTATGAAAATAAAAGTGTGTACACCAGAAAAATTGGACGATAAAGAAATTGCTAACAATAGTATAATAGATCATGTTTTATGTTTTTAGGCGTTTAGATGCAGAAATGGACAAATAAAATGTAAAATAAAATGTAATTGATTTAATTAAATATAGATTAATTCTTGTTAGAGCAAAATAATAAATACATACGTACACACATTAAAAAAGCAGCCAAGATGAATGAGTTTCATTTTTTTTTATAGATTCAAATTGAAGACAGAAGCAGCTGGTATATGCGGTCACTTAATATTCAAATCCAGTAGATCCACTTCAGATTTATTTCTCAACAGTTTATGTTCAATTGGCTGTTTTCGTTCATATTCGCCAAGCTATTTTGAAATAATCTTGTCCGTTATGTGTTCGTTCGTACGACGAAAGGCAGAATCCTGCAGCTCGAGAGATACATGTTATTCTGCCAGTGGCGGTGTCAAATAGTCTTTCACACTTATACGAGTCACAAACACCTGCATTTAGCTCTTGCAGTGTTACAATGGGTTTATTGTGTGCATTTGTGGTAATATTTTATTTAAAAAAGCTCTTAAACAAGAATAAATTCGTTTGTTTTGAGCTCGACACTGTAAGCGCTGATCGGAGCGGTGATTTCAGATAGGCAGCCACAAATATTTAATTTTCACACAAACAGTTCAAAAACATCTGAATTTAGCTCTTGGTGTGTTCTAATTGGTTGATTGTGTGATATCGCTGTAATAATTTATTTTTAAAAGCTTTAAAACAGGAATAAATTCGTTTTTTCTGAGCTCTTTACTCCAGACGCTCGTGATCAGAGCGGTGATTCATCTCTCCTATTTCTCACGTATCTCTGGCCAGAAATTATTTATCCATGAGCCCTGAACCGGTAATAATCAGATATGTTGGTTTAGCTTGTCAGTGTGAATTAAATCTAAGTATGTATTTGTATTTTTAACCGATTTAAAAGTGAAAGTAAAAGTCCGGTAATTGCACCTGTAGGGGCGCTATTTCTCTCAGACAATGGAAGTCTGAAGCACATATACTCAAACAGAGGGACAGAGTGAGATGAGATGTCTGACAGTTTTTTAATTTTCTGTTATCCATACAGTGTTGTAAAGTCGTGAAACTATCCATATTTACTCAGAATGACTTTTTTCTGTATGAAAAAAGGTTTTGAAGTGTTTGGAATTTAAAAATGCAGGACAATTAATAATTCCATTTTTATTGTCATTTAAAAAAATCACCATGACAAAACCGTTCAAGCTATCCAAAATCCATTGGCAATTTAAGTTGTTTAAAATGTTTTGGCATCATGTAGACAAAGTTTGGTGTGTATAGTGTTACTCTCCTCTGAGCAGTATGCATTAATTCACAGCTAAATGTAAAAAAAAAATCCACATTCAAATCAAAATAGCTGACTTCCTGTTGATCGTAGCTGATGACTGTGAATTAGAAAGTTGTCCGTGTTGATAAGAACAATTTTTGTACCGAGTTTGGTGTCTGTAGCTAAAACTAACCCCCCCACTTTTGACAAAAGGTGGCGCTATAGAGTGCCTCTTCCACGCCCTTTTAAAAGCTTTTTCCATTGTCTAGCTATCAAGAATACTGATATGTGTTTTGAGTTTCATGTAAATCTGAGGTTGTTATCTGCCTCAAAATCACCATAACAGAATATTCAAGTTTGACACGTTGCCATGGCAACAATATATAAGATATCAATATCCCCACAACAGATTTACATCGGCCATGTTTTGTCATTATTCTGATGAAGTTTGAAGCAAATCGAGTAAAAATAAGATGCTGAATTCAAAGCATTTTGAAAATGACTCACTTCCTGCTGCCAGTTGGTGGCGCTATAACGTTGACTCTTAATAATCACATATATACGATCGGTATCATACATCGAACAAACCGATGAAGTTTGATCAAACTCAGGCAATGTATGTGGATGTTATTAGGCATTTCCTGTTTCTCACTTTTTGCCCTAATTTCAACGCCTCGCCACGGGCAAACCGTTCGAGATATAAAAAATCCCCTCGCAATTTTTCATCCCCAATGTCTTGAGATCATGTTCACCGAGTTTGGTGGCAATCATGTAAAAAACCTATGACAAGTATATCAAATTCCAGAACATGCTTTTTTTAAACAGCCATGAATAGCTGACTTCCTGTTGGGCGGAGCCTTTGACATAGAGCGCGAAAGTTGTTCAGCTCAATGAGATCTACAAGTGTACTGAGTTTCATATAAATATATGCAAGTGTGTGTGAGCTATGGTTCAAGATTTCTGACTGTGTTCCAGGGGGCGCTGTAGAGCCCCTGTGCCACGCCCGGGTCCCAGTCTCTGTGGCGTCCTGATGGCCGCAGATTCCAATGTGTGTGCCAATTTTCAAGAGTTTTTGAGCATGTTAAGGCCCCCAAAAACCCCCGGAAGGTTTAATAAAAAATAAAAAAAATAATAATAATAATAATAAGAAAAAGAAATATAGCTGCAAGCAGCGATGGCGGGCTCAAGCCACCAATGCCATCGCCACCCCGGTGGCATCAGGCAAACTGTGCCCAGCGGGCACATGCATTCACAATATCCCTCTGGCAGTGAGGTTTTAAATGATATGGCAGTTAAAGGGTTAATCCGAATCATCTAGACTTTAAAATCACATTCACAGAACAATATATATATATATATATATATATATATATATATATATATATATATATATATATATATATATATATATAACTTT
The DNA here is from genome assembly GCF_023724105.1 of Carassius gibelio. Taxonomy (NCBI): domain Eukaryota; kingdom Metazoa; phylum Chordata; class Actinopteri; order Cypriniformes; family Cyprinidae; genus Carassius; species Carassius gibelio. Next base: position 19,823,991 of record NC_068417.1, on the reverse strand, counting down.
AGTAACACTTTACAATAAGATTTCATTTATAAACATTATGTTAACATGAACAATATTTATATAGCATTCATTCATGTCAGTTAATATTCCAAATTAAACATTAAAACATTGTTTTATTGTGATTTTTTTCCAAGCACATTTTACCAATTCCAAACCATATCAATCTTAATAACTACCATTATTTTTTATTTAATCATTTATGAGTGCTATACAATAGTCCAGGAAAGCTGGAAGAGAAAAACAGGTCAAGAAGAACTGACAAAAAGAATTGCAAAATAATTAGGAATTAATGTGAAGATTAATTTTTAGTCAATTCTGCAAGACAGACTTTCAGGAAAGGAGGTGGAATAAAAATGAGCTCCTAAATCTTAATCCCGGATTCTGGAAGATATATTCCTCAAACCATCGGACAAGAGGAGGTGGTGCTGGTCCTTCACGAGTCACTCTAATCTGTTAATTAAGCCTATATATAAAGTCTTAATATATAGTATTTCACAATACTTCATAGTATTCTAATTAAATAATTTTTTGGAATCTTAGATCTCTCAGAACCTGGCACATTGTAATTCTGAGACTCCAGGAAAGTGGCAGTTCTGTAAAATGTTGGCGCTGGAGACTAAATGCTCCCTGATAGTTTCACACCTAATTCACTTAACACACACACAAACACACACACACACACACACACACATTAACCACAGTGACAGAGGGACAGAGTGACATCAGATGTATGATAGTTTTTTAATTTTCTATCATCCATATAATGTTGTATAGTCATGGAACTATGCATATTTCCTCAGAATGACTTGTCTGCTATGTGTACATTTTTTTAAGTGTTTAGAAGCTGCACTTTAAAAAAATAAAAGACATCTACTGGTTACTTTTTTACTGTTATTTCAAAAAATCACCACGCAAAATCATTCAAGCTATCCAAAATTCATTCACACCTGTTCTGTAAGATAAATTCTTTAAACAGTGGTAAAAGAGGATGTGGTGCTGAACCTTCAAGAGTCACTCAAAACGTATCTGTCCATAAAGCTTATAAAGAATTATTCTTAATATACAGTTCACAATACTTCAGCTTGTTATTCTAATTAAGTGAGGGTCATTTTATCAGTAAAATACATAAAATACATATTATTTTTCTTTGAAAGATTTCTATAAATGATTTAAATCATACTTGTTTTACAATAATTATTTAAAAGTAATCCTATAGCTCCATCTGGTGGTCATTATTGGAACTAAGAATTGCAAGCTTGATTTATAAGTTATGATAGTTTTAATTTTATGCTGGCTCTTGAAAATGATAAAGCTATGAAACTTACTGTGCTTCCTTCAAATGATGACTTCTACGTATATAAAAAATTATGAAGAGTTGGAATGAAAAATTTTAAAGATATAGTAAAATAACGATTGTATTTTTTTATGTTACTTTAATAAATCGCTATGGCCACACCATTTAAGCTATCCTAAACCCATTCGCAATTTAACATCTTCAGTATATTAGCTTCTTGTTAAAAAAGTTTGCTGTGAACTTGTGTCTTCTTGGAGGAGTATGAATTCATTTACAGGCTGATTTTATCATAAATCCACAATAAAATTTCTGAGTTCTGTATCAATCTGTGTTGTTGTTTGTTTTTTTTTTTGTTTTTTTTTTTATTTTTCATAGGAAGATAACTGACCCTTTACTCTCCTTTTTAATAAATGTGCTTATAACCCAAGAACAAGCTTTTTATAGCTGTATTTATAAACTGCTTACTATTGACTATTAATATTGGGACAAGGCTTTATAAAGCATGAACTGAATATTTACTGTTTGAGTTTGAAATTATTATTTGCAGCACAAATAAGGTTTTTTAGGATTTTTAAAAATCCCTAAAACTGTCAGAAAAGGATAAGGCCTATAAGATTTTATGTGAGTGGCTAAATTTATTTGTTTTTATAACTATAATGCATAAACTATGAAATTATACAAAATGTATAAAAATGTACAACAGTTATTCTTTTCCAATGTTTTTTATTTATTTATTTATTTAAATTTTTTTTATTTTATTTACATTTCAAAACATTTGCCTACTGCAATCATTCTAAACAGCTTGAATAAAACCTGTCAATATTTATTATAGACCACTGTAACTGTGTATAATCTAACAAACAAGTTTATTATGAAAATAAAAGTGTACACCAGATAAATTGGACGATAAAGAAATTGCTAACAATAGTATAATAGAGCATGTTTTAGGTTTTTAGGCGTTTAGATGCAGAAATGGACAAATCAAATGTAAAATAAAATGTAATTGATTTAATTAAATATAGATTAATTCTTGTTAGAGCAAAATAATAAATAAATAAATAAATAAATACGTACACACATTAAAAAAAGCAGCCAAGATGAATGAGTTTCATTTTTTATATGGATCAAAATTGAAGACAGAAGCAGCTGGTATATGCGGTCACTTAATATTAAAATCCAGTAGATCCATTTCAGATTTATTTCTCAACAGTTTATGTTCACGTGGCTGTTTTCGTTTATAGTCGCCAAGCTATTATGTATTTTGAAATAATCTTGTCCGTGATGTGTTCGTTCGTACGACGAAAGGCAGAATCCTGCAGCTCGAGAGATATATGTTATTCTGCCAGTCGCGCTTTCAAATAGTCTTGCACACTTAAACGGGTCACAAACACCTGCATTTAGCTCTTGTAGTGTTACAATGGGTTTATTGTGTGCATTTGTGGTAATATTTTATTTAAAAAAGCTCTTAAACAAGAATAAATTCGTTAGTTTTGAACTTGTGACACTGTGCGCGCTGATCGGAGGCGGTGGTTTCAGATAGGCAGCCGCAAATAATTCATTTTCACACAAACAGTTCAAAAACATCTGAATTTAGCTATTGGTGTGTTCTAATTGGTTGATTGTGTGATATCGCTGTAATAATTTATTTTTAAAAGCTTTAAAACAGGAATAAATTCGTTTTTTCTGAGCTCTTTACTCCAGACGCTCTTGATCACAGCGGTGATTCATCTCTCCTATTTCTCACGTATCTCTGGCCAGAAATAATTTATCCATGAGCCCTGAACCGGTAATAATCAGATATGTTGGTTTAGCTTGTCAGTGTGAATTAAATCTAAGTATTTATTTGTATTTTTAACCGATTTAAAAGTGAAAGTAAAAGTCCGGGAATTGAACCTGTAGGGGCGCTATTTCTCTCAGACAATGGAAGTCTGAAGCACATATACTCAAACAGAGGGACAGAGTGAGATGAGATGTCTGACAGTTTTTTAATTTTCTGTTATCCATACAGTGTTGTAAAGTCGTGAAACTATCCATATTTACTCAGAATGACTTTTTTTCTGTACGAAAAAAGGTTTTGAAGTGTTTGGAATTTAAAAATGCAGGAAAATTAATAATTCCATTTTTACTGTCATTTAAAAAAATCACCACGACAAAACCGTTTAAGCTATCCAAAATCCATTGGCAATTTAAGTTGTTTAAAATGTTTTGGCATCATGTAGACAAAGTTTGGTGTGTATAGTGTTACTCTCCTCTGAGCAGTATGCATTAATTCACAGCTAAATGTAAAAAAAAAATCCACATTCAAATCAAAATAGCTGACTTCCTGTTGATCGTAGCTGATGACTGTGAATTAGAAAGTTGTCCGTCTTGATAAGAAAAATTTTTGTACCGAGTTTGGTGTCTGTAGCTAAAACTAACCCCGCCACTTTTGACAAAAGGTGGCGCTATAGAGTGCCTCTTCCACGCCCTCTTATGAACTTTTGCCAGTGTCTAGTTATCATAAATACTGATATGTGTTCTGAGTTTGATGAAATTCTAAGCATGTTATATGCCTCAAAATCACCTGAGAAGTATTCCAGTTTAACATGTTGCCACGGCAACAATATTTTTAGATATCAATATCCCCCCAGCAGATTTATATCGGCTGTGTTTTAACATTATTCTGATGAAGTTTGAAGCAAATCGAGTAAAAATAAGATGCTGAATTCAAATCATTTTGAAAATGACACACTTCCTGCTGCCAGTTGGTGGCGCTATAACTTTGACTCCTAATAGTCACATATATGCGATCGACATCATACAACGAATAATCTGATGCAGTTTGATTAAAATCAGGAAATGTATGTGGATGGTATTAGACACTTCCTGTTTCTCATTTCTCGCCATAATTTCAACACCTCGCCACGAGCAAACCGTTCGAGATATCAAAAATCCCCTGGCAATTTTTCATCCCCAATGTCTTGAGATCATGTTGACCGAATTTGGTGGCAATCGGCAAAAAAACCTATGACAAGTATTTCAAATTCCAGAGCATGCGCTTTTTACATAACTCTAAATAGCTGACTTCCTGTTGGGCGGAGCCGAATGACATGCAGTACGAAAGTTGTTCAGCACGATGAGATCTATATGTGTACTGAGTTTCATATTAATACGAGCAAGTATGTGTGAGCTATACATCAACATTTATGACTGTGTTCCAGGGGGCGCCATAGAGCCCCTGTGCCACGCCCGGGTCCCAGCCTCTGCAGGCTCCTAAAGGCCACAGATTCCAAAGTGTGCGCAAATTTTCAAGAGTTTTTGAGTATGTTAAGGACCCCAAAAGCCCCCACAACTTTGACGAAAAATATGAATACTAAACCCTAAATATCCAACTTCCTGTTGGGCGGAGCCTATGACATGCAGTACAAAAGTTGTTTGGTTTGATGAGATCTACATGTGTACCGAGTTTCGTGTGTCTACGTGCAAGTATGTATGATATATGGCCCTCAGTATTCCAGGGGGCGCTGTAGAGCCCCTGTGCCACGCCCGTGTATCAGTCTCTGCCCGGCCCTAATGGCCGCAGGTTCCAATGTGTGTGCCAATTTTCAAGACTTTTTAAGCATGTTAAGGGCCCCAAAAGCCCCCGAAACCTTGAAGAAAAATAATAATAATAACAAAATATAGCTGCAAGCAGCGATGGCGGGCTCAAGCCACCAGTGCCATCGCCAACCCCGGTGGCATCAGGTAAACTGTGCCCAGCGGGCACATGCATTCACAATATCCCTCTGGCAGTGAGGTTTTAAAGGATATGGCAGTTAAAGGGTTAATCCGAATCATCTAGACTTTAAAATCACATTCACAGAACAATATATATATATATAACTTTAGTAACACTTTACAATAAGATTCCATTCATAAACATTATGTTAACATGAACAATGTTTATATAGCATTCATTCATGTCAGTTAATATTCCAAACTTAAACATTAAAACATTGTTTTATTGTGATTTTTTTCCAAGCACATTTTACCAATTCCAAACCATATCAATCTTAATAACTACCATTATTTTTTATTTAATCATTTATGAGTGCTATACAATAGTCCAGGAAAGCTGGAAGAGAAAAACAGGTCAAGAAGAACTAACAAAAAGAATTGCAAAATAATTAGGAAATAATGTGAAGATTAATTTTTAGTCAATTCTGCAAGACAGACTTTCAGGAAAGGAGGTGGAATAAAAATGAGCTCCTAAATCTTAATCCTCAAACCATCGAACAAGAGGAGGTGGTGCTGGTCCTTCACGAGTCTCTTTAATCTGTTCATAAAGCCTATATATAAAGCCTTAATATATAGTATTTCACAATACTTCATGGTATTCTAATTAAATCATTTTTTGGAATCTTAAGTCTCTCAGAGCCGGACACCGAGTAATTCTGGAGACTCCAGGAAAGTGGCAGTTCTGTAAAATGTTGGCGCTGGAGACTAAATGCTCCCTGATAGTTTCACACCTAATTCACTTAACACACACACACACATTACCTACAGTGACAGAGGGAAAGAGTGACATCAGATGGATGATAGTTTTTTAATTTTCTATCATCCATATAGTGTTGTATAGTCATGAAACTATTGTCATGAGACCAGTCATTCTGAGGAAATATGCCTCAGAATGACTGGTCTTCTATGTGTACATTTTTTTTGAAGTGTTTAGAAGCTGCACTTTAAAAAAATAAAAAGACATTTACTGGTTCCTTTTTTACTATTATTTCAAAAAATCACCACGACAAAACCATTCAAGCTATCCAAAATTCATTCACACCTGTTCTGTAAGATTAATTCTTTAAACAGTGGTAAAAGAGGATGTGGTGCTGAACCTTCAAGAGTCACTTAAAACGTATCTGTCCATAAAGCCTATTAAGAATTATTCTTAATATACAGTTCACAATACTTCAGCTTGTTATTCTAATTAAGTGAGGGTCATTTTATCAGTAAAATTCCTAAAATACATATTATTTTATTTGAAAGATTTCTATAAATTATTTAAATCATACTCGTTTCTCCAATAATTATTTAAAAGTAATCCTATAGCTCCCTCAGGTGGCCATTATTGGTACTAAGAATTGCAAGCTTGATTTATAAGTTATGATAGTTTTAATTTTATGCTGGCTCTTGAAAATGATAAAGCTATGAAACTTACTGTGCTTCCTTCAAATGAGGACTTCTACTTATATAAAAAATTATGAAGAGTTAGAATGAAAAATTTTAAAGATATAGTAAAATAACTATTGTATTTTTTATGTTACTTTAATAAATCTCTATGGCAACACCATTTAAGCTATCCTAAACCCATTCACAATTTAACATCTCAGTATATTGGCATCATGTTGAAAAAGGAGTATGGAGTAGTATGAGGAGGAGTATGAATTCATTTACAGGCTGATTTTATCATAAATCCACAATAAAATTTCTGAGTTCTGTATCAATCTGTGTTGTTGTTGTTTGTTTATTTTTATCTTTTATTTTTCATAGGAAGATAACTGACCCTTTACTCTCCTTTTTAATAAATGTGCTTATAAACCAAGCACAAGCTATTTATAGCTGTATTTATAAACTGCTTACTACTGACTATTAATATTGGGACAAGGCTTTATAAAGCATGAACTGACTATTTAATAATGAGTGCAGTTATTATAAAGTGTTATCAATGAATTTGCTAATGTTAACAAATTAGACATTATTTTACAGTGTTATCAAATCCTTAAATGACTCATAAGCATTTGTGAAAGTTCTGCTTGCATTACAGCTTAGTATTGATCTGTGAGCTGAACAGATTTACTGTTACATCCATGAGATTATGTAAATTAAAATAAATATAATGTCACAGGATGTCATAGGTCAGTATCAAATGAGTTTGAAATTATTATTTGCAGCGCAAATAAGGTTTTTTTAGGATTTTTAAAAATCCCTAAAACTGTCAGAAAAAGGTTAAGGCCTAAGCTATTTCTATGTGAGTGGCTAAATTTATTTTTGTTTTTATAATTGTAATACACAAACTATGAAATTATACAAAATGTATAAAAAGATAAATAAATAAATACGCACACATTAAAAAAGCAGCCAAGTCGAATGAGTTTCCTTTTTTATATAGATTAAAATTGAAGACAGAAGCAAGTGGTAAATGTGGTCACTTTAATATTCAAATCCAGTAGATCCAGTTTATGTTCACGTGGCTGTTTTCGTTTATATTCGCCAAGCTATTATGTGTTTTGAAATAATCTTGTCCGTTATGTGTTCGTTCGTACGTCGAAAGCCAGAATCCTGCAGCTCGAGAGATATGTTATTCTGCCAGTCGCGCTTTCAAATAGTCTTGCACACTTAAACAGGTCACAAACACCTGCATTTAGCTCTTGTTGTGTTACAATGGGTTTATTGTGTGCATTTGTGGTAATATTTTATTTAAAAAAGCTCTTAAACAAGAATAAATTCGTTTGTTTTGAGCTCGACACTGTACGCGCTGATCGGAGGCGGTGATTTCAGATAGGCAGGTGCAAATATTTCATTTTCACACAAACAGTTCAAAAACATCTTAATTTAGCTCTTGGTGTGTTCTAATTGGTTGATTGTGTGATATCGCTGTAATAATTTATTTTTAAAAGCTTTAAAACACGAATAAATTCGTTTTCTCTGAGCTCTTTACTCCAGACGCTTGTGATCACAGCGGTGATTCATCTCTCCTATTTCTCACATATCTCTGGCCAGAAATAATTTATCCATGAGCCCTGAACCGGTAATAATCAGATATGTTGGTTTAGCTTGTCAGTGTGAATTAAATCTAAGTATTTGTTTGTATTTTTAACCGATTTAAAAGTGAAAGTAAAAGTCCGGGAATTGAACCTGTAGGGGCGCAATTTCTCTCAGACAATGGAAGTCTGAAGCACATATACTCAAACAGAGGGACAGAGTGAGATGAGATGTCTGACAGTTTTTTTAATTTTCTGTTATCCATACAGTGTTGTAAAGTCGTGAAACTATGCATATTTCCTCAGAATGACTTTTTCATCTGTATGAAAAAATTCTTTGACGTGTTTGGAAGCTGCAATTTAAAAATACAATAATGATTCCCTTTGTAAGGTCATTTAAAAAAATCACCACGGCAAAACCATTCAAGCTATCCAAAATCCATTCACAATTTAAGTTCCTATCAGAAATACTGATGTGTGTTCAGAGTTTTGTGAAATTCTAAGTATGTTATTTGCCTCAAAATCACCTGAGAAGTATTCCAGTTTGACATGTTGCCACGCCAACAATTTTTTAGATATCAATATCCCCCTTGCAGATTTATATCGGCTGTGTTTTACCATTATTCTGATGAAGTTTGAAGCAAATCGAGTAATAATAAGATGCTGAATTCAAATCATTTTGAAAATGACACACTTCCTTCTGCCAGTTGGTGGCGCTATAACTTTGACTCCTAATAGTCACATATATGCAATCGACATCATACAACGAATAATCTGATGAAGTTTGATTAAAATCAGGAAATGTATGTGGACGGTATTAGACACTTCCTGTTTCTCATTTCTCGCCATAATTTCAACGCCTCGCCACGAGCAAACCGTTCGAGATATCAAAAATCCCCTGGCAATTTTTCATCCCCAGTGTCTTGAGATCATGTTGACCGAGTTTGGCGACAATCGAGAAAAAAACCTATGACAAGTATTTCAAATTCCAGAGCATGCGCTTTTTACATAACTCTAAATAGCTGACTTCCTGTTGGGTGGAGCCTATGACATGCAATACGAAAGTTGTTCGGCACGATGAGATCTATATGTGTACTGAGTTTCATATGAATATGTGCAAGTATGTGTGAGCTATACATCAACATTTCTGACTGTGTTCCAGGGGGCGCCGTAGAGCCCCTGTGCCACGCCCGGGTCCCAGCCTCTGCAGGCTCCTAAAGGCCACAGATTCCAAAGTGTGCGCAAATTTTCAAGAGTTTTTGAGTATGTTAAGGACCCCAAAAGCCCCCACAACTTTGACGAAAAATTTGAATACTAAACCCTAAATAGCCAACTTCCTGTTGGGCGGAGCCTATGATATGCAATACAAAAGTTGTTTGGATTGATGAGATTTATATGTGTACCGAGTTTCATACGTCTACGAGCAAGAATGTATGATATATGGCCCTCCATATTCCAGGGGGCGCTGTAGAGCCCCTGTGCCACGCCCGTGTATCAGTCTCTGCCCGGCCCTAATGGCCGCAGGTTCCAATCTGTGTGCCAATTTTCAAGACTTTTTAAGCACGTTAAGGGCCCCAAAAGCCCCCGAGACGTTGGAAAAAAATAATAATAATAATAATAATAATAATAATAATAATAAAAAATAATCCTAAGGAAAACAATAGGCCTCTCGCCCTTTGGGCTTGAGCCCTAATAATCCTAAGGAAAACAATAGGGCTCTCGCCCTCCAGGCTTGAGCCCTAATAATCCTTAGGGGAACAATAGGGCTCTTCGCCCCTTCGGGCTTGAGCCCTAATAAAAAACAAAGCAGATACAAGAGGGTCCTCGCACCTCGGTGCTCGGGCCCTAATTAAACTTCTGAAAATCTAATGAAAAAATTGATTCTTCATGATAAATGCATTTTATATTATTGAAATTATATTTATATAAATTATTTGCATGCATGTAATTTATTTTGTATTATTTAATCATCTCTCACCTCAGTGTCTTCAGTTGACAGTTTGGATCCAGTAGTAAATCACTGAGCTCCTTCACTCCTGATTGTCCAGGATCATTTCCTCTGAGATCCAGCTCTATCAGGTGTGAAGGGTTTGATCTCAGAGCTGAAGCCAGAGTTTTATAACCTTCTTCACTGATACTGCAGTCTGACAGTCTAGAGGAAGACAAAAATAAACAAGTAGTTTTAAAATACTAGAAATTACTCCTTTGCTAAAAAGATTTCAATATGAGGATTGTGTCATTAGGATATTTGGTAACACTTTCTGTGAAACCTGTATTTATAATACTTTATACGGGTATTCTTAAGGCATTATAATTGTTATACATTATTTTTATTGTTATACATAATATTTGATTGCTTCCATTGTCATCATTTGTAAGTTGCTTTGGATAAAAGCGTCTGCTAAATGATTAAATGTAAATGTAATTAAAATGAATGCATAATGTATTATAAAAAAAAAAAAAAAAAAAAAAAAAACGTTATAATATATTGTATCATTTCATGAGTAATCATAACAAGTCTTAATGCATTATAATATTTACTTATTTGTGGCTATAGCTTCTAAGAGTATGATGGATTATAACACATAAAGAACACAATGCATCCACTTAACTTACAATGAATTATATTTCCCAAAGTTACAATGTATTATACGTCTCATATATTGCCACTGTTAAGATGTTACTTTACTTAACCCCTTAGCTGTCACCCCCCATTTTTTAAATAGGCATTAAAGTGCACTATCCAAACTTAAATTGCTGTCATTTATGAACACTTTGGAATAGAAACCTAAGGTTGGTCTCTTTTTAAAGAAAAAAATTAGCAGATTTTGTCAAAAGTGTCAGTGAAGTATCAAAAAGTTATAGAAGTTTAAATGTACTGTAAATAAAATGGCTATATTAATTTAATTTTATTTATTATAAATATTTTACATAACAGGTTTACTCTAAAATTAGTATAAAGTTAAAGCCTTGTGTCTAAATAAGTTATGTTACAAATTTGAAGTTGATATGAAAAGATTTGGAGTTCCTGTGGGATTTTATTTTGGGGCGTCATACCACACACAGCCACTGGGAGTCAACAAAACTACTTTGCATTTTGCTTAATGAATTTATCTCTAAATTTCTCATTGAATTTATCAAAATTTGTGCGTGTGCATGTGTGTTCACTGCTGTGTGTGTGCACTCTGTATGGGTTAAATGCAGAGTACGAATTCTGAGTATGGGTCATCATACTTGGCTGTATGTCACGACACTTTCATAAAAAAATAAAATAAAAATAAGGGTTTGTAATATTGACAAAAAAATTATATCTGTAATTTCTGGGATTTTATTAATAACGATACTTAATATTTTGCTTAGTGTTATTGTGCTGATATCTTATTTCTAATTGTGCTGACAGCTGACTCCTGACTTTTTATTTTTACCTTTACACCATTTGCATCATCTTTTGGGTCAAATACTGGCATTTGGGCTGTTAAAAGGAAATGCAATCAGTATCAACAAAACTGATCTTTGTCATACAGAGAAAACAGAAGCTGCATCTGAAGTGTCATTTAGATGTGTTTACACACTGTTTAATGCAGCTCTGAGGGACATGGGATACTTTCACCTGCAGTTACAAATTAATAAATAATGTTTTGATATTTTAAACATAAAACATTGAAAACTGATTTTTTAAATTATTTAAAAAATGAAAAGTTCTCAAGCTATTGTGAATTTACATTCTGCATTTAAATGAATAGTACACACTGCAAATCATCCTAGGAGTGGCCAGAGTTTATACAGTGGTGGTCGTGGATACCCCTGGCCACCTCTTGGGGCGCCACTGATGACAACAACAATATTAATAATAAATAAATAAAAACAGTATTTTTTCTTAAAAAGCCACACTGTTAGATATTTGATCAGACGATTGTGTTATAAGGCACATTTGCTTTTAACCATATTTGTAATATCAGTAAGATTCTGGAGATTTAATGACACTGGATTTTAAATGGTGTTCATTGAGTGTTATACTGTAAATAGGGGTGTGCCGGTACTAGTACCGGTACCGAACGGTTCCTGGGCAAATTCCAAATGTAAGTGATCATCCCTATCCCCTTGGAGTGGGCACTTTGGAGTGAGTAAGGCATGTGCGTGCCATTAAGTAGTCGTTAGGAATGCACTTTGCTAAAGGAGCGACATAATTTCCTCATTATCTTCAGCTGGGATGTTCCCGTGACAGTGCAGCATGTGTCCGTCAGCAGATGTCGCTGTTTTAATGTTATAAATGTTTTTTCTTTTTTAATTTTTTTTTTATTGTTGTTAGCATATAGGCTAGTGACAAATGGTCAAAAAGTGCTTTAGTTTTTGAGATACCCCTACCGGAGGTAGAACTAAACCCAACAATGTTTTTCCTCATCTCTAAGGTCTCCCATATATGAAATGGATTCTTGGCTACAAATATTTTACTGCTAAGATTGTTAAATTGACAGATATTGTTATACACCACAAAACCAACAAAGGACTAAAATATAGCCTGTCCGTATGGGAGTTAAGGCATATAAACTAATGCAGATCAATCACACAAGCTCTGAGAGCTTTGAAACTTGACACGTTTGTAGTCAGGAAGTTGATTCAACTACTAGAAAAGACTGGATGTAAATATATTTATGTATGGAATAAATAGAGACATGTAAACACATACCTAATATAAGCGGACATGCACAAATTTAATATCTATGCAGAATGTTTTCATTTAACAATGAAACAAATATGATGGCTTGTTGGAAAGGTGGGGTTGTGCTGAATCCAGCAATACCAAATATGTAAATATAGCATGACAAATAGGAGTGTACTGTCACTCAATGTATGAGGTGTCAAAAATGAATGAAAATGGAACACTGACATAATTTAGTCTAAAGGCCATTATCAGTGGTGAGAAGAATGTTGACAAATTCATTGTTTCTGCAAAGTAACTTACATTAGGTAAGTACTGATCTATATTTATGAGACATTTAATAATTATAGATTTCATAAGGCACAGTATACTATACAATTCATATGAAACACAGATCCAATTGAAGGTTAACATTGGAATGGAACACCTTTACTAAAATATCGTCCCTGTCGGGCGGAAACCTCGCATGTCCAAATTTTGTCAATTTCATATTTTTTCACAAATCGATGCTATTGGTCAGTCCCCACGTGGTTCTTTTATTTTTTTAAATTATTAAACAATCTAAAGTGTTGAAAATAGATTGAGAGCAAATCTCTTAACTCCATCGGACACTTCAACTGTCTGAGAATCCTTGTAACTCCACCTCTTCTTCACTTTTTGTGTCCTCAGGATTTAAAGTCGCAACGATTGAGAAATCCTTGTCGAGCAACACATAAAGCAAGCTTTAACTCTGATTTTATCTGTGTTAAACTATGATATCAGTTATTGATGTATTTTAAAATGTCTACTTATTAATAGGCTTATTATTACTAGGCTTATTATACGTGTGCATAGAAGTTTTAAAATGTATCTAATTTCTAATTCTACTTGTATTGAATTTAATGTTTTGGATACCAGCATTAAATTATTGTTTTTATTATTATTTTACTGACTCGAAGTTGGCACTGTGCATGTAAAATACCCCAAGTAGGCTAACAGGTTTTATTTATGGTTTTATTAAGGTTTTTTTATTATTATTATTTTATTTAAGCCTATCTTTGCATAACTGTATTTTTTTTTTTTTTTCACAATAACAAATGAAAATAGTTAGGTTAGATACATTTGAGTAGGCTTGTTTTTTTTTTAAAAATCGATAGCTGTAATGCTTCGGTGCAGAAGGAAGCCTGTGAAACACGAAGGTAAGTTTGCGTGCAGATTAGGCTAATTCCCGCCTATTACAGCCTAGTCACCTCATTGTTTTTTGTTCTGCTTCACTTTTATAGCTCTTAAACGTTTAAAATGGAGTTTATGAAGATGTATGTAACCACAGTTAGCTTTGGTTAACTATTGAAGCCTTTTCTCTTGTCAAAAGGCTGAATGCGACCGCCGACTTTGTTTGCGGCAGATTAATTTCTGCCTTCATTTTTTTATTTTTCCTATTGGATGTTTGCGGTGGTACATGACGTAAGCAGTTTCCAGCTCACCACGCCCTTGGTACGAGCTACTATGCCCTTGGCAGTATAAAACCATCTTGTTCCATCAAAATCACTGTAGTGAGTCAGGAGTTGGAATTGCGAGTATTGAATACGATCAGGATAGAGTATTTTAGCATCTATTTAGCATAGCATTTATATAGTTAAATAGATGATTCCGTGTAGCCTATGTCGTTAATTAGCATAGTTGTTAGTGTAACATTAATATTGTTAGAAGTATAGTTAGTTAGTAGCATAGGATTGCATCAGTTAGGATAGCTTCAAGTTAGCATAGATTTATTTACAGTGGTCAGGATGGTACGTGCTGGTTGCTGGTTGCAACAGCACGGACTGAATAGTTTTCCAGCATACTTGAAAATTAGGCGCCAGTGGTTGCATGCACTTGTCCTGAAAGACAGTTCCCACCTAGAGCTCATCCAGTGGATGAGTGACAGTGGTGTGTTGCAGTTGTAACATCAGGGGGGGTTGACCCCAGAATGGTCCAAGAGGGTCTGGCTGCAGGCTTGCACTTGCACTCTCAGACTTGCACTCTCAGACACTTGCACTTCCGCTAGTGACATCACTTGCAGTCTTTATTTTTTATTTTGTTGAATTTTTTTTTTTACTTTTTGTTTGAATTTCCCAAAATTTTATAACAGTAGCCAGGTGGCGAAGACAAGAAAAAATAAACTAAATTACAATGTCACTTGCAATCGCTATTTGCACTCTCTGCTACCTGTGACGTCACTTGCAATCGACACTAATCGTGCATGTTGCCAATGAAGACAAGAAGCTGTGGTGGTGATTAAATGATTCAAACTAATTTAGTACTATAATGTACAGGGTCCTGCAAGAAAAAGACAAGAACGGCAAATCCGTGGCCAGAACAGCAGAATATGAACGTTTGCGCAAAGTCTCTCGCTAAGTGTAGAAAAAAACACTTAACATGGCTTAATATATTAAGATGCTATTAAATTATCAAATTAAATATAAAGTTCATTAATATAATGAATATGTATATAGTATTTTCCTCAGATACCACAAAATGTGGCATAACGGACTAAGTTGATAAAGGCCAAACTCAATATGCTTCTCTACATTATTAAAATACATAACTAATAGGTACAGGCAAGCAGGTGAGCCCAGTATAGACGCAACATGCAAAGTTACACGTTAAGCATTTTTCCATATAGAATAAACTATCTACAACTCACTGTACTTGTCTGCTTGCCTGTACGGAGTTGATCCTTTTAAAATCACTTAATGCATTTCATAATGCACGTACATATTTTCTGGTCTGTATACATTGAGTCAACAACAAAAGACATATAGGCTAGGCCTACTGAATTGTCTTTATCATCTTAGTCTGTTATTAGGCCACATTAAATGGATAGTTCACCCAAAAATCATAATTATGTTATTAATAACTTTAGTTGGAACTCATGTTGTTCCAAACCAATAAGACCTCTGTTTATCTTCGGAACACAGTTTAAGATGTTTTAGATTTAGTCTGAGAGCTCTTAGTCCCTCCATTGAAACTGTGTGTACAGAAAGGTAAGAAAAACATCATCAAAGTAGCCCATGTTACATCAGAGGGTCAGACAGAATTTTTTGAAGCATCAAAAATACATTTTGGTCCAAAAATAGCAAAAACGATGACTTTATTCAGCATTGTCTTCTCTTCCGTGTCTGTTGTGAGAGAGTTCAAATCAAAGCAGTTTGTGATATCCGGTTCATGAACGAATCATTCATTGTAACCAGATCTTTTTGAACCAGTTCACCAAATCGAACTGAATTGTTTTAATCCACAAATGACTTAAGCTGTTAACTATTTTAATGTGGCTGACACTCCCTCTGAGCGCAAACAAACCAATATCCCGGAGTAATTCATTTACTCAAACAGTACACTGACTGAACTGATGTGAAGAGAGAGATGAACACCGAGCCGAGCCAGATAATGACTCGTTCAAAAGTGAAGAACCGGTTGCATCGGTGTTCGGATCACCAGTAGTTCTTTCAGACAGTTCGATTCAATAAACCGGTTGAAGAAAACGGTTCACCGGTTCTTTTGCGCTCGATGTAATGACATCACTGGTGATGATTGCAAAGCCTTCGGTTTACCCGCGCACATAACACTAGCACAGAATCAGTTCAGAATCAATCACCAAAAGAATCAGTTCAGTTCAGGCGCTCTGTGTGTCGGTCTGCTTCACGCTGAATCACACATGCGCAGTATCATCAGCTCCTCGGTTCACAAATCGGACGCGTCTGACAGAAACGGTTCTTGACTCGTGAACTAGTCAGTCTATTGTTTATTATCTGGCTCAGCTCGGTGTTCATCTTCAGTTCTCTCTTCACATCAGTTCAGTCAGTGTACTGTTTGAGTACATGAATTACTCCGGGATATTGGTTTGTTTGAGCTCAGAGGGAGTGTCAGCCACATTAAAAAAGTTAACAGCTTAAGTCATTTGTGGATTAATGCATATCGGAGACACGAACCGTTTAAAACAATTCAGTTCAGTCAAATTTGGTGAACTGGTTCAAAAAGATCCGCTTACATCGAATGATTAGTTCGCGAACCGGATATCACAAACTGCTTTGTTTTGGACTCTCTCACAACAGACACGGAAGAGAAGACAATGATGAATAAAGTCATATTTTTTGCTATTTTTGGACCAAAATGTATTTTCGATGCTTCAAAAAATTCTAACTGACCCTCTGATGTCACATGGACTACTTTGATGATGTTTTTCTTACCTTTCTGGACATGGACAGTATACTGTACACACAGCTTCAATGGAGGGACTGAGAGCTCTCGGACTAAATCTAAAATATCTTAAACTGTGTTCTGAAGATAAATGGAGGTCTTACTGGTTTGGAACAACATGAGGGTGAGTTGTTAATAACATAATTATGATTTTTGGGTGAACTATCCCTTTAAGCGTTTTGTTGTATGGGAGGACAAAGTTTGCGTATTGTGTTCATAGCCATCTGCTTACCTTGTAGTACTTTAAATAATAACTATATGTCATATTTGGTCTTTTAATTGAACTTAATGTACCTTAATACATTATGCCATATTAAGTGTTTGTTTTTTCTACAGAAGGAAAATGCTTAATGAAAGACTTTGTGCATTGCGTTCATATTCTGCTGTTCTGTGGCCACGGTCCGGGCTTGTCTTTTTCTTGCAGTACTCTGTACATTATAGTAGTAGGCCTAATAATTTAATTTTAATCATTAAATCACCACCACAGCGTCTTGTCTCCATTGGCAACATGCACGATTTGTGTCGATTGCAAGTGTAAGTGACATTGTAATTTAGTTTCTTTTTTCTTGTCTTCGCCACCTGGCTACTGTTGTAAAATGTTGAGAGATTCAAACAAAAAGTAATAAAAAAATTCAACAAAATAAAAAATAAAGACTGCAAGTGATGTCACTAGCAGAAGTGCAAGTGTCTGGGAGTGCAAGTCTGAGAGTGCAAGTGCAAGTCTGCAGCCAGACCCTTCTCGAATGGTGACCAAAAGCAGTTCATGTTCCAAATGGTTGCTGCTAGAAAACAAACTAAACAGCCTGAGAAGACAGGGCTCATTACCCCAAAGAGTGTTTGTTTGTTTAGTTAGATTGCCAATTGTTTTATTTAAGAGTAATTTAATTTGTATTGTGTGAAGTTAAGTTATAGTTTTATTAAAAACGTGCCATATGAAATATTTCATTATTAGATGTATATTATATTTGAATTTGTCAACATTCTTCTCACCACTGATAATGGGCTTTAGACTAAATTATGTCAGTGTTCCATTTTCATTCATTTTTGACACCTCATACATTGAGTGACAGAACACTCCTATTTGTCATGCTATATTTACATATTTGGTATTGCTGGATTCAGCACAACCCCACCTTTCCAACAAGCCATCATATTTGTTTCATTGTTAAATGAAAACATTCTGCATAGATATTAAATTTGTGCATGTCCGCTTATTTTAGGTGTGTGTTTACATGTCTCTATTTATTCCATACATAAATATATTTACATCCAGTCTTTTCTAGTAGTTGAATCAACTTCCTGACTACAAACATGTCAAGTTTCAAAGCTCTCAGAGCTTGTGTGATTGATCTGCATTAGTTTATATGCCTTAACTCCCATACGGACAGGCTATATTTTAGTCCTTTGTTGGTTTTGGGGTGTATAACAATATCTGTCAATTTAACAATCTTAGCAGTAAAATATTTGTAGCCAAGAATCCATTTCATATATGGGAGACCTTAGAGATGAGGAAAAACATTGTTGGGTTTAGTTCTACCTCCGATAGGGGTATCTCAAGAATTCAGGGGCATTGTCACTAGCCTAATAACCGTTGCAAATAAACATACATTTTATATTTAAATATGCTACACTGTAAAACCCGACAAGTAAACTTAACTCAAACCGTTTGAGTAAACAGATTGCCTTGATTTAAACAATGTAAGTTTTAAAACTTTGCGATTAAGTAATTAAGTCATTAATTGAGTGATAACTGTGAATTAGTGATGAACAGCTGCTGTTAACAAACAGAATCACTGAAGAAAAGAGAAACACAAGAACTACTACAACTGACTTCAGACACAGTCTTAGATGAAATCAACTGAAATAAAATACATGAAATCTCTCAAGATCTGATTAAACAACCCCACAAACAGCATCACCAGCTCCACTTATTAATAACCAGACTGACTTTATTTCTGTCAGACGTCTACAGAAGATCTTATTGAGAATGAACTAAGGTTTAGATGTTGATTTATTGTTTCATTTGAAGTAACCATGTTAGAGATCAGTGTCTGCTTTAGTTGGGCTCTTGACCTTTGACTTCTGTCTTAGTCTTTTCTCTGGCTGTTATAACCATGTGTTTCTGAAACATGTTTGTTGTATCTCAAAAGCCCAGAAGAAATGCCATTAGCATTTTTTACTTTACCCATTGTTGATGATCATTAATTATTGAACTGATTGGAGTGTAACCTGATGGTCTTCATTATAATGAAGTAAACTAATCATGCATCACGTATTTTGTCAGTTTTTGGACTCTAAACAGCTCCATAATTGACAGTTTTCATCATCAGAAAGCTGCATAACAACCAATATCTGTTAATATTTCCTCTGGGTTTTTGAGTTATAACAAACATGTTTCAGAAACACATGGTTATAGCAGCCAGAGAAAACACAAAAACTGAAGTCAAGGGTCAAAAGTCCAACTAAAGCAAACACTGATCTCTAACATGGTTACTTCAAAAGAAACAATAAATCAACATCTAAACCTTAGTTCATTCTCAATAAGATCTTCTGTAGATGTCTGACAGAAATAAAGTCAGTCTGGTTATTAATAAGTGGAGCTGCTGATGCTGTTTGTGGGGTTGTTTAATCAGATCTTGATGTATTTTATTTCAGTTGATTTCATCTAAGACTGTGTCTGAAGTCAGTTGTAGTAGTTCTTGTGTTTCTCTTTTCTTCTCTAATTCTGTTTGTTAATTCTGTTCATCACTAATTCACAATTATCACTCAGTTAATCACTTAATTACTTAATCGCAAAGTTTTAAAACTTACAGGGTTTAAATCAAGGCAATCTGTTTACTCAAACGGTTTGTTAAGTTATTTGTCGGGTTTTACAGTGTATATAATATATAAAAACAAATATATATAAAACTTTTTAAAACATCAAATTTATATTGCTTTTATGTAGATGTCCATCAGTGAATCTACTTTCACGGGATCATCCCAGCTGAAGATAATGAGGAAATTATATTGCTCCTTTTGCAAAATGCATTCCTAATGACTACTTAATGGCACGCACATGCCCTACTCACTCTAAAGTCCCCACTTCAAGGGGATAAGGATGATCACTTCCAAATTTAATTTGCCTGGGTACCGTTCAGTACCGATACTAGTACCGGAGCATCCCTAACTGTAAATAATCATACTCATAAAGGTTATAACCACAAATTGTTTTATGATGTATTATAATATTATAATTGTTGTTAGGATTATTTATGAGATGAAACAACATATTATAGGTTTTTATAATGCATTATGCATCCAATATAATGCCTTAAGAATACCCTTTTAATGTGTTATACATACAGGCTTCATAAAAAATGTTATTCGATATTTATATTTCCCAGCACCTCAAAAGACTGATTTACCTGCATTCATTACACAGCTCTCTGTAATACTTGATTCTGATTGTTCAGTTGCAACATTTCAAGGTGTGTTATTCACTGATAACAACATTCATCATTAGCAACTCTAAATAACATACAACTCATCTGGTGTTTCTTTCACATCTCTCATATTACACCACTGTGGTCTCTAGTTTCATTCAATCACAACTGCTATCATCTTGTGCCTCAGTTATAAACTGTATTTACTGTCAAATGAACCCTGAGGACTTCAATATTAATAGTAGGTCTGTGGTAATTGTTGAAGTGTTCGTCTTGTTACTAGAATAACTGCTTTGTGCACTGCAATGGATTTCAGAAAATTAACATGTACTGTACGTTTTTAAAACACTGCCTTCTCAAATGACATGTCCTCATCTTTACTATGTGGTGAAAAGCTGTGTAAATCGTGATATGACTGTACATTACACATTAAATGTAAGTCTTATCTGAACTTCATCTAGACTCAAAGCTGTTTTAGGAACTGTTTTCTTAGTGGAAGATTTTCATTTGAAACTTCAATCAATAAATCTATATTTTTTTCTGATATAACAACCAGCTGGATGTACATGTTTCCTTATTTGCTGAATAGAGTGTTAATTTTAGACTTCATTTACAGTCCAGTTATGAGCTTCATACTGATTCATGTTCAGATTTAAATCCTAACCTGAGTATCTGCAGTGAACACTGTACATTTCCCAGTAGACTGGAGATTTGAGTCACTCCAGAGTCTCCGAGTTTATTTCCACTCAGATCCAGCTCGATCAGGTTTGAAGGATTTGATTTGAATGCTGATACCAGAACAGCACAACCTTCTTCAGTAATACAGACAGAATTAAACCTATAAAAGAGAAAACAATTATAAACGTGATGTAATATAAAATTATAATATCAGTTTTGCATTAGTTAGCCTGTTTTACACTTTGACTAAATTACTTACTTCAGTTTTTTCAGTCTACACTGTTCATTCTTAAACAGAGTTGAGAAGATCTTCATTCCCGAGTCTCTGAGTTTAGTTTGACTCAGATTCAGTTCTGTCAGATTTGAAGGGTTTGAATTTAAAGCTTCAGTCAGAACACGACAATCTTCTTCTGTGATATCGCTGTTATTCAGACTGCATTGAAAGAAAAAGATTTGCTTGATAATGACATTACAAAAGCATTATTATTATTATTATTATATTATTATATTGTTATGTATACATAAAACACACCCAGCAGCAAGTCCACAAGTATTAAAAGGAGTAATCATAACGATAAAACTTACATCAGTGTGTTGAGTTTACAGTGTTTATCCTGCAGTAGAGCAGTGATCTTATTCACTCGCAGCTTACATTCACTCAGATTCAGTTTTCTCAGGAGTAATGGGTTTTTACCCACAATTCCTTTCACATACTGACAGGCTTCATCTGCAGTAGGACCCAAAAACCTGCAAAAAAAAAGACAAACACAGTAGTTTCATCTACTACACAAACTCAAGCCCATGTGATGCTTGTGGTGTTTTTTCCATCAATATTTTAATTTATTCAGTGAACAAATTCTGTTGTTCAGCACATTTTTCACCAAAAAATAATGCCATATGTATCAGTATAAATTATATATTTTTTTATTACATTTTAAAAGATGGATTAAAAAAAAATCTTAAACATCCTTTTCGATTACATTTTTATATTAAATCATAACACACAGAATACATAAAAAGGGAAAACTGAGTTTGATTGGAGCCCTGAATTAGAAAGTATCCTACTTTGTGGAGTTGACCTTTTAAAAACAACAACGACAACAAAAGCTATATTTACATTTATTCTCAGTCTAACAAATGTGTTTAATACATTTCCTTCCTCATTAATAGCATTAAATAAATGTGACTGGTGCTGGCAAAATAAGCCGGAATGAGACATTTTTCAAAAATTTCTTCTCCATTTAAATAACTTTAAATTAAAATATGACTTGTTGGAATCTGAAAAAAAAAAAATGACTGATGCAAATAAACAGTAGATTAATCAAGAGCAGTGAGTGATATCGTCTTTCCTTTTAATGAATGATTAACAATGAGACAGATCTACAGTATCAGACATAACGTCTGTATGAATCTCGACAAGACACATTTCACAATAATGTACTTTATAGGGAGATTGCACGCTCTGGGAGAGGTGCTTTGCAAATATGAGTCACTGATCGTTTTGTTTTCATCTGCATGAGTTTGAAAATCATATTTCTTTAAATCTTATTTTTTCAGCGAGAATTCTGCGCTTTACAACAACAGACAAACAACTTATGAGAAGCAGAAGAGCAGAGAAAAAGGTCCTTCTCTCAGAAAACATACAAATAAAGATCATTTTAGATGTTTCAAATCTGAAAGTGTTTCAAATGTCAAATTCAGATGTGTTCAAATTAGACGAAAACTGACATTTTTCACTTCTTTTGCCTGTAGCTCAAAATTAGACCGTGCGCAGTCCGACTCACTTTGCCAGCACAGGTCACAAATATTGTCATAAATATTGATATTGAATAATTTAAAAATATAACCCAGTTCCATTCAATAGACTGAATTAGTAAAATCAATTTTCTATGAAAAAATAGGCTTTAAAAGGCTTTATTAAAAATAATTTATTTAGTATTATTTCATCATGACTCACCTCAGTTTTAGTTTATGGTTTTTAACCTGTAGTAAATCACTGAGCTCCTTCACTCCTGATTGTCCAGGATCATTTCCTGTGAGATCCAGCTCTATCAGGTGTGAAGGGTTTGATCTCAGAGCTGAAGCCAGAGTTTTATAACCTTCTTCAGTGATACTGCAGTCTGAAAGTCTACAGAAAATAAAAACATGAATTAAAAGTAAATACATACAGTGCACAATCACAATTGGTTATTTCAGGAGTGTCAGAATCACGCTCAGAAGAAAATGGAAGGGAACGCAGCCTTTAACCACTGGATGTTCAGACATCATTTAATTTTTTTTTTTAAAGACATGGCAAAATTTCACTGTTCAGTGTAAACTCTGCCTACCATGGATTAATTTGCTGTCAATGGAAATCTTTGACCTACCAAAGTTATTGCTGGGAATTTCATGTCCTTTAATATATTTTTGTAATGTTGATATTTCTTCATTGTTACTACCTTAAGGACTTCAAGTGTTTTGAGATGAAATATTTGACCTGGAAATAGGGCTGGGCGATATATCGAATATTAGCGATAATATCGGAATAATTTTGACGACGATGTAAAACTTGAATATATCGGGAATATCGAATATTTCAAATTCAAGCATACTTTCCCAAAAGAACGCACCGAATGTCCAAAAAAGGAACCTGTAACTGCTGACTGCTTTACGCACCTCTGCTATGAGAGCTTTAATGATAGCGGTTGCCAGATAACAAGAGTTTAAATCTCCGAATCAGAGCTCCACTGTTACAAGGATACATTTTCTGCCAGGTGTTTGCTTATTTTAAGCAATCTGGCAACCATGCGCACATGCTCACTCCTCATTGCGGAAGAGCCGCCGATGATAATCTGAAAACACTAACAAGCTGGAATTGAGCGATCTAATGAAAGCGTCGTTCAGCCGGTCTGTGTTCTGTCGTGAGAGCTCAACTGTATTGTTTGCATTTGTGATCGCAAAATAAATGCACTTACTCGACCGCTGATGTTTGAATAGAGAAACATAGGCTATGGCCATTTGGAATTACTATTGGGGAATTTCACTGATATGTTTACCAGTTTCCATAATACAGACAGAGAGAATGCAAAAGTCTTTGGTATTCATTTATATATATTTATATATATGAAATAGCTATGTGCTTCAGCAACTAGCTCCCCATCTAAGAGGGTTTTTAGTGTCAGTAGGAACATGCCACAGAGCTTCTCTTAAAACCGCAGTTGACAGACTTGTGTTCTTAGCTTAAAAACTTGTTTAAAAAATTAAAATAAAATACTTATCCCAGTTGCATAGTTTAAATTGTGAATTGCATGCACAAAAAAGTTGACAGAATGCACTTTCTGTACTTAATTTGCACTGCTTCAGTTACATATAGGCCTACAGTACATGACATTTATTCATTTAATAAAAAGCAGTAAGTGATCTCTTGGTCTAGATTTTTTTTAACTGCTTAAATTAGCTGTTTAATCTAAATAGTTTTTTTTTTTTTTAATGGGCAAAAGAAAATCATGTTTTTTTATTTTTTAAATGCAAATGCAAACATATCAAGATATATATCGAATATCGTAAAAAAATTGACAATATCGAGGTATCATTTTTTTTAAGCCCTACCTGAAAATGGTCTTTATATATTAGCCAGGGCTCGACATTAACTCTTGTCCAGTACAAGTGGATTTTGTGAAGGGGCAAGTGAAAGAGGATTTTACTTGCCCGACCGGACAAGTAACCTGATCATAATTTTAATAACAAAAAATAACTAGGGCATCACCGAGACTTTGAAGAGAATGATTCTGATTTTATTACTTTCAGTGTAAACGGTAACTAATAACAGATAATGTATTATTGACAGTATCAAGGTGGAGTCAGTTGAGGCTCGTGCAGTCTGTCTCACTCACGGATATAAGAACAGCACACACAAAGAAACAAACATTGCGATGCAAAAAAATATAAATATGTGCAACATCACACGACCAGGATTGATGTTTTTCCGACATTTTTAGTTCGATTGCAAATGTGATATTGATTTTATACATCAGTTAAATAAACAAGTAATATTAACTGACTTACATTTAAGAGACATTGTGGATTTTTACTTCATTTCAAACAAAAATAATTCTAAGCAAAGCCAAAGCAGAACAGTCGTGCATCTCCGAGCAACAGTCTTTTGTTACTAAATGATTCATTTTTAAATGAGTCAATGATTCAGTGAGCCATTTATAAAACGGTTACCTCCTTCATTTATTGAATGAATCAGCCGTTTGAATGAATCGGTTGAATCAATGATTCACGCATTAAGACAGTGACTTGTCACCCCCTACTGGTGGTTTAATATCATATTTAAAAGTATCATTGCATTTTTCCAACATTTCATAATTTTGTATGTCAAAAAAGTAAAACATTAATCTAATAACATAATTTATTCATTTGGACAGATGGAGTTTGTTGATACTGATTTAATTTTAATAATAATAACAACCTTAATGTCTTATTATTCTAACGTAATGTATTGATCACATGTGAGAATTCAACGTATATGTAGACATCTACATTTAATCAGTTTAGGAAAATATTTTCCTTTATAAAGTTAAAGTGTAACAGCAATCAATTTAAGGCAAATATAAAAAAATATACTGATTAAAGTAATACCTGATAGAGCACTGATGAGACAGTTTCAGAATAAATTACATTTGTGCCAAAGAACAAACAAATTTTTTTTCCCCGGACAAGTATACTTTTTTCACTGGACAAGTGAATGATTGATTTACTTGTCTGAAGGAGGAGCTCATTTAAAAGCTTAATTTGGAGCCCTGTATTAGCAATGATATTGCTGTGAGTTTCATCCTCTTTAATATTCATTTTTGTAATGTTGTTATTGTTTGTACTTTGCACTTAAAATGGTTTGAGATGGATAGAAATGTCATCGCTGAGTGAGTTTAGTCTTTTTCAAAATTCACGTTCGCAGTGTAGCTATATTGTTTGATGTTTTTTCATTGATACAGTCTTATTCACTTTTAGTGTTTTTCTTTTTTTTTTTTTTGATTAAATATTTTACCTAGTAGTGATATTGCTGTGAATTTCATGTTTTTCAATATTGGTTTTCAAAATGTACTTAATTATAAGTAAATATGCTTTATAATCATAAGATGTGATTTTTTTTTTCAGTGTTACTAGCAAACTCTAACAGCAAGGTAAATTAGTGTTAGTATTTTTTAAGTATTAACTGTCCATATATTGCACTTGACAAATAAGCTATTGTGGCTTTTTTTGCTGAATATTTTATATATTTAAATATATTTTGAAAAAAGTACAAGATTAGGCTAACTGAATATATGTGATATCAAATAAGGGTTAGCACAAATGTAATCTAAATGTAATCCAAAAGTAATCAGAATACGTTACCAAAAATGTGTAATCTAAGAGATTATATTACTGATTACATTATTTTCATGTAATCTGTAATCAGTAACTGATTACAATTCATAAGTAATCTACCCAGCTCTGATCAAAGACTAGCATGCGTTCTGTCCTCTTACTCTTACTCTTACCTCTTACTGTCCTTTTAAACTCCCATTAAAATCAAATCTATACTTTAAGATGATGAGTGAGTGCGTGCCATAAACTGAACAAAAGTCTGACATTTTCTCTAATCTAAACACCTTTGGATTTGGCACTACATATATCTGCTCAACACAAACGTGTGATTGGTTAAAATTCTACACGCTTTTTATGCAACATGCGTAAAAAGAAAATCTGATGTAACATCAGCAGATCTAAATTAAATTGTGAATTTGGGGAGAATGTTTGCTTATTTTAGTGCCATTTTTTGGCCCAAGTCTCCATTAAATTCCAACCCTACTTGGGTTATGTACAGTATAAGAAAGAAACTTAAGAAAGTAGGAGACTGATTTTGACATTATGTGTTTTTAAATTTCATCCTTAACCTAGGAAAAATATAATTGTGAATAAATGTAATAGTTAATTTATTTATTTTATCACTGTGATAAGAGACAACATTTGTTAAAAATACACAAATGTGTTCTCAATGCACAGTTAGTGAATGAAAACCACTGTCTACAACAAAAACAACAAAGTATTATTCAATTATTTCCATTACTGGAGGTGAACTGATTAAAATCTAGATATAAATACATACGTATACATATGCTGAATGATGGTGAAATGTACTCACTTGAGTATCTTCAGTTCACACACAGGATTCTTCAATCCCTCACAGATCTCTTTGACTCCTGAGTCCAGCAGACGACTGTTGTTCAGGTTCATCTCTTTCAGGATGGTTTTGGAGGAGAGAACAGTAGCTAGAACTGAACAGCTTTTCTCTGTCAGCTCACAATTATTCAGCCTGAAAACAAAAACAGAATCATTTATTTTTCAGCACATATTCTTCAAACAACAAATTCATCATATTTGCTCACAGATACAGAATGTCTGAAAGTCTAATAATGACGAAACAGAAGATATAACGTATAAACTCTTCTTCACTCACTTCATTTTCTCCAGTTTGCTGTGAGAGTCCATCAAAAGAGCAGAGAGCTTCTCTCCATCCAGATCTCCTAATTTATCTTCACTCAGATCCAGTTCTGTCAGTAATAATGGACTTGTGCCCAGAACTTTTGTGAGGTACTCACACGCTTCCTGTGCAGCAGGACTTTTCAAAAACCTACAGGAAACGATTACAGATTAGATAATAGTCCAACTGTATGCCTTTAGGAGCTCCTGTTCTAAACGAATCTCTAAACAGAGCAGAATAATAACTTCAAACATCGGTCTGAATGAATTAAACTATTGCCATTTTCATGTATAAGCAAACACCTGTAACAGAAAGTACAGAAATGTATTTCCACTTATTACTTCTTTACACATAAACAGAAAACATAAAACAGCATATCTTTAATTACAGCAGATGATCAAAATAAATCATGGCCAAATAATAATACTATGAAAATGATAATGTGATATAATTTGTCTAAACACATGACACCAGTTGACAAATACACTAAATCATCATCAGATATTCTCTTGTGAACACAAATATAGCAAAACTACTTATCTGTGAAAATATTAGTGTAAAATCTATTATCAGTGCTATAATAATAACTGAATTCTCCCAGTGATCAGTCAATAATATCTCATCACCTAAATATTGTGCACCTCTGCTCCAGTTTAGTATTAATGTAAAATGTGTGTAGAATGTGGTTGAAGTTACAGTTATGATCATTGTCTCCAGTTTAATTGAGAACATATGAATTACTCAAATAAAATAAATCAGCACAGTCCGTTTTTATACATTGTATTACAAAAACACTGACAAAAACTGTTACAAAAAAATAAAAAAAATCAGTGTTTTTTTGAAATATCTGAAAGCTTTTATCACCTGACGGTCTTTAATGAACACTGTTTATCCTGTAGTAAATCACTGAGCTGCTTCACTCCTGATTGTCCAGGATCATTTCCTGTGAGATCCAGCTCTATCAGGTGTGAAGGGTTTGATCTCAGAGCTGAAGCCAGAGCTTTATAACCTTCTTCTGTGATACTGCACTCTGAGAGTCTATAGAAAAATAAATACATAATAATAATTGTTATTATTTTCGGAGACATATATCATCAAATCTCTAACAGGATTTATGAATGGCTTCTAAAAACCGAAATAGATAAATTATGAAAAAAATATTGTCATAAAGTGCAAAAGATGTATGCCAATAATGTTTTTATTTTAATACTGGCAAAAAGTAATAGTAATCAAATTCCATCATTAATAAATGCTGTCCTCAGTTACTTTCAAAAACGAATATGAGCCTCAGTCAGACTCTAAATTAGATAAAAGTACAGCTAAAATTGTGACCTTCATTTCTACAGTTAAGCTAATTAAATAAACATTAATAAATGTATATAAACATACAGAAAAGTACATAAATGAAGATACATACTTCAGTTTCATGAATTTGCATTGAGGATTTTTCAACAGAAGAAAGATCTTCTCTATTCCTGAGTTTCCGAGTTTATTTCCACTCAGATCCAGCTCGATCAGGTTTGAAGGATTTGAATCAAACGCTGAAATCAGAGCAGCACAACCTTCTGCTGTAATACTGCTATTCTTCAACCTGCAGAGAAAGACATGAAACTAATAAGAGTAACAGAAAGATACATTTAAATAATAGTTTAATTAATCTCAGTCCCTAAATATTTTACAGAACAACAATAACAGAGTTTCATTAGGCTGTAAAAATATAACATCAACATTTTGTGTAAAGCATTATAAACCATGTGAAATACTCACATCAGTGTGCTGACTTTACAGTGTGTATCCTGCAGTAGAGCAGAGATCTGATTCACTCCTGTGTCTCCTAGTTCATGTTCACTCAGATCCAGTTCTTTCAGGAGTAACGGGTTTTTAATGTGAAGAACTTCAGTCAGATATTTACAGGCTTCTTCTGCAGCTGGACCCAAAAACCTGATGTAAGATAAAGCAGTATTCAATTACATTTCAAATTAAACTTCTGAAAATCTAATGAAAAATTTATTGTTCATGTGAAATGCATTTTATATTCTTGAAATAATATTTATATAAATTATTTGCATGCATGTAATTTATTTTGTATTATTTCATCATATCTCACCTCAGTGTCTTCAGTTGACAGTTTGGATCCTGTAGTAAATCATTAAGCTCCTTCACTCCTGTTTGTCCAGGATCATTTCCTGTGAGATCCAGCTCTATCAGGTGTGAAGGGTTTGATCTCAGAGCTGAAGCCAGAGCTTTATAACCTTCTTCAGTGATACTGCAGTCTGACAGTCTAGAGGAATATAAAAATAAACAAGTACTTTTAAAATACTAGAAATTACTCCTTTGCTAAAATGATTTCAATATGAGGATTGTGTCATTAGGATATTTGGTAACACTTTCTATGAAATACTTTATAATACTTTATACGGGTATTCTTAAGGCATTATAATTGTTATACATTATTTTTATCGTTATACATAATATTTGATTGCTTCCATTGTCCTCATTTGTAAGTCGCTTTGGATAAACACTGTCAGACATGCAAAAGAAATCTATTGTATCTCTTGCTCTGGCGATTGTGTACAGACCACCAGGGCCGTATACAGAATTCCTAAAAGAATTTGCAGATTTCCTCTCAGACCTTCTGGTTACAGTTGATAAGGCGCTAATCATGGGAGATTTTAATATTCATGTTGATAATGCAAATGATACATTAGGACTTGCGTTTAGAATCAGAATCAGAATCAGAATCAGCTTTATTGCCAGGTATGTTTACACATACGAGGAATTTGTTTTCGTGACAGAAGCTCCGCAGTACAACAGAATGACAGCGACAGAACATAAAACACATAATAAAAGAATAAAAATACAAATATGTAGACAGTGAATGACAATATACAAATGACAATTGTAGGCAGGTATATTACAAAGTGAAGTTATGTATGTACATATATATTGTGTGCAAAATTAAGTGTATACTAAGTATGTGTGTTAGATAAATAAAGTGTGTGTGCATATAAATATAAAGTGTGGTGTGTTCGCCGTTATTATCAGCTGTTCAGAAGATGGATTGCCTGAGGGAAGAAACTGGTCCTGTGTCTGGTCGTTCTAGTGCTCAGTGCTCTGTAGCGTCGACCAGATGGCAACAGTTCAAAGAGGGAGTGTGCTGGATGTGAGGGGTCCAGAGTGATTTTGACAGCCCTTCTGCTCACTCTGGATAAGTACAGTTCTTGAATAGATGGGAGAGTTGAACCGATGATTCGCTCAGCAGTCCGGACTACTCTCTGTAGTCTTCTGAGGTCAGATTTAGAAGCTGAGCTGAACCAGACAGTTACTGAAGTGCAGAGGATGGATTCAATGATGGTGGAGTAGAACTGTTTCAGCAGCTCCTGTGGCAGGTTAAACTTCCTCAGCTGGCGGAGAAAGTACAACCTCTGCTGGGCCTTTTTCACAATGGAGTCAATGTGAATGTCCCACTTCAGGTCCTGAGAGATGGTGGTTCCCAGGAACCTGAATGACTCCACTGCAGTCACAGTGCTGTTCATGATGGTGAGTGGGGGGAGTGCAGGGGGGTTTCTCCTGAAGTCCACGATCATCTCCACTGTTTTGAGCGTGTTAAGCTCCAGGTTGTTGAGACTGCACCAGACAGCCAGCTCTTTTACCTCCTGTCTGTAAGCAGACTCGTCACCGTCCTGAATGAGGCCGATGAGTGTGGTGTCATCTGCAAACTTCAGGAGCTTGACAGAGGGGTCCTTAGATGTGCAATCATTAGTGTACAGGGAGAAGAGCAGTGGGGAGAGAACGCAGCCCTGGGGAGCTCCGGTGCTGATTGTACGGGTGCTGGATGTGTATTTTCCCAGCCTCACTAGCTGCTGCCTGTCTGTCAGGAAGCTGTTGATCCACTGACAGATGGAGGTGGGCACGGAGAGCTGATTTAGTTTGGGCAGGAGGAGGTTTGGGATGATCGTGTTGAATGCCGAGCTGAAGTCCACAAACAGGATCCTCACATAAGTCCCCGGTCTGTCTAGGTGTTGCAGAACATAATGCAGTCCAATGTTTACTGCATCGTCCACAGACCTGTTTGCTCTGTAGGCAAACTGAAGAGGATCCAGCAAGGGTCCAGTGATGTCCTTCAGGTGGGCCAGCACCAGTTTTTCAAATGACTTCATGACTACAGACGTTAGAGCCACAGGCCTGTAGTCATTTAGTCCTGTAATTTTGGGTTTCTTAGGGATGGGGATGATGGTGGAACGTTTGAGGCATGATGGGACTTCGCACAGCTCCAGCGATCTGTTGAAGATCTGTGTGAAGATGGGGGCCAGCTGGTCAGCACAGGATTTCAGACAGGCTGGTGTAACACAATCTGGGCCTGGTGCTTTTTTCCTTTTTTGCTTCCGGAAGACCTGGCGCACCGCATCCTCGCTGATCTGAATTGCAGGTGTGGGGGAGAGGGGGGATGCAGGAGGTGAGAATGGTGAGAGTGCTTGATTGGAGAGGTGTTCAGGATGGGTTGCAGGAGCTGTTAATGGTGTGAACGGTAGTTTGGAGAGGCATTCAGGGCTGGTTGCAGGAGTTGTGAAGGGTGTGAATGGTTGTGTGGGGAGGCGTTC
Organism: Carassius gibelio; assembly: GCF_023724105.1. Taxonomy (NCBI): domain Eukaryota; kingdom Metazoa; phylum Chordata; class Actinopteri; order Cypriniformes; family Cyprinidae; genus Carassius; species Carassius gibelio. Next base: position 19,791,891 of record NC_068417.1, on the reverse strand, counting down.
AGGGCAGGTGATGGGTGTTCTTTCAAACCTGCAGTAAAACTCGTTCAGATCGTCTGCCAGTCGTTGATTCTCTACGGTGCTGGGGGGTGGTGTCTTGTAATTGGTGATGTTCTTTAGACTTTTCCACACTGATGCGGAGTCGTTGGAAGTGAACTGAGTCCTTATATTTTCAGAATAATTCCTCTTTGCCACTTTGATCTCCTTTTCCAATGTGTATTTAGCCTGTTTATACAAGACATTGTCCCCCTTCACGTAAGCATCTTCTTTGGCCTGACGGAGCTGTCTGAGTTTTGCAGTGAACCACGGTTTGTCATTATTGTAAATTAGTTGAGTCTTTGTAGGAATACACATATCCTCACAGAAACTGATATATGATGTTACGGTCTCTGTGAGTTCATCCAGATCGGTGGCAGCAGCTTCAAAAACACTCCAATCAGTGAGGTCAAAACAAGATTGTAAATCCTGCTCTGCTTCATTAGTCCATCTTTTTACAGTCCTTGATACAGGTTTAGCTGATTTTAGTTTCTGCCTGTAGGACGGTATAAGATGAACCAGAAGGTGATCAGAACGTCCCAAAGCTGCTCGTGGAACAGAATGAAATGCATCCTTTATTGTGGTGTAGCAGTGATCCAATATATTACTGTCTCTTGTGGGACATGTAACATGCTGTCTGTATTTTGGCAGTTTACTGACCTAATAAACTCTTTTGGAGTCAAGCAAAATGTCACCGGGCCCACTCATCATTTTAATCATACACTAGATTTAATTATATCGCATGGAATCAATCTTACTGCTATAGATATCGTACCTCAAAGTGATGATCTTACAGACCATTTCCTTGTATCGTGCATGCTGCGTATCACTGATATTAACTATATGTCTCAGCGTTATCGTCTGGCCAGAACTATTGTTCCAGCCTCCAAAGACAGATTCGCAAATAACCTGCCTGATCTATCTCAACTGCTATTTTACCCATAAATACACATGAACTTGGAAGTTTTTAGAATTGCATGGAAAAACAGTATGTCCAGCTATAGACAGGCTCTAAAAACTGCGAGGGCAGAGCATATACACAAACTCATTGAAAATAACCAAAACAATCCAAGGTTTTTATTTAGCACAGTGGCCAAATTAACAAATTACCTGACGCCATTTGATTCAAATATTCCACCAACGTTTAATAGTAATGACTTTATGAATGTCTTCACTGATAAAATAGATAACATTAGAAATACAATAGCGAATGTAGATTCTACAGCGTCTAACACTTCAGTTTCATCCATCGCACCGAATGATAAACTGCAGTGCTTTACAAATATAGGACAGGAAGAGCTAAATAAACTTATCACTGTATCTAAACCAACAACATGTTTATTAGATCTTGTACCCACTAAATTACTGAAAGAGTTGTTACCTGTAGCCGAAGAACCACTTCTCAATATCATTAACTCATCGTTATCTTTAGGTCACGTCCCAAAACCATTTAAGCTGGCGGTTATTAAGCCTCTTATTAAGAAACCAAAATTAGTGAACTGGCAAATTATAGGCCTATTTTAAATCTTCCATTTATGTCTAAAATTTTAGAAAAAGTTGTGTCTGCTCAATTGAGCACCTTCCTGCACAAAAAATGATCTGTATGAAGAATTTCAGTCAGGTTTCAGGCCCCACCATAGCACAGAAACTGCACTTGTTAAAATTACAAATGACCTGCTTCTTGCGTCAGATCAAGGCCGCATCTCATTTCTAGTTTTACTTGATCTTAGTGCTGCGTTCGACACCATAGATCATGACATACTCATAGATCGATTACAAACTTATACAGGTATTCAAGGGCAGGCTCTAAGATGGTTTAGATCCTACCTGTCCGATCGCTACCATTTTGTTTATTTAAATGGGGTGTCATCTCTTTTATCACCAGTAAAACATGGAGTGCCACAAGGATCCGTCCTAGGTCCTCTTCTATTTTCAATATACATGTTGCCCCTTGGTAATATTATTAGAAAATACGGAATTAGCTTCCACTGTTATGCTGATGATACTCAGCTATATATCTCAACGAGACCAGATGAAACTTCTAAATTATCTAATCTAACAGAGTGTGTTAAAAATTTAAAAGATTGGATGACCAATAATTTTCTCCAATTAAATTTGGATAAGACAGAGATATTAATTATTGGACCAAAAAACACTACACAGAATCTTGTAGATTACAATCTGCAACTAGACGGATGTACTGTTACTTCCTCTACAGTCAGAAATCTGGGTGTTATATTAGACACCAATCATATTTCCCATGTTACAAAAACTGCATTCTTCCATCTTAGAAACATTGCCAAGTTACGAAAAGTGTTATCTGTTTCTGATGCAGAAAAGCTAGTTCTTTATAAGTCGCAATTCATCATTACTTACCTATAAGGCCCTAAATGGTTTAGCTCCTGCGTACCTAACTAGCCTTCAACCACGTTACAATCAGTCCCGCTCCATAAGGTCAAAAAAAAAAAAAAAAAAAAATTTGACTTTTGGTAGTTCCCTAGGATAGCAAAGTCCACTAAAGGAGGTAGAGCTTTCTCACATTTGGCTCCCAAACTCTGGAATAGCCTTCCTGATAATGTTCGGGGTTCAGACACACTCTCGCTGTTTAAATCTAGATTAAAAATGCATCTCTTTCGCCAAACATTCGAATAATGTATCTTAAATTGTGAGTGTAGTTGCATCATTTTTATTCTTTAGCTTGGGTTAAACTAATTCATTTTACTTTGTTGGATCAGCAGCTATGCTAATTATGTCTCTATTTGTTTCTATGTTTTGTAACTAGGATTTACACAAGCTCCAGTCTGGATCCAGAACACCTGAGAAGAGATGATGCTGACCCTCAGAGGACCTCAGATGATGCTAACCCTGAATCAACAACAGAACTAACAAATATTGCTACAAGAGTGACTACATCATATAATAATGATTAATTATTAATAATATTAATAATGTTCATCATCTGGCTGACTACGTCTTGTATAAATTTTTCTACAAATCCTGTCATACGTGCACAAACTGAGAGTCACCACTTATAAGCTACTACTAAATATTGTAGAAACATATTTTTTTTTATGTAAAGTTGCTTTGTAACGATTTGTATTGTAAAAAGCGCTATCCAAATAAACTTGAATTGAATTGAAAAAAAAAAAAGCGTCTGCTAAATGATTAAATGTAAATGTAATTAAAATGAATGCATAATGTATTATATATATAAAAAAAAACGTTATAATATATTGTATCATTTCATGAGTAATCATAACAAGTCTTAATGCATTATAATATTTACTTATTTGTGGCTATAGCTTCTAAGAGTATGATGGATTATAACACATAATGAACACAATGCATCCACTTAAATTACAATGAATTATATTTCCCAAAGTTATAATGTATTATAAGTCTCATATATTGCCACTGTTAAGATGTTACTTTACTTAACCCCTTAGCTGTCACCCCCCATTTTTTAAATAGGCATTAAAGTGCACTATCCAAACTTAAATCGCTGTAATTTATGAACACTTTGGAATATAAAGGTTGGTCTCTTTTTAAAGAAGGAAATTAGCAGATTTTGGCAAAAGTGTCAGTGAAGTATCAAAAAGTTACAGAAGTTTAAATGTACTGTAAATAAAATGGCTATATTAATTTAATTTGATTTATTATAAATATTTTAAATAACAGGTTTACTCTAAAATTAGTATAAAGTTAAAGCCTTGTGTCTAAATAAGTTATGTTACAAATTTGAAGTTGATATGAAAAGATTTGGAGTTCCTGTGAGATTTTATTTTGGGGCGTCATACCACACACAGCCACTGGGAGTCAACAAAACTACTTTGAATTTTGCTTAATGAATTTATCTCTAGATTTCTCTTTGAATTTATCAAAATAATCACCAAATATGAAATCCTGAGACTCAGACCTTTCCAATGATGTGTTTGTTAACAAGATTATAAAAAGTTTTGATTCTAAAAGACCGTAATGCATTTAGTAATATGACACTTGACCCAGCCCACTAAGGGGGAGGAGGCCACCATTGGATTTTAAAGTACCATTTCCATGGTAACGCAATGTCCGATGGTAACGCAATGTCCAATGAATCTTGGGCTTCTAAGGTTTCAAATGATATATGATTTATGATGATTACTAAAAGATTTTATAGAGAAAAAGACAACAACAAAAAAGAGTGCCAAGCATCCCACAGGTGGGACTGTGACAGCAGACAAAGACCACTTATAAATAATAACAACAATGACGACAACCAGTGGCGCCCCCTGAAAATTTTAATAGGAGTGGCCAGATGAAGCCACAGTAAATCGTGGGGTGGCACATCAAAATAGGAAAGTCGTGGCCTAGTGGTTAGAGAGTTTGACTCCTAAGTTTGTGGGTTTGAATACCACGACTGAGGTGTCCATAAGCAAGACACATCAAACCCGCAACTGCTCCCCGGGCGCCGCAGCATAAATGATGAACACTGCTCTGTGTGTGTGTGTGTGTGTGTGTCTGTGTGTGTGTGTGTGTGTGTCTGTGTGTGTGTGTGTGTGTGTGTGTGTGTGCGCGTGTGTGTGTGTGTGTTTGTGCGTGCGCATGTGTGTTCACTGCTGTGTGTGTGCACTCTGTATGGGTTAAATGCAGAGTACGAATTCTGAGTATGGGTCATCATACTTGGCTGTATGTCACGACACTTTCATAAAAAAATAAAATAAAAATAAGGGTTTGTAATATTGACAAAATATTTAATTGTAATTTCTGGGATTTTATTAATAACGATACTTAATATTTTGCTTAGTGTTATTGTGCTGATATCTTATTTCTAATTGTGCTGACAGCTGTCTCCTGACTTTTTATTTTTACCTTTACACCATTGTTTCTAAAAGTGTGCATCATCTTTTGGGTCAAATACTGGCATTTGGGCTGTTAAAAGGAAATGCAATCAGTATCAACAAAACTGATCTTTGTCATACAGAGAAAACAGAAGCTGCATCTGAAGTGTCATTTAGATGTGTTTACACACTGTTTAATGCAGCTCTGAAGGACATGGGATACTTTCACCTGCAGTTACAAATTAATAAATAATGTTTTGATATTTTAAACATAAAACATTGAAAACTGATTTTTTAAATTATTTAAAAAATGAAAAGGTACATTAAATGTGAAATTAAAACCACCAGTAGGTGGAAACGAGTCACTGTTAATAAGTGAGTCATTTGCGATTGAACCGAATCATTTAAACGGTTGATTCATTCAGGAACGAAACTCTTTCATGTTGCTGTGTTTGGAATGATTTTTGTTTTTAGAAATAGAGCAAAAACCGGGAATATGTTGTCTAAAACATAAGTCTCTTGATATTAACTTCTTGCTCTTGTTCATTGAACTGTTGTATAAAATCAATATCACATTTGTAATTATGCTGATCTTTGGAGAAAAAAAGTAACTTTCTAGCGTTAGTAACTATATAAAATTATATAAATTATCTAGATCTATAAATGTTCTGCCCCATATCTTGAAAATTGTGATAATTCTACATTTCCAGTGAAAGGCAGATACTCAGGTGGTGTCAATCTGCAATCTTTTCTGGAGGCTGCAGCCGGTGATGCATTTTTTCCTTCCTTCTTCTTTTCTTTCACTTCTCAAACTATTGTAAATGTACATTCTGCATTTAAATGAATAGTAAACACTGCAAATCATCCTAGGAGTGGCCAGAGTTTATACAGTGGTGGTCGTGGCTACCCCTGGTCACCTCTTGGGGCGCCACTGATGACAACAACAATATTAGTAATAAATAAATAAAAACAGTATTTTTTCTTAAAAAGCCACACTGTCAGATATTTGATCAGACGATTGTGTTATAAGGCACATTTGCTTTTAGCCATATTTGTAATATCAGTAAGATTCTGGAGATTTAATGACTTCATTGAGTGTTATACTGTAAATAATCATACTCATAAAGGTTATAACCACAAATTGTTTTATGATGTATTATAATATTATAATTGTTGTTAGGATTATTTATGAGATGAAACAACATATTATAGGTTTTTTTTTATAATGCATTATGCATCCAATATAATGCCTTAAGAATACCCTTTTAATGTGTTATAAATACAGGCTTCATAAAAAATGTTATTCGATATTTATATTTCCTAGCACCTCAAAAGACTGATTTACCTGCATTCATTACACAGCTCTCTGTAATACTTGATTCTGATTGTTCAGTTGCAACATTTCAAGGTGTGTTATTCACTGATAACAACATTCATCATTAGCAACGCCAAATAACATACCACTCATCTGGTGTTTCTTTCACATCTCTCATATTACACCACTGTGGTCTCTAGTTTCATTCAATCACAACTGCTATCATCTTGTGCCTCAGTTATAAACTGTATTTACTGTCAAATGAACCCTGAGGACTTCAATATTAATAGTAGGTCTGTGGTAATTGTTGAAGTGTTCGTCTTGTTACTAGAATAACTGCTTTGTGCACTGCAATGGATTTCAGAAAATTAACATGTACTGTACGTTTTTAAAACACTGCCTTCTCAAATGACATGTCCACATCTTTATTTATGTGGTGAAAAGCTGTGTAAATCGTGATATGACTGTACATTACACATTAAATGTAAGTCTTATCTGAACTTCATCTAGACTCAAAGCTGTTTTAGGAACTGTTTTCTTAGTGGAAGATTTTCATTTGAAACTTCAATTAATAAATCTATATTTTTTTCTGATATAACAACCAGCTGGATGTACATGTTTCCTTATTTGCTGAATAGAGTGTTAATTTTAGACTTCATTTACAGTCCAGTTATGAGCTTCATACTGATTCATGTTCAGATTTAAATCCTAACCTGAGTATCTGCAGTGAACACTGTACATTTCCCAGTAGACTGGAGATTTGAGTCACTCCAGAGTCTCCGAGTTTATTTCCACTCAGATCCAGCTCGATCAGGTTTGAAGGATTTGAATTGAATGCTGATACCAGAACAGAACAACTTTCTTCAGTAATACAGACAGAATTAAACCTATAAAAGAGAAAACAATTATAAACGTGATGTAATATAAAATTATAATATCAGTTTTGCATTAGTTAGCCTGTTTTACACTTTGACTAAATTACTTACTTCAGTTTTTTCAGTCTACACTGTTCATTCTTAAACAGAGTTGAGAAGATCTTCATTCCCGAGTCTCTGAGTTTAGTTCCTCTCAGATTCAGTTCTGTCAGATTTGAAGGGTTTGAATTTAAAGCTTCAGTCAGAACACGACAATCTTCTTCTGTGATATCACTGTTATTCAGACTGCATTGAAAGAAAAAGATTTGCTTGATAATGACATTACAAAAGCATTATTATTATTTTTATTATTATATTATTATATTGTTATGTATACATAAAACACACCCAGCAGCAAGTCCACAAGTATTAAAAGGAGTAATCATAACGATAAAACTTACATCAGTGTGTTGAGTTTACAGTGTTTATCCTGCAGTAGAGCAGAGATCTGATTCACTCGCAGCTTACATTCACTCAGATTCAGTTTTCTCAGGAGTAATGGGTTTTTACCCACAATTCCTTTCACATACTGACAGGCTTCATCTGCAGTAGGACCCAAAAACCTGCAAAAAAAAAAGACAAAAACAATAGTTTCATCTACTACACAAACTCAAGCCCATGTGATGCTTGTGGTGTTTTTTCCATCAATATTTTAATTTATTCAGTGAACAAATTCTGTTGTTCAGCACATTTTTCACCAAAAAATAATGCCATATGTATCAGTATAAATTATATATTTTTTTTATTACATTTTAAAAGATGGATTAAAAAAAAATCATTTCATTAAACATCCTTTTCGATTACATTTTTATATTAAATCATAACACACAGAATACATAAAAAGGGAAAACTGAGTTTGATTGGAGCCCTGAATTAGAAAGTATCCTACTTTGTGGAGTTGACCTTTTAAAACCAACAACGACAACAAAAGCTATATTTACATTTATTCTCAGTCTAACAAATGTGTTTAATACATTTCCTTCCTCATTAATAGCATTAAATAAATGTGACTGGTGCTGGCAAAATAAGCCGGAATGAGACATTTTTCAAAAATTTCTTCTCCATTTAAATAACTTTAAATTAAAATATGACTTGTTGGAATCTGACAAAAAAATGACTGATGCAAATAAACAGTAGATTAATCAAGAGCAGTGAGTGATATCGTCTTTCCTTTTAATGAATGATTAACAATGAGACAGATCTACAGTATCAGACATAACGTCTGTATGAATCTCGACAAGACACATTTCACAATAATGTACTTTATAGGGAGATCGCACGCTCTGGGAGAGGTGCTTTGCAAATATGAGTCACTGATCGTTTTGTTTTCATCTGCATGAGTTTGAAAATCATATTTCTTTAAATCTTATTTTTTCAGCGAGAATTCTGCGCTTTACAACAACAGACAAACAACTTATGAGAAGCAGAAGAGCAGAGAAAAAGGTCCTTCTCTCAGAAAACATACAAATAAAGATCATTTTAGATGTTTCAAATCTGAAAGTGTTTCAAATGTCAAATTCAGATGTGTTCAAATTAGACGAAAACTGACATTTTTCACTTCTTTTGCCTGTAGCTCAAAATTAGACCGTGCGCAGTCCAACTCACTTTGCCAGCACAGGTCACAAATATTGTCATAAATATTGATATTGAATAATTTAAAAATATAACCCAGTTCCATTCAATAGACTGAATTAGTAAAATCAATTTTCTATGAAAAAATAGGCTTTAAAAGGCTTTATGAAAAATAATTTATTTAGTATTATTTCACCACATCTCACCTCAGTGTCTTCAGTTGACAGTTTGGATCCTGTAGTAAATCACTGAGCTCCTTCACTCCTGATTGTCCAGGATCATTTCCTGTGAGATCCAGCTCTATCAGGTGTGAAGGGTTTGATCTCAGAGCTGAAGCCAGAGCTTTATAACCTTCTTCAGTGATACTGCAGTCTGAGAGTCTAGAGAAAATAAAAACATGAATTAAAAGTAAATACATAGAGTGCACAATCACAATTGTCATTTCAGTTGCATGAAAAACAACAACAACAAAGAAAAACAGTTTTTCAAACTGGGAATACATTTTAATCAGAAAGTGAGCAAATAACATCCCGATCACTGAAGCCATCAAAGACTAGCATGAGTTCTGTCCGCTTAAACTCCCATTAAAATCAAATCTATACTTTAAGATGATGAGTGAGTGCGTGCCATAAACTGAACAAAAGTCTGACATTTTCTCTAATCTAAACACCTTTGGATTTGGCACTACATATATCTGCTCAACACAAACGTGTGATTGGTTAAAATTCTACACGCTTTTTATACAACATGCGTAAAAAGAAAATCTGATGTAACATCAGCAGATCTAAATTAAATTGTGAATTTGGGGAGAATGTTTGCTTATTTTAGTGCCATTTTTTGGCCCAAGTCTCCATTAAATTCCAACCCTACTTGGGTTATGTACAGTATAAGAAAGAAACTTAAGAAAGTAGCAGACTGATTTTGACATTTTGTGTTTTTAAATTTCATCCTTAACCTAGGAAAAATATAATTGTGAATAAATGTAATAGTTAATTTATTTATTTTATCACTGTGATAAGAGACAACACTTGTTAAAAATACACAAATGTGTTCTCAATGCACAGTTAGTGAATGAAAACCACTGTCTACAACAAAAACAACAAAGTATTATTCAATTATTTCCATTACTGGAGGTGAACTGATTAAAATCTAGATATAAATACATACGTATACATATGCTGAATGATGGTGAAATGTACTCACTTGAGTATCTTCAGTTCACACACAGGATTCTTCAGTCCCTCACAGATCACTTTGACTCCTGAGTCCAGCAGACGACTGTTGTTCAGGTTCATCTCTTTCAGGATGGTTTTGGAGGAGAGAACAGTAGCTAGAACTGAACAGCTTTTCTCTGTCAGCTCACAATTATTCAGCCTGAACACAAAAACAGAATCATTTATTTTTCAGCACATATTCTTCAAACAACAAATTCATCATATTTGCTCACAGATACAGAATGTCTGAAAGTCTAATAATGACGAAACAGAAGATATAACGTATAAACTCTTCTTCACTCACTTCATTTTCTCCAGTTTGCTGTGAGAGTCCATCAAAAGAGCAGAGAGCTTCTCTCCATCCAGATCTCCTAATTTATCTTCACTCAGATCCAGTTCTGTCAGTAATAATGGACTTGTGCCCAGAACTTTAGTGAGGTACTCACACGCTTCCTGTGCAGCAGGACTTTTCAAAAACCTGCAGGAAACGATTACAGATTAGATAATAGTCCAACTGTATGCCTTTAGGAGCTCCTGTTCTAAACGAATCTCTAAACAGAGCAGAATAATAACTTCAAACATCGGTCTGAATGAATTAAACTATTGCCATTTTCATGTATAAGCAAACACCTGTAACAGAAAGTACAGAAATGTATTTCCACTTATTACTTCTTTACACATAAACAGAAAACATAAAACAGCATATCTTTAATTACAGCAGATGATCAAAATAAATCCAATAATAATACTATGAAAATGATAATGTGATATAATTTGTCTAAACACATGACACCAGTTGACAAATACACTAAATCATCATCAGATATTCTCTTGTGAACACAAATATAGCAAAACTACTTATCTGTGAAAATATTAGTGTAAAATCTATTATCAGTGCTATAATAATAACTGAATTCTCCCAGTGATCAGTCAATAATATCTCATCACCTAAATATTGTGCACCTCTGCTCCAGTTTAGTATTAATGTAAAATGTGTGTAGAATGTGGTTGAAGTTACAGTTATGATGATTGTCTCCAGTTTAATTGAGAACATATGTATTATTAAAAAAAATAAAATAATAATAAAAAATAGCACTGTTATTTATTTAATTTTACATTGTATTACAAAACACTGACAAAAACTGTTACAAAAAAATAAAAAAAAATCAGTGTTTTTTTTGAAATATCTGAAAGCTTTTATCACCTGACGGTCTTTAATGAACACTGTTTATCCTGTAGTAAATCACTGAGCTGCTTCACTCCTGATTGTCCAGGATCATTTCCTGTGAGATCCAGCTCTATCAGGTGTGAAGGATTTGATCTCAGAGCTGAAGCCAGAGCTTTATAACCTTCTTCAGTGATACTGCACTCTGAGAGTCTATAGAAAAATAAATACATAATAATAATTGTTATTATTTTCGGAGACATATATCATCACATCTCTAACGGGATTTATGAATGGCTTCTGAAAACCGAAATAGATAAATTATGAAAAAAATATTGTCATAAAGTGCAAAAGATGTATGCCAAAAATGTTTTTTATTTTAATATTGGCAAAAAGTAATAGTAATCAAATTCCATCATTAATAAATGCTGTCCTCAGTTTCTTTCAAACATGAATATGAGCCTCAGTCAGACTCTAAATTAGATAAAAGTACAGCTAAAATTGTGGCCTTCATTTCTACAGTTAAGCTAATTAAATAAACATTAATAAATGTATATAAACATACAGAAAAGTACATAAATGAAGATACATACTTCAGTTTCATGAATTTGCATTGAGGATTTTTCAACAGAAGAAAGATCTTCTCTATTCCTGAGTTTCCGAGTTTATTTCCACTCAGATCCAGCTCGATCAGGTTTGAAGGATTTGAATCAAACGCTGAAATCAGAGCAGCACAACCTTCTGCTGTGATACTGCTATTCTTCAACCTGCAGAGAAAGACATGAAACTAATAAGAGTAACAGAAAGATACATTTAAATAATAGTTTAATTAATCTCAGTCCCTAAATATTTTACAGAACAACAATAACAGAGTTTCATTAGGCTGTAAAAATATAACATCAACATTTTGTGTAAAGCATTATAAACCATGTGAAATACTCACATCAGTGTGTTGAGTGTACAGTGTTTATCCTGCAGTAGAGCAGAGATCTGATTCACTCCTGTGTCTCCTAGTTTACATTCACTCAGATCCAGTTCTCTCAGGAGTAACGGGTTTTTAATGTGAAGAACTTCAGTCAGATATTTACAGGCTTCTTCTGCAGCTGGACCCAAAAACCTGATGTATGAAATAATTTAAATTTCTAAATAAACTTGATCTAATGAAAAATTGATTCTACATGATAAATGCATTTAATATTCTTGAAATTATATTTATATAAATTATTTGCATGCATGTAATTTATTTTGTATTATTTCATCATATCTCACCTCAGTGTCTTCAGTTGACAGTTTGGATCCTGTAGTAAATCAGTGAGCTCCTTCACTCCTGATTGTCCAGGATCATTTCCTGTGAGATCCAGCTCTATCAGGTGTGAAGGGTTTGATCTCAGAGCTGAAGCCAGAGCTTTATAACCTTCTTCAGTGATACTGCAGTCTGAAAGTCTGGTTTAATATAAAAATAAAGGTTTATAATAATAATAATAATAATAATAATAATAATAATAATAATAATAATAATAATAATCACTTACAGTTTTATAGTCAAATAATTTTATGTCATAAAATAATCAAATGTACTTTCTCTTATAAGTTAAGAAAAATGCATCATATGACAAAGGCATGTTTTTCATGTTTATTCCTGTTTCCTGTGTTTTCAGCAGTGTTGGGGTAGTTACTAAAAAAATTTAATTAGTTACTAGTTACTTCTGTAAATCGTAATGAGATTACTTTAGTAGTTACTGCATTTGAAAAGTAACTTCACTACTTATTACTTTATTTTTTTCCAAATTCCGTTTTCCGTTTTAATTTTTCTGGATTCCATTTTTTTCTGTTTTATTTTTTTCTCAACTCCTTTTTAATGGTTAAATTTAATTGCATTAATCAAAAAGCATGTCTAATTAATTTAAATCATAACACTTATACATTTATAAAAAATTACATTTTTAGGGCCCTATGAAATGTAAATGAAAATGAAATCTTTTCTTCAGCATATGTTTGATTTTTTTTAGCATGTGTAATTATTTAAATGCATAAAAACAAATTTATGTATTAAATTTTTCTTAAAATAGCCTTATTAAATGTTTTTTTTTTTTTTCTCAGAAATTCTGTTGTGTATTTACATTTTTCTGGTTATCAAATGAAGGCATAAACCATTCATTTAGATTTTCTTTTAAATATTGAAAATTATGCAAACTAAATTTTTTGGTAAACAAAGGGGATTTACTATTAAAAATAAAACATGGAAGAAATGTTAAGCAGGAGATGCTTTAAAGCACGAAAAAGAGAGGTTTTCCCAATAACAGCTGGAAACAAAGCAGCGCTGAGCTCACAAACGCTGCTTTATCAGGCATATAACATGCAAGTCTTCCTTCTGAAATACAGTGATATAAAAACACCTGTGTCTCGTTTTGATATTTAAACATATAAATGTAAGGAATTATTATTATTATTAAACGTGCAGTACGTGCTCATGTTTATTCAACAAAGCCTTTTGGAAAGTTGTTTAGTTTTAAAATTGTGGCGAGTCTCCACACATAAATAAATGTATGGAAAAAACATCACACATCACAAGTACCTGAGCCCAACTTCAGTCTACTCATCACCTTAACTTTAACTGCGTTTGTAGAAGGCACCACAGCCAGACCGATATACACAACACAGACCGGAAGTTAACTTAGGTCCAGGAGCGTGCGCCTGATGAAACCGTCTATAAGATGACATTTCAGCACTTGACAAACGGAGAGATGCTTTCTACGTAGCACTTGAAGCACTGCTGTGCGATTGCTTTACATGCAATGTTGGGAAACGCATGTCAAACAATAACGAACGATCGTAAAATTACTCGTAGAAAACACTCTTAAGCGCTAAGATCAATCGTTATCGGGAAACCCAGCCCAGAACTTTACACACAGGCAAACACGGCATGTGTAATGCAGGAAAGCGCATTCCTATAGTCTAGTAAAGTAGGGTAGTTACCAATATTATTAGTGTAATGCGTTACTTTACTTCGTTACCCAAAAATGTAATATAATTACTGTAATCCGTTACTTTGTAACTCGTTACCCCCAACACTGGTTTTCAGTAATTTTTACTTTGATCAAAAGATTGTTATTGTGTTCCTGTAGCTCAAGTGGTAGAGCACTGCCCTCCAAGGTTGGGGGTTCAATTCCCCAGGAACACATGATATGTAAAAATTGATAGCCTTAATAAGTCGCTTTTGGATAAAAGCGTCTGCTAAATGCATACATTTAATTATTTATTTTTAATTTAATGTTATGGTTAAAATAAAACAATGATTCTCTGAGCTCACCTTAGTTTCTTGAGTGTGCAGTTTTTATCTTCTAATCCGTTCTGGAGTTTCTTTATTCCTGAATCCTGCAGATTATTGTTGCTCATGTCAAGTTCTTTCAGACTCGATTTTGATTTCAGGACTGTAGCGAGAGCTGAACAGCTTTCCTCTGTTAGACCACACTTATGCAGACTAAAATGAAGAACAGGAGAGAGAATTTATAAATACGAAATATCTGGTGCCAACATTCAGTCTCTTGAGAAATAAATCACTGGGCAATACTGTTTTGTCACCTGATTCAAGATCAATCTACAATAATAAATGAAAACGACACTCACTGAAGAGCTTGAAAACTGAAAATGTATTAATCAAGTACATAAATTATGTGAAATACTCACATCAGTGTGTTGAGTTTACAGTGTTTATCCTGCAGTAGAGCAGAGATCTGATTCACTCCTGTGTCTCCTAGTTTATGTTCACTCAGATCCAGTTCTCTCAGGAGTAATGGGTTTTTAATGTGAAGAACTTCGGTCAGATATTTACAGGCTTTATCTGCAGCTGGACCCAAAAACCTGGACACAGGAGAAGTACACTGATATTAACTGTTATATGATGATTATTTGCAATCTTGTTTTAAAGGGTCTTTAGTCATTTCAGAGCTTTTATAAATGTCTTTTTTGATGGTTTAATTCTCTTCCAGCTACATTTTCCTATTTTAATAACACTTACCTCAGGGTTTTCAGTTTTTTGGATGAAAACCACCCTCCCTTTTGTAAATCACTGAGTTCCTTCACTCCTGTTTGTCCAGGATCATTTTCTGTCAGATCCAGCTCTATCAGGTGTGAAGGGTTTGATCTCAGAGCTGAAGCCAGAGCTTTATAACCTTCTTCTGTGATACCACAGTCTGAAAGTCTGCAAAACATAAAAGCTTAAATTTAAATAAATGTTAACATTTAAATTTAACATTGTGTTTCAAGTTAATTAATTGCTGTACAATAGGCTGAGTCACAATTTATAACTAGACACACCAGAGCTGAATACATTATCAGATATGATAAACAAAAAACAGACATGTAAGCAAACCACATCAGTTTTTATGGACTATAGACCATGTCTTCACTTTCCATCTGGGAGAAAACTCTCTCAACCACTGAGTCAGAATAACATCTTTGGAGTTTGTCACTGTTCAAACCTGCAGAACTTGATTGTAATTCCAACACCATCAAACATTCGAACCATCAAGACTTTCATCCAAGGCTGCATCCAGACACTCATTTAATTACCAAGGCAATGCAGGTATCATAAATTAAACTAAATGGAACAGAGGTTTAGAATATGCTGTAGACCCATCTACAGAAAACAGTGTTGATGGATTCACTCACTAAACTGACTCCTTATCATTGCTCCATCCCCAGTTTCTCTAATGGTTTCATTCATTCAGTCTCATGTGCCCCTCCTCATGTATGTATTAATGTATATTTGTTTGCTTACACTAGTTGTGTGTTAGTGTTTAATTAACAAAAATATTGTGCACAAATTACATAGGTTTCTGACTGTCACTGCTTTCGGATAATGTCCCTTTTACAAGCCGATCTTGTTACATGCTCTACTGCATTAGTTCTTGAAAGAAAGCTATTTTCCGTGGCCACAAAAATAATTTTTTAGAGTTGATATGAAATAACACTGAATGGTTGCTGGACGAACAGATTAGTTGATGGTAATAATAATTCTGCTACAATTACTACTGAAAGCTGATATAAATAACTATTTAATTATACTTTATTCTAATTATTTGATACATTTATTTTATTTTATTGCTAATTGTGTCATTTTTTTGTTACATTCAACAAAACATTCTTTAAGTTTAAATTTTACCTAGAGATATTACCACTGTTATGAGAGAAAAATATATATATTTAAAATATATACCTCTGGAAGCAACCAGATTCAATAAATATATAATGTTAAGTGTAGGCAATGTTGAAATGCACTCACTTTAATATCTCTAGCTTAGATTTCTTCAGTCCCTCACAGATCACTTTGACTCCTGAGTCCAGCAGACGGCTGTTGTTCAGGTTCATCTCTTTCAGGATGGTTTTGGAGGAGAGAACAGTAGCTAGAACTGAACAGCTTTTCTCTGTCAGCCTACAATTATTCAGCCTAAACACAAAAACAGCATTATTTATTATTCAGCACATATTCAGCACATAAGAGATCAGCAGCTTTTCATATCTGATCACACGTGACTGACAGTACTTTATACTGAACAAAATAAAAGTTATAAATCATGTTCACTCACTTCATTGTCTCCAGTTTGCTATGAGAGTCCATCAAAAGAGCAGAGAGTTTCTCTCCATCCAGATCTCCTAATTTATCTTCACTCAGGTCCAGTTCCGTTAGTACTAATGGATTTGTACCAAGAACTTGACTCAGATAGTCACACGCTTCCTGTGCAGCTGAACTTTTCAAAAACCTACAGGAAGCAGAACATTTGGAAACTTTAAATTAGATAATTTTGTTAGAATTTTAAGTATTTTGCAGCTCCCATCCTCCTTATGGGTCCAGTGTAGTACTAAAGTAAAGTAAAGAGTAGAATGTGTTAGTCATAATTGTGATAAATATTACCAGTTTTGCTTGATAGCAATTCAGTAAATCATGTCATTCTAATTCTGCATTAGCTTTATTTGTCACATTTAACTAGTTGCACACATCTGAATATGTCTTTGTCTTATTTCGAAAAACTGAAAGGCTTTTATTACCTGACAGTCTTTAATTTACAGCATCCACCTCTCAGTAAATCAATGAGACCCTGCACTCCTGATTGTCCAGGATCATTTCCTGTGAGATCCACCTCTATCAGGTTTGAGTTTGACTTCAGAGATGAAGTCAGAGTTTTATAACCTTCTTCAGTGATACTGCAGTCTGAAAGTCTAAATATACATTAAAAAGCTGTTAAGTACTACACCCAATGCATTAATAGCACCTGCTTCATTTGAGTTTCATACAATAGCTAAAGTTCTCTTTAAACACAGTTAAAAAATTATAATTTTAGCTTCCATAGCCATCTTATTTTATTTTTTATTTTTTTTCAATTAATCTAATCAATTGGACATTTATAAATGTATACTATCATGCAGAAATGTCGATGAATAAAAATACACACTTCAGTTTCTTCAAGCTACATTGTGGATTTCTCAACAAAATACAGATCTTCTTGATCCCAGTGTTTCCTAGTTTATTTCCACTCAGATCCAGCTCTATCAGGTTTGAGGGATTTGAAATAAACACTGAAGTCAGAGCAGCAAAACCTTTTTCTGTAATTCTGTTGTTATTCAGCCTGCAGAGAAAGAAAACAAAGACAGGAAAAATTATTTGGAATATTTTAGCCACAACACACAACTTCATTAAGGTTTTTGCTGTGATATGCAATATCAGCTGTTAGACCTTTAATTAAGATGTGTGTGCCTTTCCAAATCATACCCATTCAATTGAATTTGCCACAGGTTAACTTCACTAAACGTGTAGTAACATCTATAAGCAATATGAATACTCCTGAGCTAAATGTCAACTGTCCCAGATAAGGGTATGAGTACTTATGCAATGGAATCAACTAATTTATTTTATTTTAATAAATTCGCTAAGATGTTAAAAACCTATTTTTTTTTTTTTTTTTTTTTTGCTTTACCATTATGTTGTATGGAGTGTAGATTGATGTGGAAAAAAAGGAAATTTAATCCAGTTTAACATAAGGCAGCAACATAAAAAAATTAAGTAAATTAATTAAGTACTGTAAGTAAAAACTTCTTAAGCAATTAAGTAAATAAGTAAACAATCCGTGATAAAAACAAAATCAAATTACAAGCAATAAGACAAATAAACATACCAGAACAAAGACGCAAATTATTATTAGTTTTTTTCATGTAGCCAATTATTCAAGTACAAAACACTACAAAAAAATGGAGTCATTAAATATGAAATAAAATAAAACTGCAGGGACTGAATAAATTAAATATGCTACAAATGTTTTTCAGTCAAGAGCAGCAGGTATATTAGGTTGCTGTCACTTTAACACTGAATGCACAGATTTAATTTATTGATACACATCTGATTTTCTCCCAACTGTTTATGCTCACTTTAGACATATTTGACTGTTTTTACCTGAATACACGCCAAGTCAGGCATTTTGATACATAGTGTGTAATATGTAAATATAGTGCATTATATTGTACATGCATACAGGGCCAACTGAAAGCTTGTGAATAGAGAATGCAGTTCTCTAGCACAGTTTATTGTGCTTTTAATAAATTAACAAGCATGTTGCAATCTTCATTTTCTCGTTGTGAAAAAAGTGAAAATCTCTTTTACTCATTTCTCTGTGAATATTGCATGGTCCGACCTTATTCATTTCTAAATGAGCAACTATAAACATGTTTTAAAATAAGCGTGTTAAACGCCTCACATTTCTATGCAGGAGTGAAATGCTAAGCAGATGCATTTATGTAACTGTGTTTATACAGCTGCAGCAACATTCAATCTAATGTTTGTGATTGTTGTGAGAACACACCAACAAGTTTGTCACAGTGTCTGGGTTGTGTTCCCTGGGTGTCCACTAGATGTCCTCTTTTCCCACGGTGTCTGTCACTTCATTAATCACTTTCCTCACGTCCCTGCTTAATTATTGCACCCAGCTGTCACTAATTACTAATCATCACACTCTGTCAGGTTCCCATTAGCGTTTGCCTCTCCTTGTGTATTTAACCCGGTCTGTCTTAGTATGTGTCACAGAGTCTTTGTTTATTCACGTCCGTCTCTAGTCGTGCACTTGTCTTGTGTCCTAGTCTGTTTATGTTTTGGATTGACGTTTTGGTTTTGACCCCTGCCTGGACTGTTTCTCTTTTGGATTTACCCTAAATAAACGACATACTTGGTTCTCTCACCGTGTTTCCTTGTATCCCGGCCGTGACAGAAGGACTCTGTCACACAGAGAACCAGCGGTATGTCTGCTTATGTCTCCTCCCCAGCCACAGAGCGGGAGAGGAATGGATTTGAGGGAACTCGCCTGGTGGTTTTCCAGGGGACCAGGGGAGGTCGCAGAGGAGGGAGTGGTCGAGAGGAGATTCAGCACCGCTCTCAACCATGGCCTCCCTTCGACCCGGGGCTCGTGTGGGATGGATCAGAGCCACCATCTCAACATGGCGGACGGAGAGGAGAGAGGAAGCGCACGTCCGCCACGGTGGTGCCACTGCCCATGATAACCACTAGTTCAGCACCACGAGGCAGGATGGACGCCAACACAGCACCACAAAACAAGGTGATCACCAGTACAGCGCCACGGTGCAAGAAGGCCGCCAGCTCAGTGCCAACGCCCAAGATGGCTGCTGACTCATTCTTGGATTATTTCACTACGCTATCAAAGATCTTAGAGATTCCCAAGAGTGTTCATGTCACAGCTGCTGAGCCAGCGCCACAGCCCAAGATGGTCGCCAGCCCAGCACCACAGCACAAGATGGCCGCCAATCCAGCACCACCACACAAGATGGCCGCCAGCCCAGCACTACAGCACAAAATGGCCGCTAACCCGGTGTGGTGAGAAATCCAGTCCCCCCGCGAAATCGAGTCCGCTTAGGACCAAGGCGGTAGCTGTTTTAAATGCCTGATCAAAAGTTGTTATCGCGATAACTTGTTGCATGGCTAATCGGAGCTGCGGTAGCTTGTTGTTTCAAGCAAAAATAATTTAATAAAAGCAACATACAGAATGTAATTGATCAAAATGTTTTTTTAAATGTCATAAAACTAGCAGCATCTCATAAATAATGCATTGTAATTAGTTTTAATATTCGGTTACTAGAACGCCTCAGCACAGCTTTTGAATATATTTTCCAGTTCTAAAATAATAATAATAAAAATTCAGTTGTGATGACTAAAACACGTTTAGCCCACATATTCAGAAGATTGTGGGATAGTTGAAAGATAATTATTAATAAAACGAACCTATATATATATATATATATATATATATATATATATATATATATATATATATATATATAGATAGATAGATAGATAGATAGATAGATAGATAGATAGATACACACACACACACACACTTTGATTTTTATTTATTTTGACTTACTACCTAATTCATGTAATTTTTTACATTATTTTCAATATTGTAATAAGTATACTTATGTTGTTATATATGGTTTTGCTTACAAGCAGTTCATGTATTGCAATTGCTGATTGTATATTATTTAAGAAGCTATTGTTTTCAAAGAAAATCATACAGCAATTATCACATTATGATGACGAAATTACAATTGTAATTGACTTTAACTCATATAACACAGTACATAAAATAGTACAACAGTTACTTGTACTATTACAAATCAGTAATAGTAAGGCAATAATGGCTGTTTGTGCACTGAAAGTAACTAAAAATGCAGCTAGTTTATAATTGTTAATTATAACTTGCAATTATAATATAATTCCACACAATTTTTTTACATTTAAATGTTCAAGCAATATGCACACTATCAATGTAAGACATTTATACATTTTTCAAAATGCATAACATTTTCAAATGATTTTTACAGAAAGACATACTATTGTGTCTATGTGGTCAAAAACACCCTCACTGTTTTAATAGTTGGTGTTAAATGCATTAGTCGTCATACATACAGCAAGCAAGCCAAAGGCAACAGGGGTTAATTAAGAAAAAACTGTAAGATGTCGATACTGGAGTAAAAAAAACCTTTGGAGAAACCAGACTAACCAAAAACACTGGGGACCAGTTCTCCTCTGTATATTCAGTCTGAACATTTGGTACAATATCATTGGTAGTTAACAGCGTTACTGCATTGATTCAGCTGTAAGGTTAGAGGTTAAACGTGCCATGTACAGGCAGCAACATTGTTTTCTCTGTGGCCCAGGTGAGGCATGCAGTGGGAGTGAAGAGTGCTAAGGTGCAGTCATCCATTCATAAATTCTTGCTGTTTTGCTGAAACTGGAAACAGTTCATCCTATGTGAAGTCCATTGTGGAAGATTGGGGAATCCTCAGTCTCAACGTAACCCGAGAGCGTCTGGGACAGAGCTTCTGTGGTAAAGAAAAATATAAAAATTGTTTAGGAACTGTAATATAATAAAAAAAAAAAAAAATCCTCTCTGCCTTTGTAATATACAGTATGCTGGAAGACTTTCTTGACATCATACAGAACGGGTTCAGAATACAACAGAAGCAGGAAACATCAAAAATCACTGTTAACCGTATAGAGCATCGGTTTACAATTCTTGCAAAAATCAAGTTATGATTTATGTGTATGTTGTTATAAAAACAATCAAACAGACATAAATGTAATCTGTTAAACTCAGTCTATTTTGCATTCAAACATTGCTTTAAATAAAGAGACAGGTGATTTATTTGAGCAGAGCTTGTTTTCTGCCTCCACTATTTGGAAAGTCTAATACGAAAATACTAATAAATATATATATACTATTTTATATTAAACAAAACAACTGCTGCAATCTCCTTATGATTTATTGTGCCTTAATTTACTATTAATTTCATTCATAATTATTCACTTACTGAACGCTATTATAAAAGTATATACGTTTGTTTATGTTAAATAAAAGATAAACATGAGAAAAGAGTCGTATCTTCCCTTAAAATGCATCTTGAACAATCGGGTCCCACCTAGCGAGGACCCCTAAGATGGCGGCCATCGCGATGCCTGTGCGCAAGTCGCAACGGATGCACTTGTCATGAAGGACACAAGACAGGTAGTAATTCACAATAAAAATCTTCGTGTGATTTGTGCACGAGTATGACAGAACTAGAGGTGTGCTTAAACCCGTCCTGCACACGCATGCATTTGGGTGTGGAGGGGAGGGGCGATTAATGATTTGAGCAGATTTTCTTATTAACTACCAATATTATCCACTGTCCTTGTGCAGTAATATGACACTGCCAATACACACACAAATAATAGTAGTAACGTTAGTAGTGATAATAATAATTAATCATCTTACGGGTCCTCGCTAGGTGGGACCCGATTGTTCAAGCCTTTTTCTCGCGATCTTTGACGATGAGGTCTGTATTCATTGTTCAGGCGTTTTATCGACTCCATCTGCTATTTTTTCCACATATGAACGTATTTTGCTGGTAGTTAATACGATCTCAAATCTGACAAAGATTTTTAGTGTACATTAGTAACTGTCTCGTGTCCTTCGTTCGGGACAAGTGCCTCCGTTGCATCCTGCGCACAGGCATCGCGACGGCCGCCATCTTAGGGGTCCTCGCTAGGTGGGACCCGATTGTTCAAGATGCATTTCTATGATTTTAAGTGAAGATACGACTCTTTTCTCATGTTTATCTTTTATTTAACATAAACAAACACATATACTTTCATAATACCGTTCAGTAAGTGAATAATTATGAATGAAATTAATAGTAAATTAAGGCACAATAAATCAAAAGGAGATTTTCATTGCAGCAGTTTGTTTCATAGAAAATAGGATATATATATATATATTAGACTTTCCAAATAGTGGAGGCAGAAAACAAGCTCTGCTCAAATAAATCACCTGTCTCTTTATTTAAAGCAATGTTTGAATGCAAAATAGACTGAGTTTAACAGATTACATTTATGTCTGTTTGATTGTTTTTATAACAACATACACATAAATCATAACTTGATTTTTGCAAGAATTGTAAACAGATGCTCTATACGGTTAACAGTGATTTTTGATGTTTCCTGCTTCTGTTGTATTCTGAACCCGTTCTGTATGATGTCAAGAAAGTCTTCCAGCATACTGTATATTACAAAGGCAGAGAGGATTTTTTTTATTATTATTATATTACAGTTCCTAAACAATTTTTATATTTTTCTTTACCACAGAAGCTCTGTCCCAGACACTTTTGAGTTACGTTGAGACTGAGGATTCCCCAATCTTCCACAATGGACTTCACATAGGATGAACTGTTTCCAGTTTCAGCAAAACAGCAAGAATTTATGAATGGATGACTGCACCTTAGCACTCTTCACTCCCACTGCATGCCTCACCTGGGCCACAGAGAAAACAATGTTGCTGCCTGTACATGGCACGTTTAACCTCTAACCTTACAGCTGAATCAATGCAGTAACACTGTTAACTACCAATGATATTGTACCAAATGTTCAGACTGAATATACAGAGGAGAACTGGTCCCCAGTGTTTTTGGTTAGTCTGGTTTCTCCAAAGGTTTTTTTTACTCCAGTATCGACATCTTACAGTTTTTTCTTAATTAACCCCTGTTGCCTTTGGCTTGCTTGCTGTATGTATGACGACTAATGCATTTAACACCAACTATTAAAACAGTGAGGGTGTTTTTGACAACATAGACACAATAGTATGTCTTTCTGTAAAGATTCTTTGAAAATGTTATGCATTTTGAAAAATGTATAAATGTCTTACATAGATAGTGTGCATATTCCTTGAACATTTATATGTAAAAAAAAAAAAAACAGTAGAATCATTATATTATAATTGCAAATTATAATTATATAGCAATTATTGCTATCTATATAAACTATCTAGCTGTATTTTTAGTTACTTTCAGTGCACAAACAACCATTATTCACTTACTATACTTAATGGTATAAATATAATAGGCATACTGACATACTTCATGTAAAATTAATATAACATTCATTTTACATAAAATAATAATATATATGTATATAATACAACAATAACACGGTTCTGCACAAACAATTGCGATTTTATATCATTTAGATTAACAATATAAATTTACACACACACATCGAGTAGCTGTATGCTATGCTGATACGCGAGTAACAAAAAAAAAAAAAAAACGAGAAATGTTTGATTTCACAACCTAAAGCGCGTCGGCTATATACTAGCATATGAAACATGTAATTTAAAGTACATAAATGGTCATTATAGCAAAGTTCAAACGACAAAAATAAAAACGCTATTTAGCAGGAATTGTAATCAGGCGCTAAAAAATAATACCCATTAATTGTTCGTTGAGCCAATGGGATCACTCGGGGTCCTAAGCGGACTCGATTTCTCGGGCGGACTCGATTTCTCATGACACCGGCGCCAAGGCCCAAGATGGCCGCTCGTCCAGAGTCAAGGCCCAAGATGGCCGCTCGTCCAGAGTCATGGCCCAAGATGGCCGCCAATCCAGCGCCACAGCACAAGATGGCTGCCAGCCCAGTGCCACAGTGCAAGATGGCCACTCACCCAGCGCCAATGCCCAAGTTGGCCACCAGTCCAGAACCACGGTCCAAGATGGCCGCCCGTCCCGAGTCATGGCCCAAGATGGCCGTCAATCCAGCGCCACAGCACAAGATGGCTGCCAGCCCAGTGCCACAGCACCAGATGGCCACCTGTCCAGAGTCATGGCCCAAGATGGCTGCTTGCCCAACGCCGCTGCACAGGATGACAGTCACAGCTGACCCTCTGGAGTCGAGTCAGGTTCCAGTGGACTCTCCAGAGTCAAGTCAGGTTCCAGTGGACTCTCCAGAGTCGAGTCAGGTTCCAGTTGACCCTCCAGAGTCGAGTCAGGTTCCAGTGAACTCCCCAGAGTCGAGTCAGGTTCCAGTGAACTCCCCAGAGTCGAGTCAGGTTCCTGTTGACCCCCCAGAGTCGAGTCAGGTTCCTGTTGACCCCCCAGAGTCGAGTCAGGTTCCTGTTGACCCCCCAGAGTCGAGTCAGGTTCCTGTTGACCCCCCAGAGTCAAGTCAGGTGTTCGTGGACCTTCCAGAGTCAGGGCTAGTCACCGATGACCTTCCAGAGTCAGGGCTAGCCACCGATGACCTTCCAGGGTCAGGGCTAGTCACCGATGACCTTCCAGGGTCAGGGCTAGTCACCGATGACCTTCCAGGGTCAGGGCTAGTCACCGCTGACCTTCCAGGGTCAGGGCTAGTCACCGCTGACCTTCCAGGGTCAGGGCTAGTCACCGCTGACCTTCCAGGGTCAGGGCTAGTCACCGCTGACCTTCCAGAGTCAAGTCACTGGTGATCTTCAAGGACTGAGTCAAGTCACCGGTGATCTTCATGAACAAAGGCAAGTCACCACTGATGTTCATGAACAAAGGCAAATCACCATTGATCTTCATGAGCAAATACAAGTCACCAATGATCTTCATGTACAAATACAAGTCACCAATGATCTTCATGTACAAATGCAAGTCACCAAGAATCTTCATGAGCAGTGTCGGGTCAGCACCAATCTTCTGGAGTCCAGTATGTACACCATGGGATTGCCAGAGTTTCATCCTCCCGTTGGTCCGACCACACGGTTGTGGTGGTCTTCTGCTCCGCCCTGGGGGCCTTCGGCCTCGACCACAAGGATGTGGTGGTCTTCTGCTCTGCCCTGGGGGGCATCCGTCTCGACCACATGGTTGTGGTGGTCTTCTGCTCCTCCCTGGGGAGCGTCCGCCCTGACCACACGGTTGTGGTGGTCTTCTGTTCCGCCCTAGTGGGCGCCACGTGATGTCCTTTTTCGACTTGTGTTTTGTGTTTCTTGTTTTCTGTTATGTTTTCTGTCTGTTCCCCTCAGTGAGCCTGGCCCTCCGTCCCTCCCCCTGGACCTCCTCCGGTCCTCCTCCCTCCTGGTCTCTCTGTTTTGTGTCTACACTTCTAGTATCGGTTCCCCATGATTTTTTTTTTTTTTCTGGCCCTCCGTCCCTCCCCCTGAGCCTCCACCTGTCCGCCTCCCTCCTGGTCTCTATGTTGTTTCTTGTCGTGGAGCGTCTGGGAGCCGCTCCGTAGAGGGGGGGTATTGTCACAGTGTCTGGGTTGTGTTCCCTGGGTGTCCACTAGATGTCCTCTTTTCCCACGGTGTCTGTCACTTCATTAATCACTTTCCTCACGTCCCTGCTTAATTATTGCACCCAGCTGTCACTAATTACTAATCATCACACTCTGTCAGTTTCCCATTAGCGTTTGCCTCTCCTTGTGTATTTAACCCGGTCTGTCTTAGTATGTGTCACAGAGTCCTTGTTTATTCACGTCCGTCTCTAGTCGTGCACTTGTCTTGTGTCCTAGTCTGTTTATGTTTTGGATTGATGTTTTGGTTTTGACCCCTGCCTGGACTGTTCCTCTTTTGGATTTACCCTAAATAAACGACATACCTGCACTTGGTTCTCTCACTGTGTTTCCTTGTATCCCGGCCGTGACAAAGTTAAAGTAATACATATACAGCAAACATATAACAAGTTTAAATGAAATAAGCATTTGTGTTTGTTTGCACTTTAACTGGGATTCACTATATTTAGCTGCTTAACCTCTGTCACGTTCATTCATTTTTATGGTTGATGTTTTCAAAAAACAAGATTTAATGTTTGTAGCTGTACGCAGTGTCTGAGTCCTAATGGCTTTCTATACAAATAAAAGTTTAAAAAAAAATTCAATGATAATTATCAAAATGTAACAAACTGTTATTCTGTTTTCAAGATACGTATACTGTTATTGTAAAGTGTAAAACAATGCACAATACTCACGTCAGTGTGTTGAATTTACAATGTCTATCCCGCAGTAGAGCAGAGATCTGATTAACTCGTGTGTCTCCTAGTTCATGTTCACTCAGATTCAGCTCTCTCAGGAGTAACGGGTTTTCACCCACAATTCCACTCACAAACTGACAGGCTTCATCTGCAGCAGCACCCAAAAACCTGCAGATGGGAAGATGGAAAAAAAAAAGGTATAACATTTTTTGCTTAGAAACCAAATAGTCTTTTTTAATAATATTCTAATATTAACCCTTTCACACATAAGTTTAAAATATTCTAGCTGAGCTTCCAGTGTGAGTTTAACACAACTGTTATTTTAGAATGTGTATTGTAGAATGTGTAGCTCTGTATGCGTAATGTATCGCATTTATTTAGTTTTCCCTTTTTTATTCAAAATATTCACAAACATGTTAACTATATTACGAAACGTCTGATATTCCAATTCTCAAATATGTGCAAGTAAATGTATTTGGTTATTTATTTAATGATCATCGTGGCGAGTGGGGAGTGGTTTAGTGGGGTTTGCAGTGGGAGGGAGCGGTCTGATACGAGCGGTGAGTAAGTTGGTCAAGCGCAGAATGACATTCAGAAGCTTCTAATTACAGCGATTGGCATGGGGAGACCCTTAAAATGGTCACTGTGACTCAGAAGTGGCAGAGAGAGACTGACTGAGGGCTTGTGGCCGAATGGATGGTGTCTGGACGAGAGTACAACCAAACGTGCTTTGAGTTTATGTTATTTAATGCGTGTGATCACACCTTTGCTTATAGTTTTGACGAACTGAATAAATATCCACGAGCCTGAGTCACTCCAGCTCCAACTTCTTCCTTTCCTTCTAAAACAAACTTTATTACAATCATATTAGTTGTTCTATAACGGGCGATGTGTTCCTCCATATTACTTTGTGAAAGACATGAAAATAAGTGTCACGGTTTGTAGTAATCACAAAAACGAAGATAATGATGATGAAGAAACAGTTGTATTTTTATTATAGCATTCAGTCCATAGAAGACACAGGTAACATCAAAAAAGCATTAACGTGGTCAGACCCACTGAATAGAAACTGAGAGAACTTAAGTACTGGTGAAAATGAACTGAACACAGCTGAGACAAATGACAAATCAATTAACAACCATGACGACAAACTCAGAAAAACGGTGCAAACTGAAAACAACGACATCCAAACTGAGTGTTAACATGTAAGTGGCTGGTGAACTGTGAGAAGAATAGAATTTTCTTTTATTGTAAAATAGAACTTTATTGTTACCTACATTATATTAATAAAACACATTAAAATATAGTTGAAAGGTTCATTATCGCTGATTCCATAGACGTTAATGTGTGTTTCACAAACTACTTTTTTTTTTTTTGCTAGAACTTACGTCTATCTAGATTAGATTAGATTAGATTCAACTTTATTGTCATTATGCAGAGTACAAGTACAGAGCTAATGAAATGCAGTTAGCATCTAACCAGAAGTGCAAGAATATAGTGTTTTATATAGATAAAAGTGCAGAGTAAGTGAAGCTATGATTTACAGAATGTACAGTGGGGTTGCTATATACAGTATTTAGCAGAGTATATACAGAATATAAATAGGAATGCAGTGTAGGATTGTATGTACATTATGAACAGCAGCAACGTGAGAACAGTGGTAATAAATACAGTTGGATGAGTGTGCAAAAGTATTGTTAAAATGAATTCTATGCAAAATAACAGTAGTGCAATTATATTTTTATAGAATAGTTTACTGTGCTTTGTACAGTAACAACTTAGTTTACAGTGCGATAACTAGAACAGTGTGCAGTCTGTGCAAAATATGAGTAGTGCAAATACATTTAAGTAAAGTACTTTGACCAGTGCAGAAAATAAAGTAGGTGCCGGTTAGATTGGTGGTGTGGCGTTCAGGAGGGTCTATGGCCTTGAGGAAGAAGCTCTTCCTGAGCCTGCTAGTCCGAGAGCGTAGGCTCCTGTAACGTCTGCCGGATGGAAGGAGAGTGAAAAGTCCATGGTTAGGGTGAGAGGCATCCTTGATGATGTTTCTTGCCCTGCCCAGACAGCGCTTGTGATAGATGTTCTCAATGGAAGTTAACAGGGTGCCGGTGATCCGTTGAGCAGTTTTCACCACTCGCTGGAGTGCTTTGCGGTCAGATGCGGAGCAATTGCTGTACCATACTGAGATGCAGTTTGTGAGTATGCTCTCAATGGTACAGCGGTAGAATTCCACAAGGATCCTGGGATTCAGGTGAACTTTCTTAAGGCTCCATAAGAAGTAAAGGCGCTGCTGTGCCTTTTTGACCAGGGTGGAGGTGTTATGGGACCAGGTGAGGTCATCAGAGATGTGGATGCCAAGGAACTTGAAACTCGACACACGGTCCACTACAGCTCCGTTGATGTAGATGGGTGTGTGTGCATGACTCCTAGTCCACCTGAAGTCCACAATGATCTCCTTTGTCTTCTGGGTATTTAGTTCTAGATTGTTGGTGGCACACCACACAGCTAGGTGCTACACCTCATCCCTGTAGGCTGACTCATCATCATCTTTGATCAGACCTACCACCGTGGTGTCATCTGCAAATTTGATTATGGTGTTGGAGCCATAAACAGGAACGCAGTCATGGGTGAATAGGGAGTACAGGAGAGGGCTCAGTACGCAGCCCTGTGGCACGCCGGTGTTCAGGGTGATGATGGAGGAGGAGAGGTTATCTAATTTAACAGACTGAGGTCTGTTAGTCAAAAAGTCAAGAATCCAATTGCAGATGGATGTGCTGATTCCAAGCTGGCTGAGCTTGGAGATCAGCTTGGGAGGGATTACAATATTAAATGTAGAACTGAAATCAATGAACAGCATTCTCACATGTGTGTTTTGACTGTCCAGGTGGGTGAGGGCAGAGTGAAGTGCTGTTGAGATGGCGTCCTCTGTTGACCTATTGCGGCGATAGGCAAATTGAAATGGGTCTAGTGTAGCAAGGAGACAGGATATTAAATGGGATGCAATCAGCCTTTCAAAGCACTTGATGAGGATGAGCAATGATGAGGGTGAGTGCAACAGGATGGAAGTCGTTAGGGACCGAGGCAGTGGAGTGTTTCGGTACTGGTACGATGGTGGAGGTTTTGAAGATAGTGGGGACAGTTGTTTGGGCCAGGGACAGATTGAAAATGTCTGTGAAGACCTCAGCCAGTTGCTCTGCACACGCTTTAAGCACACGACCAGGTATTCCATCAGGGCCAGCTGCCTTCCGTGCATTCACCTTACGCAGAGTGGAGTAAACACTTTCTGTTCATCCAGGGCTTCTGATTGGGGAAAAATTTTATTTTTTTGTGTGTGGTCGCTCTGCCCACACATCTGTTGATGTGCTCCAAGACAGAGTTGGTGTAAGTGTCAATGTTAATCTGAGAGTCTGTGGTGGCCTGGGCAGCAAACTCACTCCAGTCTGTGTGCTGGAATTGATGTTGAGTCAGCACCTTCCAGCCAGATTTTAACAGTCCTTATTGTAGGTTTCACACATTTGATGACTGGGGTATACTTGGGGAGCAGGAACAAAGAGAGGTGGTCAGACTGACCCAGGTGAGGGAGGGGTGTTTTTTTTTAGGCATCGGTCACATTAGTATAAACGTGGTCCAATGTTTTATGTCCCCTTGTAGTGCAAGAGACATTTTGGTGAAATTTAGGGAGAACAGATCTTAAAGTGCAGTGATTGAAGTCCCCAGCAACAATAAAGGCTCCATCCGGGTGCAGGGTTTGTAATTTGCTAATAGCAGCACAAAGTTCTTTCATATCCACGTTAGCATTAGCATCCGGAGGTACATAAACTGCAGCAGCAACAATGCAAGTAAACTCACGTGGTAGATAGAATGGCCTGCACTTGATAATCAGGAACTCCAGATCAACAGAGCAGTAGGTATCAACAATGACAGAGTCTGTGCACCATGATTTGTTTACATAAATGCATACTCCACCACCCTTGTTTTTTTTACCAGAGGTTGCTGCTACAGACCTGAAGAAAGAGTGTCCATCCATATGGACCACGCTGTTTGGGACATCGTTGCAGAGCATAACATTACAGTCCATAAGCCATTTCTGTGTGAGGGTCCAGATCTTTAGTTTGTCCATCTTGTTCATCAGAGACCGTACATTGCCAAGGAAGATGCTGGGCAGAGCTGGTCGATGTGGAGTTAGCCTTAGCTGAGCACGCAGCCCTCCATGCTTTCCCGTCTTTGTTTACGGTCTCGACGCCAACGCCAAGCACTTCCGGTCGGTGCAAGTGATCCGCTTGTCCGCGGTGATCTCAGTAGCTTCGGTGGGAGTTCGCTGAAGTCGAAAGGATGGTCTAATACACTGGAACACCGTTTGTTGATGTCCAAAAGTGACTGTTTACTATAGGTGTAGTTTGCATAACTGAATCGCGCGAACACAAATGAAATAACCAGGTA
Source organism: Carassius gibelio (assembly GCF_023724105.1). Classification (NCBI taxonomy): domain Eukaryota; kingdom Metazoa; phylum Chordata; class Actinopteri; order Cypriniformes; family Cyprinidae; genus Carassius; species Carassius gibelio. The sequence goes on along the minus strand of NC_068417.1, from coordinate 19,760,620 downwards.
AATTAACACTATTATCCGAAATCTGGTAAGACGCTGAGCCTCGCGATCTAAATCTCTGAAGCCTAAAATAAATATTATGTGGTTGAAAATACTGCATAGTTGTGATATATGTGCGGAGCACTGAGTGCATTCATCTCTGGCTAAGTGCCAGCCAAAGTGTGAAATCAGGTCTGACTCTGAATTTAGCAGTCGGTCGCTTGATGCACTGAACATTGTAATCTCACCTCAGTGTCTTCAGTTTACAGTTTGGATCCTGTAGTAAATCATTGAGCTGCTTCACTCCTGATTGTCCAGGATCATTTCCTCTGAGATCCAGCTCTATCAGGTGTGAAGGGTTTGATCTCAGAGCTGAAGCCAGAGCTTTATAACCTTCTTCAGTGATACTGCAGTCTGAAAGACTAGAACAGGGGTGAACATGGAACATTCATGTGATTAATTCATTATTCTAGAAAATAAAGAAATGAATGTTTACTTGTATGACAGATTACATTTTTCAAGCAATGAGTAAAGTAATGCATTGCTTTTTAAATTAACAACAAATTAACTGATTTACTTTTTTCAAACAAAGCATTTTATTCTTTTTTTATCATTCAAGCAAGAATGTTTCAGTGGAATGCTGTTGTACGTATTTGTAGCACTGGATAAGTTCTGTCAGTGAGCTCTCATGTGCAGCAGTCATAAACCTAAACTACCACTGTCATGACAACCAGTGCAACAGGACAAAATGTTGACTACAGAATGACTACAGTACAAAATTTTTTCACATCATACATTGTGAAAATTTAACTACAGCACTGTGAAAATGTTCAGGTGAGAAAAAAATTGCTTCCTGCAATTACAATTGTAAAATAATGTTTATACATGAGTATACACACTATATAAACACAGACACTTTTTTACATGATAACTTACTTACTGATGAGTAATTATTTAAACAAACAAAAGACCCAGAGTTACACAGCAACTCACCAGAGCTTCTCTAGCTTACAGTTCTCTTTCAGGCCATCAGACAGCAGCCTGACTCCTGAATCTTCCAGATTATTATTGCTCAGATCAAGATCCCTCAAACTGCTGGAGTCTGAACTGAGAACCGTAGCAAGAGCTGAACAGCTTCCATCTGTTAGATTACACTTACTGAGCCTGAAAATAATAATTGAATATTGCATTATCCAATGAATTTCAATTTGTCAAGTAATGTGGCTATGTGCTATGTGCTATATGCTATATATATATATATATATATATATATATATATATATATATATATATATATATATATATATATATATATATATTAGGGGTGTAACGATACGCGTATTCGTATTGAACCGTTCGGTACGACGCTTTCGGTTCGGTACGCGGTACGCATTATGTATACCGAACGGTTCGTTGGAGTAATTAATTATATTTGAAAAAAAAAAAAAAGAGAGAGAAAGAAATATAATGATATGCGTTCAACAAGGTAGCCCAATAACCCAAACAACGTAACAGGCAACGCCCCTGACACTCCCGAAGAAGAAAAAAACACCATCTTATATGTTTATGTTAGGCTACTCAGCAGGCGCTCGCTCACTCAGTACACGCTGAAGGCTCGTTGCAAAATAGCCAATGCGTTTAACAGACTAGAAATGAGAAGATCCTCCAATAACCAACAGGTCTGGTGTTTGGGTGCACTTTGGATTCCCTTTAAGCTATAATGGTGATGGCAAGAGAGTGGTGGATAAATAAACAACGGTATGTCGCATCTGCAACATGACAGGGTACACCAGCGGGATTACAAAAAAAAAAAAAAAAAAAAAAACAGCGGGAATATCTGGGATATATGCGTCAGTACTATCTGGGAAAAGACGAAAAAAAGGAGAAACATGCACGCAGCAAACTATCCCTGCAGCATTTAGACACTATAGCTTACAGGGAATCCAACCCAAACACCAGACCTGTTGGTTATTTTAGGATCTTATATTTCTGGTCTGTTAAATGCATTAGACATTTTGCAACGAGCCTTCAGCGCGTGCTGAGTGAGCGAGCGCCTTAGGGGCCGTTCACATATCGTGCCTAAAAACGCATGGAAAACGCTAAGCGCGTCTTTCTCCTGAGGCGTCTGTCTTTGCTAAGCAACAATGACGTGCTCTCTCCATGAGACGCGGAAATTTCAGCGAAGGATAAATGGATTTGCAGCTCTAAAAATCGCTTGCAGTAGCTCTGCTACTGAATTTATTTCAAAATTGCAATCCATATACAACTATGATCAGCTGTTCCTTCATCTTGGCTGAGCTCTCAACGTTGTTACGGGAAAGGATGAAGCTGATTGGTTGGTTCTTGTCACATGACCCGCGGTGCGCTTGCGGCATTCTGAAAAGTTGAGATGTTTTTACATTTTGCTGTATCTAAAACGTATCGAACCGAACCGAACCGTGACATCAGTGTATCGTATCGAACCGAACCGTGAATTTTGTGAACCGTTACACCCCTAATATATATATATATATATATATATATATATATATTAGGGGTGTAACGATACGCGTATTTGTATTAAACCGTTTGGTAAGAGGCTTTCAGTTCGGTAAGCGGTACGCATTATGAACCGAACGGTTCGTTGGAATAATTAATTATATTTGGGGAAAAAAGAACAAGTGAAATATAATGATATGCGTTCAACAAGGTAGCCCAATAACCCAAACAACGTAACAGGCAATGCCCCTGACACCCCCGAAGAAGAAAAAAACACCAACTTATATGTTTATGTTAGGCTACTCAGTCAGGTGCTCGCTCACTCAGCACGCGCTGAAGGCTCGTTGCAAAATGGCCAATGCGTTTAACAGACCAGAAATAGAAGATCCTCCAATAACCAACAGGTCTGGTGTTTGGGTGCACTTTACCAATCGATCGGGGTATCCAAACAAGCACGGAAATCAAAATGGACTAGGACTGTACTGTGTCGGAATTTCCTGGGCAGAACAATACAATTAACAGGCCTGCACGTTATTAGATAGAAGAACTGTTATAAATAGAACGTATGCACGGGCAGTTTTGAAAACTCCACCTACTTTGCTCTTGGCATAGTGCAGCGCAAATCGCGTTGTATCTGAAGGGCAACGCTGAGCCCAGGGTCCAGCGCCGCGCATACCGCGTCCTGTGTGAAAGACCCTTAAGCCATTTTGCAACGAGCCTTCAGCGCGTACTGAGTGAGCGCCTTACTCTGTAGTGGAAAACGCAGGTTTTAAGAACATGCTTAATGTAATTGAGCCCCGTTACAATATTCTTTCACGAGCCCATTTCAGCCAGACCGTAATTCCTGCTTTGTTCCAAAAAACATAAGCCCTATAGAGAACCAATTGAGTAAAAACACACTCAATATAAAGAGTTATAGAGTTCCATATAAAAAGTTACATCTTTGTATTTGTTCATAACTGCTACAACAATATTACATATTAATTTTTTTTATAAGGAGCTGTTTTTGCTTTATACTAGGGATGCACCGAAATGAAAATTCTTGGCCGAAACCGAAAACCGAAAAAGAGAAAACCAAGGACCGAAAACCGAAACCGAAACACCGAAAGAAAATATGCCAATTATTAGTACCGTTGCATTTATTGCTATGACCGTGTACTAACTTTACTAAAATTAAGACATTGCAATTGCATAAATTAATATTAAAGTTTCAAAAATAATTACAATTACATAACTTATTTAAAAAAAAAACCATAAAAATACATAATTACAAATGATGCAAATATTTATTAAGCACATTGCAACAATGCACAGTAGAAAATAAAATTCAAACTAAAAATGTATCCCACTCGTGTGTATATTTAATAATAACGTACAGGCCTACTGGCTGCAGAAAGGTTTTAAAATGAACAGTTCTCTCATAAAAACAAAGTGCATTTAGGTGAAGTGCATTTGAAATTTTTCTATGTAGGACTAGAAAGTGCATTACTTCTCCAGTTGGCAAGACTGTTATCACTTCTGGGGATGGGGACTTCAGACAGATAACCATCTAGCTGTTGAGCAGTTGAGCTTGTCATCTGCCTGACATTTGAGAAATATTTGAGAGAGTGTATTTAAATAGGGTCAGGGCATAAATAAACATTTTTATCAAATTAAAGCAGAAATCTAGTAGAAAATCTAGCATAAATATGGCTACAATCTGATATTATGTATGTATATATGTTTGTGTGTGTGTATAGTAGCCTAAGAACAAAATAGCCAACCTATTATTATTATTTGAGGCACTTTCTTGCAGAATTCCACTGAACATATCAGACAACGATGGTGCATGCCACTCATCTGGTGCAGAGACGAGTCTTTTTTTCTGCGCTCTGAACTGTCTCCTGCGCTTGGCGCTTCTCCGTCTCCACGCGGGTTCTCCGCATCCAGCGCGGCCTGGATCATTTCTCGTGCGCGCTGCCTTATTTCCGCATCCAAGTAATGGTCTTTATAACGCGGATCAAGCACATTCGCGATGAAGTGCAGAGGATCCGAAAAGATCTCAGTGAGACGTGTGCTCACAGACTTTATAAGACTGTACTTTTCTTTGTTTTTACTTCGTGGTCCGTCTTAATCTCTTTGTTAGGAGACGCTTTAGTGCTGCGAATAAAGGAGTAAGAAGAGAATGTTCTCACTGGTGTTAAGTGAATGTCGCGTGGAGCTCGTGGTCTGCGCTATGCTGGTGCACGTGCAGGTCGCGGTTTCTGTTTGCGTCATCACAACATTTCGGCCGTGTTGTTTCGGTGATAAAAGTCTATCGGCCGAAAACCGAAAAGGCCATTTTCGGCCGATAATTTTCGGTGGCCGAAATTTCGGTGCATCCCTACTTTATACAGTATGCTGCCAAGAAAACACCACAGAAGTGTCACGGCTCGGCAGAGACGGCGCCGTGGAAAGAACAAGATCTGGGTTCAAGTTCAGGGAAGAGACACTTTATTATAACAAGAACAAACGAGAACTAAAAGGCCAACACGGCAAAAACAAAACCAAAACGAATCACAGGGACAAGCCGGAACACGAGCACGAGAAACACAGGTAATCCACATAGACATTACAATATAGCCAGGCAGAGTGGTGGGTGAGACTAAACTATATACTTGTGAACAAATAGGGAACAGCTGTGTGAGTGAGTATGTGCACAGGTGTACAGAGTGAGTGGATGCAACAGGTGTACAGAGTGAATATGTGAGTGGGTGAAGGTGATGAGTCCGGGAGAAAGGAAGTGGTGCCCTCTGGGGGTGAGAGGGAGGACCACCGGGTCCGGACTCATGACAGGACCCCTCCTCTAAGGAACGTATTCCAGACGTTCCAGTGACCCCCCATCCAGAGGAGGGGCCGTGCGGGGGTGGAATGGGGGTCCCGGTCCATGTGCTGGAGGGGGACCAGGAGACTCAGGCAGAGCCGGTGGGGTGGGAACCCATGTCAAAACTGGAATTGTGAGCGCCTCTGGTGCTTCCCGAGCAGCCACCGCCTCTGCGAACCATGAGCAGCACCCGCTGCCTCGGGGGGCTCATCCGCGGGGGGCTCAGCCTCCTCGGGGGGCTCGTCTGCGGCGCCCGCAGCATCCTCGGGGGGCTCGTCTGTGGCGCCCGCAGCTTCCTCGGGGGGCTCGTCTGCGGCGCCCGCAGCATCCTCGGGGGGCTCGTCTGCGGCGCCCGCAGCTTCCTCGGGGGGCTCGTCCGTGGCACCCGCAGCATCCTCGGGGGGCTCGTCTGCGGCACCCGCAGCTTCCTCAGGGGTCTCGTCTGCGGCGCCTGCAGCTTCCTCGGGGGGCTCGTCTGTGGCACCCACAGACTCCTCGGGGGGCTCATCTGCAGCACCCGCTGCCTCGGGGGGCTCGTCCGTGGCGCCCACAGCCTCCTCTGGGGACTCGACCGCGGTGCCCGCAGCATCCTCGGGGGGGCTCGTCTGCGGCGCCAGCAGCTTCCTCGAGGGGCTCGTCTGTGGCACCCGCAGACTCCTCGGGGGGCTCGTCTGCGGCACCCGCAGCATCCTTGGGGGGCTCGTCTGCGGCACCCGCAGCTTCCTCAGGGGGCTCGTCAGCAGCGCCCGCAGCTTCCTCGGGGGGCTCGTCTGTGGCACCCGCAGACTCCTCGGGGGGCTCGTCTGCGGCACCCGCAGCTTCCTCTGGGGACTCGACCGCGGTGCCCGCAGCTTCCTCGGGGGGCTCGTCTGCGGCGCCCGCAGCATCCTCGGGGGGCTCGTCTGTGGTGCCCGCCGCTGTGTGAAGGCTGGAAGCGAGCACCGCCTCCTCGCCGGGAAACTCCTGGGCAGGCACCCCCACCCTGACGGCTGAGCCACTCAACTGGAGAGCCAGGTCGATATAACTCTCCAGTGTCCTGTCGGGGTGCCAGAATGGCATGAGAGACTTGAGGGGCTCGGCTAGTCCTCCCCAGAAGAAGACCATTAGACAGGTCTTCTCTGTCGCTGACTGCCGAGACGCCCCCACAAAGTCCCAAGCATAATCCTCGATACTCCGAACTCCCTGGCGGACATCGAGGATCCTCCCTGCTGGACCCATCTTTGCTGGCTATATTCTGTCACGGCGCGGTAGAGACGGCGCCGCGGAAAGAACAAGATCTGGGTCCAAGTGCAGGGAAGAGACACTTTATTATAACAAGAACAAATGAGAACTAAAAGGCCAACACGGCAAAAACAAAACCAAAACGAATCACAGGGACAAGCCGGAACACGAGCACGAGAAACACAGGTAATCCACATAGACATTACAATATAGCCAGGCAGAGTGGTGGGTGAGACTAAACTATATACTTGTGAACAAATAGGGAACAGCTGTGTGATTGAGTATGTGCACAGGTGTACAGAGTGAGTGGATGCAACAGGTGTACAGAGTGAATATGTGAGTGGGTGAAGGTGATGAGTCCGGGAGAAAGGAAGTGGTGCCCTCTGGGGGTGAGAGGGAGGACCACCGGGTCCGGACACATGACAAGAAGATGGGTAAAGAATAGCTCCATCATTGTTCAAAGTAAAAAAAAAAAAAAAAAACATACTTTGTTAGTTTTAATAAATTAAACATTTTTTAAAAATCAAGGAAATTTATCTGCCAATTTTTTTCTTTTTGCTGTATCTAAAACGTACCGAACCGTACCGAACCGTGACACCAATGAATCGTATCGAACCGAACCGTGAATTTTGTGAACCGTTACACCCCTAATATATATATATATATATATATATATATATATATATATATATATATATATATATATATATATATACACACACACACAAACTCGATTCCAAAAAAGTTGGGACACTGTACAAATTGTGAATAAAAACAGAATGCAATGATGTGGAAGTTTCAAATTTCAATATTTTATTCAGAATACAACATAGATGACATATCAAATGTGTACCTGACAAAATTTATCATTTTAAGGGAAAAATAAGTTGATTTTAAATTTCATGGCATCAACACATCTCAAAAAAGTTGGGACAAGGCCATGTTTACCACTGTATGGCATCCCCTCTTCTTTTTATAACAGTCTGCAATTGTCCGGGGACTGAGGAGACAAGTTGCTCAAGTTTAGAAATAGGAATGTTGTCCCATTCTTGTCTAATACAGGCTTCTAGTTGCTCAACTATCTTAGGTCTTCTTTGTCGCATCTTCCTCTTTATGATGCACCAAATGTTTTCTATGGGTGAAAGATCTGGACTGCAGGCTGGCCATTTCAGTACCCGGATCCTTCTTCTACGCAGCCATGATGTTGTAATTGATGCAGTATGTGGTCTGGCATTGTCATGTTGGAAAATGCAAGGTTTTCCCTGAAAGCGACGACGTCTGGATGGGAACATATGTTGTTCTAGAACTTGGATATACTTTTAGCATTGATGGTGCCTTTCCAGATGTGTAAGCTGCCCATACCACACGCACTCATGCAACCCCATACCATCAGAGATGCAGGCTTCTGAACTGAGCGCTGATAACAACTTGGGTTGTCCTTGTCCTCTTTAGTCCGGATTACATGGCATCCGTTTTCCAAAAAGAACTTCAAATTTTGATTTGTCTGACCACAGAACAGTTTTCCACTTTGCCACAGTCCATTTTAAATGAGCCTTGGCCCCTGAGAAAATGCCTGCGCTTCTGGATCATGTTTAGATATACTGTAGCTTCTTTTTTGACCTATAGAGTTTTAGCCGGCAACGGCGAATGGCACGGTGGATTGTGTTCACCGACTGTTTTATGGAAGTATTCCTGAGCCCATGTTGTGATTTCCATTACGGTATCATTCCTGTATGTGATGCAGTGCTGTCTAAGGGCCAGAAGATCACGGGCATCCAGTATGGTTTTCCAGCCTTGAGCCTTACGCACAGAGATTGTTCCAGATTCTCTGAATCTTTGGATGATATTATGCACTGTAGATGATGATAACTTCAAACTCTTTGCAATTTTTCTCGACCTAATAAGTTGCAAATTGGTCCTCCAGCTGTTCCTTATATGTACATTTAACTTTTCTGGCCTCTTATTGCTACTTGTCCCAACTTTTTTGGAATGTGTAGATCTCATGAAATCCCGATATTTGGCATGAACATTTCAAAATGTCTCACTTGGCATATATATATATATATATATATATATATATATATATATATATATATATATATATATTAATTAAAATTAGTGTCTTTGAGATTATAAAAAAAATTAGTGCTACAAATTAAATTTCAAGTGACAATTTACAAAACTCTTTAATTAAATCAGTACTCAAAGTTTTGACAGAAGGGAAAAGACAGAAGAAACAGAATATCTAGTTAAACCATATTATTGTGATTATTATTTTGTTGAGTGTAGCTGATGGTGAAATGTACTCACTTGAGTATCTTCAGCTCACACACAGGATTCTTCAGTCCCTCACAGATCTCTTTGACTCCTGAGTCCAGCAGACGGCTGTTGTTCAGGTTCATCTCTTTCAGGATGGTTTTGGAGGAGATAACAGTAGCTAGAACTGAACAGCTTTTCTCTGTCAGCTCACAATTATTCAGCCTGAAAACAAAAACAGCATTATTTATTTTTCAATACATACTTAATACACATCAGATCATTAGGTCTTTATTTATGCTCACAGATATTACAGTCATTTATAATGAATAAACAGAAGTTATAATGTATAAAATCATGTCGACTCACTTCATTGTCTCCAGTTTGCTATGAGAGTCCATCAAAAGAGCAGAGAGTTTCTCTCCATCCAGATCTCCTAATTTATCTTCACTCAGATCCAGTTCTGTCAGAAGTAATGGACTTTTACCCAGAACTTTAGTGAGATAGTCACACGCTTCCTCTGCAGCAGGACTTTTCAAAAACCTACAGGTGTAGAAGAGCATTAAGAATTTAGGTTTTTGCACAAGAGACATTACGTTTCCGTTCCTCAAGAGTTTTGTGAGTGGCTGCAGTAGAAAGCCTAGTCAGAGGTTGTTTAGCCAATTTGGAAAAAGAAATTCAGATACTTTAATAAAACAATAAATAAATAAAAATTAAATAATGTATAAATAAATAGACACATTTAAAACTGTTTAATTCATGTTTTAAAACGTGGATTAATAAATCAATAAAAAGTACATTAATAAATCTTTTTAAATACACATTTTAAATCGCTTTTTAAAAATGCATTTGGAAATCGCTTCTCTCTATTTGCCAATTGCTTTTCTTTGTCCTTTTGCCAATTGCTTTTATTTATCCATTTGTTGTCAATTGAGTTAAAAAATGCCATTGGACAGTACACACGTGGGAGCAACCAATCTGAACGTGTTTGGAGAGGGATTGTGGATGATTTGTTAGCTTTAGCTGATTTCTGAAAAAGAAATTCTCCTCTCGGTTATCAGGGCTGGCGGAAATTGCAGCATCGGCATCTCGCAGTAGCACTTCCGCTTTACTTTTTTATTTTAAAAACTACATTTCAACAAAATAATACTATGTACTAATACTATGACTGTCATTTGCAGACATTTATCATAAAATTTGTTAATAAAGTCAGTTTATGTTTGATATTTGCTGCATAATCGTCTAGGCTGGGAACCGTCTGCAAATTTACCTCACAGTACAAAACGATTTTCAATAATTCATTCAAATTAATGTTTGCACTGCAGGCCTATAATAAAAACAACAGTAATACAAGCTTTACAGTTTGCCAATGTGTTATATTTAAATGTTCTGTCTAAATGTTAAAAGTCATTTTATTTAAAACACATCGGACGTTTTAACCCAATTGGTGGAATTTAATTCGGTCACTTACCCTTCAAGCGCTGTGATAGCGCTTCAAATCTTTCTCTGGTTTAAATTTACTGCTACAATACACAAAAGCAGTTTTGAAATATTTTTTCATGATGATATAAATTGGTTGCATACTGTTAAAACTGATTGTGGTAGTGATATCTTTAGGACTGACGACTGTATAAAACAGTGTCAAGCAAAAGTGAAAAAGTATTACATAAAATTATGTCACTGGCCAATGAAGAAAGTCCGTGCAGCTAGAAGTGCCCCCGATAACCGAATTCATTTATTTTTCAGAAATCAGCTAAAGCTAACAAATCATTCACAATCCCTCTCCAAACACGTTCAGATTCCTCTGACATTTTGTGTCGTTTGAACCCGTCTTCATACTCCCGCTGTAATGACATACAGCTTTTCTCACTGTCCAATGACAGTGTGTGTTACATTTACAAGTGAGAGAGGGGTTGGCTCTTCAAATCGAGGTGAAAGTTGATTGGTTGCTCCCACTTGTGTACTGTCCAATGGCATTTTTTAACTCAATTGACAAAAGGACAAAGAAAAGCATTTGGCAAATAAAAAAAGAAAAGCAATTGCCAAATGCATTTTTAAAAAGAGATTTAAAATGTGCTTTTAAAAAGATTAATTAATGTACTTGTTATTGTTTTATTAATCCACGTTTTAAAACATGAATTAAATAAAGTTTTAAATGTCTATTTATACATAATTTTTTTATTAAATGTATTGTTTTATTGTTTTATTAAACTACACTTAAAAACACGAAATAAACATCTTTAAATATGTCTATTAATTTGTCCATTTAAAAAGTTATTTATTTATATACATTTTTATGTTTGAATTATCAAATCAATAAATTGATTCTTCATTTTATTTTTAAGTGGCACTCTCGGTCCTCCATACAAATAATGTTTCTTTTTGAAATGATATTTAAATTTTATTATCAAAGCTCTTTAGGTTTTTTTTTTTTTTTTTGGAGATTCTGAGATAAACAAATAAACATCCATCAAAAGCCTGATGTTTCATATTTGATACATAATTTTCATAAAAAAAAAAAATGATTTGTAAATAATCAAGCAAACTTATGTTGCTTTAGCCCAATAAGTGTTCATCTTGCAATATTACTTATATAAAAGTTATGTTTACCTTATAAAAATCAGTTTACCACAACTTGAATAGGGGCATTTTAAATATGATATTAAAAGAGCTTGCTAATGCAAGACAGTTCTGACAGTTATAATCTTTCAAATGGCATATAATGTGATTAAGTAAACACTGGATCAGAACATGATACAGCTTGTCAACTGATTGTTGTTGCAGCATGGTTCCAGAAAATGTATTTGAAATTTACAATTTTAATAAGTAATTGAAGGTTTTAATCACCTCAGTGTCTTCAGTTGACAGTTTGGATCCTGTAGTAAATCACTGAGCTCCTTCACTCCTGATTGTCCAGGATCATTTCCTGTGAGATCCAGCTCTATCAGGTGTGAAGGGTTTGATCTCAGAGCTGAAGCCAGAGCTTTATAACCTTCTTCAGTGAGCCTGCAGTCTGAAAGTCTGTATATGAAAGAAGCTGTTAGGTTTTGCAAGTTCTGTGCTAAATAAACAAAATAAAGAACACTTCAAGTTCAAAAAAATATTGTGATGATAAATAATAGTTAGAGAAATGAACAACAAGTTAGACAAATTATTGCCATAGAGTGTGTAAAAATCTATGCTAATAGAATTTTAAAACTAGCAAATACATGCATTGACCAATAATTTAATGCTAACATCTTATTAAACAAACTATTTGCCCAACAAAGAAATTTGTTATTATTGATTCACCCTTGTTTTGTATTTTTTTTTTTTTCCAAAACACAAAAGGAGATGTTAGACAAAATATTAGTCATTAAGTCAAAGTGAAATTAAGGGGAGTAGAGTAACTGAAATGATAGCCTACAGCTTTAATTTTTTCTGGTAATTTAATCAAATTAGCACTATAAATTCAAATGTAGAAATGTACATTAATGAAAATACACACTTTAGTTTTTCCAATTTGCATTCTGTGCTTTTGAACAGAGGACATATCTTCTGTATCCCTGAGTTTTCTAGTTTATTTCCACCCAGATCCAGCTCGATCAGGTTTGAAGGATTTGATTTAAACGCTGAAGTCAGAGCAGCACAACCTTCTTCTGTAATATTGTTATTTTTCAGTCTGCAGAGAAAAAAAGAAAGTGAGAGGGAAAACAAAAACAAAAAGACTGGAAACATTCTTCAGATTATTTCATTCACAAAACACAACTAATAAGTAAAGAAGGATAAATCTATATGATGGTTCAACAAATCTTAGTCCTCTAAAAAAAGAACCAAAATGCCAGTATTCTGAAAATTAAATATCAAACAGTATTATACTTTAATGGTATTTTATAGAGTATTGAACCATGTGAAATACTCACATCAGTGTGTTAAGTTTACAGTGTTTATCCTGCAGTAGAGCAGAGATCTGATTCACTCGTGTGTCTCCTAGTTCATGTTCACTCAGATTCAGTTCTCTCAGGAGTAACGTATTTTTACCCACAATTCCAGTCACATACTGACAGCCTTCATCTGCTGCAGGACCCAAAAACCTGCAGAAGAGAAGATGAAGCAGGATTTACATGAGGTAATGAAAAACAGCATCTGGTTCTGATGATAAACAGTGTTACATTACGTTAAACTGTTATGAAACACTTTCAAAAGTCAAAGTCAAAGTCTGCTTCATTGTCAATTCTGCCACATGTACAGCACATACATACAGAGAATAGAATTTGCATAACTCTCAGATCCTTTGTGCATACAGTTAACTCTAAATACTAACAGTAGACATAAAAATACAGATAAATACTGTCTAAATATATATATAAATACAAACTATACAAATAAGGAAATTGAGAAAAAGAAATAGATGCAGTGGCATAAGGCACATGGCAGATAGCGTACAAAACAACGAAATAAACAAAACAGTGCAGTTATAATGAGTGTAGTGTAAAAAGAGCTTTTCAGTCTGTTTAAAGTGACAAGAGCTCAGAGAACAGTCTTTAATTAAACTATCAAGTTACTTTAATACAGAAATAAAAATTCTACAAATAATTAACTTGCCAAATAATTTATTTTTGTATCATTTCATCACATCTCACCTCAGTGTCTTCAGTTGACAGTTTGGATCCTGTAGTAAATCACTGAGCTGCTTCACTCCTGATTGTCCAGGATCATTTCCTGTGAGATCCAGCTCTATCAGGTGTGAAGGGTTTGATCTCAGAGCTGAAGCCAGAGCTTTATAACCTTCTTCAGTGATACTGCAGTCTGACAGTCTAGAGGCAAACAAATAACAGCAACAAAATAAAGTCTCAAATGTTGTTACTCATTTAGTTAAAACAAGTTTTAATTTTTCAGATTACAATACTTATAATTCTCAGCTCTCCAAAAATGCTGTCTTAGGTACAAACATGATATTGCTGACAAAAAGATTATTTTCATGTTTAAATTCACAAATTCAAACCTGAGTATCTGCAGTGTGCACTGAGAATTTCCCAGTAGAGTGGATATTTCAGTCACTCCAGAGTTTTCTATTTTATTTCCACTCAGATCCAGCTCGATCAGGTTTGAAGGATTTGAATCAAATGCAGATGCCAGAGCAGCACAACCTTCTTCTGTAATGCTGGTGCAATTAAACCTGTATAAGAAAGTAAACAAATAAGCTATACATATAATTATGCAACTAGTAGATTTGGCTATTACTACTTTAGTCCACCAATATGAGAATTTTATGATAAAAGCATTTTTAGTAGTTGGTCTTTATTTTACAAATTGACTAAAATACTTACTTCAGTTTTTTCAGTCTACACTGTTCATTCTTAAACAGAGTCGAGAATATCTTCATTCCCGAGTCTCTGAGTTTAGTTTCACTCAGATTCAGTTCTGTCAGATTTGAAGGGTTTGAATTTAAAGCTTCAGTCAGAACACGACAATCTTCTTCTGTGATATCGCTGTTATTCAGACTGCATTGAGAGAAAACAGTTACACCATTAACAATAACAACTGTTACAGTTTGAACTAAATATTCACCAATAGTTATAAGTCAACACTCTCTGGTAAACAATATATATAAAACATCCAACAGCAAGTTCATAAGCATTAAAATTTTCATAATAATGATAAAACTTACATCAGTGTGTTGAGTTTACAGTGTTTGTCCTGCAGTACTGTAGCAAGTTTCATTAATCCATGATGTTGTTGTTTAAGTTCACTCAGATTCAGTTCTCTCAGGAGTAACAGGTTTTCACCCAGAACTCTATTCACATACTGACAGTCTTCATCTGCAGCAGGATACAAAAACCTGCAGAAGAGAAGATGAAGCAGGATTAAATTCAACTAAACTTGGTTTAATAAAAATAACATCTGATTCTGATAGGAAATGAGAAATTGTTTAGCTTGAATTTACTTTAATGCAACAGATTGCATTAGTGAAATAATAAGGTGTATTAATGCAACAGCATGACATTGTATCATTTAATTATGGCTCACCTTAGAGTTTTCAGTGAATAGTTTGGATCCTGTAGTAAATCACTGAGCTCCTTCACTCCTGATTGTCCAGGATCATTTTCTGTCAGATCCAGCTCTATCAGGTGTGAAGGGTTTGATCTCAGAGCTGAAGCCAGAGCTTTATAACCTTCTTCTGTGATACTGCAGTCTGAAAGTCTACAGTAAAGAGATTTGAATAAATTGCATTTGACCTTTTGTAATATAGGGGCATTTTCAAAGCATTATTAATTGTGTACATATATATATAAATACTGCAACACAAACTAATATAGCAGCGCCCATAATGCATTATAAATCAACTAACAAGTTTATTATAAAGGTTTGTAAATTAGATAATTGGCATAGTTAACAAGTTTGTGAATATTTTGAATTAAAAATAAAAAAAATAAATCGAACTGATTTGAAAATCTGTCATACAGCACTACTGTGGCTGTAGTGTGACATATGACATATGATGCGTCGCCATGGATATAATAAGGTGATGCTGGAGGGTCATCTAGTATATTTTAAAATTGCATGTGAAAGGGTTAACAGCAAAGGTCTCATTACACTACATTCAGCACAAATTGTGCTAAAATGATGTGTGAATAACATGTATGTACACTATTTTGAAGAAAATGAAGTTTACACTTTGAGAGTAAAAACTGTAATATAGAACCATAAAACACATACTTAACTTTATTTCATAAAACATTTGAGTAACAAACAAACAAACAAAAAAACTAAAGGTTATGATACACAAGGCAACTTTCTGAGAAATATTGCTGGGCAATGATGCTATCAATGGGCCACCACACTAATCTAATTATCCAGACAGAGATTTGTGGCCCATTCTCAATGGGAACGTGCACAAACAACATTACTTGGCAACATTGCTCAAAAATTTGCCCTGTGGATAATCACTATACAAAAACTATATTATTATTAAAATTAAATATTAGTTCATTGAACTCACCTGAGTTTCTGCAAAGTGCAATTTGTACTTTTTAATTTAAATGTACAGATATGTATGTTAAAACAGCACATTTAGTCACATAATTTGTAAGGCCTAATGATGAGCCTCTTTGAGAAATATGGACAATATGAGAAATACATAATTTAGATGCTTTGTTTTATCTTAGTAAATTGTCTTAATAAATTTACCTTAGTATCTCCAATTCACACTTTACATTCTCCAGTCCAGTGCAGAGCATTTCCACTCCAGAATCCTGCAGATTATTATTGCTCATGTTCAGCTCTTTTAGACTGGTATCTGATCCAAGAACTGGAGCTAGAGCTTTACAGCTTGTGTCTGTTAAATTGCAAGCATTTAACCTATAAGGGAAATTTTATCATTAAAATTGGTAAATACATACATTTGGTAAATACAAAAATGTAAATATCTCTACCTAAACATTAAATATATTGTGAGGCTCATACATCAGTTATTTTCAGACAGTGATATTTGCTACACAAAATAATCTTAAACATGTTAAAAATGCTAAGGTTTAAGGTTGATGTACCGTAGGCCTGCAGCTAATATTATTTTGATAACTGATTAATCTGTAAGTTGTTTATTTGCTCAATTAGGACTAAATCAATACTTATTTCCTGTTATATATATACATACATATATATAAAAAAATCTAATAATGTGCAAACTGGATGCTATGAAAACAAACATGGTGAATGTATCTAAGTACGCTATGCTATACATCACATGAAAAAAAAATAGACATAAAACAAAACTACTTGCCCAACGTTTTAAAGTCACTTAATTAAGAATGATAAAGAAAAACAAAAGCACAGACTAAATGTTAACTGGTAACAGAGTAACTGGTATTACATTCACTCAATTGGTATTACATTCACTCAAAATAGTAATTATATACTCCATTACAATAGTCTATTTACAGTTACTGTTCCCCTTAAATATAATTAAGTTTCATGTAGCATTTTAAACCTACATTCATCTATTATTGGGCTACATTTCTAATGTGCTCTACTTGTTTGATGTGCATGTGCGTGTTCCTGCTCGATTAATGAAGTCTGTGAAGTTCAACAAAGACAAAATGCAAATACTTGCAGGATTTTCTGAAATTTACATTTAAACATATAACTGCAAGTGTATGCAAATCATACAGTGCACAGCATAAATGAGTACACCCCCTCTAAAACAAATTCAGCAATTACTCTATACTTAGGGTTAGGGTTCTTTGGAGATGTAATGTTCCAACAAGCCTGCTTGATCATTTACCAAAGAAGAGTGCCAAAATTTTTCAGCAAAATGAGATTTTCTTATCAAAGTGATACAATTTTGTGTTGCAAAAATGAGTACACCCTCCTGAAATTTACTAAATAAAATGAAACAAAACAAAAAAAGTGCATAGGTTTAAGGCTATTTTTGATCAACAGGTAAGTATATTGAACCAAAAAGTTTAAAGACACGTAATTTCCTGAAAATTAAGTGTTATATAGCCGACTGAATCATACTCAGACTTAATGGTGGCAGCAGTGGACCTACTTGGGGGTGAACTACCAGGTGATTTATTTTTCTTAGCATAAAAGAGGATAATGGTACAAGTGGAAAACCAAATTATACTCAAGAGACCAAGTCAATCATTTCAGATCCAAAAGCATCCAAAATGCTCTGGTGTTGCTAGAGGAGGAGTAAGGTGAGAAGTGTTTGGTACCCACAGTGAAGTTCAGTGGTAGTAAAGCTTTTATATAGCGGTGAATGAGTGCTGCAGGTGTGAGGGAGCTGTGCTTTATCAGTGCTGTCATGAATTACGTGATATAATACAAAAACTTGAAACAGAAGAAGCTACCCTCCCCTCATTCCCTGCATTACTGGACATTTTTTTCAGCATAACAATGAATATATTCATTCTCCCAAGGTGAAGATCCTTCAGTTTACATGT
Organism: Carassius gibelio; assembly: GCF_023724105.1. Taxonomy (NCBI): domain Eukaryota; kingdom Metazoa; phylum Chordata; class Actinopteri; order Cypriniformes; family Cyprinidae; genus Carassius; species Carassius gibelio. Next base: position 19,742,920 of record NC_068417.1, on the reverse strand, counting down.
ATTTCACTCTATCTTAATGCTCTTGAGCAGCAGTGGGGGATTCTGTAGAGACGAGCTGAGCAAACTCCCCATTAAAGATCAGAGCATTTAAGGAGGTCGTCCAGGAATTAACCAGGACAGATGTGAAAATTTGTCATGAACTTGTACACTCAGTTCCAAGAAGGGTCAGAGCAGTATACTTTAAGTTCTGGAGGACATACTATACTAGAATATTATACATTTTCTGAATTAAATCTCAGATGTACACATTTCTGCAATTCTTCATTTAAACAAAATTGGCTAATTTACTTATCTTACAGTAAATATTGCCATATATTTTGTTGTTTTTATTAAGTATATGTTTAATATGGTTCAATTTTGCCATTTCCCATGATTTATATTAGTGATCATTAAGAAAATACATATTTTATATTTATTCAGAGGGGGTGTACTCATTTATGCTGTGCATTACACTGAGGGGAAAAAAATAAAACATCTCCAAATGCATTATACAGCAAACACTTCTGCAAGAGCACCTGTCAGGGCCACGTTACACTATATGTTTATGTATTCGTTTTAAGTGCATAACATAAAGCATTCTCACATTATATTCAATTAAAATATATTATTCAATTTTAATTTAATTTAATTTAATTCAAAATATATAAAAACAATTATTTTGGCATGTGGTTTAGAATTAACTTGAAGGCGGTATAAGATTCGAAAAATTAATTATAGAGGGTTCCTGATAAATGTGTTTTTAAGATGAGTGCAAAATGTGACAAATTACTAACAAAGCTTTTTTGGAGATTTTTATGACTGGTGATAGTCGAATGAGACACTCGTCTGATTTCTTGAATTTCTGAAGCTCAAACTCCTCCAGCTCTTCCTCTGATGTCAGCAACACAAAGGCCAAAGCAGACCACTGGGCAGGTGAAAGATCAGAAGATGACAGACTTCCTTTGTTAAGGTGAGTCTGAATCTCTTTCACCAGAGTTTGGTCGTTCAGTTCATTCAGACAGTAGAACAGATTGATGGATCTCTCTGGAGACAGATTATCTTCAAATTTCTGTTTGATGTACTGAACAATTTCCTTTGTGCTCTGGTCACTGTCGTCTTGCTGTGTCAACAGACCTCGTAAGAGTGTTTTTTTAGACTCAAGTGACAAACCGAGAAGGAAGCGAAGGAAAAGATCCAGGTGTCCATTGTCACTATCAAGCGCCTTGTCCACTGCAGTCTTGAGCAAATCAATCATGGTTTCATTTTTGTTTTCCTGTTCTGTAGACTCCTGAACAAATGCATTTTTCTTGTTGATGTCTAGAAACAGATGTGCATAAAGGGCTGCAATAAACTCTTGAATGCTCATGTGAACAAAACAGTACATGGTACCAGCAATGATCCCTGTTTCCTCCTTAAAGATCTGGGTACACATGCCTGAATACACCGATGCTTTAGAGACGTCAATACCACATGCTTCCAGATCTGTGTCATAGAAGATCAGGTTGTTTTTTTCCAGCTGATGAAATGCCAGTTTCCCCAGTGAAAGCATGGCGTCTTTATCCCAGGAAACATCTGGTCTGTATTCTCCATCATACTTTTGTTTGCTCTGCAGGATCTGAAAGCGGAGAAAGTGTGTGTACATTTGTGTCAGAGTCTTCGGAGTGTCTTCAGAATTTGATTTCTGCAGTGTTTTGGAGGCGTCATCAGCCTTTTTCAGATCATTATTTATTTTTTCCTCCAAAATGTTCTGGAGAACAGTGGCTGAAATCCAGCAGAAGACTGGGATGTGGCACATGATAAAGAGACTCTTTGATTGTTTAACATGATCAATGATTCCACTGGCCAGATTCTGATCAGTGAATCTTTTTTTGAAATACTCCTCCTTCTGTGCATCATTGAATCCTCTGACCTCTGTTACCCGGTCGATACAGTCAGCAGGAATCTTACCGGCAGCTGCTGGTCTGGTGGTGATCCAGATCTGCGCAGAAGGTAAAAGATTTCCCTTGATGAGGTTTGTCAGGAGAACATCCAGAGAGGCTGGTGATGAGACATCACGCCATGTCTCATTATCCTTAAAGTTTAGAGAAAGACGGCATTCATCCAATCCATCAAAAATGAACAGGACATTAAATTTATCATTTCTTGTAAGGTTCAGTCCTTTTGTCTCTGGGAAAAACTGACTTACAAGACTCATCAAACTTTGTTTTTCTTTTTCCTTTAAGTTCATCTCTCTGAATGGAAGAGGAAATATGAAGCTGATATTCTGATTTTCTTTTCCTTCAGCCCAATCTAGAATAAACTTTTGCACAGAGATGGATTTTCCAATGCCAGCAACTCCCTTTGTCAGTACAGTTCTGATCTGCTTGCCTTGTTCAAGTGCGTCAAACAAATTTGTGCATTCAACCTGTATATCTTGTGTTTCATGACGTCTGGAAGTAACTTCAATCTGTCTTACTTCATGTTCAGTATTGACCTGTTCACTACAACCCTGAGTGATATAGAGATCTGTGTAGATGCTATTCAGAAGTGTAGAGTCACCATGCTTTGCAATTCCTTCAAACACACGTTGATACTTTTTCTTCAGGTTCGATTTAAGTTGTCGTTGATGAATGAAGACCAGCTCATCTGAACAAACACAACAAAAACACTTGATCTTAATTTTCTTTCCTCATTTTATAAGTGAAAAATCAGACAGATGCTCATGAGTCTCTTACCTTTTAGAGTGTCTGCAAGTTTATTTTGCTTCATACTTTTTAGGAAGTAAAGTGTGATATCAAGAGCTGCTTCTTTGATTTCACACATGTCCTCTATAAAATCCTGCACAAAGTATTGTGTGTTCTCTTTTTTTAATATTTTCTTAAACCTCTCCAACTCATTCCTCAGAAATGTAATTATTTTGTTCTCAAGATCCTAAAACCAAAGAATAAAAACAAAGAGGGGTACAACAATAAAATGTAATTAAATCTTACATCCACATATAAAACATAAGGTTAAACTTGTTAGACAAAAGCAGTAACACAAAGTACCAGAATTGAGGTAGGGAAAATGAGCATTTCCGAACTACTGTAAACATGACAGAACCCTAAATCATGCATAGCTGTGAAGTTGCTTAATATTGTTTACATGTAATTGCAAGTTTAATTAAGAATCTAATGTTATAATTTCTGAAGTAATTTAAGTCAGAAGTGATCCTATCTATCTTCCTACTGATAGCAGCACAACACATGCAGATATAAAGCTGTAGAGGTTGTTTTATAAACTATTCCTCTATAAACATGAAAAAATCCAGGTTTTGATTCCAGCATAGCAGGGATGTGGAAGTGTGCACAACAAAAATCCTAGAGAAAACACTGCAGACATTAGTCGTTTACAAACACAAATATGCTTTATATTTGTTTTATAAGAGGAATAGCTTATAAAACAACCTCTTACAGCTTTATATCTGCATGCGTTGTGCTGTAATCAGTATGCTTTATATTTGTTGAATAACATGTTTGTTTCTTTATAATAATTTGACTGTGCATATTTTTTTCTTACTCTCCATCATGCTATTGTACTATCTCCATATTTTGCAAAAAAATAAAATAAAATAAAAAAAATTTGATTAAATAACATAAATTGTGCCATTTTGAGTGCGACCATCAGTGGTGGAGCCAGGATGTTTTCATAGGGGTGGCCAGAGAGGGGCCAGCAACCAGTCTGGGGTGGCACAGAAATCACAGTTTTATTAAGATTTATTTAATCAATAGTTTTGTAAGAAGGTTGTTAAAACATTTTTATTTGTTGCTAAATTTGCATTTCTAATAAATTAGTTATTAATGGCCAGTATTTGTTTGTAATTTGTCTTTAAGTATAATAATAATAATAATATATATTTTATATTTATTTTAATATATTTTGAATGTGTATGTGATTTTTCAAAATAATGTTCATTTAAATAAATAAATAAATAAATATATATATATATATATATATATATATATATATATATATATATATATATATATATATAGACCTTTTAAGGCCTTTTATTAGGAAAACATTATTTAAGACTTTTTAAGGACCTGCGGACACCCTGGACTTTCTTTCCCGGTACCACCTATTCTATTGCAGCTTATATTAATAGCTGCTAAACACTACCATAATATGCTGCTAAGTGCAACCCTAGATAACCTGTTTCCCATTAACCCTATTAGTAATTGGACTTTTAGCAGTAATTCATCTTGCAAATAATTAAACAAAAATAAGCTGGAATTAACAAAGACTGTCATGTTTCCTCTTTTATTCTTGCTTTTTTCCCACTTCTGGCTGCCAGACGGATAAGTCCTCTTCATGTTTAAATTGGCAAATAATGCATGAGTAAGTACTGTCCCAGTTTGAAAACGGCAGCTAACGCATCACGAGTAAAAAAAGCAAGCACATCCAGCATAACATGAGGGGGGTCCCCCTATGGGGGATGCAGAAATATTGCTCATGTTATAATAATAATGACATTTCCAATTGTTCAAATTGTCAGCAGGAAATTGCCTGCTTTGCCTGACCTATATATATCAAAATATTTTCCCTTACCTGGAAGATCCAGACAAGATTTTCTCTGAAATTCTTGATAAAGCGGTAATTTTGGAAGTCTGATTTCTCATACTGAACCCTGTAAACAAAATAAATTTGGTCAGTGTTTACAGTAAAATGAAATAAAATTGGACATTTCCGATATTACAGAATCTGTTAGAAACTTTTTTTTTTTTTTTGCAAACAAATCCAAGATATGCTGATAAGAAGATTCAAATGTACAGAGGATCTTTCTAATCATCAGTGTAATCAATAGTGTTTTTTAAATTTCATTTATTTTATCTAATGAAAGCACACACAAATATCCTTTGATTTAATGTTTCATTTAAAACCCGACTAAACACATCACACATTAATGTAAGACAATCATAGCCAAAGCCAATTTTTTTTACACAACTCGCATTACAAAACAAGAACACATGTATTCCTCTTAAACCTTTTGGTTTATGTGATGCAGAGTATTTTAACACTTATGTGAAATATGTATTTTAACACCATATTTTTCATTGGATGGCACCAGCATGTTGCACGGCAAGCCATCGCATTCCTGGCCTTTTAAATGTTTGTGCTGTTATAGCCTACTAGTTTTGTTCATGTTTTTGAACTCTGTTTTATCTGTGCTAAGGTATGATCGCTCAACACTTTTGGAAATTCAAGCCTTAGTAAACTGTGTGGATTATCAGTATGGTTCTGGTGGCCATAATTTCCCTAGACACCTGAGGTACATACCGTCAGAGCTATCTCGTCTGGACTGCAGCTCAATGCAAGGAATGTACGCTAAGTCTGTGCTATTTATCAGCATCTACAGACGTGGCTCCTACTGGTGTACTCTGTGCAGCCTGTGTCAGTACTTCGGACTTTGCGGCAAAAAACGCACAGTCAGAGTGTCCGGTCGGATTTCTGTCTTTTAAAGGAGCTGATATACTCGGTGAAAGTGCATCCGCAATCCCGGGATCTCTGCACGGTTAAAGCCACACTGCTGAATGCGAGGTCAGTGGGAAATAAAATGTTTATTCCTCAAGATTTTACTACTTCTCAGAATTTGGATTTTCTGTTTTTAACCGAGACATGGCTGGATCAGGTGAACACCTGCTCTCTCTTTGAACTGGTGCCCCTTAACTATAATGTTTTAAATACCCCTAGATCCACTGGTCGAGGTGGGAGTGTAGCCACACTTTTTAAGGACAGATTCAAATGTAGTCCACTTTCAGTGGAGAAATACATGAGTTTGAACTTCAGCTGTTTATATTGGAATCACACTAATTTATCGTCCTCCCAAATATGACAAGGATTTCATTCAGGACTTTTCAGACTTTCTTTTATTGTGTCAACCACTGACAATCTATTAATCATCGGGGACTTGTATGCTGCCCATTAAAACCATAAGTAAAGCAGTTTGTGTGACGGCTGGTGAAAGGACAGTCTGGAAACAATAGCGAGTACAAATATTTAATGAAAAGATTTGATGGTAGTACAAAGACACACAATGACGATGATACAGCAACACTCCAGAGGGATGGTTTTGGCGGTGAGAAGTCCAGACGGTGGTGGAGAGAAACTGAGGAATCCGGGTGTTGATGGCGTGAGGCAGCAGGAGAGAGTGGCAGAGGAACTGCGGGGAATAGAGCCGAAGGTAAGTGTCCATGGCTGAGTGATCGTGCGGAGAGTGGATGAGGTTCTGGGGAAACACAGACATCCAACGCAAACTACACAGAAGCCAGACGGGGGTAAACACAACGACATGAAACAACGATCTCACAAACACAGAACGTGAGACAAGCCATTATATAGTGGATGGGTAATGAGTGGCAGCTGTTGCTGATGACAATTAACGGAGACGCCCACAACTAATCAGTGCAGACACGGAACACACAGAAATCACCACAAAGTGTAAACAACCCGAGATCACGGTTTACCAACCGTGACAGTTTGTTGATCTTGTGGAATCTTTTAACCTAACTCAGTCTATATGTGATGCTACTGTTACGTGCCTCCCTGGTCTAGGGTCAGGGATGGCAGAAACAAGGAAATTTTTAAACAAGGTAGAAAACAACAAGTTCTCTACGGACCACCTGGAGACCTTCTCTCCTGTCCCAGCATGACACAGAAAAACCACACAGACTGGTCACAGTCTAGAATTCTGGTTTATTTGACAAACTCAAGGAAAGATGCTTAGCATGGAGCAAAAATAAACTTCAGGAGGGGACCAGGCCAAAATAACAAACATAACAGATCTAACTTACAAAAAGGAGTACTTTCTAATCTCTCAAAACAAAATCCAAAATAAACAACAAAAGTCTTACCTTACTCCCTTTCTAGCCAAAAACAGGTGAAAACATGGACAATAAAAGAAATGGCGTCCTCCTCCCTACGGCTCCAAACTTAATTAAACTTTCAACTTTAGGTCTAACCCTTGGGAGCTTACTTGTACAAAAACAAATAAACCACAACTCTCCAACGTTTCAAACTGTATACACCAACAACTATGTAAACAAACAACTAGCACACATGCTATGGTCTGAGGCAGGATGAAAAGTCTCCAGAGGCAGTAAAGGGCACACTTCAGATGGGGTCTTCAGCTTTTATCCACAAGCTTCCCCTCCAGAAGCCAATCAGAGGAACCCGGTGATTGATGACAACCAGAACCAGCTGATCTTCATTAAGCTTTTGAAATGGCGTAGAGAGAATAGGGAGACAAAACACTGCACAAATAACACCTTAAATTACGCCCAAGGACGTAACACCCCCACCACCAAATTTACAACCCTAAGGATTGTAAACACAGATTATTTTTAGTGTGTAGTGGCATATGGGTATCTCAATCACCATCAGCATCACAGGTCCTAGAGAGTGCATCCGCCACCACATTCTCCGAACCTTTCTTGTGCTTGATGTCCAAGTTATATTCCTGGAGACAAAGTGACCAGCGCATCAAACGCTGATTTAGATTGCACATGCGGGAGAGAAAAACTAGAGGGTTGTGGTCAGTATAGACAAGAGGCATACTACTACCACCAACGTAAACTTCAAAATGTTTTAAGTGCCATCACCAGGGCGAGAGCTTCCTTCTCGATGGTACTGTAGTTTCGTTGACACTTAGAGAACTTCTTAGAGAAGTAGCAAACTGGATGTTCTACTCCCGCACCATCCTCCTGCAGCAGGACAGCACCCGCTCCAACAGCACTTGCATCTACTTGAAGCTTAAATGGAAGAGAAAAATTAGGGGCAGAGAGAACTGGAGCATTACAAAGAAGATCTTTGGCAGAAAGAAAAGCAATTGCACACGGAGGACTCCAAACAAACTTCTTCGCAGAGCTAAGTAGGTCAGTCAAGGGAGACACCACTGTTGCAAAGTTTTTGCAAAATCCACGGTAGTATCCGGTCATTCCAAGAAACTGTCGTAATTGACGCTTGGTAACGGGAGCAGGATATTCAACAATGGCAGCAACCTTTGCCGTTACGGGTCTTACACAACCTTGACCCACCTTTTTTCCAATGTAAGTTACCACAGCCTTAGCAAACTCACATTTTGCTAGATTCAGAGTTAACTTGGCATTACTCAACCTGCTAAACACTCTCTCCAAGCTACGGATGTGGCCTTCCCAATCACCTGAATAGACCACAATGTCATCCAGGTAGGCCTCACAGTCGCACAATCCTGAAAAGACTTTCTGCATGAGCCTCTGGAATGTGGCTGGGGCATTTCGCATCCCAAAAGCCATACAGCTGTACTGGAGGAAGTTATCAGGGGTGACAAAAGCAGAGATTTCACATGCACGTTCAGTTAAAGGGACCTGCCAATAGCCCTTTAATAGGTCTAGCTTTGTGACAAACTTTGAAGAACCAACTTTATCCACGCAATCTTCCATACGGGGCAAGGGGAAAGAATCAGGCTTTGTGATGCTATTTACCTTTCTATAGTCAGTACAAAAGCGAAAGGTAGAATCGGGCTTTGGGACCAGCAAGCATGGAGAGCTCCAGGGACTTTGGCTAGGTACAGCCAGCCCATTTTTAAGCAGGTAGTCCGTCTCAGTCTTCATGACCTCTCGTTTTGCAGGATTTACCCTGTATGGGTGCTGTTTGATAGGGACTGAGTTCCCTACATCAATATCATGAGATAAAACTGTGGTTCTTCCTGGAATATCAGAGAAGAGTGTGGGATATTTTTGTAACAACTTTACAACATCTTCACACTGACTTTTTGGCAAATATGACAAATGGGAATCGATTTTACCCAAAATGGCAGAATTATTCAGACGCACACTAGGAGTCTGAGGTTCAGCCAGCAACAAATCTTCATCAACAGGAACATAGTTAGGAACTACAGTAACACAAGGTTTACTCAGTGGCACAGAGAGTATTGTTGGTTTAGTTGAGTCACGTGCAACATAGGACTTCAACATGTTAACATGACATACTCTATTCTTGCGTCTGCGATCAGGGGTACCCACAACGTAATCGGTTTCACTCAGTTTCTGTTCAATGACATACGGCCCTGAAAACTTAGCCTGTAGAGCTGAGCCAGGAACAGGAAGTAACACAAGAACAGAGTCACCCGGTTGAAAACTGCGACGTACTGTTCTTTTGTCAAAGTGGACCTTCATTTTTGACTGTGTCATAGAAAGATGAGCTCTTGCCAGTTCGCAGGCTTTATGCAGACGTTCACGGAAAGAACTTACATAGTCTAGAACAGAAATGGGTGCACTATCCTTACCCATCAACTGCTCCTTTAACAACCTCAAGGGGCCACGGACAGTATGAGCAAACACAAGCTCAGCAGGGCTAAATCCTAGTGACTCCTGAACAGACTCTCTCACTGCAAACATGAGCAATGGCAAGGCATCCACCCAGTCCTTTCCAGTCTCAATACAAGATGTGCGGAGCAAAGTTTTTAAGGTTTGATGAAAACGTTCCACTGCTCCCTGTGACTCCGGGTGATACGCACTAGACATGTGATGTTTTATTCCCAACTCTTTCAACATTTGTCCAAAGACTTTTGAGGTGAAGTTTGACCCCTGGTCAGTTTGAATAACTCTGGGCAAGCCAAATGTTGTGCAAAACCTTACAACCTCTTTCAGAACTACGTGTGCTTTCAGTGTACGCAATGGTATGGCTTCAGGGTAACGGGTAGCAGTACACATTATCGTCAAAATATACTGGTGACCATGTTTTGACTTTGGAAGAGGCCCTACACAATCAATTACCAGCCTCTCAAAAGGTTCTCCAATGACAGGAATTGGCTGAAGAGGAGCTTTAGGAATGATTTGATTGGGTTTACCAGCACGCTGACAGATGTCACATGTGCGGCAGTAACGAGAGACAGCAGACTTGATTCCAGGCCAGTAGAAATGTTTAACCCTTTCGAGTCGATTAACGCATATATGCGTTTTGAGTCATTTTCACCTGATAACCCCGAAAAGAACTTAAATTACACTCTCAGTTTTAATCGTACAGATAAGAGCAATACATCAATCGAATCTGTAAAGGGTCTAGTTTTTTTTGGATACAGACATAATAACAAAAAACCTTTGTGCACTCATAAAATAAATATAACAAACAAGGTGCGCTGTCTACAGTCTTTGTCTCCGCTGATCGTCATGTACAAACATTTCATTAAAATGAACTGAAACACCGTGAATACTCAACGAAGAGACATGAGAGAGATATCTATAGAAAGCCTGGAATGTCTACTTTTAAACTAAACAAGTGCTGCCGAAAACAAATATTCTGAGATAAAGTAATCCATATGAAAACAACGCAATGTCTGTTTTTCATATCTCCGCTCATTATATCTAATGTGACCACGCCCCCGCGCTTAACGCGCTATTCAGATTCAAACTGAAGCGCGCGGCTTGAATACGCCCACACAGAAGAAAAAGCAGCAAGACTATTCTTCAAGTTTTTATTTTATTTTACTGTTTGCTTCGCGATGAGAGGACTAAGACATAATTCACCCCAAAAAGATGTGATGTGGTTGAGGATTTGAGAAATGGATTTCCTCAGAAAAAAGAATGAAGCACTTTATTCAGCAGAGATCATAAACATGAGTAAGTCTCTTTTTTATTTATTTGTACTAGTTTTCACATAACGTGTAAACATTTTACTAGTTAGACTTTTTCCAAATACTTTTTCCAAACTATAATTCCTGACTAAATGTATAATCAAGTGAAACATTATGAAGTTTCAATAACAATATACAATACTATACCATTCAAAAGCTTGATGTAAATAATATAAATGTGACAAATAGAGATAACTCTAACAAATGTAAAAACAATGCAGTTCTTTCGATTTATTCCCCCTAAAAAAAACTGAAAAATATTATCAGCTCTTTTCAACATTAATAATAATAATAATAATAATAATAATGATGATAATAAATGGGGTTTATTTGGTAGAAAATAAGATTGTTAAAAGGATTTCTGAAGGATTGTGTGACTAGAGAAAGGATGCCAAAAAATTTGAAAGTCAGCTTTGATTGTTCCTAATAAACTGTTTAACTGCTCCCCAAGTGGATATTAAATTATGTTGTGGGATAATTAAATATATTCTTAATAAACTACAAACATAAAATTATATACTTTTATTTTGTTCTCACATTCTTTCTTGTAAGTCCTCCCTCACAGTGGCACAGTTGAATGGGAGGCTCATTATGCAGCTCATTATGCAGGCCTTTGTCTTCTCAGGTGTAAATCACAATGATATTCATGATAGTTGACGCCTACTCGCATATGACTTTTACCAACAAAAAGTGTTTTAGAAAATTTAAATCAATATATTGTTTTCTGTGAGTGAGTGAACAAGATGATTTTCACATCATTCAGAAAGAAAAATTCTAGGATACAAGCTCCAGTTCTCAACTTTTCCGGCAACCAATTTTATGTATGTGTTTTATTGCCTTATTCAAGTGATTTAACATTTTTAGTTTTTCACTAACCATGCATAACATTTTTTTTCTCAAAAATACAATCATGTACATGCATGCATTTCACATATTATTATAGCCCAGTTTGTGCTGATTACAGTGATATTAGACTTTACCCATTTAGATATTTATAAGAAACTGAAAAAAAGCACAAATGTCAGGGCATGACAAAACTTCTCAAGGCCCCAAAAATACCCTTAGACTCCAGAGGGTTAACTATCCTCTGAAATGTTTTTGTGACACCAAGGTGTCCAGCAAGAACATTTGCGTGTGCGAGTTGCAAAACATGAGAACGGTAGCTGGAAGGCAAAACAATCTGATATACTGTTTGCCAGTCACCTCCGTCTGAAAACTTGGGGTGCCACTTGCGCATCAGAATTCCATCATCCCAAAAGTACACTACCTTTGCCAACAAAAGACTGCGACTGTCCACTGCAGCACTAATGCAGTTTACAAGTGTAGGGTCTAATTTCTGTGCAGCAGCCAAATGTTCCCTACCCACTATGGAATGACGTTCGACTGGAAGCTGGGCGTCATGCTCAGTGACCATCTCATCCCCAACAGATAACTTGCACTCTACCAGTTTAGGTTGCTCCCTCAGGAAAGAATCAGAGAGATCAACGACATCTTGAAAGCTTCTTGACTGAGAACGTGTAACAGCACATGCTGGAAAAGCTAGAGGATGGGTTGCAGAGAGATCATGGGAATCACCGATTATTGGCTTGCTTACCACTATTGGACTGGGAAAAACGTTACCACCAGCAAGGTCATTACCCAGTATGAGACCAACATTATCTACAGGCAACCGTTTACACACACCCAATTGAACAAAGCCTGTAACAAGGTCAGACTTCAAATTAACATTGTGTAGTGGAATGCTAATACAGCCCATCTCGATACCACGCACAAGGACATTTGCACCAGTATATGACACATCAGAGAATGGCAAAACATCCTCAAGCACAAAGGATTGGGCCGAACCAGTATCTCTAAGAACCTGCACACACTTCTCTGCAGAGTCACCAGCTAGCGATACATAAGCATTCAAAAGAAAGGGACCATAGGATGATGTTTCAGCAGCAAACAAATCAGGAACCGATTGTACAAATGCCACACCTTTAGGCTTTATATTTGTGGCTTTCTGCTTCCATGCCTTACAATCCCCAATCATATGACTAGGATCAAGACAGTAAAAGCAAACCCTCCTATCTGTGCTCTTTGAGAACGACTTCCCTCCACCACTAGTCTTGCTGCCATTCACTCTGAGTGCATCTTGAACTCTAGACTCTGTGGTCAGGGATGTTTTAGACTGACGTGTTGAGGAAAAGAGAGTTCTGTGTGTAAGTGTGAATTCGTCGGCAAGCACGGCTGCATCAGAAAGTTTTGCCACTTTTTGTTCGTTTAAATGAACCACAATGCCTTCTGGCACAGAAGTTTTAAAATCCTCAAGTAAGATCAATTCTTGCAATTCCTCAAACGTGGTAACTTTACTAGCAAGACACCACTTTTCAAAAAACACCTTTTTCTCCCTTGCAAATTCAACATAAGTGTGTTTGGCTTGCTTTGAACACGCCCTGAACTTTTGTCGATACGCCTCCGGCACCAACTCGTATGCCCTCAACACAGCGGCTTTCACAGTATCATAGTCTAATGACTCCTCAATTGGCAAAGCAGCACATACCTCTTGTGCTTTGCCAACGAGGTTGCTCTGCAACAGTAAAGCCCACATGTCTTTCGGCCAATTCAACTTTGCAGCTACCCGCTCAAAAGCAACAAAATAGGAGTCTACCTCTGATTCACGAAAAGGTGGCACTAATTTGATGTATTTGCCAACATCAAATTCAGGTTTAGACACAATGCCATCACTAGAGGAAGGTGGCCTAGAACGAGGTATAGGAATCGGGCGACTACGCAGGGTTTCCACTTCTAACTCAAGCTTACGTAACTTAATGTCACGATCTGCTTGTATTTCAAGAGCTCTCAGCCGAAGCAGCTGTGTATCATGCTCCTGCTTTCTTAATGCAAGATCAAGCTCTTTTAATTTCAGGGCTAACTGAGGATCTTCAGAAGCTGCATTCTTATTGCTAGCTACAGAGCTTGAGTCATCTTTTGTTTCAATGCCAGCCTCATCCCCCTGCTCTAGTGTTTCTTCTGGGAAAACACCTGCCTCTACTAACTTGCTATACAGCTCCTCTTTTATTGCCTGTTTACGTGCAGCTTTAGATATTGTAACATTATAAAAGTCAGCTATCAAAAGCAGATCTTTTTTTCGACAACAGTTGTATTCCGCCAAAGAAGGAGACAGCGTGAACTTTATCAAATCAAAATCCATGTTTCCAATAAAACATAAGACCTCCTCACCCACCAAAGTTTAAAGCAGCCAAACAAACCTACATCCAACCACAAGAAAACTGCAATTCTAGTTTGCGTAGTAAAAAAGAAATGGACGAGCCCCCAATTGTTACGTGCCTCCCTGGTCTAGGGTCAGGGATGGCAGAAACAAGGAAATTTTTAAACAAGGTAGAAAACAACAAGTTCTCTACGGACCACCTGGAGACCTTCTCTCCTGTCCCAGCATGACACAGAAAAACCACACAGACTGGTCACAGTCTAGAATTCTGGTTTATTTGACAAACTCAAGGAAAGATGCTTAGCATGGAGCAAAAATAAACTTCAGGAGGGGACCAGGCCAAAATAACAAACATAACAGATCTAACTTACAAAAAGGAGTACTTTCTAATCTCTCAAAACAAAATCCAAAATAAACAACAAAAGTCTTACCTTACTCCCTTTCTAGCCAAAAACAGGTGAAAACATGGACAATAAAAGAAATGGCGTCCTCCTCCCTACGGCTCCAAAATTAATTAAACTTTCAACTTTAGGTCTAACCCTTGGGAGCTTACTTGTACAAAAACAAATAAACCACAACTCTCCAACGTTTCAAACTGTATACACCAACAACTATGTAAACAAACAACTAGCACACATGCTATGGTCTGAGGCAGGATGAAAAGTCTCCAGAGGCAGTAAAGGGCACACTTCAGATGGGGTCTTCAGCTTTTATCCACAAGCTTCCCCTCCAGAAGCCAATCAGAGGAACCCGGTGATTGATGACAACCAGAACCAGCTGATCTTCATTAAGCTTTTGAAATGGCGTAGAGAGAATAGGGAGACAAAACACTGCACAAATAACACCTTAAATTACGCCCAAGGACGTAACAGCTACCCATAGATATGGGACATACTCTTGATTTAGTTTTATCTATAGGTCTATTAGTAATGTGGTCATAGTGGACAACTGTATATCTGACCATAGATCTCTCATGTTTAATATTGATCTGCCAACTGTTATCTTGAATAATAGATCTGTTTACTGTTATTTCCATCCTGTAAATGAGATCTCAGCAAAGCGTTTTGCTGAGGCTTATGAGGCAAGCCCAGGGCCAGCCATCATTGAGGCTTCTGGATCCTCTCTAGATACAGTGGAACTGACTGCTGTTTTTAATTCTGTAGTGAGGACATTATGAATGACGTGGCTCCACTTATCCCATGTTTCCACCACTGGAACTTTACCCAGGAACTAGGGACTTTGGGCTGTTACTCTGTGTGTTTCCACAGCAGGAACTAGGATCTAAATAAAATTCCGGGTAAAAAAAATCACCTCAGAAAGTCCCTGCTGGCGAGGTAGTATTTTTTCAAAGGTCCAGAACTTTCGGGGGCAGGACTTGGGCGCTGAACATGCTGATTGGTTGTGTTCATGCTGCATTGCTATTTCAACCACCATTTTTTTGGATAATTTTCAAAATATTACTGTTATTGTGTCATGAAATGTAGTTTTAAAAGTATTTCAGGCGAGAATGTAGTTGTTTAAAACTCAATTATGCGGTTTATTTATAAAGACATCGCCTATTTGCAGCGCCTAATATGTGTTTTGCTGATTTAAGAGGCGATCAGCTCCACGCAATCAGCGGGAGCTTAGTGCTCATGTTTACCGATGAGAGCAGTCTCGACTTGGCTAGTCCTTCTGTCATTTGCCGCTGGCTCGAACGACTCTTTATTGGTTAACAATAAAATATAATTCATTTTGGTTAAATCTAACATGTAATCTTTGGACTTTATTCAATTAATCTATTAATATGTTAAAATGAAAATAAAAAGAGGCAATACTGTTTGATATAATATTTTGTTTCATTGTAATGTAGGCTATATAGGCCTACACATTTTCCTGAACTACATTTCTGTGGCTATTAATATGTTTAAATGAAAACGAAAGGAGGCAGTGGTGTTTGATATCATATTTTGTCCTATTGTAAATATACAGTCAGGGAAATTTCAGTAGCCAAGGCGAGCTGACTGATGTAATCAAGTATGCTGTTGTTTGCAGAATTACCGGACTTGTGTCGTCCCATCCACGGGAGTTTACACTCCGAGTCGAACTCGCAAAGTCCAAACTACCAAGGATGCAAGTCCGAAATTTGAGTACTTTGTATTGAGAAATGCTCGCAGATCTATGTTACCAGACTATTTGCCTAATCTTCACAGTACTTTTGACTGCGGTGGAAATGCAGAAAGCAACAGGTCTGGGGGGAAAAAGTTCCTGGTACAATTGTTCCGGGTAATTTTGGTGGAAACGCGGAATTAGACGTAAAAGGTCTAAACCTCAGTCTCAGCCATGCTTTAATAAGGAAACTCATGCTCTTAGATGGGCCTGTAGTATTTCTTATGAAATGCCAAATGATACTCTTAACACTTACCAGCTTGAGGTCAAATTGGCAAGAACAAAATATTTTTCAGGCTTAATTAATAGAACTGCCCATTGTCTGAAAGCTTTGTTTAGCACAATAAACTCTGTGCTACACCCAGCTGTAACTCCCTTTTCAGATTCCACTTCTCTTACTTTCTGTCCCATTTCTTAACTTTAATTTTTATCTAAAGTTTTAGAAAAGGTAGTTCTGACTCAAATTACCCCATTTTTGTGGAAGAATGATCTCCTTGACAAATTTCAATCTGGTTTCAGAGCTGGTCATTGTACTGAGATCGCTCCGCTAAAAGTGTTAAATGATTTATTATTAGTAGTTGATTCTGGGATGACTGCAGTTTTAATTATGTTAGATCTCAGTGCTGCATTTGACACTGTAGACCATTAGATTCTTTTAAAACGGATGGAGGATGAGGTGGGGTTTGGGGGGACTGCCTTGAAATGGTTCCAATCATATCTTACGGATATAATTTTTTTTGTACATTTAGCAAATATTTCATCCTCTGTGGTTCCCTTAAAATATGGCCTTCCTCAAAGCTCTATTTTAGAGCCCTATGTTGTTTGCTTTATATATGTGCCCACTGAGGTGTATTTGCCATTGCCACAGCATTGCTTATCACATGTATGCAGATGACACACAGATTTATCTTCCAGTCAAGGTTGGAAATGAGCAGTCTTTACAGTACCTGTTGCAATGTCTAGACGAGGTTAAAGGTTGGCTCTCAAATAATTTTATTCAGCTTAATGAAGAAAAGTCTGAGATCATAATATGTGATCCTTCTAAGGCTAAAGAGAAGATAGCCAACTCTCTTGCCCCCTTAGAACTGACAGTGAAAGACAGTATGAGAAACCTTGGCGTCATAATAGATTCATCTCTCAGGTTTGATAAACAGATTAATTTGGTTGTAAGAAGCAGTTTTTATCAGTTTAGAATTATTTCTAAGATAAAACCTTTTTTTGAGTTTTAAAGATTTGGAGATTGTTATTCATGCTTTTATCACTTTGCGACTAGATTACTGTAACTCACTTTATGTTTGGATCTGTCAGTGGCAACTATCTTGATTGCAGCTCGTGCAGAATGCCACAGCTAAGCTTCTGACCGGCACAAAAAAAAAAAAAAAAAAAAAGATAGAACACATCACTCTGGTGCTATCATCTCTACACTGGCTACCAGTCAAGTATAGGATAGATTTTAAGATTTTATTGGTTTTAAAAGCTTTACACAACTTGTCCTCAAATTATATTAGCGGCCTCTTAGAGTCTCACACAACGGCAAGTTCACTTAGATCAGTAAATCAGTTGTTGCAGACTGTCCCTCGGTCCAAAAAAAAGTCAGAAGGGAGCGCACATTTTCAGTAGTAGGTCCTCAATTATGGAATGGTCCTACCTTGTGTTAAAACTAATAACTAATAATTAAAAATTTAAACTTCCCTGGTGTAACTAATATTTGTAAAAAAAAGTCCTTAAAATTATCAAAAATAATTAAACTGTCAGACATAAAAAAGCAAAGGATACATACAATAGAATAAAAAAAGACACAAATTATGCAAACTGTGCTTTAAGCAGGGTGGCCATATGAACCGTTCATAGGGGCCAGGATTTTAATATCGCCTAAAACATCAAAGGCAGTTTGACCAATAACATGCAGGTATTGTACATAATCGACCAATCGTGGGGCTGCGCATGAGAAGGTGAGATTTACAGAGAATGATCAAAGCGATGCAAATATGCACACGTGTTTGTTTGTTTGACTTGAAGCGTTGCAGGGCACTGATCAAAAAAAGACACCAAAGTAGGTGTGAGAGCAATTCGAAAGCATAAGGAGACGTCTTCTCTGCTCTCTGTAGCTCTCATGAATCTCACACAACGATCAACCTGCACAGTGCAAACAGCCAAAACCTGGATATGTTAGGCAATATTAAAATCCTGGCTGAACGGCACATATGGCCACCCTAGCTTTAAGTTTTTTTTTTTGTTTTGTAAAAAAAAGTATTCAGTTAACAGCCTACTACAGAAATGTAATAATCTAATATTAAATAAAACAGCATAGTCTTCACTGTAAGAATTAAACTTCCTTCCTTCTTAAGTCATTCAGTCAAAAGCAGAGAGTGATTTTGTCTTTCTTTTGTTGTTTGATTAATAATTAGCACAGTCAGCAACAGGAGGATAGCCCGCTGACACTTTATAAGGCATGCTTATCCAATTTATTGTTACAGACGTATTTTCATTCTCAACTGTTTACGTTCATTTATTAAATAACCGACGAGGGTTTACATGAGTAATCACTAAGTGTCACATTTTGACACATTTTTGCATGTATTTGACCATTTAAGCGCACAGCTTGAGCTAAATGATTTTACTAGTCGGTGTTTGATTTAGACTCTGAGTGCATGCACAGTAATCCTCCTGAGGAACAACACAAGTTCTCTTTTATGCTTTTAAAAACATGAATAAATCTAATTAACTTTAATAAATCAAGCACGTCCAGTTTTGCAAAAGTCACGTAACACGATTTTACAGATTTGCACATGAAATTTGGCTTTTATGGAGGAGCGAAAGCGCACCACTGGAAAGGGGGTGGAATGGGGCACAATAATCGTTTTATCTTACTAGGGTTGCACGGTTTACCGGTGCTACGGTGGTATCGCGATACTAAGGGTCCAAAATACTGGCGGTGCCACTGTATTTTTTAAACGGTAGTATCGTCATTACGGTTGTACCATAAGTACTGTTGTATGTGGCTTGTGGGGCAGTTGCTAAAACGTTCGAACACTTGTGTTGCAAATAAACAATATAGCGTCTTTTTGTCTTCCTGTCGTCTTTCTGCGGTGCCCTTTAAGCGCGCAAAAAACCTGTGTAGAATTCGCGCCTTATATACCATATATGGTATTGTTTTTTTTGTTTGTTTTTTTTTCTCGACAAGCATCTGACTCAGTTCATTTCATTTTAATTTGCAATGGTGTGTTCCTGTGAATTACAATGAATTTACGTTTGACCGCGACAATCTCCTAAAAAAGAACAATTCACGTAGTGAAGTATGGAATTACTTCGGATTTTTACCTGATGAGACTGGAAAACCGATTGATGACGGAAAACCAATCTGCCGTGAATGCCTAACGCGAATTCAAGCTAAAGGGGGAAACACTAGCAACCTCACCCAACAAACATGAGACGTCTATACGACGTGCAGATCAAGTCTAAATTGCGTCGGTCGGTCTGGACCATATCTGGACGTCTACACGACGTGCAAATCCGGTTAGTTCGACGTCCGGTTAGTTCGACGTCCCTTGGACGTCAATATGAGGTTCAAAATTTGAACGTCGGGCTAAGGATTTTCTTGGACGTTTGTAGAACTAGCAGAACAAGTTCAGGAAATTGACATAATTTTTTTTTATATAAACACAAAGCAATCCTTTGATTTCTGATTTAAATATCACATGTAGCCTACTCTTCTGAAACATCTAGGTGATAAATTAATGTAATATATAAATGTTTAAAAACAAAGGCCTGATTAAAGTACCATAATGTGACCATATACAATCTTACATGTATTTATTTATTTATTTATTTATTTGAGTGGTATTTTCCACTGGAGCATTGACAGAAAAGCAGTTTTCATCTAGATCTAAATATAGTTAAAGGATTAAAAATATTAATGTTTAATATATTTAAATAGATAATTAGATTGTAATAATATTATATCATATTAAATAATAAATATTTAATACATAGATTTAAATGAAATGAAATACAGTTTATTTAAACGTGCGCTCGCCACGAGGGGCATTGGCGTGATGTTACGTTAGTGACGTAAACGTGATGGCAGAAAAAAAAAAGTAAACGTGATGGTGCAAACAATCACGAAGACGGAAGAATAATTCAGTTTATTACAAAAGACTGAAGATATAACTACCGCCATACTTTAATTTATTTATTTCTACGTTGAGGACACTTTATAAACCTACAGTGATAGCTGACTAACGAACAACCTTCACAACGGGACGGAGCTAATTAACGGTACTTTGAAATTCAAACAGTAACGGTCATCTAACTAAGTTACTGGTGTTGAGCCAAAGGTAAGCATAAATGTGCTTTTATTCGTCGTTTTATCAATCTAATGTTACATTTCAATTCAGATTAATATTTAAAATGATTTATTTGGATTAGAAAGATTATATATTTTCAAATTCCTCTTTTTGTAATTTTACATATCCCTGTTGGTTTATTTTAGGTGGTTCAATTTACAGTCTGAGGTAAAATTATGATTATCCTTTTTTACTTGGTTATTAAAATTGGTCACTAAAACAGGTGACCGTAATTTTTCTTGATCAAATAAAAGCATCGGTTTTGTTATTTTGTATATATATTTTCTACTTTTCAGGACGGGAACAGCAACAAAAAAAGTTTAACTTCTGATTCATAATCTACACACTCTACTGGTAACGTTAACACTACTGACACCTAGTGGTAAGTTTTAGTAACGTTACTGGCAAGAACAAATACATTCTGTCACTACATAACAATAATGTAAGATTTTCAAAACTTTGTCTTGTGTGAAGGGTTCGTTCTTGTATTAAAACAGCCTTTATGGTATCCTGGATGCTCAAGTGATCCTGTGAAATTAGGCAATTTAAACTTTAAAATAATTTTTTTAAATCACGTTTTGAAATGATTTGCTAAAGACAAAAAATCAGTCTGGCAGAATTTTCTGATCATATCTTCACCACAGAGGTAAAAATGAGCATTGTGAAGCTATATTTATATTTATGATAATCATTTATATTTAATTTGTGTTTCAGGGCAGTTGGTGAAGACAGAGAGCTGTTGTGACGATAGGACAGTTCCTCCTCACTAGTCTCTGCTGTATATGGATGCCTGTCCACTAGCACAGGACATTTACAACATTTTGGAGCCAGGGACCCCTAGCAGATAAGATTTTTCAAGGACACCCTCAGAATTACAAGATTTGAAGGTTTAAAATTATTGTGGGTTGGAGTATAATAAACATAATATGATTGTTTTATTTATTCATTTAGTTTTTTTAAATGATCCCCAATTGTTAAATAATACATTTGTTCAATACCGCACAATAGAGGGCTAAGTTGCACCAGGTCAGGAAAAAACAGATAAATTATCGGTGTATAAGAAACATTTTGCTATTCATTTCAGAAATAATTTAAATACTGATAAATAAAATGTAATAAAAATTGAAAGAAACTTAAAAACTATAAACACTGTAAATATTTTATTTTCCCTCACTTTCAAATCATCTATTCAAAACAGAACAAAAATAAAAATATTTAGGCCTATATATAAAATAAACTAATTCTAGTGCCATTAGTTACAAGCAGTATTTCCTTTGTTAAATAAAGAAACCAAAAAAAACAAACAAAAAAAAAAAAACACTTGCCATCTCAGTTTCTGTGAACCTCATCCTGAAATGTAGAAAACACAGAGGTACAGGCAATGCTACTGTGTACAGACAGACTTGAGAGAGTGAGAACTATATTTATAGAAACATTTAAGTGCCCACTTTTATGTTTACGTTGTGCTTAGGCTTTTTGACATTACATGCATTATATAAGTTACTTTGGAATAATTCAGCACTCAGAAGATTCAAAAATATGACTTGGAGTCTGGAAAATATGGTATAAAATATTTTGTGGACCCATTTGCTTTGGTCCTGAACCCCAGATCGAAAACCCTTGCATTGTAGTATATTGTGTTTATTATTATTATTATAATAATAATTATTATTATTATTATAGTGCATGCAGATAATATTTAGGCACACAAACACTTGACTATTGCATGAATAAAGAATACCATATTTAAGAATTTTATGCTAATTGCAGATTAAATAAAAGTGAAAAAGCTTAAAAAGTGAAGCTCCAACAGGTGAACATAATGTGTGGACCCAACTAAACTAAATTGTGTGTTGTTATTTGTTATCCACTTTATAATGAGTGAAATGTATTTTATTTTTATGTTTTTTTGTGTGTGTGTGAACACACTGTTTCTTTAAGTTTATTTACAAGTAGAAATATAAATTGCATGGAAATAAACAAGAGATTTAATTGAATGCAGCCTAAGAGTGTTTATTTTGTCTAGAAATCTGAACTCAATTTTAACCTCCTAGAGACATCCTGTGTACGTCGATATTGGACGTCCAAAAGACGTCGAAAAAAGACGTCATAAAAACTTTCATTCTGGCTCTTCGGGGGACGTCATTTCAACGTCCGACAAAGACATCGAAAAGATGTCGTTTCGACGTACTTTTGCTCAGTGGGCATCAAGCACCTTCGGACACATCCCACATCTTATGCAGAGTACACAAAGGTTAGTGAATCTTATTTACCTTAAATAATTTGTCTTCATTTTTGACGATGTCCTGTTTAACATTTCAGTAAGGTGATGCATATTATTCACGCTATCTAACGTTAACGTTAGAGAGAGGGAATTAAAAGATTTTTAAAATGAGCAGCTTAAGCTGTATTTTAAAATAATAACTTTATGTATAGTATGTATATATTGTCACGGGAGGAGCACAAGACAGACACAGTGGGCGTGGCGTCAGGCCTCGGAGAGGCTTTTATTAACAGAAATAATAAAACACAGGGAATAAAAGTGGCCAAAGGGGGAAAGTGTCCAAAATAACAGGGAATCTGGTGTCCTCGTCGTGCTGCGGGGTATGTGTAGGTCGGGCAGTGTTCATCGAGGAAGGGTCCAGGTAAGGGGCGGAGTCCGGCGGCCGCACGCGCTCCCCTCCTTGGTCCGGGGCGCGAGGGGCGGCGGCTTCCTCTAGCGGCCACATCTCTCTCGTCGGCCGCGGCGCTGGTAGGGGATGGACGGCCCGGCATCCTGGCCCGTCGGCCGTGTATACGGGTGCGGTTCCCATCCGGATCGCGGGTCCGGCAGCTCACGTCTTGGTGGCGCGGGAGTCCCTCAACGCACCCTTCCTGGACCCACGAGGACACCAGTGTGCATGCACGGGGAAGAGACCGGTCTCCTGAGGAGAGGCGCGTTGGGCTTTTAAACAGCGGCGGTAATGAGGCTCCACTTCCTTCAGGTGTGCCCCATCACACGCCGCCAGCCCTGACTCGTCCAGCGCCCCTCCTCTCACACACCCACTCCAGTCGGGAGCCTGGTGAAGGGCGGCGATTTAGGACGGGGTGCCGGTGATAATCAGGGAGGAGGCAGCTGACTCGTCACAATATTTTTGTTGCTCTTTTGTCCAACTTCTGGATGAATGGTTTTCATTTTTTGCAACAATCTTTGCTACGAAGAATGTTGTTATATTCATTAACATGACGACATTTGCAGTCTGTTCTTGTCAGCCCTTTATTCATTTATAATGTTAAAATTTTCATTTTTTGCAACAATCTTTGCTACGAAGAATGTTGTTATATTCATTAACATGACGACATTTGCAGTCTGTTCTTGTCAGCCCTTTATTCATTTATAATGTTAAAATCTGCTTGTTTCATTCCTAAATATATCTGTGTTTTAAACAAGTTGTTAAAGGAGCCATTCACGAAGTTTCGTGTGAGTAATCACTTGCTTCATTCCTGAAGTGACCAGATGTTTCTTTGAATGGCTCTGTCAATAAATCATTAAGAACGACTGCCACCTACTGGATGTTTTAGTTTCCCATTTAAAGGTAGTCCATAAAATATTTTTTTCAACATTTCATATATTTGTATTTGACTTTTTTTTTTTTCAACTTCATATATCAAATAACTAATCATTATTTTAGCAGTTGTAATTGCAGTGTCACTTCAAGTGCAGTTTCTGTGCCAATTCTGCTGTTCTAAAATGTATTTTACTCACACTGATTTCATTTGATTTATTAAAAAAATAAAATCACACCAGTTTTTATTTCATTAAATGTACAGTACTAACATACAACAAATGTAAAAACTATTTTCTGTATTCTATTTTTTGAAAAAAAAAAATGAAATTTTTTAATTTCAAAATTTTTTAAATGTTTATGCACTTTTTTTTACAAACAAACAGAATCCAAGTACCATAATTAATTTCATATTGTTTCTTATTGGTTTTTTTTGTGTTTTTTTTTTCAGAATCAGAACCATGCTGCCATAACTGGTGCCCAAAGCCACACAGGTAACCCTGCCACCAGCAAGTCGCAGCCCACCATCGACAGCCTCTTTGAGAAATCCAAGAAGTATGAAGCAACATCCAAAGAAGCAGCTGTTCTAAACAGAGCTGTGGCCGAATTCATTTGTCTTGACCAAATACCAATATATACAGTGGACAGGTTTGGATTCAAGCAACTAGTCAAGACCAAAATTGTACACAGAAACTAGAGGGACAATAAAAGCAGAACTTGAAGGATCTGGATTTTATTCATGTACTACAGACCTCTGGACCAGCAGAACAATGCAGTCCTACATGGCTGTAACTGCTCAGTTCATAACAATGGATTGGCAAATGCAGTCATGGTGCCTGGGCTGTGCAGAACTTAATAGTGACCACACAGCAGAGAGCATAAGCGAGGCCTTCTCTGAGATGTTGGAAGAGCAATGGGGGCTCAATTTACATGACATGGCAGGAATTACAACTGACAATGCTTCAAATAACATCAAGGCCTTCTCTGATTGTAACTGGATTCCATGCTTTGGGCATAATCTTGACTTGGCAGTTCACAAGGGCCTCAATGTTGATCATGTAGGCAATACCTTGTCTCGGCTTAGAAGAACTGTATCTGCTTTTTCGCCATCCGCCAAGCTAACAAGACAGTTAAAGTCAAAGCAGGCTGACCTTGGTGTACCACAACACAAACTGATACATGACGAACCTACCCATTGGGGGTCCGCATGTGACATGGTGGAACGCTTTTTAGAACAGCAGCAGCTGTGTTAGCTGATAAGAGAAACAAGTGGCACCTCATGCCTAAAGACCTGGATGTTACTACAATGGAAGCACTGAAAAATGTGCTTGGACCTCTAAGGGATTTTACTGATGCACTAAGTGGAGAGCAGCATCCCACAATTTCCTCAGTCCTGCCACAGCTCTGGAAAACTGAATCAATTTTGATAGTGTCTGCCTCTGACAGCCAACTAAGTTCTCGTATCAAGGATTGCATAAGGTCTGATCTGCAAAACAGATACAATCAGAAAGAGATACAGACAACGTTGAACTGTTGTACATTTTTAGATCCGAGATTCAAAAACACCTTTGTATCTAATGTACAAGAGGTGGAAGCACGGTTTCAGCAGCAGGTTGAGAAAAGCTTAATGCATGCAGTCCCATCAGTGAAGATCCCAAATCAGCCTAATTCCGGGTGTCCAAAGTCAGGGCTAAGTGGACTTTTGGCAGGTATTATGAATGAGAAACGAGGAGCAACGCCATGCACAACTGAGGATGATGTTACTGTCTCTGCAGCAGAACCACAGGTAAGATTACAGTGTATTCCATTTTGTTTTTTTATATTAAATTAATTACAGCACTGTAGCTAATAATGAGAACAGATTTGACTTAATTAAATGTTTATGTGTTTGCATTCACAGCAAAAGCTAAGGAGGGAGTTTGAAATATACCACAAAATGCCAGAGACAGATGCAAGAGATGACCCACTCAAATGGTGGAGGCAAAATGAGGGCAGCTTTCCAGTCCTATCGATCTTCGCAAAAAGATACCTGTGCATATCTGCCACAAGTTGTGCATCAGAACGCATTTTTAGTTTATCAAGCAACATATGTACACCTCTCCGTTCAAGGCTGACCTCACATCATTTGGATATGCTGGTGTTTCTTGGCAAGAACTTACAACAGGTCAAAAAATTGGACACATAAACTGTAAAGGCAACAGCATTAATTTACTCTGAAACAGTAAAATGGTCTAATGTTCTCTAATTAACTTTTCAGATGAATATATGAATTATTCTTATTTTTCTTCTTCAAATTCATTCTTCCCTGAAATCCAAGTTTTATGACTTTCCTTATCCAAATTAATGTGTTGTTTATACTTAGTACACTGAGAAGAGTTTCATTTTGCATGACTTCATTACTGTAAAGGTGGAGTACAATTTTTTAGTTGCTTCATGACTGTTCTTGAGTTTTTCAAAGAGCCAGTTATTCATTTTCATTAAAAAAAAAAAAAAAATATTCTGAGGACAATTTGGTCTGTTTTCATTTATATCTTAGTATTTCTGACATTTTGCTTCATTTTGTAGATTTGAATTTTAAATTAATTCAATATGGCATGGAATCGTGATACTACTTGGTATCGTGATACTTCAGCTGGTATAGTATCGTAACATTTTTTTATGGTATCGTGACAACCCTATATCTTACTGTATTTTCATAATCGTTGGATGCTGAAATCAAAATCAAAACTGTTATTTCGATTAATTGCACAGCCCGAGTAACATTTAGAGATTAAGTCATCCTCTGGCAAAAATTGTTTATGCACTTTGGTATAATTGATTATTTATTAGGCTTGGGCGGTATCTACATTTTGATACCGCTCAAACGGATTGAGCTCCGTCACTATATTCTTTTCATTGACTATTTTTAACTTAAAAATCAATTTTATACATCATTGTTTCCGTTTATATAACGTGTGAATATATCCTCTATTGTATTCTACAACAAAAACAATCAGAGCGCCTCGCTATCACTAGTTTTATTTTAATCTCCCAGGTCCGCTATTAGCTTTTAGCCAGTTAGCATCAGCAAGCGTGGTTGCTGCTAACTGCGCTTACATTGCTAATACTCTATTCACACACATTACCACTGCTGTACTCACTGTTACTTGCTTTAATGGCGGATGAATGTCTCCACTCTGTGCAGCTCGAGCTCGAGGCCGTGGGGAAGCAGATTCGCGACCTGGAAGAGAGGCAGGCCCAGCTGAGAGAGCGGAGAGCCGCGCTGGAATCATCCCGGGCTGACGCTCACAAGTCCGGGGTAAGTATACAGCGTGCTGTTAACAGTCCCACCACGTCTTCTCCGTGTGTTTCTCTGCACAGGCCCGGTGCACCCAGGACGCGATCTTCCCAGATGTCCTTCACTGCGACGCCGGGAGACCACGGACCCTGGGTGTATCCACAGCGGAGGACGCGAGCCGGGTCCCGGGCGACGACTTCTCCCCCTCCTGCCTTCGAGATCTCCATCCGGAACCACTTCGCTCCCCTCCGCGAGACAAGACGCAACGCTGTGATCATCGGAGATTCCATCGTCTGACACGTCCGTGCTACGTTAGCCGAAGGTAAAGTGCACACTCATTGTTTGCCTGGTGCTCGTGTTCTCGATGTTTCTGCGCAGATACCCGCGATCCTGAAGGCCGACGAGAGCCCCAGACCTCAGGTTTCTCAATGAAAACATGAGAGAAGTAAGAAAAAAAAAAACTTTTTTGAACACTGTCAGAACATTTTCCTTGATGCGAGTGGCGCCGCCACCAATGATGAAGAGGATGCAATGCCCACTCGTCGGAAAAGGCTGAGCCAGTTCTTCACTGATGATTACACAGTGTCCAGCCGAGACGAGTGGGAACAGTTCTTGCTGGAGCCATGTATTCCACCAGATGAGGATCCCATTCAGTGGTGAAACGAAAACACGAAGCGCTTCACATAACTTATTCGCTTATCACACCATTATTTGTGAGTCCCGCCAACATCTGTGCCGTCAGAGCGCGTTTTCTCTGCGGCCGGCCTTATTGTTAACAGACTAAGGAGCCGACTTTCCCCCGATCATACATGCCCATGTTTCTTAACAAGAACGTGTACAACAATAGAAAAAAAGCAAAAAAGATTGGCTGACAGCTTCAAAGTTAAGTGTAAGCTACATTCTGTACAATGGCCTAATTGCTGCAGGCTGCTTTACGTTTTTCCTTTGTTCTTTTTTTTTTTGTGCTTTTAATCTGTACTTTTGTTTGTTTGCGTTGTTAAAGTTTTTCAGCTACAACGTTTTTCAGCTAATCTTCAAGATTATTGTGTGTAAGCTTGTTCAAAAATGACAGAATATTTGCGGAAAAACGCCCATCCATAAAAATCACACTGCACGAACAACTTTTAAAAACAAAGAGCAGCTTATAAAAAAAAAAGAGCAAATAGACCCACAACAGTCAACCAGAGTTGAATTAAAATACACATCCATATATATATATATATATATATATATATATATATATATATATATATATGTAGGCTATATATATCTATAATAAAAATTATTGAAAAGCAATAGTCTTCTTTCCAAAATAGTTTTTTATGAAAACCAAATAAAAATAGCTGAATCCATTAAATAAATAAAAAATAAACACAGTGCTAATAGGAACGAACGGCAAGTGGCATACAATCAAGATTTTTCGCTAGGGCACGTTGTGGACCGACAACTTTACCTGCGGTGCTGAAAACCTGCTTCGCTGGTGTGCTTGTGGCACAGACGCACAGGTACTTTCATGCCACTCGCGACATCCGGGGAAAACACCAGTCAGCATTTTTCCATGGATGAAGTGGGTCCTCGTCTCCTTGAGTAACTGGCTCTAAACAGTATGCTGTTATTTCAGCTCCGATTCGGTCCTCTACGATGCCGACAGGACCTACCATTGCATCGTCTTTTTTTTTTGCAGTTTTTTTTTTTTTTTTGCAGCATATTCCCAGAGTCATCTTTTTTCGTGACGGCACAATTTGCAAATAGCCTTGTCCTTATTTACCTCTCCCTTCTCGTTCGGTCGAAACCTGAAATACTGGCAAACTGCAGAAGTTGTTGTCTTTTTCGAGACCAGGTCACTCGGTGCGCAACTCGCCAACTCGCCTCTCTTTCTCTTCATCTCGTTGTCACGCGATGACAACCACGCATACACATTTTTAGGCATTAAATAAATTATATTTAATATTTAATCCTTGTTTCCTATATAAGTGCATTGTTTTTTGTTTTGTTTTTATTAACGGTATGACGGTATTGAAACTGATACCGTTGCTATTTTTAGATCCTGCGATATACCATATTACCGCCCAAGCCTATTATTTATGTTGTAAATTAAACTAAAAGAACTCTGTTGTCTAAAAGATGCGTTTGTGTTCTCACCTGTTGAGAAGAAAAGATGCCAGTTCCACATCACTCTTCATTCCCTTCTGTGTTTTTAGATTATCCCATCGTGTAAATTCTGCACCAATATTTACAGTGGTCTTCTGTCCTTTGTTGCTAAATCACACAAAACAACAAATCACATAGAAACTAACAGGCTAACAGCTGTGTTTATAATTTGGGCAAACAGTCATCAAACTTGCAGGCTACTTTAACCCAGCATTAATCAGTTCAGATAAAGTCCAAAAAAAAAATATGGAAAAAGTCTTCTCCATGTTTAATCTATCTACTATTCATATTGTATATTAATCAATTTCTATGGTACAATTTTGCATCTAAAGGACCGAATACAGACAGTGATGGACAAAAGCACTATGATTTATTCAATGCATATCAAAGTCATATTGACATTACAGTTGTGTCACACACAGCACAGTGAAGAATTTAGCTAATGTTACACTGTAATGCAAAGCACCTGACATACCTTTTGGACCTGAACACTTGTGAGACCAGGGTTTCCCACACATTGATTTATTTGAGGCGGCCACCACAATATAAAAAGGCTTTGACTTTATTGAATAAAGATGAGCACTGCACGTTTCAAAATAAAAAATTGGTGCAGGTGTTTTTATATCACTGTATTTCAGACGGACACTGATTGTATTTAGTAAATTTACGATTTTCATTTCATCTTGCATGTAATGCTTGATAAGGAAGCGTTTGTGAGCTCAGCTCTGCTTTACAGCAGTTACTGGAGAAACCTCTATCTCTCCCGCTCTTAAAGTGCCTCGTGCTGGCAGAAAATGAATTTGCATATATATGTATATATGGGGGCGGGGGAGTGCCACCACAAATAGAGTGTAAGGCTGTGGGAAACACTGGAGACTGATCTTACACTAATGACACACACACAGAGAGAGAGATTTTACTAGAAGGAGGTTCTTCAGTCACATTTGCTTTGTCTGGAAATGTCCATTTTATTTTGATCATGTTGTCAAAACACTCAAAGCATGCAATAGTGAGGGGGTGTTGACTGTTTCCTATGCAATGGCATTAGCCCATCATGACAGTGCTGAATTACTGGCTGAAGCCTTAAAGGACTACGCCTTAAAAATAGCCTGTTTCTGAGAGAGGATCAGAATTTTTCCACATATTAAAATAATAAAAAAATACATGTCATGACCCCTTTAATCTCAATCTCATATGAAGGTAGAAGACTGTTAGCATCCATTTATTTTAACTCTAGGAGAGGCTGTAAGATTTTGTACAGTAAGTGATCTCTTGTAAGAATAAATTTCCCTCTTTATTAAGAGTCTCTGACACAAATGCAATTTGTCCACACTATGAGTATACCAGGTCTTTGCAGCTCATTGACATAATATGAACACCACAAATAAGTATAAAAAAAGTTATAAAATATATTTGTTTGCATTATATTTTATGCAGAGTACAAATGCAAACAGCTGTGCATTTCTTTGCACTTTAAATTTTAGCTGTTACAGGATGTGTGTGTGTGTGTGTGTATATTTGTGAAATATAAGGTCAGCTTACAAAAGCATGTATAATTTTTTTGTTAATTTTGTTGTGTGAAATAGTGAATTGCAGTGTGCATCTGACACTTGAGAGTGAAATCAAAGTGTCTGAACTGTGGTGAGAACTAACCAGTGCTAAAAAGGTGGGACTCATGAGCTTTTTTTTTTAAGCATCTTACAAGACATAGGGCCCTATCATACACCCGCCGCAATGCGACGCACGGCGCAGCGCGTGTTTGCTAGTTTCAGTCTGGCGCCGTTCGCATTTTCCCGACCAGCACCACGTCGTTTAATTAGCAAATGCATTTGCGCGCCCATGGGCGTGCTGATCTAAAAAAGAGGTGTGTTCAGCCTATTACTACTTATAATGATGAATGAAATTGGCTAATTAATTGAACAATAATGCCGATACACATATATATTAACTGACTCATCGCGCGGAGCTTTGGTGAATGCCTGCTTGTCCCGTAGATGATCTGCTCGCGCACTTTAACTTCACGCACGAGCAGATCGGTTTATTCTCTTGAAAAACATTCAGCTTTTCCGCCAACAAAGTGCGCCATGTAAATAGCGATCCGCCATGGCACGAGCGCATCTCACTCTTAAAGGGAATGGGAGATGACACATTGATTGGTTTATTGAATGTTACGCCCATTACTTATTAAGAGAATAGGGACAGCCCATTCTTAAAATGCGCCCCGGCGCACGGACTGTTTTTCCGTTGTTAAAATAGCAAAAGTGGATTTTGACATGCCCTGAGTGCACCTGCGCCGTGCGCTTTACACTTTACGTTTAGATCGTTAATATAGGGCCCATAGTTTTCAATGATTTGTGGTTTCAGTCAGACTCTCACATGTAACAGCTGAGAAATTAGCTAATGCAACGGTGTAATATAGAATGTGTGAGATACCTGCACGGTCTGCCTTTGTATCATACCTGCATTGCTCCATATCTGACAACGTAATAATCTGATTTATAATCACGTTGATGTTTCTTGATTCGGACATATCTCCATGTTTCAGGCAATAATCCAATTGTAGTAACAGGGGTTATTTCTTCAAAAGTTAGCTGGCTCCGGTAAAGTTATATATTTCATCAAGAACCGTTCTGAATTATAGTTATGCAGAACACAGTTTGTCCCCTATTTGCAGTCATACACCATATATACCAGACCATCCAAATAACAAATTTTTAATTCATAAGTAATCATATGTTTTGCACAAATCACCATTTCATTTGTTAACATAGCTCTTCGAGGAAGGCTTTATGACAAAGCAGAATCCTCTTGTTGCCTGGTCGCTCCCGGATCACAGCAAGCGGGACCCGGTCTTGCACTGACTGCCCTTCCCTTTACCGTCCAATGTTTAGTTAAGGGAAGTTCGGATCATTTTACAGACTCATACCTTTGAGTCTCATTCAGCAAAATGAACAAATCTTTTTTCGAGTCATTTCGTTCATTTGATCAAAATATAATTAAAATGTTATGTGTCATTCCTTCATCACGTGACAGACCCATAAGTGTAATTTATACAGTCTAAGCTGGAAAGAGAATTGATTAGTTTATAAAAGGATTTAACCTATTGTTCGTTCTTTTGTCACGTGACATGAGGGCATTGGATAGATAAATTAATTTACAAGCTTCCTTACAAATAGGTGCATAGTTATTATTAGAGGTCAACCGATTTATCGGTTTTGCCGATTAATCGGCACCGATAGTTGATTGCTGGAAAAATCGGTTATCGGCAAAAAACCATGCCAATAGTTTTCCGCATTTCGTCCGTTGCTGGAGCGGCTGAGAAGGCTATGTTTTCATTATACAGTGTTAGAGCGGCCTCTAGTGGCTGAAATCACTGACAGCACGTGCTGTTTGTTTAGACACGTGACGCTGCATGCTGAACAGAGCGAGACACTTCAGACAGAAAATTCTGCTGCGCCTCTGAGCGCCATTCACATAGTTTCCCATTAAATTACATTATATTCGCCCCGAATCGTTGTTAATGTACATAATGAATTGTATATTGAGATTTTCCATCGAAACGTTTGTCTTTCTGTGGCTCTAATAAAGTCTGTATGCTTCATTTATAGAGTTATAATATAGATCGCTCTTTCCGTTTGCACTTAACTTCAAATTATTTTTGGCTCATTGTTCATTCTTTTAATCAGCTTGTGTCCACTTGGTGAATAAATAAACAGTTTTAGACTGCTGCTCGAGTTGAACACGACGCGTCCGGATGTATGTGATACCGGTGAGTTATCCTAGACTCAGCTGCTCTTTTATTTTGATTAGATAACCATTAAGTGTTCAAGAATAGAAGCAGTTAAAGTGCGAGAGTAAACATTGTGCTGGTTTAATTGTAGGGCCCTATGTTTTCCGCGATGCAGAAAACGCGGACGGAATCACGGAATCCATTCATAAAAAAGAAATTCACAGTTTAGCGTCTGTGACGCTCGCGGTGATTTTAGCGTCTGCTGTCTCACTAAATGAGGACGAAAACACATGAAGAACATCTCCAGAACTGCTCTGAGAGTCACTTCATGAGCATTTGACCTTTTGTTGATTTGAGCAAAAGCATCATATCACATGCACAGAACTGTAAAGGGATTCTTTTATTTTGCAACCCGTTCAAAATAAAAGTCTAAAAGGTTTTGAAGTCTAATGTTCAGTAGAATGTACATAGCCTACTACTACTACTACTACTACTACTACTACTACTACTAAAATGAAACAAGCATTCTTTTTAAGGAATAATCACACAACATTTCTTCCATGTTTTCATTTTAATAGTAAATCCCCTTTGTTAGCCAAAAAAAGTTTGCTTAATTTTAAGTAATTAAAAGACAAATAAAATTAATGTTTCATGGCTTGATTTGATGATAACAAAAATGTAAATACACACAGAATTTTTGAGGGGAAAAAATCATTAGGATTCTTTAAGAAAAAATAAATTAATCAAATTGTTTTATGCATTCAAATAATTAGACATGCTAAAACAGAATTTGGTAACAATAAAAAATATGGTGAGAAAAAATAAAACATTTCATAGGGCCCTAATCATGTAATTTTTGTTAAACTTTTATTAAACTGATTTGAAAATGTGTAAGTTTCATGATTTTATTTAATTAGACTTACTTTATGATTAATAAACTTTAATGTAACTATTAAAAAGGAGTGGAGTAAAATTAAAATGGAAAAAACAGAATCCAGAAAAATTAAATAACAGAATTTGGAAATAAATAAAATGGAATTTAGGGAAAAATTAAACCGATTTCATAGGGCCCTATTAGAGTGTGGTCATTTCAACATTTACTATTACTGTTATTATAATTATTATTATTATTATTATTACTACTACTTTTTTTTTAAAATAAAACACTATTTTATTTTATTTATTTATTTTTTTAATCCATTTTAAAAACTATCGGTTAATTAATCGGTATCTGCAAGTGTGGTCCAACCTAGCTATTGGTATCGGCAAAATCCAATATCGGTCGACTTCTAGTTATTTTTATGATTATTATTATTATTATCATAATCATCATCATCATTATAATTATAATTATTATTTACTCTTACAATTACTGCATTTATGGTCTCAAATTGTAGCTTTTTACTTCTTACAGTTTATAAATGTGTGAATTTCTGTCATGATGGTTATTCCATACACTGAATGTTGTAACAAAGGTAATGAAGAGTTGGTTATTATTATTATTATTATTATTAAGTCACTTTCTGACTCAGAGTGCATAGGTTAAAGCTTATGGGTCTGTCACATAATGAATGAACGAGTAGAAAACCCGGAAACTCAAGAGATGAAATAATCAATTATCTTTCCGGCTCAAGACTGCATTGGTTATGCTTATGGGTCTGCTGTGGAGCTCGCCCTGGTGCGGGCTCGGCAGAAGTGAGAATAGAGAGTGCATAATGGCCGCAGAGGGGGCACTCGTGAGCACCCTTCTGAATGCTAAAATGACAAATGGGACACCCTGCGGTCTCGTGGACTTAACGGACACGTGCACGTGACGGCCATTGTAAGTCCGTAAGACCGCAAGTGCACATGAAGTGTTCCATTTGGGCCAGGGCCAGAGATTAACTAATAAATTCTCTTTCCGGCTCAGACTGCATTGACTGAAACAGGTGAACTACTAGACTAATTTGAGTACAGAACCTATAGAATATTGTGCATGTGTGGATGAACGAATCACTCCCGAGACTACTTATTCTTCCCGAGTCACATTAAAGATTTGTTCAAAATGAACAAATCGTTCAAGAACAACCCAACACTACCGCTGTTTGACTTCGGCTAATCAGTTTGGGGGAATGCAAACAACGTGAATATCCTGAGCACAACATTCAGCTATGCAAGAAAACATGCAATCTACCTGAGGGATTTCAGGTATTTCACTATTGATCTGTAAAAATATGGAAAGAAGTCATCCCTCAGGTAGATGGTTTGTGTGTAATGTGTGTGACATTTTTTGTATGACATTAAAATTCCTTTTATAATAGTTGTCCATAAATATGTTAAGCAAACAAATTAGATGTTTTTTTTTTTTTTGTTTGTTTGTTTGTTTTTTTCTTCTAAGTACCTTTTATACACCTTTTATACTTAACCACAGACATGGAAATAATGTACAGGATGTGGTGCAATACAAATATTTTGAGCATCTCTTATTCTGTCCCTTATTTTCCTATAAAGAATCACAATTATCCCTTATTTTCCTTTATGGCATCCATAGTTATATTGTTAGGCAAAGTTTAAATTGTGTTAATTTTTAATGTCCGTTTTAACTACTTGGTCTGCAATGAATTACTTTTTAAATAAAATTAACAAAACCCTCTTTGTGGTGAAAGAAGCATTGCGATAAAACGATTTTGAGGCTTACTACTGAGCAATTTTAACATTCACAACATGCAAACATCAATAAAACTATTAATGTTATTAACCCTCTGGGGCCAACTAACACTAATATGCGTTTTGAGGCATCTTCTGATAACACCAAAAAGAACTTAAATTACACTTTCAGCTTTGATCAAAATACTCAACACAGAGACATGAGAGAGATATCTATAGAAAGCTTGACATGTCTACTTTTAAACTAAGCAAGTCTATCGAAGACAAATATTCTGTGATAACGTAATTCATATGAAACCAACGCGATGTCTTTCACGTCTCCCTTCATTATATGTGACCACGCCCATGCGCGCTATTGGCATTATAATCATCCACATGAATGGGGTAAATGCCCCATAACAACAAACAAAGCAGTGAGTTTTTTACATTTTACTTTGCACTTCGTGCTGAGAGGAATGAGTTCACCGCAGAAAAGACTTACTGTGACAAATAAGAAAGAATTCACCTCAAGAACCTTTGGATTACCTTTGGACTATTAATGCGGCGGCTTGATCAAGCAGAGGTCCTAAAGATGAGTAAGTCTTTTTCTTATTATCCTACTTGTATTAGTTTTCACATAACCTGTACACATTTTACTAGTTAGACTTTTTTCAAACTATAATTCCTGAATAAACGTATAGTGAAACATTATAAAGTTTCTTTCACAGCATCTAAATGTCTCACCATGCCAGGATTTTTTTTTTTTTTTTTTATGTAATATAACATAAACAGCAATACGATATAAAAAAATATATTGTTGCTAGCCTCATGTCAGTAAAAATTGTTAGACAAACTTTACTGAGTGTTGAGTGTTTTTTGGGCGTAACGTGCAATAAACCAATCAGAGTCTCATCTGCCATTCCCTTTAAGAGCCAGTTGCGATGACTATCCATTATGACATGTAGGCATTTTTATGTTTAATTAGCCTACAAAAATTCTTATGCATTGCAATCCTTTAATTTTTAATATTTGGCATGTTTGTGTGCTGCTGTGCGTCCCTGTGTTTATTAATAAGCAGTGTGTACGCGCGTTGTGGACCCGCCTATACTAACGCGCTCTTTGGATAACAATGAAAAAACATTGGGCCAGACTTTAGACCAGGTTTGAGTTGGTCTATGGTGCAGTCTATTTTCAGCTCCTTAAAATAGCAATGCGCCTGAACACACCTCTTTTTTAGACCAGCACGCCCATGGGCGCAAATGCATTTGCTAATTAAACGACATTGCGCTGGACGGGAAAATGCAAACGGCGTGGGACTGAAACTAGCCAATACACTTGCACTGTCGCATTGAGCCGGGTGTATGATAGGACCCGGAGTCATGATCGTAAATCCTGGACATTTTGTACCCTCCTCCAACATCTCTGAAGCAACTGGCAGATGTTTTTGAACCCTTAATCAGTCCTTGGGGTCCAGTTGACCCCAATGAAATCCTAAATAATATATGTAAACATGCACAAATAACTGGGCTTGATTTGGTTGTTCTAAATGTGTGTAAAAAAAAAAAAAAAAAATTCCGCTTAAGGTCCTTGGGGTCAGATTGACCCCACATTGAAAATGAATGGGAAAATGTAATTTTCATTTCATTTGTCAAAAAAAAAGAAGAAAAAAATCCAGTATAAATATGAAAATTTCTACATTTGAATAAAGGTCTGGTCCTAGATCATAAAAAAACAAAGTGGAGCAAACTATATATATCATACACACACATATAAACACACACGTGTGTAACTGCAACAGAACATTTTTTATAGAAACTGGCAAATAAAATCAACAAAACTTGCATAAATCTGAAAAATTTCCACACATAAATGAAGGACTAATACTAGAGGACAAAGGCAACGTGGAACAAGTGTTCACACACATACACAGGTGTCTAGGGCATTTTTTTAGATTATGGCAAATATGGCAGACATAAATGCACAACAGTGTGAAAGGGGTAGACATAACACCCCCCCCCCCCAACACACACACACAGAGAAAGAGAGAGACAGCATTTACTGTTCCGTGAACTCTTCACTACTGTTCATTACTGTTTATTGGTGCTGTTGTTTTTTGTTTTGTATTGTGTTGGTTTTTTCACTGTTTAAAATTAATCTCTTGTTTTAAAAAATAAATAATTCTGAAATAAATAGTATGTGATTACAGTCATGCCTTTTAGTGGTGACTTGTAACATTTCTGCAAATTTATGTATAATAATTTGCATAAGCAAACAATTCAAAATATATTAGACAACAACAAAAATAAATACAAAAATACA
This sequence comes from Carassius gibelio, assembly GCF_023724105.1. Lineage (NCBI taxonomy): Eukaryota > Metazoa > Chordata > Actinopteri > Cypriniformes > Cyprinidae > Carassius > Carassius gibelio. The sequence goes on along the minus strand of NC_068417.1, from coordinate 19,704,956 downwards.
GATTGTGTATATTTTTTAGAATGTTTAAATATATATTCACAAAATATATATCATAAAGTTGTGAGGATGAGTTGAAGCATCAAGAAAAATGAAATGAAAATGAAATGAGTCTTAATTACTGGATAGATGTGGTCATTGCACTTTAACTATAATTCCTAAAGTTTTTTTTCACAAACCTGTAGATGGCAGTATTCTATCCCTAACACATAGAGCAATGTCCAAATACAATTTAGAATTAATTAAGATCATGCAGGGTCAGACAACTCTCAGATTCCATCTAAAATATCTTAATTTGTGTTCCAAAGATGAACAAGGGTCTTACAGGTTTGAAATGACATGAGGGTGAGTAATTTATCACTACCAAAAAGTCATAAAAAATACCAAATATCCACAAACACACAGCATAAATGCATAGTTGATAAAAAAAAAAAAAAAAAAAAAAGATATATAGTTCATCGTATAAAAAATTTCCTTCTGCAATCGCTCTGTAAAACTTTGGGGTTTATCTGACCCCAAGGAACTTAAACGTAAACCCTACTTAAGGTACAATTAATGGTTAAACATAGGGCTGTGACGGTTGCCGTGACAAGGTCCATCGCCCAACAAGGTCCCACACCCAACACAAAATTAATTTGCTGAATGCATAAACTGTATTTTCCTGTGCTCAAACCTGCCAATCTAAAGAAAATGCTGTGTATGGTGTTTGAAGTAATTTGTGAATTACCATAGACTTATAGTCTAAATAAAACAATTTGCAACTATTACTGTTATTACACTTGAATACAAAACTTTGTATTATGCTTGCTATAGAGTGCACTACCACCGGTCCGCCATTGCTGCACTGACAAGAATGTCTCTCAAGCACTTTAGGTGTTCTGTAGCTGGTTGTATGAATCCACATAGCTCTCTCCATTTACTCCTGAAATCTGTGCCTTCTGTCTTTTTTAACTGATGCTGCCTTCATGTGCTACCAGAATGATTGTGAATAGGAAAGTGGGACTTAAAATTGCATATGAAATCAATGTGAAGTCGACCAAATCCAAAACTCAAATCCTGAGGTAATCCTCAGCGCATCTTCTTGGGGTGAATTATATCTTATTCCTCTCAGTGCGAAGCGAACAGTAAAATAAAAATAAAAACTTGAATAACTGTGGTATGGGCATTTACACGCCACAAGCTTCACATGGAACATTATAATATCAATAGCACGCTCAGTGCATGGGCGATGTTGCATTAGATATAATGAAGGGAAACGTGAAATACGGACATCTTGTTGTTTTCATATGGATTACTTTATCACAGAATATTTGTTTTCGATTAGACTCACTTAGTTTAAAAGTAGACATGTCAAGCTTTTTATAGATATATATCTCATGTCTCTTCGTTGAGTATTCACTGAGTTACAGTTCATTTAAATGACGCGTTTCCAAATGAAACACCGCAGACCACGTTAATCAACTCCAGAGGGTTAAAGGCAAATTGTGGTAAAACACCTTAGTAAAGAAATGCCAATTTTCCAGATTTTCACATCATTTTGTATATAATCCTTTAAATATGTTTGGTTGCCAGGTATCTTACATGTTGAATTTATGCACCCTATGGATTCCTGTACTATTGTACTATTGGAAAGAAACTCCAGAAAAAAGTTTATCAAAAAAGCAGCAGTTTAAAAGACAGCATTTTGTAATTTTTTCTTCTTTTTTTTTTTTTTAGTCAAACTCTGCTGTCACAACTGAAAATACAACACTGTAACATAAAATGTGTGACATACCTTTTTGTTGACAATGCTTTTTCCTCTCTTAAGTTTGGTCCATCACCTTTTGACTGGTCACTCTTCACAGACACAGAGCTGTAAACATCTGAGCCTGATCTTTGCCTAATAACATGAGGAACAGAGAGAGAGAGAGAAACACTTTACTACTGGACATTTCTCTGTGACTGATATCTGCACGTGCTCTCTCTAGTCCTCCACCGAAATTGCACTTGCTTGATTTGAAAGCACCAGTCATTCCAGTTTACTGACTTTTATGGTCACTCCAGTTTATTCAAATATATATATACACATTATTTTTTATAGTGGTGGACGAAGTACACAAATCAAGTGCTTGAGTAAAAGTACAGATACTCCCACTTTTCAATTTTACTCGAGTGAAAGTACAAAATTATTTGGTTTGTAATTTACTTAATTATTAAATGTAAAATCACTGATCACTAAATTTGCAATTTTATATTATATATTTCATAAAGGGTTGTCAATAGATTCAAACTTTTAATCGGATTAACTAAATCAAATCAAAATACATTGTGACCATCATTTGCATTTAAAACAGCTTTTGTCCTTAGTTTTTCAGGTAGATTTGCAGGTACCAAATGAATACTCGCTCTCTGTCTTATTCAAGGTAAATCATCACCACTTCCATCCCCTAGTTTAGTTGAACTAATGGCTAAAATGCATGTGCATTCAGAGAATCCAGTCATAAAGATTGAATTTACTGTATAACACAGAATTTGCCTAATTTTGGACAAATAAATTGAAAGTAGGTCAGTTCATTTAAATCGCATTGTGACATGGACTAAAGTCTGTGAATATTAAGCCACAAAAGACTATTATATGCTAACTAGCTTTGACTAACTACAAAAGTTGAAGAAACTTATAAAATACCTTTTGGTAGACGATGGTCTTATTTCACTTAAGTTTGGTCCATCACCTTTCGATTGGTGACTCTTCACAGACACAGAGCTGAACCCATCTGAGCCTGATCTTTCTCTAATGACACAAAGAAAGGAAAATAACTTTATTACACAAGGTTCCCAGCTTCATTAAAAAAAAAGAAAAAAGAAAACAAAGTAATGTAATGACATACAATGTAGCCAGCATTTTTCTTCTTACGATAGATGGATATATTTATGTTTGGTAAGAAGTAAAGCAGCAAATGCTAATTAAACACAGTATAGCTGTGGATTTGTCCTTTTTACAACTATGGGTGGATAGATGTATTCAGGTTCTGGGTGGTCATCTACGTAACTTTATTACTGGAAAGATATCAGATTATCACACAATGTTTTGTGAATTATTGTTTTATTTTGTGAATTCATCACTTAAACCTACTGTAATGTAATGTAAAACACATGAAATACCTTCTGGTATGTGGTGTTGTTTTCTTGCTGAAACTGGGCCCATCACCTTTTGACTGGTGACTCTTCACAGACACAGAGCTGAACACATCTGAGCCTGATCTTTCCCAACTAATACAAAGAAGAAAAAAAAAACTTCTCTACAGGACAGGTAATTTGGTGTCTTTTAAAGAGGTGTAATGTTGCAAATGGCAATTAAATATAGAACAGCAGTGGATTTGTTCTTTTTACAACTATGATGGATGATTTCTGTTTGACTATCTGATTTGTTTTACAATAATGCCCCTTAGTGTTTGCTTATGCAACTGTATTACTGGGTACATGCTTAAGTGTCTAAGCTACAAGAGCTACAGTAAATTAACGGTTTCAAATAACTGATTCATTATATCAAATAATTGCCCTAGAACATTCAAATGCATTTTATATGTAGGCATATGTTGATGTTGTTCTTCTATGAAATTATATTTGTAAGGGTGTTTTGTCAGTATCATACGGTTTTGGAATATTCAGACTGTAGCTTCGAATTTCGAATCTCATTGTTTGACATGTCCAAGAAAATGATTATAAGGTTTTTTTGTAAATGTATATATATATATTTTGATTTAGTGTTTTGTTTGGTGAAGTTCTATCACATACACCACAGTGATGAAATTAGCTGACACAACGCTGTTAATCAAAACACATGAAGTACCTTTTGGTAGTTGAGTTTTCCTCACTTAAGTTTGGTCCATCACCTTTTGACTGGTCACTCTTCATAGACACAGAGCTGAACAAATCTGAGTCTAAACTTTCACTGATGAAACAAAGAACAGAGAAAAAAAAAAACTACATTACTACAGGAGATTCTGTGTCTGATATCTACACACAAACATGGACGGACTCCCTAAATTTTTAAGCAACAGTCATTTCAGTTTAACTCACTAAATGTCTTTTATGAATAAATCATCTCAGATGTGACATTAAATACATATGACTGAAACTTACATATATTTGATAAACTTAATTGAACAGAACACAATGTTTTATTGACTAAAATGGAGAATGGACATGTCCCTGCTACACAATTCTTAAAATATGAACGGCCCAATATTTGGTATGTTTCTCTCTTACTTTAATAACAACAGCACTTGAGCTGAAATGAACAAAACCTGAACATTTTTTCAGAACAATTTTTCTTCTTTGGACTGTCCAAAGAGCCACATGGTCAATGTCACTCGTTTACTTATATTTGTGACCCTGGACCACAAAACCAGTCATAAGGGTTAATTTTTTGTAATTGAGATGTATACATGATCTGAAAGCTGAATAAATAAATAATGTATGTATTTGTTAGGATAGAACAGTATTTGGCCGAGATACAACTATTTGAAAATCTGTAATCTGAGGGTGAAAAAATCAAATTACTTAGAAAATCTCTCTTTTAACTTTGTCCAAATTAAGTTCTTAGCAATGCATATTACTAATCAAACATTAAGTTTTGATATATTTACAGTAGGAAATTTACCAAATATCTTCATTGAACATGATCTTTACTTTATATCCTAATGATTATTGGCATAAAAGAAAAATCGATAATTTTGACCCGTACAATGTTTTTTTTTTTTTTTTGGCTATTGCTAAAAATATACCCAGCGACTGGTTTTGTGGTCCAGACTCCAGGGTCACATGTAGTTAGTGACCTAGAACTAGTGCAGAACATAATTTTTTCTTCTTCATATTGCAACATTTGTTTTAAATTATTCAAAATCCTAAAGCTGTTACTTTTTTTTTTTTTTTTTTAACTTAGACAAAAATAGTGGAGTCTAATGTAATGTAATGATTTTCAAAGTGGAATCCTGTCAAAAGTCATAAGAAAACATTACAGGTTACCTAGCTTTGAGTAACTAAAAATCTTGAAGAAACACATAAATTTTACCTTTTGGCAGATGATGGTTTTTTGTCACATAAGTTTGGTCCATCACCTTTTGATTGGTCACTCTTTACAGACACAGAGCTGACAACATCTGAGCCTGACATTTCACTAAAGACAAAGAGAAGAAAAAAAAGATGTATTATTGTTATTCAGTTTTATTTGAAGAGATGTGTAATTAAATAATCAACCAATCAGAAGTCTATATTTTTGGACCATAATGTTGATCCAGGATCAACAAAAGATGTCACTAAAGACACAAACAACAGAGAGGGGAGAAAAAAAACAACAACTTTACTACAGTTCTGTTCAGTTCTCTTGCAATAAAGTTGATTGTATTGTCAAAATTAAGTGAAGGAAAGTTTAACCAAAAGAAAAAGCATTTAAACTGGAATGATATTGTGCTTTGGACACATGCTGTGTTGCAAAAATGAGTAAAACCCCCTGAAAGTTGCTAAATAAAAAATAAAAAATAAATAATGTTGGTGACTTGTGAAAAGGCTCCTGAAATAACTAGGTCTTTACTTCAAAGGGGGGGTGAAATGCTATTTCATGCATACTGAGTTTTGTACACTGTTAAAGAGTTGGATTCCCATGCTAAACATGGACATAGTTTCAAAAATTAAGTTGTACGTTTGAAGGAGTATTTCTGTTCCAAAAATACTCCTTCCGGTTTGTCACAAGTTTCGGAAAGTTTTTTTTCGAGTATGGCTCTGTGTGACGTTAGATGGAGCGGAATTTCCTTATATGGGTCCTAAGGGGACCTCTCCCAAGAGCGCGCGCTCCCGTAGAGCAGAGCACAGAGAGCACAGACATTCACTGATCAGAGAGAGTGCGTCGCAACATGTCACAAAAGAAGTGTGTTTTTGGTTGCCAGGGCAAGACAACCCTGCACAGATTACCAAAAAAAAAAAAACAGCATTAAGGGACCAGTGGATGGAGTTTATTTTTACAGAGCATCAACAGAGTTGTGCAAGTGTTTGTGTTTGTTCCCCTGCATTTCGAAGATGCTTGTTTTACAAACAAGGCCCAGTTTGACGCCGGATTTGCACATCGTTTATTTCTTAAGGATAATGCAATCCCAATGAAAAAGGGTCACGATCGTGTGTTGGAACCGCATGCGGTGAGTAAAACTGCTTAAAATATCTCTTGTGTTGTTAACTTAGCAATCGGCGTGTAAGCACATCAAGTAAACAACATGCGATGTCAAACTGCACTTTCCACATGTACAGCTTAAAAAAAAAAAAGACGACATAAAGTGGAACTTAGTCATTTTCCAAAACCGCTAAGCAAATATATACAGTTTCAGTACATACCACATAGAGACATTGTTGCTGATGCTGCTCTTGTTAAATTTCAGCCTCTGGATCTGATTCTGGATCATAAATATACGCTGAATCTGACTGTTAGCCATGGTTTGTTTTGGACGCTCTCAACGCAAAAGCCTACTGGTGCTTGTGTTTCTTTAGCTCCGCCCACACGTCACGCCTCCAGTCGGTCGTGTTTTCCGGGAAAAATCGGTACAGACTATCTTTCTCTATGAGTATAATAAAACTAAAGACTTTTTGGAGTTATGAAGGATGCAGTACTACTCTATAGGTACTCAAGATTAACAGGATATTGAGTGAAAACGAGCATTTCACCCCCCCTTTAAGCTTTCATTTAGTCATGCGAGAGTTGCCAGCAAAAGAGCAGGAGAAACAGCAAGAAAATGCCTCAGAGCCAGCAAAAGCTATGAAAATAGTGGCACTTTTTCCTAACAGAGTAAGATGCAGCCTGCAGAAGTGACATGCATGGTTGTTTATCCAAACCAGAACTACCGACTGTAGCTGAAGCACAATACACTCATTTAGCTTTGTCCAAGGCCCATATTTACAAAATATAGACTTCTGGGAATCCATACTCTGGTCTCATGAGACCAAATCAATTATTTTGGATCTAACAAAATCCAAACTGTTTTGGTGTTGCTAGAGGAGGGGTACAGAGAGAAGTAGCTGGTTCCCGCAGTGACGTTCAGGGGTAGTAAAGCTCTTCTATAGGAATGTGTAAGTGCTGAAGGTGTGAGGGAGTTGTGCTTCATCAATGATGTCATCCATTCACACACCACTATGTGATGTAAACAGAAGATGCTACCCTCTCCTCATTATGCTGCATTTTTAAAATATGACAATGAAGATATTCATTCTCCCAATGTGAAAATATATATAATATATTTAATATGCATACTGATTATAATTGTATTATTATACTATTAATATTTTATATTTAATATATTAATATAATATAATTATATATTTAAACCACCACTGGCTCTGCACCACTAATTTCATTACTTCAGACTTATGTGCCCTCTAGAAGCTTGTGTTCTGCAAGTGAACGTCGTTTGATTGTGCCATCCCAAAAAAGCATCAAAATCACTTTCACGGACTTTTAAATAAACTTCTCCCTCCTGGTGGAATGACCTGCCCAACTCAATCCAAGTGGCTGGATCCTTAACCATCTTCAAGAAATGACTAAAAACGAATCTGTTCCATCTTTATTCGATCCTTTAACTCTAGCACTCTCTATTCTAATTCTGTTATTTAAAAAAAAAACTTGTCCCTTTTAGACTTGCACTCTACTCATTTACTAAATGCTTGTTATCTTAAAAAAAAATCTTACTAATCTTTTTTGTATTCTATCTGTTTTCTTTTTATTTATTATACAATTAACAAAAGCAAAAAAGGCCTCTAACCCTTGCTTGCTCTATTCTTTTTCTATTCTATCTGTTTTCTTTTTGGTGATTATATAATAATAAAAAATAAAAAAAAACTTTTCTATGTAGCACATGCATATCATCAGTGTTCGAACTGTCAAAGCTCTTGTGGGGGTCCCCCAAACCAGACCCCCATCCCATGCCGCCTTACAAAAAAATTATAATAAATAAATAAATAAAATATACAGACTGTTTAATGAATACATGTAATCTGCAGTAACAAATGCATAAACAATGTTTTTATATTTTAATCCTAAAACGTTAATGCTAATATTTGAAATGGTTAAAAAAAAGATAAGGTATTTTAAATCTGAAATTAAAACCAACAGTAGGTGGCAGCAAGTCACTGTTAATAAGCGAGTCATTCCCGAATCATTTAAATGGTTGATTCATTCAGGAATGAAACACAAGACGCAAAACAGTGCTGTGGCTTTGTTTGGAACCATTTTTGTTGGCAAAATAGAGCAAAAATAAGCAATAAGGTGTCTAAAACATAAGTCTCTAAATAATAACTTCTTGTTTATTGAACCGTTGTTTATTAAACTTGTTTATTGAATAAAATCAACATGACATTTCTGATTTTTCCGAAATATTGGCACTCTCCATGGGATATTGATTAAATATTTGAAATGATTTAAATATATACAATTTCTGCCCCTATATCTTGAATTTTGAGAACATTCTAAATGCATTTTATATGAATCATGCAGTGAAAGTAGGGACGCATCGATCAGATACTCAGTATCAGTATCGGCCCCGATGCTGCCATTTTCTGTCGGATCGGGTATCGGTCCAAATCTGACATAGTGCTTATAATATTCTGTGTTATTGTTAAGCCCCATGAAAGGCACAAAAACATTATAAAGCACCATGACGTTTTCATTCACTTTATTTCAAGTGTTCTGAAGCCATTCCATAGTTAATGTGAGCTATAGATGAATATTTAAGTCAAGTTCTCTCTTCTCTCTTCTCCCCACTGCGTCTGTCTGTCATCCTCCATTTAGCATTCAAACTGCGCGTCACATTCGGTTATTACAGTCAAAACGATAAAACTCTCTTCAAGAGTGCACAATAACTTATTCACAATAAGAGATTTAAAACTGTTAAAAGAAAATGCTCAATAAAATATCGCACAGATATAATACACTACGCAGCAATATCTCATATATATATATATACTTTTATTTATTTATTACTGTCATTGAATAGCACCGAGTGAAAAATCAATGTTTTCTTTATATCTAGTGGCAGTGATCATGACGTTAGTTCAGAGAAGTACCGGTAACCTTTGTCATAGTGTCGTAGAACTGGTAAATTTTGTCTTTGTCATCTAGAAATAAAAGGCATCATGCTAGCTATATGGACGTTTCTAAGCGTTTATCTCGTCCTCCGGTGAAAATGTTGTTGCAAACGTAGCCGTGTGTCTGTCGCGGTGTTTGACAGGAGCTTGTGTGGGTGCCGTCCCATGTAAACTGCGTTAGAAAGCTTGTGCTGTAGGGAAGTGAGTGCGTTTGGGTCGCTATCTCACTATCTATCTGTCTGTCTATCTAACTATATACTGTATCTAGTCTATCTATCTATCTATATATATGTATTTATCTATAATCTGTAATCGTTCTGCGCTATCTGAATACTCTCATCTCTCTAGTCACTCTCAATGCTCTCAAGGCGGCTTTGGTAAATTCTCTCCCCAACGTGACGTGATGCAATGCATTGTGGGGGAAAGGAGACCGCTGTAAGATAGTACCTATTTTTTCGTATTATATTCCATTTTGTGATACCCAACAACATAAAATCGATGGATAACAGTTTAAATGTTTATTACCAACAAGCAAATTGCACATATTCGTTAAAAAATTAACCTTGCAACATGGCCTTTAAAGTGCATCATTCTGTGCATGGGATGCGCATATCCACTTTGTGCCACTCTGTATTGGAGCTATACCCTTTCGAATTATACTTTTGCGCAATGAAATATTATCAATAGTCTTTTTTTGTTCTGTTCCATCTATCATAAGTTGTTGCCTTCATCACTGTGCTATAACCACAGAAGTATAGAAATTCTACATTGATTTAAAAAAAAAAACTGTGCTTGTATCGGATCGGATAGGAATTGGCCGGTACTCAGACTGTTTGGTATTGGATCGGATCGGTTCTGAAAAAATAGTATCGTTGCAGCGAAAGAACACACTCTAAATGAGAACAGTCAGTCTAGCTAGTGTTTAAGCACTCATAACTCCAACTAAGACTAAAACTATTGGTCAAAAAAAATTTTGTAAACTGAAATAAAATTAACATTTCAAAATAAATGAAAAACTAAAACTAAACGACACTAACAACATTAAAATGAATATTAAACAAACCAAAAAATAATAATAATGAACAAAAATAAATAATTGTGTTCGTGATTTAATAAGCTGTCATTCTGTGCCAGAAAATCTGACCTGTGGGTGTTCATGGAAATACGTGAAGATGGCGCTTCATGCACAGAGAATGCCTTTTTTGCATTTAAAAAACAAGAGGTGGGAAATTAAATCGGAAATAACTATAAAATTTGAAATGGGAAATAATAATAATGCAAACCCTACAGCGCATGGACATTTAAAAGCGTGCTTGACGTGCGAGAACAACATGAGATCGAGTTTACAATTTTTTTGGGATGAACTGACTTTAGTGAATAGTCATTTTGTCATGTTTTATGATTATTATGGCAAGGTCCATGACCGCCTTGAATGTACAAAAAGCATCCAAAATGAGAGAAAGCAGCAGCCGCTCTGTGTTTTCACTGCTTGCTGTTTCCTGTGTAAAAGGGGCTTTATGGAATTGATTGCGTTGCTCATCTGAAGCGCATGCGTGTGGAGCGGCTCATCAAAGTAAAGTGCAAACATCATTTAAATCACCACATTGCATTTAGTTTTGAGTAGTATGAGATTTCAAAGCATCTTAGATTGTTTCTTCTTATTGTGTACTTTCATAAAGGGAGAGATGGGACATAAAGTAGTGTCCTGCAGAATAAAAACTCAACTGCCTGTAGATTTCTAGTAACTCTGAAAACCTTGATGGCATGTTTAAGAAGATTACATCTTTAATATGAATGAATATGAATGAATACATTTTACACATACAAGTTGCATATTTTTGTTTTTTGTTCGGTTGTAAAAAATAATTTTATTTTCATTATTAAAAGGTTTGCACAAGAGTTAATTGTAAAGTGTGCAAACCTTCAACTTTGCTAAAATTAAATGTCTTGCGTTGGTCTACACTGGAAGTGTTCCATTAACTCTGCTAAACTATAATTACTAAAACTAAAACTAATATATATATATATATATATATATATATATATATATATATATATATATATATATATATATATATAAATAAATAGAAATGTGTTCAAAAAAATAAAAACTAAACTAAAACTATCAAAATCATTAATGAAACTAACTAAAACTAAACTGAAATGATAGGAAATTTGAAAACGATATTAGAATAACTATGATATCAAAACTATGATATCCTTGGTCTGAGCAAAAGGTTTCAGCAATGACTAATCTGAATGCCTCTGATTGGCTAATGCAATCCTAAACTCAGCAGAATTGTGTGTGATTGATTATAATGAGCAATGCTGTAAAACTGTGTAAAAATAAATTTGATGTAACATGAGCAGGTCTAAATTTAATACAGCAATCGAAACTTTATTTTAAGTATTATAGTTTTATTGAAAAACCAGGGGATCCCCTAAGTATATATTTTTGGGGTGTTTTAAGTGTTCCCTTAATGCTTATGGGAGGTCCGGCTTAAGCGAGGTCAATTCAAACATGCCATATCATTGCAGCAGATAAATATCTGTTAGAGCCCAACTGAGCAAGCCAAAGGTGACAGTGGCAAGGAACCCAAACTCCATCGGATGACAGTAGTAGAAAAAAAAAAAAAAAAAACTTGCGATAAACCTGACTCAGTCAGAAGACCCATTCTCTTCTTTATTATACCCTTTATGAACACTTCATGAACAAAATCTCAAAAAATTCTTGTTATGAGTTATAGCAAGTCTATTACCTAAATAATTTAATTGCCAATGCTGAGAAATACATCTGCTGTTTTTAAGGGTTTTTTTGCTTAAAAAAAAAAAAAAAACTTCAGTAAAGGATTCTCTGAAAACAGACTTACCCATGTTCCTCAGGAAGACTCATCACAGACGGAGAGTCCTTTCCTCGTTCCCCTGACATACTGCAGCTACACAGCCAGTGCAAAAATCAGCACTGCTTTGTGAAAAGTGTCAGCTGTTCAGCATAACCTGAAAATAACAATGTTACTGAGATGAATAACATGGCATTTCAGAGGGACGAATAAAAAATAAAAAGATTATTATAGATCATTCCACAAAACACATGGCCTAAATGTGCTATGCGGGAAATAAGTCAGTACTTTGCTACTGACATTGATAACCAACAATACTTTATTTTCTGTTTTGGAGTCTTTAAACTTTTTCCTATCTTGTTGTATCATTTGCTTTTGAAATAAGCGTAATTTACTATCATTTGTACTAAACGTAATGTGAGATGCCACATGAACCAAAACGTTTGTTTTTTTATTACATAACACATTACATGAAAGAAGGTATACTGGAGCTTATAGTTACCTAACTGAAAATGGCGGATGTCGTCGAAATCTTATAACTTCCTGAAACTGCGTTCTACTTTCGATTTCGCATTACATTTAGTAATGCGAGTTATCTAAATGACAAAAGCAGACTAAAATAAAGAAGTGTGGGAAAAATCCATACTATCCAATACATAAAGCTCCATACTTTAACATGCGTGGTGATCAAACAGTTTGCATTCTTCTTGTTCGTCGGTTAAAGGCTAACAGTTACTCCTGGAACTGGCATAGGCCTACAACTTCGCATTTAAATAAAGCTAAAATTCCTTCATACACTAAAAATATGTGTAACAAGGGAAATATTAAAGCTTACTTGTAGCAGTACAGACGGTCTTGTGTTCAGCGAACAGAATCCAGATATATTTGAACACTTCCGATTTTTTTGTTCGCGCTGTTAGCGACAGATTGTAGATGATCGAGCACGTGATAAAAGTTCAGTTTGCTATAAACCCGCCCTCTCCCAACCACAGGTTTTTTTTTTTTTTTTTTTACTGGAGATTAACGATTGTTGACTGACAGCATCCTCAGATTAAATAATTAAGTAATTAAAGCTATATGTATTAACATTTTCTATTCCATACTTTATTCTGCCAGATAACTACACAAATTAGCCGTGTGCACTAAGAAAACACACTTTCCAATGTTTTTCGGTCCTTATAAGGATATGTATAAATAATAAATAAATAAATATATTCACACTTGTTGTTTGTCATGTGGTGATTCCAAATCAAAGTTCAATCCGGTAAAAGAGAATTTGCATTAACTCAGACTGGTAATGATTAACAGCGTTGACTGTACGTCCTGACCAGAGCCCGCCATATTAGACATTCTCTGGTCCTGACGTTCGCTTTCATTTGCCAAATGACCGCACGTGGCAAGGCGCACATGTCCACTGGGGCTGATGGCGACGCTGAGCGCGGGTTGTCAATACATTCTCGTGTTCTGTCGTCGGTATAGGAAGAAGATAGATTATGGATTATATAAATGTTCGTAAATGTTTCATTTTGCAGAGCCTGTAAAATGTTTTCTGGGACCTGATATGAATTCAAAGCCAACCAACGTTTTTCTCTTGGTATAGTTTTGTTTTTGTAGTTTGTACTATATTACTTTCACTTTCGTCTTCTTCGGTGGTTTTAACTGGTAGAGTAGCTAAACTGTTCATACCGCCACCTGCTGGACTGGAGTTTAGAGAGTAAAACGTAATACAGTAATTTAAACGGTCAACATGGCATTTATTTTTGTCCCTTTTTCTTTTTTCATTTTTTTAATACATATTGTAAATGCCTAAGATCCCGAGTTTGTTTCCTGCTGTATGTTCAATCCTTTGTTCCATATTGACAAATAACTCTTACCAAATTCTAGAAACATATTTTAAGAAAAATATTTCATAAAAAAACTGCATCCTTCTAATAAATTCCTAAATCTATGAATTAGGTTTTAAGTACTGTACCTTGCCATTTCTGTAATTTCTCTTCTCAAGATGCAGAAAAAAATTTTTTTTCTCATAGTATAACCAAAGACTGCTGTTTTTGTTTTATGTAATTAATAACTTTATAATACTGGCCAAATATTTACACACATATGTAGATTCATTATATGCCTCCTCTATTCATTATTCAGAAATTAATTAAAACTTCTCAGAAGCTCTTCAAACTGTTTGATCTCATTGTAACATAATTTGCTGTATTATGACCTTGATCAAAGTGTATCCTTGTCTAAGTTTGCAGAAAACATTTCTTTGATCACATCATGTGGAACTGTTGCTTCATATTTAACCTGAATGATTTTCATATATTGTGCACAATATAAGTAAGCGTAGGTTGGGAGTAAATAAAAGATGTCAGAGGATCAAAAGCAGAAATGTTTTAGTTATGTAGTTTTAAATAAAAATGCACAACACCAGAGGGCTATTGAGTCGCTGGGACACGGCGATCAAGTGCCAATATCATCCTTTCTTTCATGTCTGCTCTCCACTTTCCTGTGAAATAAAGACAGAAAAGCCAAAATTAAGTGCCTGGTTTAATATGTAAGTTTTTGAATAAAACATGCTATTACATAGCGGAGAAGTTTTTTTTTTTTTTTTTTTAATCCTACTGACCTTCACTCTCATGGTGGTCCACAGGGATCATCTGTGTGATGTCATAGTTGTTGTTTTTCATCACATGACAATGGAATAGCTTTCTGTATGATAGTAACACTGTCTTTGGATGACAACAATGTTCATTATGTTAATGATTGTATAAAATAACTGCCCGTGAGATGAGAATGGGTTTGATAACACTTGTCTTTATTAGTCAGACCTGCATGGCTGCTCATTCATATGTAATTTCTACAGGAAACTCTACAGCTTTAAACAGGAGAACCTCTACATCTACCAGAAGATCAGTTAGTCTGGACTAATGAAAGAGGAGAGACTCCATCAAGACTTCTTACGTCAGTCAAAGCATTATTATCTTGTGTTCAGAGTACAATGAACCAAACACTTACTTAGATGTTTCTTCACAGATCTAAAACAATATATTTGTCCAGACATAACCCTGACTTAATACAAATTAAAATAATAAATATAAAAAAATATATAAAAATGTAAGAGACATAAGATGTAAAAATGTACAGAAATATAAAATGTAAAAATGATTTTATGGCATAAAGAAGTATAAAACTGACATTGATAGTACTGATTTGAATCTTTAAACATGTAGACTTACTTTCAGTTTATATTTCATGTTCATTTGATATATCTGAGAGCTTACACTGTATTGTACAATCATTTACAGCATTTTTTTTTATTATTTCTTCAAAACTGAGTTGAGTAATCACAACATCATTATCTGATTGTAGTGCTTATAACAAATAGTCATGTCTTCCTGCTAATCCACCTAATTTGAGTGTTCATCAACTTCTTCTCTTTCCTTTATTTCACCTGTAAATAAAACCACAAAATATTATTTGTAAATACAAAACCAACAATAAACATTCAACATTACTCATGAACATGTATGTTTCTATTAATGCTGCATTATTTAATTTGAGAGTCTGAGCCTCTTCCAGCTGTATGCTTTAGTTATCATTATTGAAAAGCAACATATACAGAAAGAGTCAGTGTAATAACCTTTAGTTGTGCTGTTGGAAGCTGTTTAAATCAGTTATCAAATAAATATGCCTGTTTATAAACACTCAATTCATATTAGCTGTAGGTTTTGAAGTGCTTCTGAATATCCCTTCTGATGTCCTCAAAGATTTAAAACAGGTTAGGGGTACGATTTTGTTATTTTATGATAATACGCTCAGTTCATGTTTGAATATATGATGAACATTATACATTTTGATTATAAACATCAAACATATTAATTTATTACAGTACTGCTGAGGCTTGTCTGAGGATTCCTTATCTGATGGTGACTTTTCCTTTTCTGTTGATTTCACAGGTTCCTGAGCTTTTGACCTGGGTGTTAACAATCCACCAATGAAGTCCACTCCCCATCTGAACCAGTCCTTATCCAGGCTGCAAGGAGGAAGCAAAAATAGCGTTAAGTGGGAGAAGTTGCAAATTAGTTTCTGTATTTCAATTACTTTGAGTTCAGAGTATAATAGACTTTAACAAACATTGAATTCTTGTAATCAGGTTAATTTCTGGTTTTACATTACTTGGCACACATTTTTCTAGATCAATATTGTTAATACTTTATTTTAAGGACCAATTTTCACCCTTAACTTGTTTATTAGCATGCCTATACTTAGCATATTAGCTGTTTATTAGTACTTATAAAGCACATATTAAAGTCTTATTCTGCTTGACCATTCTCTAGATCCCTTAATCCTACCCCATACCAACAACTACCTTACTAACTATTGATAAGCAACAAATGAGGATTTTATTGAGGCAGAAATCATAGTTAATAGTTATTTGAGAGTGAGAATTGATACCAAAACTAAAGAGTGACTACAGTATTTGTGTTTTGAATATAACACATTCAAAATGCTTATCTGTGTTAGTATGACTAAAGAGATGTTTACTCACCGCAGTTCACAGTCTGAGTCTCGTAGCACATCAACAAGCTGCTTCTTTGAGTCTCCGATCATATTGTATCTCAGATCAAGCTTTTTCAAAAACTGCAGTGTTTTTGCGTTTGTCAAAGACTGAGTTAAAGAAGAAACATCTGCAATTCTACAGTACTTTAGACTAGAAGGAGACCAACAGAAAGACAAAAAGACAGAAGAGAGATCATGGTAACAGTTTCTATGAAGCCTGTATTTATAATTCATTATAATTTTATTAAGGCCTTATAACGAATGCATAATGCATTATAAAAAAAAAAAACCTTATAATATGTTCAACTCATGAATAATCATAACAACAATTATAATACATCATAATACTTGCATAAATGTGGTTATAAGTTTAAGAGTATGATCATTTATAACACACAATGAACACCATATTAAATCTTCTTCATTTATTTAGGATCTGCACAGTATCTTACTACAGCTTGTGAGTGGTTAGATGTTGAGTGTTATTTGAGTGTTTCCTGATGAGCTAATGTTAATTTATTGATGTGAGCTTAATACTCCAACTGTAAAAAAAAAAATGCTATATAAATGCTTTATATGGTTACATTTTATTTTGATGGTCCCCTTAATCAGTTGACAAGCAACTACATGGCAACTAATTCTATCATGAGAGTATCAGTGTGCTCAAGAATAGCAGAATCTAATAAGTTGATGTCCTTTCAAAGACACTTGTAGTCAGCTTATCTGTTGGTTGACCATCAAAATAAAGTCTTAGCATATATTTACAGTAGCAGACATACTAATACTCTAATGACCGCTAGTTAATATGTAGTTTCAGAGTTAATTAACAACAGCTGTCTAAAGGGTACCATCAAAATAATCAAACCGATATTAAAATAAAAGTAGCAAATGTGTCATATTACACATTCATCTGATCTGATATATGATCTTATAGCTGTTTGAGAGAATGTATTATTATTATTATTATTATTATTATTATTACTTATAAGTGGTCTTTGACCACTTGGCAAGATATGAGACTTATAATACATTATAACAATGAGAAATATATCCATTGTAAAAGTGGATGCAACGTGTTCATTGTGTTATAAATCATCATACTCTTAAAAGCTATAACCTCAAATAACAATATATTATAATATATTAAAACTGTTCTTATGAATATTCATTAAATGATACAACAGACTATAAGTTTTTTTTATATATATATAATGCATTATGCATTCATTACAATGCCTTAAGAATACCCTTATAATGTATTATAAATGTGGAGAAATTCCACAGAACTGATAAAAAAAAAAAAAAGTTGTTTTATTTGACACTAAAGTGTGGGCTGAGCCTCATCAAAGCTACAGAAGTTTGTGCAGAAACACATTCAGTCCTTTGCAACTTAATTATTTTTTGTAAATGTTATATTGTATACAGTTACTGTTTTCATCACAAATATAATTTCTTGAACAATTTATTTTATTAAATATTTAATAAAAATACACATTTTTGGAGGGGGGGGTCCTTGCTTTGCTTGGTCTGCGGCACATGTGTTTTTGGCCAGCTGGTCATGCAGTTATTCTGCTGCTGTTCACACTGATCATTCAGTGCCATTCACAATGTGTCTTAAACTTCCACATTTTTTCATGACAGTTAGTGATATTTCTGACAGAGAGAAGATGCTTGTGCCACAGCTGCACATATCCCGCTAACACAGTGGTCCTTGAGCAATTATTTTCCACAAATATAATGCAAACTCGAGCTCTTCTTGAGATATTGAGTAACAGTGTTTCATTTAATGTCTAATGTCAAAGTAATTTTTAAAGCATTGTAATTATAATGTGAATGTTACTGACCACAGTTTCTCCAGTTTACAGTGTTGATCCTTCAGTAATTCACATAATTGATTCATTCCTTCGTTTTTTATTTGATTCCCGTTGAGCTTCAGTTCTCTCAGGTGTGATGGGTTTGATTTCAGAGCTGAAGTCAGAATGAAACACTGTCTCTCTGTGATACTGCATTCACACAGACTGAAGATGGAAACAGAAAAGAGAATGATTAAAAATTGTTAAGTTCATGTGTGAGTTCAATTCATCATAACCAAACACCATGCAGTCATTTATATATAAGCAAAACATGATATTTAATTATAAAACCACAATCCAATCCATAATTAGAATCTAAGTCGGAAGCATCTTTAATTAATCTAATGTAGATTAAGACACATGACTGACTGGAAATTTAAATTGACTATTTGCACATTCTTAAAGTGAGAAAATAAATAAACTATATTCGAATTTAATATAATTTAAGTTAATTTAGTGTCTCACAAATCATCATTTGAGCTGTCGTTGGATTTCACACACAATATCAGTTTGACATTATTTGCATGATTATTAGATCACATCTATTTCACTATTACACATTCAGCTTTTACATTGCAGGTACGATGTGGTGAGAGATTTGTTAATAGTTCTGACAGTCTGAAGCCATTACTAAGCAACGTTATTAACACAATGGATTGTTCAAAAAGACAATCAGCTGAGGAATCATCTGTTGTTAAAACAAAGAAACCTTGTTTAGTGAAAAGTTTTCAAGTAAAAGGAAAAGTGAAAGTGAAAGAAACTGTAACAACTCATATTTACATCAGACTGGCTTTTAAGAGAAGGTGAGATTTAAAACCGACCCAAAGATCAACAGGTACAATTATCTAGCCCTCAGATGGTTTTCGGGGACTTTTTCACCCCAAATGACTTTTGCTCAAATTAAAAAAAAATGTTCCCTTTGTCCAAATGGTATGAAACCTTCTACACCTCTCAACACTTTCAAAATCAGAAACAACGCAGAACACATCAACAGAAATGGCACAAATAAAGTCGCACACTTCCACCAATGCAAAAAACATCCACAATGCTAAATTATATTGCTCACAACACGCGTACACACACACACACACACACACACATATAGAGGAATACATTTTTGAGACTATAAAAACTGTTCTCTTATCATTTGTCAAATAAAATTATCCAAAATGCAGAACCAACACAAATATAAAGTGGTGACACTGACACCGACAATGTGCACACACACACACACACACACACACACGTGAGGTTATAAAACAATTGCTCTCTTATAATTATTTCCAAAAAATCATGCAAAATGCAGAACCACCAAAGAGGTAGAGAGAGTGAGAGAGAGATGTCAGGATGAGACATAAAAATTTAGCACGCACACACAAACACACACACACACACAAACCTGCTCCAACCCCGTCTACAGAAGTCATGCGGTTTACCATGCTTACTGCCTGCAATGCATTGTAATGTAACATTATTGAAAAACTGGGTTTTTTCAGTAAAAAAATGCTAAACTTTGACAATTTTTATTTTTTATTTTTGTTATAATTGTGATTTTATAATATTTAGATATGAATCCAACTGAATCCAACTTGTGAAAAGATATCTTTCAGGTAGTCAAATAGCAAATAGCATAAAGTGGAGCTCTATAACCATCTAGTGGTTAAAGTGATTTATTTTTTTATTTTTATTTTTTAAACTGCATTTTCCAAAAAATGGGTATAAATGTTACATTAAATAATTTAAAATTATCCATGTTATCCCCATGAATGAAAGTTAGAAATCTGGGTCTTTTATAAAGTGAATTTTACATCAAATGCTGTTTTTTTTGTAAAAAGCCTATTTAAATAAATATTTATTTATTTATTTATCGAAATTTAAAAGATATCATAAATCCTCCAAAAACTGCACAAATGTTGAGTGAAAACATTAACAAACAGAGTAAAATTACATTTGTAAAAAAAAAAAAAACTATTATCTTGTTACAAAATTTAATGTTATTGTCTGGGGTCTCTGGAGACCCCAAAAAACACGAGTGTTGGACAGAAACGAAGACCATCAGAGGGCTAGCAATTGTTTTGTTGAATTGTCAGTGATGCCTAACTCTTTCAATGTAATAAACTGTTAACCTGCTCAACAGATGTTATTTATGACAATTATCACATGAATCATTTCTTAATCTCGTTCTAATGTTAATACATTTGGAGTATTCTATTTGAGCAACTGTGTGTCCGAGTTTAGTCATTTGTATAAAAAAAAAAAAACACCCAAACCATCTCTATATGTGAAGTGCTTTCCACAAAAATTGTCTTTAGTGTGCCATTCTCAAAAAAAAAAAAAAAAAAAAAAAAAATAGTTCAAACACAATAAACACCTCTAATATTGACCCTAGCCAGCTGTAGATTTAAATATCTTCACTGTTATACAGAGAAACCCTTCAGACGGACCCACACTAGATGTCACGGTTCTCCTCTACATGCCCTTCACATGTAAGCAGGTGTGGTCTTAACTCCTTTCTGTCAATAAAGTACTTGAAGTGCTGTAAATAATGTCATTTAGGCCCTGTTGCTTTTAAATAAATAACTTAATAGTCAATTTTAATCACACTGTTACTGATATAATGTACAGTCACTAACTGTAGTTTCTTCATTTTGCATTGCGAACTGCTCAGTAGAAGCCCAAGGTTTTCAACTCCAGAGTCTCCAAGTTGATTCCCACTGAGCTTCAGTTCTCTCAGGTGTGATGGGTTTGATATCACAGCTGAGGTCAGGATAAGACACTCTTTGTCGGTAATCATGCAATTACACAGACTAAAGACAGAAAGAGAAAAGACAATGAATCAGATCCGTAAATGCCACAGTCATTAATTCATCAGTAAAACATTGAAACATAATTATTGAACCATATGCTAATCCATAATTTGAATTGAGGATACTAGTAACAACACAAATCTGGAGCATCTTTACTTTCACTTTGACAAAAAAATAAAATAAATTACTGTGATTTATACATGTAGATTAAAATACAGAATCACAATAAAACATAAATAAATAAAAACTTAGATTAAGTGAAAAGTACTGTAAAACCATGTAACAACAATCAAGTCACTGAAGTTACACTATTCTCAAATGTGTATTTTTGCAGCAAGGATTTGCCAGATAGATGACAGTTTATGAAACAAAGTTTATATTAATTAAAAAATATATATATTTTTCTACTTAAACATATCATATCCATCAGTCCATTAGCTAACAGCATAATAAGATTTCATCACACTTTAAATGCTGTACAGTAAAATGATACTAACGCTAGTATTTCCAGCTTGAATTGTGTGTTCTTCAGTAGATCACTGAGGTTTTTCACTCCAGAGTCTCCAAGTTGATTCCAGCTCAGGTTCAGTTCTCTCAGATGTGAAGGGTTTGATCTCAGAGCTGAAGTCACAGCAGAACAACCTTCGTCTGACATATAACAGCAGCTTATACTACAATGGGAAAAAGAGAGAAATAAGAAAATAAAACAGCTCAACAAACTCTTTATTCTGTACAGTCACATTAACACAACATATTAACAAAAAGAGGAAGAGAGATCATCTTCACTAGGGATGGAGTATTGGCATTGGTCTTTATACTGATCTTGTGCACTCATTCTCATTAAAAGGCTCTGATACCAAAAACAGATACCATGCAGTGCAAGTACTGTACTTTTGTCAAGACAAAAAAATAAATAAATAAATAATAAACACAAACAACAGAACCAACAGACAGCAGAAAGAAGATATCAAAGATTAAGAATGTATATTATGCAAATGTATCTAAATTAAATTAAATTTATGCATTTAGCAGACGCTTTTATCCAAAGCAACATACAGTGCATTCAGGCTATACATATCATTATCTAGTATCTAATTACTAGAATATTAATATCATATTAATATGAATCAATAATATGAATAACATTATATTAATCAATATTCATGTGTCACAATCATTAGATGGAGTGCCCATGAACTTCAGTAGAGGGCACTCCACTCAGGACCATTCCACCCATCAACAACCAGATGTCACTTGGACACTAGCACCTCTCATACTGTTCCACCACACCCAAACTACATTCCCCATGAGTCACTGCATCACAATCACCTTGCCACACCTGCACCTCATTCATCAGTCAATTTCCTTGCCACACCTGCACCTCATTTACACACACATAAAAGCAGCACAATCACTCTCACTCACTGCAAAGTCTTGTTTAGCCAGTCCGACATTTCCGAGCTTTTTTCCCTGTGTTTGTTATTCCTGTGTTTGACCCTTGGACTGTGTATTCCGACTCTGATTCTCCACTGCCTGTCATGATCTCTGCTTGTTTCTGGTTACAATTCTGGTTATCCCTGACACACTTGACGCCATTCCTGATCTCTGCCTGTCTGACCATTCTGTTTAATAAATGCTGCACATGGATCCGAATGCCTCTGACTCCTCGTTACATCATGCATGTATAGCTGCTGTGCGCAAACTGATAAATGAAGCACATTACATGGATTGAGTGCACAGCAAGCTATGAAAGCACACATCTCTTTCTCACAGATATCACTGAAAAGGTGTAGCTTGGTCAGACATGTCACTAGCAACGGAAGTGAAACAATGCACCTAACACTACTTGATGGTGAAGAGAAAGAAGGAGAGAGAAATAAAAATATAAAATGTAACACCTAATGTTGCTTAATAAAACAGATTTAGTGAAAGTACTATATATATATATATAGTATTCCTACAGGAAAATGTTGTGATTTCTGTAGCCCTACACTAGAACAGCTCTAAATATCTGCTATGCTTTTAAATTAATAATGAATACAATAGAGCAATATAATGAAACTGACAGTTAACAAAGCTTGTACAATACACTTTACAGTACACAACTTACTGTATATGATTCATCTTCTTTTGGTTTCTCAAATATGAAGAAAAAAAATGCTATGAAAATACTGCTATTGGTAATCAGTATCCAAAATCAGTGAACAAAAAATAAAGTATTGATCTTGTTCTGGAAAGGTGGTATCAGTGCATGTTTAATCCTTATATTTCACCAGATAATAATCAAAAAAAAAAATTCAGACTCACCATTAGATATTGAGTACAAAGAGTTTGTATTCAAACTGTTGAAATGAGTTTAAGCATTTTAATGTTACTGACCTCAATCGCTCCAATTTACAGTGTGAATGCTGTAGGACATCACATAAGTGATTCACTCCTGTGTCATTTAGTACATTCCGGCACAGGTCCAGTTCTCTCAGGTGTGAAAGGTTTGAACACAGAGCTGAGGTCAGGATGAGACACTGTTTCTCCGTAATACTGCACCCACACAGACTAAAGATGGAAAGAGAAAAGACAATGAATCAGACCTTATAATCTGCAAAGGCAGTGGTTCTCAAATGTTTCTCAACCACCCCCATCAAATTACTGTCTTCATTGAATATTAAAGTTGATTATTATTTATTTATAATGAGAACTCATAACATTTACAGTACCATTCATATGTTTGGGCTCATTACATTACGATTTTAAGAAATGCAATACTTTAATTCAAGGATCCATTGAATTAAATTATTTTTACAGTAAATTACTTGAGAAAAGGTTAAGCACATTTATTTACACAAGTTTTTAAGCAATTTAGTGATTTTCAGATTTTCACACCAAACGTAAAAAAAAGGGCTGTTTTTACAGAGGAGCTTTCAGTTTGTTCTTCCTTCCCAGAAACTCTTGATCAACCTTTTTACTGCAGTGATTTTACCTCAAATTTTTGGGTGGATGTTATGAATTATTTTTCAGTGTAAAATAATAACATGAATCCCTTATATTTATATACAAATATAGTTGGTGTATTTCTTAGATTCTGTGAGATAAGATTCTCTTATATTCAGCAATCAGGATGATTTCTGAAGGATCACGTGACTCTGAAAGCCGGAGTAATGGGGCTGTAGCATGAGAGGAAATAGAAAACAGTTATTTCAAATTGTAGATTTACAGTTTTTACAGTATTAATTGCATTAATAAATAAATGCAATTTGATGAACATAAGAGATTTCTTTCAAAACCATTTATAAACTTTACTTTGAAACCTTGAAATTCTGTCGTAACAGCACCTTTAATTTCAGAAACATCAAGTTAATAAACATTCCTTCTCTTCCACTCAATTTTAAGACTGGTTCTTCTGTGTCAGTGTCACTATTTTACTCAAAGGGTCAAATATGTTTAGGTCTGTTGTTCTCAGCCACACTGTTTGCAGTAAGGTTACATGCATTATCTAACATGGACTAATGGTGAACAATACCTCTATAGCATTCATGTTAATTTCAACATTTACAAAATCATTTTTAAAATGTAAATTTAAATTATGACACTTTCAATTGCTATCAGTTTAACACATTTATTTTTGAAGCAAATAATTATGGGGGAAAAAAACTACAACAACGCTTTTAATAAACCCTGCCTGGCCCAGTATGTCATTTTATATTGCATGGTTCAGGACATCATGTGGCCCATGACATTTTTGTTAAATGACCCTAAAATACAAGATAAGAGGGCCTGTCTCTTATCTTATATTTTTGTCATATATTTGCTTCTAGTATTTTAACAAGAGCAAGAGAGCTGTTTTCCACAAATATCTGCAAATGTGACATAGATTTTATACAACAGTTCAATAAACAAGAAGTTAATATTATGTTACAATTTACACAAAATTTTGTCAGTATTGTTGCAAACAAAGCCACAGCAGAACTGTTGTGTCTTTTCAGGAAACACATAATGGTGTCTTGTTCTTTATTGAATCCACTTTTTTGAACAAATCAAGGGAGCCAATGATTCAATGACCCATTCATAAAGACTGTCACTTGCTTTGTTTCTGAATGAAGCAGCCATCAGAAACAATCATTTGATGAAATAAACTGAACGACTCACTCATTATGACAGTGAATTGCCGCCACCTGCTGGTGGTTTGGTTTATATTCAGAGTACTATTACAATAAATGAACAAATAAAACTATATTAATTTCATTAATCAATATTTAATTTGCTTCACAACCTTCAGCTTTAAAAAAATCACCTAATTTTAAGCACAAATCAATACACTTTCAAGCTAAATCTTGTGTAGATATGAAATATATACTTTTGAAAATAAAATAAATGTGTACATACATTTAGCCTATATTACATATAATTAACAAATGAAAGTTGTTTTAATCATTTTTCTCCATCTACAGTAACTAAAATAATTATTGACCCATGATCAAAGCTAAGATAATAATTATTTGTTTCTTTGATGGGCTGTTTAGTTATAATACTCCACATTATTGTGACTGTGGTGTTGAGAGAAAAATGCCGTCTTAAACAAATGAGAAAATATTATTATCAAGTACAGTACTATTAGTATTAAAAGTAATGTAACATTTGAAATTTTGTGAAATACTCACGTCAGTGTGTTGAGTGTACAGTGTTTATCCTGCAGTAGAGCAGAGATCTGATTCACTCGTGTGTCTCCTAGTTCATGTTCACTCAGATTCAGTTCTTTCTGGAGTAACGGGTTTTTACCCACAATTCCTGTCACATACTGACAGGCTTCATCTGCAGCAGGACCCAAAAACCTGCAGAAGAGAAGATGAGGAAGTAGATTCAATTCAATTCCGTAAACTTGATCTAATGAAAGGGCTCCAAACAAAAAAAATCGAGTAAAGAGCCATTGGCTCCTAAAAGAAAAAAAAAACGTAGGCACCAAATTATTTTTTAAGGTTCCACAGAATAAACATATTTTATTTATTTTTTACATATATTTTAACCTTTCTTGGCATTATAAGCATTTTAATCCATCTTGTAGATGACCTGGGAACTAAGGTTCACTTAAAGTGGGAACTAAATGTTTTTTCGGTCCCACTTTATATTAGGTGGCCTTAACTACTATGTACTTGCATAAAAAAAATGAGTACAATGTACTTAGTGTTCATATTGTATTGTAAAACACTTTTGCTGCTATTGAGGTGGGATGGGGTAAGGTTAGGGAGAGGGTTGGAGGTATGGGTAAGTTTGAGGGTGGGTTAAGGTGTAAAGTATGGGTCAACGGTGCAATTATAAATGTAATTACAGAAATTAAATACAGATGTAATTACATGTAGTTTTTTAAATATAAGTACAATGTAAAAACATGTATGTACACAATAAGTATATTGTACTAAATTATTAATTAAAATGTAAGTACATAGTAGTTAAGGCCACTTAATATAAAGTGGGTCCGTTTTTTCCAACTTGAAATATACAGTCACACATCGTTTATTACACAGAATCTGTACCAATATCATGGACCTTAAGCATCACGTGGCCACTGAGTGTAGTTTGGGCTCCTCCTCCATACATCCTGTAAATGTTGTCATACACAAAAATAAAGGTGCTTCACGTTGCCATAGTATAACCTTTTTTTTTTTGTCTAAATGGTTTCATAAAGAAACTTTACCATATGAAGAACCTTTACATTTCACAAAAGGCACAAAAGACAACCTCAGCAAAAACTTAACTTGCAATTCAATATTTGTCAATATTTGTTCAATATCGCAGTTTGGGGCCCTGTAGCATATGATTCAGAGTGTGAAATTGTTTATTTTGTATAAGTGAAATAATATTTACACAAATAATTCACCTGCATGCCATTTATTTTGCATAATTTCATCACATCTCACCTCAGTGTCTTCAGTGAATAGTTTTGATCCTGTAGTAAATCATTGAGCTGCTTCACTCCTGATTGTCCAGGATCATTTCCTGTGAGATCCAGCTCTATCAGGTGTGAAGGGTTTGATCTCAGAGCTGAAGACAGAGCTTTATAACCTTCTTCAGTGATACTGCAGTCTGAAAGACTAGAACAGAAACAAAAATAAATTACATTTGTTCTAAAAACTGACCTGAATAATGTAAATCCCAAGAAAATTATATTTAATTCCTTGTACAAATGTATTGGAAGTTAGTTGAAAAAACTGTTTAGTGACTATAGAGGCATAGAGAACTTTAATATGTTAGACATCAACCTCACTTTCAGGCTTCTTACTATCTAAAAGTCTTTTCACAACATACAAGCAACCTAAAAATAGTTCAACATTAAAGTTTTGGAACTAAATGGGCAAAACTGGAAAAATAAATAAATAAATAAAAAATCACCCACAGTGGTGTGAAACACTAATAAACAATTATAGGACCATCCCCATCTGCTCCCTCAAAAGGACTAGGCCTATATCTATCTTATCACATATAATCTTAAAATAAATGGTGATTATCAGATCTCACTCTCCTCCAGCTCTAACAGACTGGTCTAAATTTTGACTCAACAAACAGTAGGACAGCAACTGATTAAAACACTAAATTATAATTTACAATAAAGAAGAACAGCCCCATTTAAGTGCTAACTCTAGAATATCTGCATATATAGAGACGTCTGTATCCAGTTACTATACTCATAATAACTACAATTACAAGCATTACATGTACAATTTGAATTTAACAACAAATTCATTGACATAATATTTCAGTCAGAGTTTGTATGCTTCCTATAAAGCTCTATCTGTTTAACACACATGCATGAGTTTGCACCCAGCGTGAGTTTGAGCATGAGTTTACTCCACAAACAGCAAATCCTTCTGAGCTAGGGTGACGAATCGTGCAGCAGTTTCCATGACCGTGGGGGAAAAAAAGGAAAACAAAACACTTTCAGAAACGGAAACCAAATTGGAAGAAGGGGTGCTTCTTAGTTTTTATTTTTTTGTTTAGGTTCTGTCTTCTTTCATGATGTTGCCTACATTGGCCCGAGGAGACATAGGAGAATTCACCATGAACAGTCTTTATTAATCATATAGGAACAATGAACACACACGTAGGAATAGGGATCAACATTTAGATGGCACAAAGGACTCAGGAAAACACAGGGCTTAAATAAGGAACCAAATAAGGAAATTAAAAAGGAAAAACCTGGAATCAATTTCACACATGAGTAAAGAACTAGGACACATGGTAAACAAAGAGCACGTCGGAGGAGGAAAACAAACACACAGTCCATGGGTGTGACAATGCTTTTGTTCTACTGACAACTAGCCAAATAGACATGGACGGTACACTTTGATGCATGCAGTAGAGAGCAGGTTTTTGCAGACCATTTTCTTTTGCATGCTTCAGCTTTACATCTTTGGTGTAAACTTACCTTAAGCAAACTCTCCCCAAGAAAAATAATGCTTCAATCAAAATGCACCCTTATACGACTTCAGGGTTTTGATATGATTGGAGTAGCACACACTTCACGACGGCTCCATAAAAATGTAATATAACATTGTCAGAACATCTTTTCAGCAATTGTGAACATTGTTAAAATTATAGTCTTGCATCCTAGAAACTACTACACAACTTTAGGATTTAATTTGTCTAGTTTTTTAAACATGCCAGGCAAATCTTGGAAAACCCCAGACCAGGCCGCTATAACCTCCGGCTCTAATGTTGAAGAAGCGCCAGAAGAAGATGCTCCATAAGCGGGTAGTTAAGTCCTCCTCAACGTGATCTCGTCCGTTTGCGCGGAACTTTTTTATAATTAAATCAGACATTGGAGAAATCATAGACTCAAAGATCGAACAACTTGCTGTCGCTATCAGAAGATAACTGTCGGCATTTAAAAATGAGGCAGGCATGGAGATTAAAGTTATGAAGGGCGATCACTCTGCAAAATTAGCAAACCTGGGGAGTTATGCTTCTAGCTCGTCTGACACAGTGGTTAAGATGGTACCAGATCTGGTAAAGCTAAAGAGTAGAGTGGAGCAACTTACAGAAAAATGCACTAACCTAGAAAGCCGCAGCAGAAGACAAAATATCTGTATACTGAACATTAAAGAGGCAGCTGAATCCAGAGTAAAGCGAATAAAGTGGAGTAAAGTAGAGATTTTGTTGCCCGTTGCAGCGTTTATAGTCCTCTCCTCAGCCGCTTCAGCTGGGACCGATCAGCCCGCTGTGATTGCGTGCAGGTGAATCTCCCTCGTTGCCAGGGCGACGCTGATAGATGCCCAGGACACGACTCACACTATATATATATATATATATATATATATATATATATATATATATATATATATATATATATATATATATATGTTGTTATATTTTACTTTACTTACTTTAATTCTGCATTGCACAACGTGTTCTAGTTAGTCGGTTACATGACAGGATTATTGTTTATGTTTTGGGGAATATGGGATGGGAGCCTGTTTAAAATAATCCAAGGTTCTAAACAAGCAGTAAAGACGATTGGGCTATTTTTAATCTAGCAAAATAACAGAAAAAGCCTCAAATGTATATCTCATCGAATGTTAAGGATTAAGTAGAAGTGATGTCTGCACACTGAAAACTACTGCTCCAGAGGAATTTAATCAAGCAACGTTTCGACCTTCAGGGCCCGTATTCATAAAGAATCTTAATGGAAAAAGTAGCTCCTAGTGACAAAATTCTAAAAAAAAAATTCTTAGAAATGTGGGCGTTTACTCTTAAAATTAAAGAAAAAATCCTAGTAAAGAAAAAAGTAATTCAGAAAGCATCTTAACCCTTAAAAGAGGTCTTAAGGTCAAACTTGTTAGGAGTACAGATGAGGACTTTTAAGAGGCTTAAGAGTTTCTTTAGCAGAGGAGAAAAAGACAGATAAGACACTATAGATTAGATCGTGCAGGGATCATGTTTGTGACTGATCTTATTAGAGACGTGCTAACATCTCCGACACAGCGCAGAAATGCCCTAGCTCCAGAAATTAAAGTAATCAGTACATTATGATATTTGGCAACTGGGAAAATGCAACAATGCAATATGATGACTTGGGTCTGTCACAACCTTCTATAAGCAGAGTGATCACACAAACAATTACAGCACTTTCAGAACATCTTATTGTGTCGCAGTTCATTTCGTTTCCACAGGACATTCCCACCTTGCAGGCTCAAAAAACTGTATTTATGAATATAGCAGGCTTATATGTGCGTACAAGCAGAGGGAATGAACCGTTAATAGTTGTGCTATACGCTCCCATGTCTGCTTCTTGTCCCTTGCTGTAACACCCGGCCCGAATTTTCCTTTAAGAATGGCCTTGTGTTCATCCACTAACTGGGCTAACAGTAAAAGACTGTTCCTCTGTCCAGTTGGGCTTTCTCGCCCTTCTTGGTTTTGATTCCATGTTTGATTCATTAAAACCAACATTCAAACCGCCACTTAAATAGGACAGCAATCACTGTAATTAGAAGGAGTGGAACAATTTGTATCACTCTAAGCCAATCAAATACCTTATAGGAAATTAAAAGCATGGTAAATACAAAAAAAGATTTATATACACACATATAATGTGTGTTTGTGTGTGAGAGAGAGAGAAAGGTCAAATAGGAAAAATTACGCATGTCAATTCAAAGTGAGAATTAGAATAGAGTGACCCTATACTTAAAATCACTCTTTTTTCCTTCTTGGACAACCAACCAATCACAGTCTTGAAAAGATTGTGTCATACATAGCAACGGGGTTAACCCCGCCTCCCCACTAAGATGAAAGTTTTTGTCTTTTCCTTACTCAGAGTTGCTCTCAGATCGGTCCCGAATCACTCTTAAGCTAAGACTCCTACGTAAAAGTTTTTAAGCTAAATTAAGAGTTTTCTGAGAGGATTCTTAGAATCTTTATGGATACGGGCCCAGGTCTTCATCAGGCACAATATCAATATAAGGTGAAGTCAACTTTAAATAGACACAGGTGATCACCTTAATTAGGCACATCCAAGAAATCATGTGACAAATACAAGTCATGTGACACATACAAGTCATGTCTATTATGTGACGAATACAAATCATGTAACAGATACAAGCTACAAAGATATTTTGAATCTCTATAAAAATGGCTTGATATCAAAATCCTCATTCAACCCTAAAGGTGACAAAGTATTTAAAGTATAAATCCAAAAACATTCCCTCTGTAATTTCTTCTCATAATCTCCTCCTCTTAAGGGTTTTGTTACCTTTTCTATACCAATATACTGCAAAACGCTGACGTTATGGCCTGCTTGTCTAAAACGAGACGCTATAGGACTGCACATATTATAGGAAATTAAAAGCATGGTAAATGAAAAAAGGATTTACCGTATATACACACATATAATGTGTGTGTGAGAGAACGGTCAAATAGGAAAAATTACGCATGTAAATTCAAAGTGAGAATAAGAATAGACCCTATACTTAAAATCACTCTTTTTTTCCTTCTTGGACAACCAACCAATCCCAGTCTTCAAAAGATTGTGTCATACATAGCAACAGGGTCAACCCCGCCTCCTCACTAAGATGAAAGTTTTTGTGTTTTCCTTACTCAGAGTTGCTCTCAGATCGGTCCCGAATCGCTCTTAAGCTAAGACTCCTACGTAAAAGTTTTTAAGCTAAATTAAGAGTTTTCTGAGAGGATCCTTAGAATCTTTATGAATACGGGCCCAGGTCATTATCCAAGTCTGGTTTGTAATATTTTGCCTGGTTTAATGAGTTGAATCTTGCTGTTAGCTTTAATTTGGAAATTGTACTTTTTAACACCTTGATAATGAAAGTTAGACAACATCAGGCAAATATAGAATATGTAAATCCAGCATTAGCATACTGTGGATATTTAAAAAAAAAAAAAAAAAACAGTAAAAAAAAAGAAAATCATTCAAATAATAGATTTTTATCCATTTGTAAAGTGTAAAAAATATCTAAATCCACTGTTGCCATACAATGTCATACAACTTACCTCAGCATCTCCAATTTACACTGTATGTTATTCAGTCCAGAGCAGAGCAGCTTCACTCCTGTATCCTGCAGATTATTATTGTTCAGGTTCAGCTCTTTCAGATTGGTATCTGATCCAAGAATTGTAGCCAGAGCTGAACAGCTTTTGTCTGTTAAGTTACAACCATTTAACCTGCAGGGGAAATAAATCACATCACATAATAAGGTGGAACATGTACAATACGTTTTTATATATTATAATTAATATATTTATATTATTTTACATGAATAAGGTGAGCCAAACTAACATGTTTTTTCAAAAACTAGAAAATGGCATTTAGATAAAATTACAGTTACAGTAAAATTAAAACAAAGTAAAAGATAACTTCACACAGTACTCATGTGCTCTCTTATAGACCATTTTCTGTGCGCCCACACCCAAAGTGTGCGCACGTAAAGCTGCCTCTGAACCAGCGCACAGCTACAAACTGACTACATTAGATACTTGCATGAGGCATTTTTTTCTGTCATAAATATGACTATGAACTAATGTTCTATAATATATGGGCCTCAAAGCCTGATATATCAAATCAAAATACCTTTTTTACACAAATTTCAATTAAATGTTTGAAAACATTTGAAAACAATAATACATTTCTACATTGGTGCAAAGATGGTGCATCGCTAATAACAATGTATAAATAATTAGCTTTGCACTTTAATTCTCCTTTACTCATAAAAATAAGACAGAAACTGAAATAAGAAACAAATATAGCATGAAACATGTTATTTATGGTCACTAAAGAATCACTATAGAGCAATGTGGATAACTGCATATTCTAAGCTATATCATAACTTTAAAAAAAGAAAAAAGAAAAAAATTGCTTACAGAGCTCTTTTGGAGGTTTTGATGACTGCTGATAATCTAATGAGACACTCGTCTGATTTCTTGAATTTCTGAAGCTCAAACTCCTCCAGCTCTTCCTCTGATGTCAGCAACACAAAGGCCAAAGCAGACCACTGGGCAGGTGAAAGATCAGCAGATGAGAAACTTCCTTTACTGAGGTGGGTCTGAATCTCTTTCACCAGAGTTTGGTCGTTCAGTTCATTCAGACAGTAGAACAGATTGATGGATCTCTCTGGAGACAGATTAGCTTCTAATTTCTGCTTGATGTACTGAACTATTTCCTTTTTTCTCTGGTCATTGCAGCCTTGCTGTGTCAACAGACCTCGTAAGAGAAGTCTATTGGTCTGGAGTGACAGACCGAGAAGGAAGCGAAGGAAAAGGTCCAGGTGTCCATTGTCACTCTCGAGTGCCTTGTCCACTGCAGTCTTGAGCAAATCAATCATGGTTTCATTTTTTTCCTGTTCTGAGTCTTGAACAAATACATTTTTCTTGCTGATGTCTATAAACAGATGTGCATAAAGGGCTGCAAAAAACTCTTGAATGCTCAAGTGAACAAAACAGTACATGGTACCAAGAATGATCCCAGTTTCCTCCTTAAAGATCTGGGTACACATGCCTGAATACACTGATGCCTTATAAATGTCAATACCACAGGCTTCCAGGTCTGTGTCATAGAATATCATGTTGTTTTTTTCCAACTGATGAAATGCCAGTTTCCCCAGTGAAAGGATTGTGTCTTTATCCCAGGAAACATCTGGTGTGTATTCTCCATCATACTTTTGACGGCTCTGCTGGATCTGAAAGCGGAGAAAGTGTGTGTACATTTGTGTCAGAGTCTTGGGAGTGTCTTCAGTATTTGATTTCTGCAGTGTTCTCAAGGAGTCATCAGCCTGATTTCTCACATCATTACTCCTTTTCTCCTCTAAAATGTTCTGGAGAACAGTGGCTGAAATCCAGCAGAAGACTGGGATGTGACACATGATAAAAAGACTCTTTGATTTTCTAACATGATCAATGATTTTGTTGCCCTGATTCTCATCTGTGAATCTTTTTCTGAAGTACTCCTCCTTTTGTGCATCATTGAATCCTCGTATCTCTGTTACCCGGTCGATACATTCAGGAGGAATCTTACTGGCAGCTGCTGGTCTGGTGGTGATCCAGATGAGAGCAGAAGAAAGCAGATTTCCCTTGATCAGGTTTGTGAGGAGAACATCCAGAGAGGTTGGTGATGATATATCAGACCACGTCTCATTACCATCAAAGTTTAGAGGAAGTCTGCATTCATCCAATCCATCAAGGATGAACAGGACTTTAAAATTATTTCCCCTTGTAAGGTTCAGGCGTTTTGTCTTTGGGAAAAACTGATTTATAAGGTCCATCAAACTTTGTGTTTCTTTCTCCTTTAAGTTCAACTCTCTGAATGGAAGAGGAACTATAAAACTGATGTCCTGATTTTTTTCTTCTTCAGCCCAATCCAGAATAAACTTTTGCACAGAGACTGATTTTCCGATACCAGCAACTCCTTTCGTCAGTACAGTTCTGATCTGCTTTTCTTGTTCAGGAGCTTCAAATATGTTTGAGCATTCAACCTGTATCTCTTGTGATTCATGACGCCTGGAAGTAACTTCAATCTGTCTTACCTCATGTTCAGTATTAACCTGTTCACTACAACCCTGAGTGATATAGAGATCTGTGAAGATGTTATTCAGAAGTGTAGAGTCACCTTGCTTTGCAATTCCTTCAAACACACATTGATACTTATTCTTCAAGCTACATTTTAGCTGATGAATGAAGATAAGATCATCTAAATCAGGAACAAAAAAACAAACAAAACAAAACAAAAAAACAGTTTCAGTCCACTTTCTCTAATAGATTCATAAGTGACAGATGTTCATAAGACTCTTACCTTCTAGAGTATCAGCAGCTTCATCTTGCTTCATCTCTCTCAGGAAGTGGAGTGTGAGATCAAGAGCTGCTTCTTTGATAATGCATCTGTCCTCATTAAAGTCCTTCACTAAAGACTGCAAGTTCTCCTTTTTTAAGATTTTCTTAAACATTCCAAGCTCATTCTTTAGGAATGTGATTATTTTGGTCTCAAGATCCTACAAAGAAAGCAAAAAAAAAAAAAAAATTGAAATCAAATTTTTGTCTTTGATAACATAGATAAACTTTAAACACTTATGTTTTCTTACCTGAAAAATCCCCAGAAGATTGTCTTTGAAAGTCTTGTGGTTCCTGTGAGTCTGGATATCTGAATTGAATGTCTCATACTGAAGCCTTTTAACAAATAAATAAAATAAAATACTGCATTTACAGGCAAAATATTATAGAAATCCCTTGTAAACATTTTTAGAAATGAGAAACATTTATGCATTTAGCAAACGCTTTTATCCAAAGTGACTTACAGTGTATTCAGGCTATCAATTTTTACCTATAATGTGTTCCCGGGGAATCGAACCCCCAACCTTATGCTTGATAGGGCAATGCTCTACAAATTGAGCTAAAGGAACACTGAAAGCATTAGCTTTAAAATAGGGATGCACTGTATGTTTAGCAACCAGAAATATTCGTCCAAATAAGCAAAAAGACTAAATAAACTCTAACCGAACAATGTCGTGAAGTGATGTCATGTCACATATCAGCAGTGTGGAGGCATTTAAAACTGTCTTAGAAAGACGCAAAAATCATTACAAGCACCGATAGCTAAAGACTGTTTAATATTGCATTGCATGTCTTCGATGAGAAGAGGAACGGTGGTTGTTTCTGGTTACTGTATGATGAATAAATCATGGCCTCAAATGATTAGTAAATGTACTTCAGAATGTAATTTCGAATGTAATTCAGAACTAATTATAACACTCACACACAGTGGCGTGCACAGACCTCTAGAGGGGCAGGGGCGAAATGGCGTTACGAGGGCACAATCGCGGACCGGGCCGGGGGTGGGGGGGTGTTTAGTTTGTATTGGTTTAAGACATGCACGCATATGATATATATATATATATTTATTATTATTATGACGTGACGCATGGTGATGTGACACATACTCAGAATTCGGCTCTGCATTTAACCCATCCAAAGTGCACACACAAACCATGAACACACACCTGGAGCAGTGGGCAGCCATTTATGCTGTGGCGCCCGGGGAGCAGTTGGGGGTTCAGTGCCTTGCTCAAGGACACCTCAGTCATGGTATTGTCAGCCCGAGACTCGAACCAACAGCCTTAGGGTTAGGACTCAAACTCTCTAACCACTAGGCCACGACTTCCCCATACAGACATGCATCTTGTTCATTTCAGTTGTTTACTTTCATTTTAGATATAGCCAACTGAGGCTATACATGAACCTTCTGTGTTTTGACAGTACTGACACAAAACATAGCTTAGTTCAGTAATCAGGCGCTGTTATTTATCAATTATTTAATTGATATCATATACACATAGTGTAGTTAACAATAAAGTTTACTCTATTCTACTCCCTGTTAACCAGAAACGTACTTTAATGCCGGGAAGAGAGAATGATTTTTTGTGATGTTATTCTCACAGCTCGGATTCAGCACAAACTAACATGGTGGCACTCATAACCTGATATAGATCAACTACCAAATTAACTACCAAATACATTTACTTACACGTATTTAACATATATCAGATATTTATGAAAGTGAAAGTCGTGACATTTGCCAACTATGTTAACCCATACTCAGAATTGGTGCTCTGTATTTAGCCCATCCAAGTGCACACACATACATCAGTGAGAAGTGAACAAATAGTAAACACAGAACCGGAGCAGTGGGGAGCTATATATCCAACACCCGTGGGGGGAAACGGGGTGTTCAGTGCCTTGCTCAAGGACACTTCAGCCATAGTATTGAGGGAGGAAGAGAGCATTCACCGCCCCCCCCACCAAACAACTCCTGCCAGCACTGAAACTCGAACCGGTGACTAGTCCAAGTTTCTAACCATTAGGCCACAGGTGCCCCCCAAAAAAGAGTTTCAGGGCAGAGCGCAAACGCAGTCCCCCACTACCATATATTATGCAGTGGAGATTCCCACATTTGGGGAATTCACGGGGGTCAGCATGGCCAAGCGAGTGCAATGGACAAGCCCCACCCTGGGTGAACCGCATTCTTGATCATGGTGTTTCCCCTGCCAGGTAAGTAATAATATAACTAACACGTTTATGTATTTTGAATAAAACAGGAACATTTTATAAAAGAGATACAGAACTCATTCTCAGCTATTGTGGCTGCAAGTATGACGTGTCACCATGGAAAAAATGTTAATGTTAATAATTGGTAATATCTGAACAAACAAAAAATGTTCATATATGATATTCACTGATAAACTTTCTATCACAGTCTATGTGTCACCAAAATTAAGAAACATATGAAATACCTTTTGGCGAGTGGAGTTTTTCTCTCACAGAAATTTGGCATGTCATCTTTTGACCGGTCACTCTTCACAGACACAGAGCTGGACACAAGAGAGCCTGATCTTACACTAATGACACAAAGAACATAGAGACAAAACACTATCACAGAGAAGGTATATCAGTATAATAAAAAAATTTAATGTTGCAAATGATAATTAGATACCAATATTTACCTATATAGCTGTGCATTTCAATCTACTATTACTATGGATGGATGGATATATTCATGTTTGGCTGCAAAATCTTTATTTTAAATGCTAAATGTACGTGTATTACTCTTAGTGATCATCTGTGTACTTGTTTTACTGCAAGAAGTTCCAGAATAAGCTCAATAAAGGCCACTAAATATAGTGTTCAATAATTTATTTCAAGTTTTTTTTTCAGTCCAGCTCTATCACATACCCCTGTAGATTAATACAATAATGTAAAACACATGAAATACCTTTTGGCAGGTGACGTTATTTTCTCACTGAAGTTAGGCATGTCATCTTTTGAACGGTCACTTCTCACAGACACAGAGCTAGACACATGAGAGCCTGGTCTCACACTAATGATACATAGGAGACAAAGGGGGAAAAAGACCAACACTGACTGACTAACAATTTTCATAAATGTAGCCACTTTTATTCACTTTCATTTAAAAAGTTTGTGTACAATTATAACACTTTTTTTGCTACAATAACACTACTGTTCTATTACCCAGAGCAAACTTATATATATATATATATATATATATATATATATATATATATAATAGCTGTTAGAGGGTGAATAAATTTGTACTTTTGCAAATACGTCAATGATCAATGATTTTGCTTTTCATATTTTTTATGTTAAGCATCTACAGGATACTTTATAAATATTTAAAAATCAGTTAGGTTGCACTGATAAAATTAATTCATCCTCTAGTCCTAAAACATCTGCAGTCGTGGTAGATGCTCTGTATGTTAGTTATTTACTATTAAGTTTGACTTCTCCATAAAGCCCTGTTTTCATGTTTAGTTTAAAAGTATTTGCAAATAATAATAATAATAAAAGATTCAGTCTCACCTCTGTTTCTTTGAGAGACTCATCTCAGACAGAAATTATTTTCCTTGTTCCTCTGA
Organism: Carassius gibelio; assembly: GCF_023724105.1. NCBI lineage: Eukaryota > Metazoa > Chordata > Actinopteri > Cypriniformes > Cyprinidae > Carassius > Carassius gibelio. The sequence continues at coordinate 19,666,389 of NC_068417.1, read as the reverse complement.
CATACTGCAGCTAAACTCTCATTGCAAGCATCAACACTGGTTTGTGAAAATAGTCAGCTGATCAGTATCACCTGGATATGATAAGGTCAATAACATGGCAATGTATAATATATAAACAAGAAAAGAGAAAAATAAACTACTACAGACTAAATTCCAAAAAAGTTGGGACACTGTATAAATTGTGAATAAAAACAGAATGCAATGATGTGGAACTTACAAAATTTAATATTTTATTCAGAATACAACATAGATTACATATAGAATGTTTAAACTGTATCATTTTAAGGGAAACATATGTTGATTTTAAATTTCATGATATCAACACATCTCAAAATTTGGGACAAGGCCATGTTTACAGTCTGCAAACGTCTAGGGACTGAGGATATACCTTTCAGCATTGATGGTGCTTTTCCAGATGTCTAAGCTGCCCATGCCACACACGCACTCATACAACCCCATACCATCAGAGATGCAGACTTCTGAACTGAGCGCTGATAACAACTTGGGTTGTCCTTGACCTCTTTAGTCCGGATGACATGACATACCTTTTTTCCAAAAAGAATTCAAATTTTGATTCGTCTGACCACAGAACAGTTTTCCACTTTGCCACAGTCCATTTTAAATGCCTTCGCTTCTGGATCATGTTTAGATATGTCTTCTTTTTTGACCTATATAGTTTTAGCCGGCAACAGCGAATGGCACGGGGGATTGTATTGACAGACAGTGTTTTCTGGAAGTATTCCTGAGCCCATGTTGTAATTTATTCAGTACTATTCCTGTATGTGATGCAGTGACGTATAAGGGCCCGAAGATCACGAGCATCCAGAATGGTTTTCCGGCCTTGACCCCTTACGTACAGATATTGTTTCCGATTCTCTGAATCTGTGGATGATATTTTGCACTGTAGATGATGAAAACTTCAAACTCAGCAATTTTTCTCTGAGAAACTCCTTTGTGATATTGCTCCACTTTTTTTTCGCCGCAGCATTGGGGGAATTGGTGATCCTCTGCCCATCTTGACTTCTGAGAGACACTGCTACTCTGAGAGGCTCTTTTATACCCAATCATGTGAATATGGGTATAGGCAGAGCCGGCCGAGCCATTAAGCGACCCTTGCAATTGCAAAGGGCCCCGTGTCCAGCAGAGGGCCCCCTTGAGTCACTGCTATAGTGGGTGAAAAAAAATCATACAACAAAAGTAACATAAAATAAATAAATAAAAAGAAATGGGCCTACAGGGCTCTTTATCAGGCATCATGATAAGCAAAGTTGTTTTTTATTTAGTTCTTTATTATGCCAAGTTCCCCGCGAATCTTGACCCTGACTGACCCCTATGATGTCACTCGTCACCCGGTCAGTGTCTGTCAGTCAGTTAACGTACTCCAGCGTCGACGATGTCTGACAAGAAACGAAAATATCTTTCTGGCCAGGAAAAACGACAATAAAGGTACGTAAACCTGTAGGCTTAATTTTCCGATACCTGTATAGATAATCTGCAGTCTAAAAGTCTTATATTGGGATGCAAACACTTACAGCGCGCTTTTCGGCGCCTCCCGCTTTTTTTCGTCATTTTGGGTGACTTGGATCTGAGAGGGTCCGTCTGATTATAATTTCACGAAGTCATCTGAAGCCATTCCATAGCTTAATGTGAGGGACAGAAGACTATTTACATCATTAAATTAAAGTTTACGGAAACTCGTTTTTCCTCGTCAATCATTCTCCATACAGCGCGCGCCTCGTGCATGGTAAAACTCTCTTCAATATATGATATATTCACATTATAATGCTTGATCTGTAGATAAAAGGCTGTGGATTTGCATAAGATGACTTTATTTTGTGTATTTGTATTTTATGTTTGTTGCTGTTTTTAAACGACTCGCTACCGTGTGTAGTGATAGATCACGGACACACATGACTATGAAAAGGCATCAAACACACACTAACTGGAATTTAAAACTGTGAAGAAACAAATGATCAATAAACTGTTGGACAGATATACATTAGGATTTGTGCGCTCGACATTTCTTCGCTTTGTGCCGTGAACTTTTAAATACGCACTTGAGCAGCGCAGCGCTGCACACTGTGACACCATGTTAAAGAAAATAGTCTGCTCCGCGTCCATAGCAACGCTCTGTTTATGGCAATGGTGTGTTCTACTTCGCAGCGGTCTGTTATCAAGAAATAACAAACCGCATTCTACATTGGGATTCAACCAAGCCATGTAATAAATGCTAATAACATAATACTTTTCCTGGTTCACAACACAGTATTCAGTTCTATTTGCTCTATTTCATTTAAATTCTATATAAAGGCTGTTGTTTGTGCCTCTTAAACTCTGGTGTCAATTAAAAATGTTTATTTTATGGTCAGTGAAAATCACTTTATCAGTCTTTTTATTCAGCAAGTTCATCAGTGTGTGTTCGTTGAACTGCACTGCCATTCAGCTCAGTGGTATCATAATTTTCCTGTTAGACATCAAACATGGAACTCAACTCAAGAACTCAAGGTCTTTTCTTGTCATTCTGTACATGTTGCCACATAAGAACGAAATACTTACTCAGGGCCAGCAGCGTAAAAAAGATAATTAACATACAGCATACATAGAATAATTAAAACATAATTTAATAGACTAAAAAATTTAAAAATAACATAGTAGATTTAATACGTACAGTATAGTTACAAGGTAGTCATTAATTTCTGTAGGCCTTACTTAAAACGGTCAAAGGGGCCTCCAACCAATTTTGCTTAGGGCCCCCAAAGGTCTAGGGCCGGCTCTGCATACACCGCATCACTCAAATGCAAGGGTGTAAAAATGAGTCTTTAAGTTTGATTTAAAAACACTGAGCGATGGACAGGACACATTAACTAACAATGAGAAATATATTTGTTTAAAAATTTAAGCTTTGTTAACATAAAAAAAAAATACAACTGTTTATTTTTTGTTAACGTTAGCTCAGCTCCATTAAATAATATTTATTAATACATTATTAAAATCAAACATTGTATTTGTTAATGATAAAAGTAATGTTTACTAACATTAATAAACACTTTAAAGGTGATTTTCATGTTAACTAGTGTTAACCAATGACATCTTATGGGAAAGTGCTACTATTTTATGAAATATAGTAAAGACCATACCAATGCGGATTGTTTTTTCTTCACTTTGATCAATAATCTCTATTGTGTTGCAGTGCTATCTGCCCTGTTCACGCTCTCTCTCTCTCCCCCCCACAAACATTCACACCTCTCACAGGATCAACACCTGACCAGTGAGTCTGGGATCAGGAAGACTGGTTTAATGTTTTTAAAAGAAGACTTTTCTGCTAATCAAGGCTGCATTTACCTGATCAGAAATATTGTAAAGTGAATTTAAAATTGTGAAATATGTCAGCATCATTACTCCACTCTTCAGTGTCAAAAGATCTTCAGAAATCATTTAAATTAGCAGAATTGATGTTCTTTTATGATCAATTATTATTGGTTCTCAATCATTAATAATGATTCTTATATTATCACTGTTGAAAGCATATTTTCCTGCTTCATAGTTTTGTGGAAACTGTGATATATAGTACTTTTTAGGATATTCAATGAAAATAAAGGTCAAAATTACAGCATTTATTTAAAATAAACTGAATAGATCTATATCGAGATATCTATAGATATCTTGCCTATATATATATATATACATATATATATATATATATATATATATATATATATATATATATATATATATAGAGAGAGAGAGAGAGAGAGAGAGAGAGAGAGAGAGAGAGAGCTGTTACTTTAAACTGTGATAATACTTGCAGACTTGGTGAGCAGAATATTCTGTTTGTAACAAGTTTGCCAGGTTAATTCCATTATTTTGCATTAAAACTCAAAGGAAGTTTGACTACTACAAATAAATAACAATTCATGAAATAACTCTGAAATATGAGCTAAAGTTATTTAAATAGAAATGTACCTGTCTCCATGAGCTGTCAGGATCTCCGCAGTCGAACATCATTTCTTCTCCTGTAGTGATGTTTGTGGTCACAAATGCACACAAATCTGCTCTTTTCTGTTCATCAACAATCTGTTGGTCACAAACACATACACATGCACATATTAGCTTTAGAGAATACATACATTTATGATACAAGTTTAATATGTGTCCCAGTTGTTTTCGAGTTCCAATGATTATCAATATTTAATATTTTATCAAGTATGATTATCAGTACAATCTTTATAACAGTGCATCAAAATTAAAACACACTAAATATTCAAGCCACTGATTATCTATAATTTCTGTTTCTGTATTTTTTCACACTGCACACTATGAACAAGTAATAACATTGCACAGTGCACTTCTTGAAATTCATAAGCTACTATGCCAAATATTTAATTAATATTTGCAGTCATACAGTATTGGAGACAGAGTCGTAAATGATAACTTACCTTTCTCTTGACTCTTGACTGAAATGTGTCTTTATCTTTCCCAGATACGATGACTCTTCTGGGTCTCATTTTCCTGTGAAATATTCAAGATCGTTTTAGGGTACACTGCATTTGCCAAAATGAAAAACAATATTTAGAAACAACCACAAAAAAAATCTATCAACAAATGAACAAATATATACAGTAAATAGAGATTAAACAGCACTAACATTTACTAAGAGACTACATGCAAATTTTAACAGCCTGCATGCATTTTTGCATTTTTGCATTTTTGACACATATATTTTTGAAGTCTACTGTTTACATATTATCAGAATCTAAATTCAGAATGTATAACTTACCTTTTCAGCCTTGAATGGAAAAAAGAGATGAGAAATGGCCTTAGTAGGCTTTGTTGTATGTGGTCCCTTGTAGGCAATGTAGGAATCTCAAAAAGCAGTTTGTCCTTTAAGGTTTTAGAAGTTTATTTCACAAAAAATAAAAAAATCAATGAAGATTCTGTCAGGAAAACAGAGTATGTATACAACCCCACCCAGATATCTGGAGCGTGATTGGATAAGACTCAGTCAGCCCAGATACTGTTGCTGTGAAGGGCCAGGTGATAATGCTCAGGAATGTGGAGACATTGGTGCCATTAACATATAAAAAGAGAGAACAATCAGTTTACCAGACGCTGCTGGGGGAACTGGGGGATGTGGGGATTCTTTAAAACAAGTCACTTTGACTGGGATTGGTTTGCTTTAAGATTATGTAGTTTGAAAAATAATCAGGGATTTTTTAAAAAATATTACAAAAGTATTTAAAAGTATTTGTGTTGTATTAGTAGTCCTATCATACACTTTATCTCAAGTCTTGATGATTTATTACCCTGATTTATGGCCTGATTTATGGCCGTACAGTCCGTGTAGATTGACAGGTAGTCAGAAGTGTGCATGGTCAGTTGGATTGATTTATGACTATAAGGCCTGTCAGTCAAAGCGGTTGCCATGCCACTGGGTCCTGTGACCCTTGATTGACATGGCAGAGGTGTGTAAATCAAAAGATCAAAGAGATCTCAGATTTGACTTGTGTTGTGTTTATTACTGGATATATGATGGTTGTATCTGTAACCAGTGCAGTGGTGGGGGGTTTCTTATGATGGTTGTATCTGTAACCAGAGCAGTGGTGGGGGGTTTCTTTTTGATGGTTGTATCTGTAACCAGAGCTGTGGGGGGGTTTCTGTGAAGTCCTGTTGTTCACACCTAGAGACAGTGGGGAGGTGTCTGGGTTTTTTCCTGGGGGGAAAAAAATGGCTGTGCAAAAGTGAGGGTTTTGATGTCTTGGCAAGATCAATGTTTGTTTGCTCTATATGGTGCTGATACCTAGGCACCGACAGGCCACATGCCCCCCGTCTACAAACACATTTGAAAACCATGACGATGTCTGGTGTCTTTCCAGGTGAGAATTTCAAAGAGTGAGAGAGACCATTATCTAAATCATCAACTAACCAAGTCGCTGAAGAGATAAATAATTGAATGTTATCTGAAATTAATAAAATCAAACAAGCATTCCTTAATTTTAAGAAAATACTATCCATAATATGTGATGTGTAAAAGGAGTTGAAATCTCACGCTAATTTTAAAACCGACTTTAAACACACACACACACACACACACACACACACACACACACACACACACACACACACACACACACACATACCTGGTGTTAACTGATGTTAAATTGAGCAAAACAAATATGTATTGTTGTTGTATGAAAGGTGTTTGTATGCCCAGTGTGTTGTGTTTTCAGTCCAGTATCATGACCAAAGTCTCTAGTCACAGTGCCCCACATGAACACACACTACGAGCAGTGGGCAGCCATTTATGCTGTGCTGCCCAGGGAGCAGTTAGGGGTTCAGTGCCTTGCTCAAGAACACCTCAGTCATGGTATTGCCAGCCTGAGACTCAAACCCACAACCTTAGGATTAGGAGTCAAACTCTTTAACCACTAGGCCATGACTTCCCCAATCTTCGAACCCAATCAATTATTTCTGGAGAAACCTGAAAATGTGTGTCTGTCCCCATCTAACCTGACAAAGCTTGAGAGGTGAAGAGATGAGCAGAAGAATTTCAGATAATTGCCAAATGCTGATGAGCAAAGCTTGTTGCATTAAACAAAAAATGACTTGAGGCTGTAAGGTGAGGTGTTTCAGCAAAATATTTAATTAAAGGTATGAATACTCATGAAATAAAATATAAATATAATAAATTCACAAAGTTTTGTCGGTATGGTGTATGGAATGTAGATTGATGTGGGGAAAAAAGTAATTTAAAGCAGTTCAACAAAAAGGCAGCAACATAAAATGTGAAAAAAATTAATTACTTTTGCAAGAAAAAGTCTTAATGAATAATTCACTGTATATGCTGTTTCATGCTTGATGATCATGTTATTTTACATATGCTTACATCTGATTACATTCACAAACGCTTGTTTCTGCTTCTTCTTCGCCATATTTTGATTCGTTCAATCCTATTACAGAAAATGTGTGATACTATTAGTTAAATGTGTAACTACTATACACCAGCGAAAACACGGAAAGCTGGACATTTTTGTCAGTGGCGGGGGAAAGACTTAAAATCTTTGTAGTAAAATTATATTTTGTTTAATTGTATCAAGTCTCACCTCAGTGTCTTCAGCTGATAGTTTGGATCCTGTAGTATATGACTGAGTTCCTTCACTCCTGATTGTCCAGGATCATTTCCTGTGAGATCCAGCTCTATCAGGTGTGAAGGGTTTGATCTCAGAGCTGAAGCCAGAGCTTTATAACCTTCTTCACTGATACTGCAGTCTGAAAGTCTGCAGAAAGCCAAAAAATAACCAGATAAAAAAAAAAGATTAAAACAAGACTTCATTAGTATTAGCATTCATCACACTAATAGGATAATTATATTTCCCAGCACCTCAAAATTGCAAACTGTTTGTCAAGACATTATAAATCTCTCTAAATAAAAACTTTTTTCACTACCGTAAGTAACATTACTGACTTGTTCCTTGTTACACACTGCCAGTTTACAGACCAGTTGGAGCTTTAGCTGTACACTTATTCATGTTTAAATTAACTTAATTCATACCTGAGTATCTGTAGTGTGCATTGTGAATTTCTCAGCACACTTGAGATTTCTGTTACTCCAGAGTTTCCTAGTTGATTCTCGCTCAGATCCAGCTCTCTTAGGTTTGAATTAATTGCTGATGCCAGAGTGGCACAACCTTCACCTGTAATACTGATGCATTTAAACCTGTAGAAGAGGGAACTTCTTAAGTCTGTGTTTAAACACTTTGTGTTACAAATCAGATGAAATGCTATACAGTATCTGTCCCCAAAAAATTCTGCAAATGTAAAATTAATTGAACCTTTCAAAATACATATTATAAACAGAGTAATTAATGGGATACACTTTTAAAATACTTACTTCAGCTTTTCCAGTCTACACTGTACATTTTCAAACAGAGTCAAAATAATCTTAATTCCTGAGTTTCCTAGTTTATTCATACTCAGATCCAGCTCTTTCAGATTTGATGGATTTGAATTTAGAGCTGCAGCCAGAATATGACAACCTTCTTCTGTAAAATTGATGTTATTCAGACTGCATAATGAGAAAAGATTTAATTTAATATTACTATTTCCCAATATGTATTAGCTGAAAGTTGAAAAATTTCTGGTGGGATGATGATGATTATCACATTGCAAAAGTCTCATATGGCTTTTCAGTCAGCCTTCTCTTATAATAGATAGATACAACACAACCAGCAGCAATATTTTAAGTATCACAGTAACAAATACAAAAAAAAAAAATTACATCAGTGTGTTGAGTTTACAGTGTTTATCCTGCAGTAAAGCAGTGATCTGATTCACTCCTGTGTCTCCTAGTTCACGTTCACTCAGATTCAGCTCTCTCAGGAGTAACAGGTTTTTACCCACAATTCCAGTCATATACTGACATGCTTCTTCTGCATCAGGACTCAAAAATCTGCAGAAGAGAAGATGAAAAAGGATTCAATTCAGTTTTCTATTAAACATTCTTATTCTGAAGCAGAGTGAAGGGGTTTGTGTTAGATTTACTTTACTATGCAAGTAAAATAATGCCATAAGCATGTTGAATAGCACTGAAAAAAATGCATTGCATTAACAGTGCTTTCATTTTGATGCCTTGTATTACCAGGGCTTGCATTTTTAGGTCCTGAAATTTAACAGATTGTTCATTTATGCTGTGAATATTTCAATTAAAAATATTTCATACACATTTTCATAATTAAAAAATCAATAATTCATATTCATCTTCCAGAATTCACTTCCAAAATATTTAATCGGTTTAAAAATACAATGTATAAAATTTGATAAGCCAATTTCTGTCCAATTTATTTCACTTTCCAAATTTGCTTCCACAAATTCAGTGGTTAAAATTTGCCAGATAATTTGCCATTACACATCCGGGAGCTGCAGGAATAGCAGTAGAGCACCAATGCATGATCTCAGCATGATCTCAGCAGGTGGTGCAAGCGGGCTGTTGATTAAGACCATAGCAACAGGTGGATTAAGTAATTCATATACAAAAACTGATCTGCATAAATGGAGCAAGCACTAAGTAGAAGTTATCGGGGCGTGTGGAAAAGCTGATTGTGTGTATGTTTAATTCAACATCTCTGCTGTTTCCCATAGCCTACATACAAGCAGCGTTCTCTACCACAAAGGAGATTATATATGCTCTTTTACCCAACACTGAAGTACAGAACTAACATTACATCTAAGGAAGACATAGGCCTGTCCCAAATGGTGCACTTCATGTGGACTTTCGGTCTCGTGGACTTAAATTGCGCATGCTCGCCGAGTCTATGAGTCTATAGGCCGTCCCATTCAGTATTTTAACACTCTGACGTGTGCTCAGCAGCGCCCCCTTTGTACCCTTGAAGTGGTCTTCCGCAAAGCCTTCATAGATGCAGGCTCTGCACACTTTAACCACTCAGGAAACCTTGCGAAATCTCAATAAGAATATGGATGGAAGGAGATTTTGCTCAAGAGCAAATTATGACATGGCTGAGAAGAAAATATTTAAGTGTAGGTATCATTACGGGTTTTATGACCTAGGTGTACATTTTACCAGTTGTTACCTACAGTTTATACAAACATTATGGTCATCGACCAGTAGTTGATATCTTAAACATATTACTAGTGCATTGAATAATACAATTGCATTATGATTAATTAAATAAATAGTGAGCGCAAAAAAATTATTTCTCTGCAGGGCAAGCCATCTCGCAAACACAACGGTAAAAACAACAACAACAATAGGCTGCATATTCTCAGAACCTGCAGCTCCTGTCAAAAAACAACCAGACCGTTATTTCCGGCATGATGATCAAGTCTGTCCCAAAAATATCTTTCAATGCGCCCTTGTGGACTCGCATCAAGTGCCCTATAAGTCTGCACTACATGACGTCACCAAAGTGTGGACACTGAGGAAGTCCACAAGTCTGGAGTGTACCATTTTGGACAGGACTATATATTGCTTTCAGTTGCTAAGTTTTCCTAACTTTGTGTCATGGTTTGTGTGACGCTGTGCTATTATAATGGGGATCCCCTCAGGTCATACTCCAGGATTCCCCAAGGATGAGTAACACTACTCAGTGAATTAATACTGTGATATAAGACCTCAGAATACACTTTATTGATGCAAATTATATAGACAGTTAAGCAGATGTAGAATTTGAACGAATGCTCAAGATCTCACGCTGTTTCCTTCAGAAATCTTTCAAATCAAAGAAAACACGTAACGCAATGACAGTGATTAAAGACCAAACTCAAATCTTACTGATGATGCAAACTGTATACAGACAGATGAGGATATGAATGCAAGTTACGGAACAAGAAAAAAATGCATTTAACATATTTTATATCCACAAGATATTAAATTATTAAAATTGGCATCTAATTAATACAATATATTACTGTATATTATGTACATTTAAGCAGATGAACCCAGAATATGAGACCAAAACCCACAAAGTTTCAACAAACAAATTTTTTTTTTAAAGAAAACCAAGTGCAGTAATTTTATGTTTGATATTTGCTGCATATTCACCTAAGCTGCTTTAGGGACCATCTGCAAATTTCCCAAAAAACTAAACGAAGTACAATAATTTATTCAAATTAATAATTTACTCAAACTGTCAATATATATATATATATATATATATATATATATATATATATATATATATATATATACTCGCTTTAGACCATTATTTAGTATGGACACTAGACAAATATTCAGATCAGATCAGATCAGATCGATGATACACGATATTATTGTGCATGGGTGGAGCAAGCAAGAGACCCTTTTTACTTGTCATAGCATAACTATTTGGCGTTTTAAACCACGCAGGTGCACGCGTGAGAGCCTATGGAATCACCAATAATCTAAAATATATACTTTCAAACATACTGATAAACTAACATTAAATATAAAAATACTGCATTTAAAACAGCTAGTTTATATAGTCGGACACAACTGTCATACCGCGCGTCCTGTGACAAATGTACCGCATCTGCACACAAAAGTTAACATTCTAAATGTTCTGCAAATTTAGTCAATGGTGAAAGTCAATAGTAGATTTCATTTAAAGTCCATCAGTTTAACACTAATATTGGACATAAACAAACACATTAAATATAAAGTATATAAAAGAGGTAAGTTCACATATTTGGAGTAAAGTTAAATTGAACGGATGCATCAGTCATACAGCGCTCTGGACCATGCATCCCATGACGAGCCCGATGCACCGCCACAGAAACAAGAATGAGATGCATTCTAACATAACTGTGGCATTAAACTCCGTTAGTGAGGGCTTGTTTAAAATATTGCACATATATAGACTACAGGCTCTAATCCTTATTTGTGCGCACGTGTGTATGTGAAATGCGGTGCTGAAGTGAATTGGCTGGGCAGTTTGATAGTCAAATTATAATAAGTCGTTTATTTTTATTTTTATATATATATATTACATTCCAAATGTTGTAGTACATTCCTAGTGAATAGACTGACATACTATTGGTAATATTTACATCAATATTTTATAATACAACCTTTGGATCATGAAAAATCCCTTTTGGGGTCTTACAGATTATTTTTTTTCTTTTAAATAATTGTGAATGGCACATATACTAAGGCAGATGGCAAAATTTACATGAACTACATAAATAACAACGTACTACAACCTGTGGAATATGAAAAAAAATCCCTTTTGGTAAATAGTTTTTAAAAAAGTACTGTACATAACGTAAGGGAGATATTGGCTAAATCTTACATGTAGTAAGTGTGTCTTGTGTTTAGCAATGCACTACAACTGCTGGAACATGAAAAAAAATGCATTTAGCAGACGATTCATGCAAAGCGACTTACAGTGCATTCAGGCTATCAATTTTTACCTATCATGTGTTCCCGGGGATTCAAACCCCCAACCTTGCGCTTGATAGCGCAAAGCTCTACAAATTGAGCTACAGGGATCTTTAATATGTAAATAATTGTGTACTGTACATATATGCAACATTTCACCTGTAGAAAATCACTATGAGGGATTCAAGCTTTAGAATTTGACAGCGTGTTATTTAAAAATTTTTAATTGAAACACATTGGGCATTTGAACCCAGTCAGTGGAATTGTCAGAATAATACACCTAGATGGTTTCAAACTCATTTTTTATGTTGATATAAAGTGGTTGAATATTGTTAAAAATAATCATGGTATTGATATCTTTGTGGGACTGTCGACTTTATTGATCAGGGGTAAGGGAAAGCAATTATAAAGAATAATTGTATACGTATAAATAATATACGTCTTCCTTAGATGTAATGTTAGTTCTGTACTTCAGCATTGGGTAAAAGAGCATGTATAATCTCCTATGTGGTAGAGAACGCTGCTTACATGTAGGCTAAAAGAACAGCGAAGATGTTGAATTAAACATACACAAAATCAGCTTTTCCACATGCCCCGATAACTTCTACTTAGCATTGCTCCATTTCTGCAGATCAGTTTTTGTAAATAAAACTTAATCCGCCTGTTGTTTTGGTCTTCATAAACAGCCGCCTGCACCACCTGCTGGTGAGTGACTGACAGCAGCTGGAGATCATGCATCGGTGTTCTACTGCTATTCCTGCAGCTCCCAGATGTACAATGGTGAATTATCTGCTGAATTTTAACCACTGAATTTGTGGAAGCGAATTTGGAAAGGGAAATAAAATGGACCAAAATTTGTCTGTCGAATATTCTATCGTATTTTTAGATGAACTAATATTTTGGAATTGAATTCTGGAATGTGAATATGAATTATTAAACGTTTAATTATGAAAATGTGTGTGAAATATTTTGAATTGAAATATTCAGAGCTTAAATGAACAATGGGCCCTGTTTTAACGATCTGAAACGCAAGTGTCAAAGCGCGAAGCGCAAGTAACTTTGTGGGCGGGTCTCGGCGCTGTTGCTATTTTCCCGGCGGGATAAATGGCTCTTGCGCCCGGCACAAATCTAAAATGGGTTGGTCTGAAGTAGATTCGTTATTCATAGGTGTGGTTTGGGGGTAACGTGAAATAAACCAATCAGAGCGTCATCCAACATTCCCTTTAAAAGCAGGTGCGCAAGTTCCATTATGGATTGCTATTATTATGGCGTAGCTATTTACCAGGCGCACGCCAGGAGCGGTTCACAGCCGAGGAGACTGATGTTCTTGTAAGAGCAGTGAAAGACAGACAAGTTTTGTTGTAAGGGGATGGGAGAAACCCACACAAAATAGCGTCGGTTAAACAGGCGTGGGAGGAAATAGCCACAATTGTTTCAGCGATTTTTTTTCCTGGTTCTTGACGGACAAACCAATTTGTCAGATATCCTTATATACATATATGTCTTGCCACTATTGGGCAAACAGGTCTTATCCTTAATTACTACAATTAGCCTGAATAATTTGTAAGCTAGATTTATGCCTATTTTTTCACATCTTCATGGCACACCACAATGATTTCCGTCATCTCATGTGTTAATATTTTTTTAGTGTAACAATTTATGATTTGCAAAAATAACTGTTGCATCTGTGTAGATTACATGAGCAAAGTGTATGCGCGTTGTGCACGCTATACATTATGGTCAAGCATGCGCCCTTAAAATAGCATAATGAACAACGCGCAACGCACCACTGACTTTAGACTAGGTTTTTTTCTGGTCAGTGGCGCAATTGTTTAATGGAACAGCAAAATAGCACCAGGGCTTGTTTGCGCCGGAACACGCCTCCTTTTTTGCGCTGAACCGCCCAGGGAGCGCAAGATCATTCACTAGTTTAGCGACGTGCTTCTGTGGAGGGAAAAGCGCGCTTTGCGCGGGTGCAAAATAGGAATGACACATGCGTCGGTGTAAAAAGTCAATTGCGCTGGGTGCAAGATAGGGCCCAATATGTTACATTTCAAGACCTGAAAATGCAAGCAATAGAATACAAGGCATTAACATGCAAGCACTGTAAATGCAATGCATAATCTTTTTCAGATAGTGCTTTTCAGCATGTTTTTTTTTATTTTGTTTCAAAGACATATGGCATTATTTTCCTTCCATACTTTACTGCAACAAATTATATTAGACAAATATTTTTATAAATAATTTACCTGCACGTTATTCATTTTTTTATAATTTCATCATATCTCACCTCAATGTCTTCAGTGAATAGTTTGGATCCTGTAGTAAATCATCAATCTCCTTCACTCCTGATTCACCAGGATCATTTCCTGTGAGATCCAGCTCTATCAGGTGTGAAGGGTTTGATCTCAGAGCTGAAGCCAGAGCTTTATAACCTTCTTCAGTGATACTGCAATCTGAAAGCCTACAGAAAAGGTTATAATATAATCAAATTTATTATATGTTACCAAAAAAAAAGGTAAAACAAAAACGTCTAATGTATTTTGTTTATTCTTTCCACTTCTGGACAGAGAAGAAAAACAATTAATTATCTGACACAAATATGTCTTTCCCTCTTCTTTGGTATATTAAAGTAATATTTATTTGATCAAAATAAATTATTAAAACTCTGATCATTCACATGAGTTATTCACATATTCTTATTCTGTGACAACCTATTTACATTATGTGATAGATTTTTTAATGTTGAGTACATTCTCACGGTCTGGTGTGCAAAACAAAGGGCACAATAAAGAAGTGTAATCAAAAGAGTTTTATTTTAATAATCCACATGAGAGAATGGGCACAATCAAACACAAATCCAAACGAAGACTCATTATTTGCGGACAAAGAAACAATTGAGAACACAGGCTTTAAATACTGAGAATGTAATCAAGAAGTACAGAAACAGGTGTGGAAACTAACTAGGCAGGATATTGGAGACACTGAAAAATAAACACATACATGTGACAGTTCACCCCCTTCTGGAACAGCGTGTCCTTGCACCAACAAACAGTCCAACAGTGAAGGGAAGGTAAGGGTTCAGAGGGGCATATTTCATAGGGCCAGGCCAGAGTAGATGGAGGGAGGAGCCAGTGAGTTCCAGAGGCCAGCCAGGATAGCAGCCCATGGTGCAGTCCAAGGCGGGAGGAGTCATGGTGGAGATAGGGCCAACAACACCACGAGTCAGGGTGACATTGAGGATCCAGAGGGCCAAGGAGGAGCAAAAGGATCAGGCGACCGAGGCTGCAGCGGGGATCAAGAAGACCGCGGCTGAGCCAGTATGACTGAGGATGGAGTGGAGCCAGAGGGAAGGAGGAGCCTGACAAAGCCAGAGGGATGGAGTGACGAGGTGAAGAGGAGTGGAGTCCCAAGGCAGCAGATGGTCGACAACTGACCAAGGCGGAGCTGGATTGATGAGGAAGCTTGGTCGAGCTGGTGGGATGATGGGCCATGGTGGAGATGAGGGAGCTAGGAGCCATGGCGGAACCGATGGGTCGAAGGACCTTGGTGGAGTCCAGGACTCTAAGGCCGGAAGTGGAGACAGGGGATCCTCACACCAAGCAGGAGCTGGAGACTGGAATTCCCGAAGCGGATCAGAGCACCCAAATGGCACTGACTGAAGGTGAGCTGAGGGACTGACAGGCACCAGTAAAGATGGAGCTGAGTAACTGACTGGTTTAAGAGGAGGTGGGAGAGGGAAGCTGGGAGGGAACACAGGAGGACTTCAGATGGCCGGAACCAGCAGAGACAAGGGAGATTCAATCTCAATCTCCGCCAGTATTCCCAGAGCAAGTGGGGAATTGTGTAAGGTACGTCAGATCTAAAAAAGAAAAACGTGGTGTGGTCCTCCAGCAAATGGTACCATTGTTCCCGGCAACGGCTGGGATATCCATTCGCAGAGAGGGATAAAACAAAACAAAACAGAAAGAAAAACACAGCTAATTTTTACTCACCTTTGATGGTCTGCTATTCTGTCACAATCTGGTGTGCAAAATAAAGCGATGAAGAAATATAATCAAAATAGTTATTTTAATAATCCACAGGACAGAATGGGCACAAACAAACACAAATCCAAATAATGAAACTTCAAAATGGAGACACAGAAAACAACACAAAAACAGATCACACATGTGACATACATTTTGTGACATTTATTCAAAAAACTAAAAACTTCTATCTACATAGTCGAATGGAATGCAAAAACTTTGAAGCACAATATCTCAGAACTACTCAAAATTCAGACATAACCTTTTAATTCCAAGGGTACAAATCATTGTTTTTAATAAAAATAAAAAAATGGTTCACCTGAGTTTCTCCAGTTTGCATTTTGTATTTTTTAATCCATTCTGGAGTTTCTTCACTCCTGAATCTTGCAGATTATTGTTGCTCATGTCAAGTTCTTTCAGACTGGGGTTTGATATCAGAACGGTAGCGAAAGATGTACAGCTTTCCTCTGTTAGACCACAATCACAAAGCCTAAAATGAAGGAGAGTAGAGGGAGAATTTACAAATACAAAGTGCTTGATTCCAACATTCAGCGATTAATGAGAACTGTTTAGGTCACATGATTTATATAAAAATTAATGGTGGGAATCAATTAATTCTTGAAATTAAGATTCTTGAGATTAATCTAGATTAAAATATATATTAAGAATATGTATGCTACCCAAATAAAACTGACAAACAGTAAGTCTTTGAGAAGGGGTTTCTCAAGACAGGTGGTACATTAGAAAAGGGGCTCATCTCCTGTTTCCAAAATGCATCACAAAGTGCTTGAAAAAGCTGTAAACTAATTCCACATTGCACGAGGTGCAAACACCCTTACACCTGTTTCACACATACTCCGTCTGCAGTGCGTATGCGTTGCATATTTTTTTACGCACCCATGCTAATGGATTCTAGTTGCGTTCCAGGAGCGTTGCGTCTGCAAAGATCGCACATCGAGTCCGTGCTGCACCACATACGTAACGCACACGGACTGCATACGCACTGCAGACGGAGCATGTGTGAAACAGGCATGAGCAGGGCCGTAGCTGGGGTCAGCTGGGGTCAGCGGGGCCCCGGTGAAGGTTGTACCAGTGGACCCTGTTAGAAATTGTTTAATTTGTATGTTCGTATATTTTTATTTATTTGTGCTATTTACACAATGTTTTTTTTTTTTTTCAAGTTTTTAGGTGTCAAGGTACAGAAACCAAATAATTAAATGTAAAATAGCAATGGATAGTCTTCAATGTAAAAATGAAATATACAATCAAACCTACTTTTATTCAGACACCTTAAACATTTCTCACATTATTACAGTTTTGCTATATATATCAAAACTTATATCTGGTGTCTGAATAATTTTTTGTTTGACTGTTAAAACTACAAAGTAATTCAGTCAAGAGCAGTGAGTGATTTTCATTTTCTTGGATTAACATTACAGCAGCTAGTAGCTAAATTAGGCGCGGTCACTTTAAGAGACGATGAACGCATCCAATATAATACAAATCCCATTTTTTTCCTCAACTGTTTACTTTCACTTGAGAAATAACTGACAGTTTTTTCTAGCATAATTTCCAAGGTGGATATTTTGACATATTTTGTATGTATTTGTCGGCACAAGAGCAAAAAGAAGCAGATTCGGTGTTCAAGTGTTTTGAGACACCTTTCTCTGTGTGTGAGCCCTGTGTGAGCTCTTTCACATCTTTTTGTTTGCTCAAACTGCAATTTGTATTTGTTCGTTCAGGTGCAAGGGGGACTTAGAGGAGAACTTTGCAGAAGAGAGCTCGGTTCAGTGTCGCTGTCCGTGATATACGACTCTGTCTCTGCGTGCGCACCGAACACAGCGCGTGAGTAACCAGCTACTCTGTTCAGCTTTACCATGTCTTGTGTTTGAATGCTTTAATGTTTAAATCGACAAGCGGTAAGGCTTAAAAACACGTGAAAAAGATAAGCTTTCATGACGATGCACAGCAGTGGACCGTCAACTGTCCTGAGCATCTTTTTAGGTCGGTTGTATAGAATATCAAGGCGAAAGTCATCATAGCTTGCTTAGTATAGACCCAGCTCCCAACCCAACCTTGAGAATAGATTAACGGCGATATTTTTTTTTTATCACCCGATAAGAGTCTCCCATTAATGCAGCATGTTAACGTCAATAACGGCCCACCACTAATAAAAATAGAATAAATGTGCAATTAAAAACTACATTAAAAATACTCACTGTAATTTGTTGAATTTACAGTGTTTATCTTGCAGTAGAGCAGTGATCTGATTCACTCGTGTCTCTCCAAGCTTCTGTTCACTCAAATTCAGTTCTCTCAGGAGTAACAGGTTTTCACCCACAGTTCCAGTCACATACTGACAGGCTTTTTCTGCATCAGGACTCAAAAACCTGCAGAAGAGCAGATTAAGTAGGAAGTAATTTTATTCCCAAAATAACTTGATGAAAAACAACATCAGAATCTGATAAGAACTTATGACAGAAGTGTGAAATAGATTATCTTGAATTTACTTCGATGCAGCAGGTTTGTATTAGTGAAATATATAGCGAAAACAAATCACCTGCATTTAATTTATTTTGCATTACTTAAATCACATCTCAACTATACATATACCTAAATTGCGACCTATGTTCTATATCTCAAATGCATAAATGTTAATTCATGTGTCCATGACCTCAAGGTTTGATTATTGTAGTGATTTATTAGGTTTTTGTTTTGCACACTTAATAAACAAACTCCAGCTGGTCCAAAATGCAGCAGCTAGAGTTCTTACTAGAACCAGAAAGTATGACCATATTGGCCCAGTTCTGTCAAAATTGCACTGGCTTCTTATTTAGCATTGTACAGATTTTAAAATCTTGCTAATTACTTACAAACCACTGAATGGTAAACTCCGGCAATTTGATAATACCTAGACCAAAATCAACTGTGGGTAGCAGATCCTTTTCCAATTTAGTGCCCAAACTCTGGAATAATCTACCTAACATTGTTCAGGAGGCGGACACACTCTGTCAGTGTAAATCTAGAGTAAAGACCCATCTCTTTAACCTGACTTACACATAAAACACTAACACATTTCTAAGCCCTCAATGTCAACAGAAACCAGGTCAACTTTCAGTCTTTTGTTCGTTATCTGGCTCGGCTCTGTGTTCATCTTCAGTTCTCTCTTCACAGCAGTTTAGTCAGTGTGCTGTTTGAGTACATTAATTACTCAGGGATATTGGTTTGTTAGAACTCAGAGGGAGTGTCAGCCACATTAAAAAAGTTAAGAATGGTTAAGAATAAAATGCAACGACACTGTGTGAGCGCCCCTTTGATCGTCAATGCAGTAACGTGTAATGACACGGTTATCGTGATCCCCCTCAAGGGGGCCCCTCTCAGTAGTCTCTGATAAAATAGCTCTACTTTTCAGTCTTGTACAAATGGTGTAATTTTGCAGCAGGTAACTTAGGCTAGCAAAAATATGTTTATGTTAGCTACCTGCTTGACGGCAAATGCTGCTTGTAACGAACAGTTAGTGCAACTTTTTTTCGAACGGAAGGAATATGGTTACTGTAATATGTATTTTAACGGGATAAAGAAGACGCAGATCAGAAATCGCATACTGCAAGGAGTCAGCAGTGTGTTTTTTATTTGAGGGAGCGGGCAAATGTAAAGAGAATGTTGTGGCGTTTGTCCATTGCAAGATAAAGCTGGTATACCACAACTAGGGCCCTATGATTTCCACGATGCAGAAAGCATGGAGCGAATCGCGGAATCCAGTCATAAAAACAGAATTTACAGTTTAATGCAGAATGACAAGTAATTTGCCAAATGTTGAATGAATTAATTAAAAATAGGTCATTGCACTTACATCAAATCACAATATGGACTAATATCTGTAAATATTAAGCCAGAACAGTCTGTTTAAATATGAATCTTGTATGTTCTGCGTGTCTCTGTTAATGGGAGCAGAAGCGCGTCTTCCTTTATTACAGACACTAAAGCGCGCGTGACGCTCTGGTGATTTCAGCATCTGCTGTCTTACTAAATAAGACGTGAACACATGAACAACATCTCCAGAACTGCTCTGACAGTCACTTCATGAGCAGTTGAACGTTTGATTTGAGTAAAACTAGCGTCACATCACATACACAGAGCTGTAAATGTACGTCAACCCATCAAAATAAAAGTCCTGTTTTAGATAAGTATTTGCCAGAGATGTAATACTAATACTAATATAATAGCCTACTTTTAAGGTTTAATCACACAAAATTTCTTCAATGTTTTATTTTTAATAGTAAATCCCCTTTGTTTACCAAAAAGTTAAGTTTGCTAAATTTTCAATAATTAAAAGATAAATTAATGTTTGGTGTTTAATGCTTAATGTGCATCTCAGAAAATGTTTTATTTAAAACCCCAACCGAATGGAACTTAAATGGACTTAATTCATCTGTCAATTTTATTGTTATTGTTCACAGTATAAGTACAGACAGAGAAACAATAGGTAATAATTAAATGTTTATTTTTGATGTATGCATTGCATTGTATGCATTTAAAAAATAAAAATATTTTTTTTCTAAAAAAGGAAACTAGTTGCTCATTTTAAGAGACCCAGAAGTCTTATTTTCTCTTGTATAATTAATATTGCACTTTAAGCAAAAACACATTTTATCCAATTACTCGATTAATGGATGGAATTTTTGGTAGAATACTCGATTACTAAAATATTCGATAGCTACAGCCATAGATGAAAGGGGCACAGCAAATAGCATGCTAAACTATTCCACCGTGATAATCTATTTACCAAATGGGGGTTAGGAAAAAAACCAATATGGAAATGCTAACATATCTTTAAGTTTTCGGTAAACTTTATAATAAGTAAAAATACTGTTTGCTAACAATTAAATGACAATTAACTAAATGTTAATTAACTATCAGTTTACCATCTATGAATGATTGTTATTATAAAGTGTCTACCATCTAACTTAGTTAGCAGCTATGGTTTTGGGAAACACACCCCTGAGCTGTTAATAGTGACCTCTTTCAATATGCTAACAGTGAAATGGTAAAACGTACTTCATAGGTAATTTCAGATTTTTTTTCAATTATTTTCCCAGCTACACCATCAACTTCATCCTCAACATCAACAGATGCATCACTTCTCAGTGCTGATGTTTCCTCTATATAGCACAAGGTAACACAAGCTCTATAACTATAGCTGATATCCTGCACAGCCCAGAGTTTAAACTGATAAGTGTGTGCTGTCATATTATTAGAAAAAAAAAAAAAACAGTTCAAATCACTATTGAATTCCCACCAAATATTGTTTTCAAGCAGTATTTGCACTGTAAACCTTTTTAATTTATATAAAGTGTGGGTGAACTTAAACTGTATGGCTATGCTGTGGTTCCTGTAGGCTTTGCGTGCGTGCGGGGGGCCTCTATGTCCATTTTGCTTGGGGCCCCCAAATTCCTTCAAGTGGCCCTGTAGCAACACATTCATCACTTCTCCCTTTATCATTCTGGAGCTCCTCCATGGGACTCAAGACCGGTGAGTGGCGCAGATGTTGCGCATTCTCATTAACTCCACCGGCCTCACTCTGTTCCCATGGCTCTTAGCCCCGCCCCCTCTTGTCACAACACTTTTCCTATTTGATACTGTTAAGCTGCTTTGATACAATCTGTATTGTTAAAAGTGTTATATAAATAAAGGTTACTTGACTTGGTTTGACTCACTTCAGTATCTTCAGTTGACAGTTTGGATCTTGTAGTAAATCACTGAGCTCCTGCACTCCTGATTGTCCAGGATCATTTCCTGTTAGATCCAGCTCTATCAGATGTGAAGGGTTTGATCTCAGAGCTGAAGCTAGAGCTTTATATCCTTCTTCAGTGATACTGCAGTTAGAAAGTCTAGAAACAGAATGAAAATGTAAAATTTAACAGATTTTTCATCTATTAATGAATTTGCCTTAAAACTTTCAACACCGACAGCATTTTTGATCATTTTCACTCAAATGTCATGGCCCCCAGAATATTTTGTTATATGAATATCTAAAATGCATTACATAAACATAAAGAACAGAGCTTCTAATTTTAAACAAACAAATACATTTTTATTCAAGCTTCAAGCATTCTTTTTTTTATAAACACTTGAATGTAGGTAAGTTTTATAAAAAAATGTAATAAAAAAAGCATAATTTTGAGCAAAAAGCTGAGAAACTTTTTATCAAAGACTTTGCTTTAAGTGTATATTAGGATTTTTTTCTTTTTAAACACCTTGATAATTAAAGTTAGACAATATAAATCAAACTAAATTAAATTTTAGTTAATCATTTTGCATAATGCCAATATTGTTTTTAAAAAAGGAGATGGTAAAGGACAATAAGTTAAGTTTTTTTAATATATTTTTTTCTGGTTATCACACAACTTACCTCAGTATCTTCAGTTCACACTTTACATTCTCCAGTCCAGTGCAGAGCAGCTTCACTCCTGAATCCTGCAGATTGTTATTGTTCATGTTGAGCTCTTTCAGATTGGAGTCTGATCCAAGAACAGTAGCCAGAGCTGAACAACTTCTGTCTGTTAAGTCACAATCATTCAGGCTACAAGGAAAACACGTCACATTAGACTGAATACATACAGTATAATACAGTAAAATGCATGAATACATACAGTATAATACAGTAAAATGCATGACCTAAATACAAATATTAAATAAATTTTTCACCTATTTATTTTACCTGAACAGTAAATATATTGTAGGTTTGGTGGGCTATGCTGAAATTGCAACTACAAAATCAATAGTATTTTTGATTAAAAAGCTAAAACAAATAAACAAACTGCATTTAAATGGCTTACAGTGCTCTTTTGGAGGTTTTGATGACTGCCAATAATCTAATGAGACACTCATCAGATTTCTTAAATTTCTGAAGCTCAAACTCCTCCAGTTCCTCCTTTGATGTCAACAGCACAAAGGCCACAGCGGACCACTGGGCAGGTGAGAGGTCAGAAGATGAGAGACTTCCTTTGTTAAGGTGGGTCTGAATTTCTTTCACCAGAGTTTGGTCGTTCAGTTCATTCAGACAGTTGAACAGATTGATAGATCTCTCTGGTGACAGATTAGCTTCAAATTTCTTCTTGATGTACTCAACTATTTCCTTTTTGCTTTGGTCTTTGTCGTCTTGCTGTGTCAACAGTCCTCGTAAGAGTAGCCGATTGGACTGGATTGACAATCCAAGAAGAAAACGAAGGAAAAGGTCCAGATGTCCATTGTCACTTTCGAGTGCCTTGTCCACTGAAGTCTTGAGCAAATCAATCATGGCTTCATTTTTGTTTTCCTGTTCAGGACAGTCCTGAACAAACACACTTTTCTTGTTGATGTCTAGAAACAGATGTGCATAAAGGGCTGCAATGAACTCTTGAATGCTCAAGTGAACAAAACAGTACATGGTACCAAGAATGATCCCTGTTTCCTCTTTAAAGATCTGGGTACACATGCCTGAATACACTGATGCTTTATAGACGTCAATACCACAGGCTTCCAGGTCTGATTCATAGAAAATCAGGTTGTTGTTTTGCAGCTGATGAAATGCCAGCTTTCCCAGTGAAAGGATGGCATCTTTATCCCAGGAGACATCTGGTGTGTATTTTCCATCATACTTTCGTCTGCTCTGCTGGATTTGAAAGCGGAGAAAGTGTGTGTACATTTGTGTCAGAGTCTTGGGAATGTCTTCTGTATTTGATTCCTGCAGTGTTTTGGATGCATCATCAACCTGATCATTTTTCATATTCTTGTCCTTCAAGATATTCTTGAGAACAGTGGCTGAAATCCAGCAGAAGACTGGGATGTGGCACATGATAAAAAGACTCTTTGATTTTTTAACATGATCAATGATTTCATTGGCCAGATTCTCTTCTTTGAATCTTTTTCTGAAGTACTCCTCCTTTTGTGCATCATTGAATCCTCGTATCTCTGTTACCCGGTCGATACAGTCAGGAGGAATCTTACTGGCAGCTGCTGGTCTGGTGGTGATCCAGATGAGAGCAGAAGGAAGTAAATTTCCCTTGATGAGGTTCGTCAGGAGAACATCCAGAGAGGCTGGTGATGATACATCAGACCAAGTCTCATTACCCTCAAAGTTCAGAGGAAGACGAAACTCATCCAATCCATCAAGTATGAAAAGGACTTTGTACATATTCCTCTTTGCAAGGTTCAGTCCTTTTGTCTCTGGGAAAAACTGAGCAATAAGGTCCATCAAACTTTGTTTTTCTTTCTCCTTTAAGTTAATCTCTCTGAATGGAAGAGGAAATATGAAGCTGATATCCTGATTTTCTTTTCCTTCAGCCCAATCCAGAACAAACTTTTGCACAGAGACTGATTTTCCGATGCCAGCAACTCCTTTTGTCAGTACAGTTTTGATCTTCTTGTCTTTTCCGGGTTGAAATAAATTTGTGCATTCAACCTGTATTTCCTGTGATTCAGAACGTCTGGAAGTAACTTCAATCTGTCTTACCTCATGTTCAGTATTGACCTGTTCACTACAACCCTGAGTGATATAGAGATCTGTGTAGATGTTATTCAGAAGTGTACCTTCACCTTGTTTTGCAATTCCTTCAAACACACATTTATACTTTTTCCTCAGGTTTGATTTAAGATGAATGAAGACCAACTTGTCTGAATACAGAAACAAGAAATATATTTTCATTAAAATCTACATTTACAAGTGAGAATCTGACAGTTTATGTTCATAAGACTCTTACCTTCCAGAGTATCAGCAGCTTCATCTTCCTTCATCTCTCTCAGGAAGTGGAGTGTGAGATCAAGAGCTGCTTCTTTGATCCTGCACATGTCATCTTTATCTCTCACAAAGTATTGTGTGTTTTCCTTGTGTAATATTTTCGTAAACTTTTCCAGCTCGTTCTTCAAAAATGTTATTATTTTGTACAAAAGATCCTAAAAAGAAGCAAAAAAAAAGAAGAAGAAGAAGGCTTAGAACAAAATGTAACCAAATTGTACGTTCACATATCAGACATGCTTAAAATATAAATAATTTACATCTAGGACCAATGTCAATATGTCATCAACAAGAAATTTTCCAGTGTTATAAATATTTTTTGCCAGAAATATTAAACATTTACCAATTTCTTTCCTACCTGGAATATCTTGTGGATATTTACTCTGAACTTCTTGTGGAAGTGGCACTGCTGAATATTTGTGGGTGATTTCTCATGATGAACCCTGTCAGCAAAATATATTTGGCAACTGATATTGTTAAAAAGTAAAGAATAATCACTAACTTTCAATGTTTTTGCCAATAAGGTCCCAATTATTTAACTCAAATGTAAGTTCTAATTGCAAGGTACTGAATTTTGCTTACAAATTATTTTTTATAATAATAATAATAATATATATATAGTATATAGTTTTTATGATACTTTGATGAATAAAAAGTAAAAAAAAAAAAAAGAAAAAAAAAGTTTTTAAAATATAAATATTCTGTAATAATAATATACACTACTGGTCAGTAATTTGGTGTCAGTAATTTTTTTTCTTCTTTTTAAATAAAAGCAATACTTTTATTCAGCAAGGATGTGTTAAATTGACAAAAAGTGATAGTAAAGAAAATATATTATTAGAATATATATATTATTAGAATTTTTTATTTTTATTTTTAATAAATGTAGTTCTTTTTAACCTTTTGTTCATAAAATATATTACACAGCAGAACTGTTTCCAACACTCATAATAAATCATAATATTAAAATTATTTCTAAATGATCATGTGATAGACTGGATGTTACATGTGACACTGAAGGCTGGAGCAAAGGTGCAGAAAATTCAGCTTTGCATCACATGAATAAATTATTTTTTCAAAGTATATTTATATAGAAAACTATAATTTTAAGTTGTAATAATATTTCACAATATTACTGTTTTTTCTGTATTTTTGATCAAATAAATGCAGGCTTGATGAGCAGAAGAACTTCTTTCAAAAAATTTACAATAGTAATGTTTCCAAAAATATATATACATACATACATACATACATACATACATACATACATACATACATACATACATACATATATATATATATATATATATATATATATATATATATAATATATATATATATATATATAATTTAATGCTTTAGAAGGCACAACTGTTGGTTTTGGTGATATGAGTGTACGCATGTTTACTTGGGCTCATAAATTCTGGTCTTAGGGATGTTTACATCTGCTGTAAAATGAAACTGTCATATGAAACTTGGCTAGACATAATTAAAGTTTTTAAAATGAAAGAGAATGGTGTTTTTTCAGAGATGAGAGAAAACATCCTCTTTATATTATAGTGTACCTTTATGTGGTATTTCATTGGGATACACAGAGATTATCTTACATTCTTGCAGTTCTGGCTCAGTAGTTAGTCAAGATACACAGGGATCTCTTCATTTACACAAAACATGATCTCTTTTCAGATATCAGACTTTGTTCTAACTGACTGGGGAATAAATGGCTCAAAATGAGCTATGCCTTCACTTTCTGCATAGAACACTCCAACCACATCAAGATGCAATATTTGGCATAATCATCTGAGATTGTGTCTAGTACTATATAAATTACAAAGGTTTAATTGGCATCTTTATTTCAAACGACCTGACTGACCTCGGCCCGAATATCATTTAAAAAATCTGTAGAAGCAATCACATGTTGCCCTTTGGTAATATTATTAGAAAATACGGAATTAGCTTCCACTGTTATGCTGTTGATACTCAGCCATATATCTCAACAAGACCAGACAAAACTTCTTAATTATCTAAGCTAACAGAGTGTGTTAAAAATGTAAAAGATTGGATGACCAATAATTTTCTCCAATTAAATTCGGATAAGACAGAGATATTAATTATTGGACCAAAAGAACAGTACACAGAATCTTGTAGATTACAATTTGCAACTAGACGGATGTACTGTTACTTCCTCTACAGTCAAAAGTCTGTGTGTTATATTAGACAGCAACTTGTGTTTTGAAAATTTCCCATGTTACATATCTCCCATGTTACAAAAACTGCATTCTTCCATCTTAGAAACATTGCCAAGCTACGAAACATGTTACCTGCTTCTGATGCAGAAAAGCTAGTTCATGCATTCATGACCTCTAGACTGGACTATTGTAATGCACTTCTAGGTGGTTGTACTGCTTTGTCAATAAGCAAGCTACAGGTAGTCCAAAATGCAGCAGCTAGAGTCCTTACCAGGTCAAGAAAATATGATCATATTACCCCAATTTTACAGTCTCTGCACTGGCTACCTATTAAGTTCAGTGTCAGTTACAAATTATCATTACTTACCTATAAGGCCCTAAATGGTTTAGCTCCTGCGTAGCTAACTAGCCTTCTACCACGTTGCAATCCATCACGCTCCCTAAGGTCACAAAACACTGGACTTTTGGTAGTTCCTAAGTTAGAAAAGTCCACTAAAGGAGGTAGCGCTTTTTCACATTTGGCTCCCTTGGAATAGCCTTCCTGATAATGTTCGGGGTTCAGACACACTCTCTCTGTTTAAATCTAGATTAAAAACGCATCTCTTTTGCCAAGCATTCGAATAATGTATCTCTTAAATTATGAGTGTAGTTGCATCTGACCAAGTGTGCATTTTTATTCATTAGCTTGGGTTAGACTAATTTTACTTTGTTGGATCAGCAGCTATGCTAATGATGTCTCTATTGTGTTTCTATGTTTTGCCACGGGATTTACATTTTTCTAGACCCCAAAGAACTAGTTAATTACAGACCGATCGATCTCGGAAAAAAACTGGATGATTTCTTAATGTTAAAATCTGAAAAAAAAACAGAGGTGTTAATTATAGGATGTAAAAACCCAGACAGCAAGCAGTTTCGGCACAGATCCAGCCCACAGATGTGTGCCGGATCTGGGCCAACACTATGTTGCTGTCTGGGAACTGGGAATGTAATAACCTAGAACACTTTCTAAGATCTGCTCTGTCAGTTCTTCGGCATCAGTAAGGAATGCTTTAATGGGTTGTTGTTCTGCACGCTTGATAAAAAAACTCCAGCTGGTTCAAAATGCAGCAGCTAGAGTTCTTACTAGAGCCAGGAAATATGACCATATTAGCCCTGTTCTGTCAACACTGCACTGGCTCCCTATGAAACATTGTGTCGATTTTAAAAGCTCGCTTATTACTGATAAAGCCCTGAACAGTTTAGCACCTCAGTATTTGAACGAGCTCTTATTGCGCTATAGTCCTCTATGTCTGCTGCGTTCTCAAAACTAAATTTGATAATACCTAGAATATCAAAATCAACTGCTGGTGGCAGATCCTTTTCCTATTTAGCACCCAAACTCTGGAATAACCTACCTAACATTGTACGAGAGGCAGACACACTCTGTCAGTTTAAATCTAGATTAAAGACACATCTCTTTAACCTGGCTTACACATAACACACTAACACATTTCTAATACTCAAATCCGTTAGAGGATATTAGGCTGAATTAATTAGAAAAAAATGGAACAATGAACATTTCCCATAACACAAAATGTACTTGCTACATCGTTAGAAAAATGGCATCTATGCTAATATTAGTCTGTCTCTCTCTCTTATTCCGAGGTCACCGTAGCTACCAGATCCAGTCTGTATCCAGATCAGATGGTCACTGGCACCACCTGGATCCAGTACGTATCACGCCCAGATGGTGGATCAGCACCTAGAGTGGACCTCTACAGCCCTGAATGTCAGCAGAAACCAGGACACCTAGATGAGCCCCAGAGACAGATCGACAGCCAAGACCTGTCTTCTAGACGGCCTCCAGGACAAGACCACAGGAAACAGATAATTCTTCTGCACAATGTGACTTTGCTGCAGCCTGAAATTGAACTACTGGTTTCATCTGGCCAGGGGAGAACTGGCCCCAGACCGAGCCTAGTTTCTCCCAAGGTTTTTATCTCCATTCAGTCACCGATGGAATTTTGGTTCCTTGACACACTATTTTCCTATTTAATGCTGTTCAGTTGCTTTGTTACAGTCTCTATTGTTAAAAGCGGTATATAAATAAAGGTGACTTGACTTGAAATACCTTTTGGTCGGTGATGTTTTCTCACTGAAGTTTGGTGGTTCAATATTTGAATGGTCACTCTTCACAGACACAGAACTGGACACTTCTGAGCCTGATCTTACACTAATGACACAGAGAACAGAGAAAAAATGCTTTACTGCAGAAGGTTGTCATGTCTGACATCTGCACATGCTCTCGCTATCTTGTTCTCCACAGAATTGAGAATTATTTGGCTATAAATCTGCAGTGCACTTTCATAGACATTCACAGTGCCGTTTTGGTCCGTTAACTTCTTGAGCTTCAGTAGAAGAAAGATCTGATGTATAATTAATTTGTTTCATGATCATTGTCACTCATATTTGATTGACCTAAATACTGTGCATAATTTCTTCTTCATTTTATCATAACATGTATTAAAAAAAATAATCCAGAAAAAAAAATCCAACTTGCATACAGTTTGAAACCCAGATTTCAGATTCTCCACTGTTCCAAAGCCTACTGAACAGCTAGAAAAATATATAGTCTTTGCTAACCAACCTTTGACAAACTACTAATGTTGGAGAAACAAACAAAATAC
Organism: Carassius gibelio; assembly: GCF_023724105.1. NCBI lineage: Eukaryota > Metazoa > Chordata > Actinopteri > Cypriniformes > Cyprinidae > Carassius > Carassius gibelio. The sequence goes on along the minus strand of NC_068417.1, from coordinate 19,636,861 downwards.
CTTTTGGTAGATGATGTTTTTTTCTCACTGAAGTTCGATACGCTGCCTCCTTTTGAACAGTCACTCTTCACAGACACAGAGCTGGACACATGTGAGCTTGATCTTGCACTAATGACACAAATAATTAAGAGAGAAAGAAACATTTTATGAAAACAAGAAGTTCATCAATCTCATACAAAGACATTTGATGTTGCAAATGGGAGTTAACCACATTCGATCTTCAACAATGACCGTTCTTTATTATTCTCATCTTATGCCTGCATGTCTCTCTCTTTCCCTCACTTTCTGATTTTTTTCTTATTAGGCTCACCCTTTCTGAGTTCCAGTTGGTTTGGGATGCTGGCAGTCTTTATTAAACTGGCATGATTGCCAACTTCTCCGCTGCCAATCAAGTTTCAAGTTTCCCATCAGCATTTAAAAGCACACTGAAATGAAAGAGAGAGGATCCTTGATCCCCTGCTCGTTTGCCTAGTGTTGTGCTTTTGTTTGGTGACAGTTTAATCCCTACCACTTATAGTTTGCAATCTCGCTTTTATATTATTTTACCACCCCCCACCCCCCCACACAAACAAACTTTTTTTCTCTTCCCTTTTTATTGTTGACGTTTGCTCTGTCCAAGAGAAAGTGTATAGGTGAGATGTTACGTGACTTACATAGTGCAATATGTAGGTAACTCAGTGTTTAGACGGCTCAGGTAAAAAAGTGAATGTCAGCCTTTGTAATTTTGTCTGTTAGTATGAGTAGGGAAGATTAGGGTGCTTGGAGATTAAATCTATGTTTTATATTTTGTTTGTTGGTTTGGTTAGAAGTTGAATTATGAGTTTTTGTTTTGCTTTTTATTTTCATTAGCATCACTTTGTGTCCCCTTTTCTTTTTGGTTTAATTATTTAGTTTATTGGTTTGTTAACACTTTTGTTAATATACCCTTACTTTTACTCATGTAAAATAAAACACTTTACTTGGGCATTACTTTGTTTAGTGTTGTCTCTTTCTATCACCATTACTCAAAACTGTATCATCTACTATACGTTATTAAATCTAATCCTAGACCAAATTTAGAGGTTGTAACTTTAGGTAATTGCTGAGCCAAGTCTTGTTTTTTTGTTCTTGTATTTTGTTATTTTTTGTTCTGCCACAATATAAACTGCTTTTCCGCCAAAAAAAAAAAAAACATTTTTTTTTTTACTGCATTCCTCGACTGGACTCTAAACAAGTGATTTTCCTACCAATCATATCCCTACGTGTTTAACTTAGTCTCTTCTAAACTGACTTAATCTATAGACACAAACTAGATTCAGATTCAGATTTTTATTATTGGTTTTTTTTTTTAATCTGCAGCTATGGTAGAATAACTGCATGATAGTTAGCTATTAACCCTGGTACTGGCTATAAAGCAGTCTTACCTCTGTTTCTGTGAGAGACTCATTTCAGACAGAGAGATCTTTCCTCGCTGCTGAGACATACTGCAGCTGAACAGCTCAATTCTGGGATTTTTGTCACTGAAGACGATCAGAGGCTCATCGTGACCTGGACATGACAATGTGACATTACTGAGATGAATATCATGATAGTTCAGAGGAATACATAATGAAAAATAAGAACTAATTACGAATGTTGCGTTACCAACAAGCAATATGAAAATAAAATAGCCTATTCTACAAATATACTGCCACTTACTGTTATTAAATGGTGTTAAAATCACTTCAGAACATTCCAATCACTCCTCACAACACAAGCCTCTCTCTTTATCAGTTTTTATGAAAATTATTGCATCAGTCCTTCTCACTTTGACTATTATTTCACAATCTACTTTATTAACTTAAATCTTAACATCTGGACGTTATGGAGAAGTCGTCGGCCTGACTTGTTCACCATCAAAGAAAAGATGACGGTGATGGCCGACCGACAAAAGGGTGCGCAAATGCAACCTATTTTTCTGTTGCCAAGTCCGTGGTTTTACCTGTTGCCAGGGTTGTTTTTCCATGTCGGCGGGTTGAAAAACAACCTCAATAACGTGATATTTAGCCACTGGAAATGCGTGTTTTGCAAAGGGAACCCCGCCAAACACGTACGTGTATTTTATCGCCAGAAGCTATTGTTAAAGGGGGGCCACTCGAATTGGGCTAGGGATAGTTTTGAGTACTGATTGGGTGGGTTATTTTGTGAAAACCTGGCAACCCTGATAAGAGCCCAAAACTGACGAGAAGGAATGTGGGCTAGTGATGGCAAGCAAAAGACGTGAAGATAAAGGCAGTTGGGAAAAGCTAAAAGGAAAAAAAAAGCTAACAATTACATCAGGTTACCTCTGCCCGCAACTCTCAATATGCACAGCATGTAGCCTGTAGCACTATCGTTAAAACCCAGGTACAAGCATCCACTGTTATTTATAACATTTTCTGCATTTTCTGGTATAAATAGGCTACTACATTTATTCATAAAGAGACAGCAGTGGTTTTACAACGGGTTACATTTGAGAGATATTGTATTAGAAAAATAGAGTAAATAAAGTAGCCTAAGGTGATTAGCATGATTAACATGACATGCACACGCACACGCACACGCACACGCACACACACACACACACACACACAGAAAAACATATGAATACTCAAATTAAAGAATTCTGTTGTTTCAGGTTTGTATATTCTAGGTTTATGATTATCATGGTAATATACATTTTGCATTCTGCATTCTTTTTATGTAGATTTTAGTTCATACATCACCAAGGGTCACCATGGGTTTTGTGATATTATTTGCCATAAATACAACAGGATTGCTGTAATATTGTGAGATAGTTATGACTGTTTGTAGTTGTGGTGGGCTTATTTGGGAGAAAATCCAGGGCCTTATACTCCCAATCCCTCCCTGTCTTTCAGTAATTATGATGTACTCGATATGTGAGCAAGATATTCTATTGAGTCATACAGCAGATTATTTGTTTCAATTTTTTATTGAACAAACCAATTTACAGCAATATTTAGAACCTTATGAATTTAATAGAACATATTCGCTTCTGTTCATTCTTTTTTTCTTCACAGAATACTTTCGATTTCAAAAAAAAAAAAAATATTGCTGCTTCTTGGTCATTTATTAAACTTCCGCGAAATGTACACGCACACACACAAAAACATATGAATACTTAAATTAAAGAATTCTGTTGTTTCAGGTTTGTATATTCTAGGTTTATGATTATCATGGTCATATACATTTTGCATTCTGCATTATTTTTATGTAGATTTCAAATATTGTAGTTCATACAATAAAACGTTTATTTCAATCATGTTGAAAAAAAGAAAATAGAAAGGCCATTTGTTTAACTTCCGCAAAACCTCAATTTGTAACATAGTTAAATCATTTATACATATATTGCATTACCTCAAATAACTGTAAACCTTGAAGTATTCAAACGTACAGTTACAGCAGAACAGACGATCTTGATCAACAGGAATAGAATCCAGAAATCTTTGAAACACTTTCGATTTGCAATCGCTGTTAAAACATGCGATCCTTCACCATTTTTTATTTATTTATTTAATAATCAAAATCAAAGTTTTCTAAACAGACTTAATACATCTTTGTCATCAACTGGACAGGAGCATGAAGCACCACCACAGATTTCTCCTCCTTTCTTCCAACGGCAGATAACAAACTAAAATACCGTGTATATGGTCATTTGATTTTCTAAAAAGAAATAAAAAGAAACGAGAAACTTCTTTCTTTCTTTTTTTTTTTTTTTTTTTTTTTTTTTTTTTTTGTTTATGAAACGAAAAAATGAAAAGTTAGATGGATTTTTCGTATTCTTGTTTATGAGTAAAAAAAAGGAAATTATGCTTTAATATTTGTTTTCAATATGTGTGCGGCGCTGAAACGCCCCTTTCATCCCTTCTGTACCGCACCATACCTAATTATACCTTATTAAGTTTTTTTTTTACACAAATTCATGGGGGGAAAACACAACCCCACATAAATATATGTAGTCATTTAGCAGACGCTTGTATACAAAGCGACTTACAAATTATGACAATGCATGCAAACAGAATCAACAAAAGAGCAATGACATGCTCACATCACTTATTTGATGCGCTTGGAGGAATTTATTCGCAAAATGCATTTCCATCTCTTAAGCCTATTTCGCACAAGTCAAAAATCACCTCAAACGAGCGTAAAAACTTGAAATTCAGTGTTCATCACTCGATTCTGATGCGATACTTCAAAATGACTGCAGTTTGAGCGTGAGATTGGTCTCTCGCTGCATAGATTTATTTGCTGCATTATATACATTTATATCCGCGAGTGTTTCAAATTGGTAGGGTACGTGTTAAATGTATATCTGTTAAATGTTCAAATTTTTCACTTTTTATCTTCGTTAATTATTTGCGGTTAGGCTACTTTCGTTTTCATCTTCTTCATGGCGGGTTTCAAACAAGCTGAACAAGTGCGTACTGCCACCTGCTGGAACGTGGATATTATGCTAGCCTACGTATATTTCTCAACCCTGTTCTGTTTACCATAATAAATGTTAACACTGCATTTATTTATGTCCCTGCTGCTGGATATTTACATTTCTGACATCCTGGGATTCCTACATGCAGTCCTTTGGGTTTGTATTGGAATGTGCCAACTATGTGTTTTCTGCTTCCTGGCCTTCTTAGCTTAAACCAAAACCACTTCGTATTGAGTGTCCCTTTCTCAGATGTGTGAAAATGATCTGTACCTGAGGGCAACATGTTCTATAATTATTACTTATGCAAGAATCTGTCATCTTTCATGGATCATGTCACAATCTCAATCCTACTTTCCTCGATCCTCGAAAAATAAAGACCGAAATCACAAAAAAACAATTACATTACATTAAAAAAAAGGGTAATCTCCATAGTCATGGATCCATAATCAATCAAATGGAATGAATTACTCATAAAGACCGATTTTAGTTTCTTATTTAGAGTATCATTGTTTTATTTCATTTATTCATTTAAATATAAAAAAGGGAGAAACAAACGTTAAAGTTCACCAAAAAATAAATAAATAAATAAATAAATATATATATATATATATATATATATATATATATATATATATATATATATATATATATATATATATATATATATATATATCAAAATTATCTTCTTCTATGTTCCATTTATGTTATGTTGTAGCCTTAACATTGATGTGTAATACTTTTTATGTTGAATCAAATTAATTATTTTTTTCTAACGTTACATCTTGTAATCTCTACTTAATACTTTCTCATTTAACACAAAAATAGCTTTAAATAATCTTTTGTTGGTATTTTCAAAGCCAAATGTAATTTGCAATTCATTAGATTAATCTACACATCATGTGATTTGACTGTATTAATGAGGTTTTTTTCTTATCATTTTTTACACACACACACAAAAAAAAAAAAATCTATTCACATGACATTATCTATTAATTTTACAGACATTTCTTTTAATTTCTAAAACAATGCAATGAAGTGTAAAATTCATAAAACTAGTAAAACACCAAATAAATAAATACGGGGGTCCTTCAAATTATACACTTGTATTATTGTGGTGTAATACAAATTACACCACAATACCCCTCTTTTGGGACCAATACCTTTCTGTAGGAATAGCAGATAAATGTCAACAGATCTGTTTTCTTGTTTAGTCACTAGAGGGAGCTAGGAGCGTTATTTGTTTCACACCCTGCAATCTGAGGTGTTTGAATGCAGTGCACTGCAGTTACTAAATGTAGTTACATATGATTTACAATAATGAAATATAATAATAAGACACAACAAAAATGACAAAACTGCACACAATTCCACAAAAAAATGTATGTCTCAAGCCATGTTTAGTTTCCTTCAAAAAACAATGTATTATTAGGAAAAAAGAGTGCAGAATTTCATGCAAAGTGCTGAACTAACTACTAGCATGAAGTGAATACAAACTTAGAATTCTAAAATATTCGAAATACAAATTTGCAATAAAATGTGCACAGAACATTAAGGGTCATTTTGTGTCTGTTGAGACAGATTCTGATAAACTCTCGACAGGATGTGGTTTTTACTGGAACTCAAAGCGATACAGACATAAAGTTCAGCCAGTATGAACTGAGAAATGTAAATGACAACACAAAGCACTTTTTCCTGAGGTGTGTCTACATACTAATATACATTGCTAAAGCATTTTGGCTGGATAGGTTTGGAAATAATGGAAAGGTTTTGTTAATGCGGTTGTTCCCTTGACAGGGTCTTTGACCGCAGTTAACAGAAGATGCTCAAAATAAACCACAAGGACTGAGACTATCTGCAAACATTACTTTTAGATCAGAGATCAGAGAATATTTAATTTAGATTTAGTGAGCACAGAATCTTAATATTAAAACATTAATTCTGAACATAATTACAGTCCTGCTTTGTTTGGACTATTGAATTTCAAAATTATGAAAAAGTCAAATGAGAATTGAAATAAAGAATTAAAAAATGTAAAAAAAAAAAAGAAAAAAAAAACGTAACTTTTAATTTATTATTATTTTTTGTTGTTGTTGTTGTATGCCTAATATAAAGGATTTATTTTCTTATATTATAACTTCCCTCAAAATAGCTTTACTGTGGAATAAAAACATTCAAACGAAGATCTTTTTTTTTTCTCTCTTGCAAGATAAAACATTGCTTCCACTGTATGCTCTTGAGGCTCTAGCAGCTCAGTTTCTGAGTCAAAGTGAAACCTGCTGCTGCCTGAGCTTAATTCAGGTCAGTGTAGAGGCAGTAAACAACCCAAACGAATGTGGCTTCTGTTGAGTGGACAAACATCTTGTATGGGATCAGAATCCCGACAAACGCATTGCAGTCACAGATCGAAAAATGATAAGCATAAATCAAAAAAATTAAAAATACATGTAAAATAATAACGCACAAAACCAAAAAACAAATGCAATTTTTAAAACAAAAATAAAAAAGGCGGTAATGGATCGAAAAATAATAAGCGTGAATCAAAAATGTGAACACATCTTAAATTATATTGCACAAAACTAAACATGAATTTACATTTTTCCAAATTGCACACAAAATCAGGTTTCCTGATCATATGTTATTTATTTATTTTTTTATTGTGCTTATGGTCTTTTCCCCTTTGCTCTTGTTTCCATGTTCTGCGCTTATGTTTCTAAATGTTGCAGTTAGAGTTTCATGTAAATCAGGGCAGGCTTCAGCGTCACCATTGGGCCACAAGTTCTAGATTTACAGCTGCTCCCCATAGCCAATCAGTCCAAGGGGGGAGTTGACGTCACTCCAATGCGACTCGTGGGTTCTGTGGCAGCTGTGTGAAGATGGATAATCAGCATCATCAGGCAAATGCCGGACAATTGCCGGGAAATTTTAAATGCAACTGATAAAGGCTTTGCATGGAAAATAAAGGAGTGGGTTAATGAAGCTGGGCTAGAGTCAATATAATTTGCTCCAATAGTGGTAGTATTCCCAATTCCTCCCCCCTGATAATAGATCAACCGGAAATAGACATAAAATTACACAAAAACAGAAGGGAAATGACTGAAGCAGTTAGTTTAATTACATATCTATACGAGTATATATATATATAAAAATCATTCTACTCGTTTCTTCAGATTTATACAGATGGGTCAAAGAGTAAAGAGACTGGAAGGACAGGGGCTGCATTATATGTTCCAGAGTTTGAGGTGAGGAAGGCTGAAAGGATAACAGATTGTGCATCAGTATATATACAGCTGAGATGATAGCTATTTCAATGAGTGGGTGTATGAAGTTAGACCTGATAACATTTATTCATTTACTTACATTTATTCATTTAGCTGACAATTTTATCCAAAGCGACTAACAATTGCTATATATGTCAGAGGTCACACGCCACTGGAGCAACTAGGGGTTACGTGTCTTGCTCAGGGACACATTGGTGTCTCACAGTGTACACAGTGTACTCACAGGTCGACACTATTACAAGGTTCAAAAAACCATAAAGAAAAGCAAAATGATTCACAACTTAAGGAGAAAAGAACAAATTATTTTCACACATTTACCAACAGGACATTCAAATCTAAATCAGACTTAACACATTATAGGGAAACATGACACAGGTCTATGTGATGTCTGTTCAGTAGAGGAAACTGTAGAGCTTGTTATGCAAATATGCAAGACATATGAAATACAAAGGAGGATTCTTAAGGAAGCATTAGGATGCCAGGAATTTAATATAACTAGCTTATTAAATGATGGTCCAAATTCAAGAAAACAAATACATGCAGTCATGAGATTTATTAAGAATAGTGGCGGCTCCAGACAATTTTGTTTCGAGGGGCAATGGGGGGTCCTGGTCATTTCAAGGGGGGTCTCATGAAAACCAACAAAAATTACAGTGGAAATGGCTAATAACTGCATAAACAACAAAAACAACAAAGCATATCAACTACTTTGTTTTGAATTAATTAATCAATTGCAGTTTGCATACAATATGCTCAAACTTTAAAGGGATAGTTCACCCAAAAATCTAAATTATGTCATTAATGACTATTTTAGATTTAGTCCGAGAGGTCTAAGTCCCTCCATTAGCCACATTTCCACTGTCGGGCCAGTGCGAGTCAGGGCTTAAAACGGGCCAGGCAGGCCTAATAGCCTCGGATCAGTAGCACCGTGGCCAAAATAGCACAGGGTTTCCACAGTCGGTCCTGAAGCACCGCTGCGCTTCACTTAAACCCACCCTTTACACGCCTCTCAGGAACAACGTCACAAAACCTCATCATTTCACCAACAAAGAGAAGTTATCAGAAAACTAAGAAATAAGTCACTGGAACTAGCGTGATCACAAAACAAACATGATAAAAGCGGCCGTTTGTTTGCATGCTTTGTTATATTCAAATTCAAAAGCATCAATGTTTTACTATTTAATAAGTGATACATTGAGCATAATGAATTAATTTATCAGGACTCAAAATTAATAACACAGAAATGTATTTCTATTTTATCTTTAACTGCTTATACAGTCGAGTCTGTTTTTGTTTATTATACACCTATACGTCACATTTAGAATTAATGATATATCTCTATATATCATATTAGCCCGGTCCTGTCCACACTGAACTGGCTCCCTATCAAACATCGTATTGATTTTAAAATATTGCTTATTACTTATAAAGCCCTGAATGGTTTAGCACCTCAGTATTTGAATGAGCTCCTTTTACATCATACTCCTCTACGTCCGCTACGTTCTCAAAACTCAGGCAATTTGATAATACCTAGAATATCAAAACCAACTGCGGGCGGCAGATCCTTTTCCTATTCGGCGCCTAAACACTGGAATAACCTACCTAACATTGTTCGGGAGGCAGACACACTCTTGCAGTTTAAATCTAGATTAAAGACCCATCTCTTTAACCTGGCTTACACATAACATACTAATATGCTTTTAATATCCAAATCCATTAAAGGATTTTTAGGCTGCATTAATTAGGTAAACCGGAACCGGAAACACTTCACATAACACCGTACTTTCTACATCATTAGAAGAATGGCATCTACGCTAATATTTGTCTGTTTCTCTCTTGTTCCGAGGTCACCGTGGCCACCAGATCCAGTCTGTGTCCAGATCAGAGGGTCACTGCAGCCACCCGGATCCAGTACGTATCCAGACCAGATGGTGGATCAGCACCTAGAAAGGACCTCTACTGCCCTGAAAGACAGCAGAGACCAGGACAACTAGAGCCCCAGATACAGATCCCCTGTAAAGACCTTGTCTCAGAGGAGCACCAGGACAAGACCACAGGAAACAGATGATTCTTCTGCACAATCTGACTTTGCTGCAGCCTGGAATTGAACTACTGGTTTCGTCTGGTCAGAGGAGAACTGACCCCCCAACTGAGCCTGGTTTCTCCCAAGGTTTTTTTCTCCATTCTGTCACCGATGGAGTTTCGGTTCCTTGCCGCTGTTGCCTCTGGCTTGCTTAGTTGGGGTCACTTCATCTACAGTGATATCATTGACTTGATTGCAAATAAATGCACAGACACTATTTAAACTGAACAGAGATGACATAACTGAATTCAATGATGAACTGCCTTTAGCTATCATTTTGCATTATTGAGACACTGTTTTCCAAATGAATGTTGTTCAGTGCTTTGACGCAATGTATTTTGTTTAAAGCACTATATAAATAAAGGTGATTGATTGATTGATTGATGTACGTCACTAGGAGCACTTTGCATAATAATCTCCGCCTACCATCTTGGGAGAAACGGAACTCTGACCTGCCCCACCCCCCACACACAGACGCTCTGGTTGGTGTGATAGCATCATGATTATGAAGTTTTGTGTCTGTTTTCTCCCGAGCGTCTTATCAGTATGTGTGCTGTCTGCAGCCTTTCTCTGCGCTGATCGTCATGTACAAACACGTCATTAAAATGAAGTGTAACTCCGTGAATATTCAACGAAGAGACATGAGAGAGATATCTATAGAAAGCTTGACATGTCTACTTTGAAACTAAACAAGTGCTGCCGAAAACAGATATTCTGTGATAAAGTAATCCATATGAAAACAACGCGATGTCTGTTTTTCATGTCTCCCTTCGTGACCACGCCCCCGCGCTGAACGCGCTATTCAGATTCAAACTGAAGCGCGCGGCTTGAATACACCCACACAGAAGAAAAAGCAGCGAGACTGTTCCAAGTTTTTTATTTTACTGTTTGCTTCGCGATGAAGGGAATAAGACATAATTCACCCCAAACAGATGCTAACGCATAGTTTACCGTGGAGGTGTGTGCGGAACAACCAATCAAACCTGACTATGTTAGTTGACCAATCAGAACACAGTATGCTACCGAAAGGTGGGGTTTAAGGAAACTGAATCTTTTGAACAGCTTTGCGCGAACCGTTAGGGGATCTCTGAGAATTGAGGTAATTTTAAAATGATATTTTGACAAAATGACAATGTTTTTTAACCTTGGATGGATTTAAACCTAATGTACAGGACTTATAAACAGTGATAGGAAGTTTAGAATTTTCATCTTACTGGCTCTTTAACTTTTTTAATGTGGCTGACACTCCCTCTGAACAGGGCCGTGCAGAGACCTTTGGAAGGGGCAGGTGCTCAAAGTATAAAAGGGGCACATGGAACAAGGCTTTAAATGGCGCTGTTCAAAATATCAATACAGCAATATATTGTGATGCATTCCTCGCTGATTCTGAATAATTAAGAACAGCGGTTATAGTAAAAACTATAGAAAACGCTCGTGCCTCTACATTTTCCTCTTTCTCACCCGTCTCCTGGCTTGCTGTTCCCTGCTCTCTTTCTGTCACTTGTGCGTCTACATTTCCCTCTGTTTATTCCTCTATCTCCATCTCCTCATCTGATCTATTACTTTCCACTGTCTGTCCATCTAGGAACAAGGCTCAAATTATTATTTCAGCATTAATCTATTATTTTAACCATGACTACTATATTGTTACAAAACATAAAACAAACTGATATTGTGATTAATATTATTATTACTGTTGTAGTTGTTGTTGTCTAAAATTGAACACCTTTGCAATGTAAACAAATGACAGGCTACATTTGTTATTCATATCCTTCACACTGTACTTTGATGTCAGGTTAATTATATTTTTTATTGACATTGATATTTTTACATTTATTTCCAGAGAGATTTACAGGCTAAAGTGGTCTTGCTGTTGTAAACACTGTTGCTATTGTAGAAAAAAAAAAATTATATATATATATATATATATATATATATATATATATATATATATCACATTTAAAATATAATTATATTTTAATTCATTTCTGAATTGTTTTTATTTTTATAATGATAATTCAGAGAATGAGAAAATCTGAATAAGCCTTACCAGTGTTGTGATAATTATTTTTAAGTCACTCTAGGTGTTAAAATCTTTTTTTTTTTTTTAAGGACTGTAAATATAATTCTCCCTCAAACAGCACGCTAGTGTTATTTCTACACTGCAGGCTATACAAACAAAATATCTGCATGTTCTCACATCACATCGTTCTTGTAAAATAATAATAAGTAAATAAACACCAAAATCACTCCGCTGAGAATGAAACACCACTTACCAGCTGCCACGCTGCTGAAAATATCCTCTAGCAATTAAAAAATGTGCATGTGGCAAGGAATCCTCCTGGTTGGATGAGGTCGTTGTCTCAGGTGAAAGGTCATCATCTTGGTCATTTTATTTACGGCTAAATTATTATTAATACATTTTACTAATATTATGATTGGGCGTGGGCTTATAACATTAGCACAGAATCAGTTCAGAATCAATCATCAAAATATTCAGTTCGGTTCAGACGCTCTGTGTGTCAATCTGCTGAATCACGCATGCGCAGTATCGCAGCTCCTCGTTTCTCGAATCGAAAGCCCAAGAACCCCGTTGGCGCCGCCGGTGGTGTGTTTGTTATTTATTCAGCATTCATTCATAACGCATACATTAGGCTACATAAATAATGAGAACGTCAAAATGTCAACCTGTTTTACAAGCAGCCCAATTCCGAGATAAAACGGTTAAGGTTGGATCATGGGACAGGTGCGACTACATGCGCACATCAGTTTTGGGGAATTTTTGTCACTCTGAACAACAATAAATACTGTATTTAAATTATTGTAATGGGTGGGGGTAACAAAACACAATCGTGTAGGTAGTAAATTTAATTTACTTTTGCTGTATCCCTTCTAGTCACAACCCGGCAAAATGTTAATAAATAAATAAATAAATAAATAAATAAATAAACCCGAACTTGGCAAAAGACTACTTCCGAAAGCACCACCGGACCAGCCTCTCTAAACCTCTATTGTTCGAACAGATGCATACGTCACCACGTGTTGCCGCCTGGGCGAGGTCAGGCGCGCGCACTGCACAGACTGTCAGAGTTCTGTGGGGTTTCAATGTTACGCAACATTTTAATGACCTTAAATAATGACACGAGTTTCAGTTTTCTGAGGCTTTACGAAAATGATTCGGACACTTGATTTGTTCTTTTTGTTGTGCCTAGTTGGTAAGTTATAAATCTTTTTATTAAAAAAAAAAAAATCATAAAATACGAAAATTAAAATTAAGGTTTAAATATTTACGTGCAGGTGTGTTTGATGTGGAGTCGCATGGAGTGTCAGTGATGGTAGGAGATTCTGTCACTCTGGACTCTAACGCTTCAGAAATAGAGCTGAGGAGTGAGATCGAGTGGAGGTTTAATGGCATTCTCATCGCTAAAGTTATTATGGGCAACCTCACCTATCATGATTATACGAGGTTCAAAGACAGACTGACGCTGGACAGAAACGGATCACTCACAATCAAAGACAGCAGAATAACAGATACTGGAGGATATGAATTGAGTATTACTAGTAATAGGGAGTCTGTCAAGAGATTCAGTTTAACTGTTTATGGTGAGTAGAGTCCTCTCCATATTCCTAATGTAAACAGCAGACTATTATATCATTCTCTTAATGGTAATATTTCAGGATTATTTTAATATTTGAATTTACAGATTCATTTCAGATATGGTCCAAATTTACTGTTAAAACCGTTTAGAATTTTTTAAACTGTATTTATTATTATTATTATTTATAGAGGCATCACCTGTGCACTCTTGAATGCACATTATTGCAACCAGCCTTTTCTATTATGTATATAAAAATAAAGGTGTTACATGATACCATCATTTTGTCTAAATGGTTAAAAAAAGAACCTTTAACATCTGAAGAAACTTTCTTTCACAAAATGTTCTTTGTGGCAAAATAAGGTTCTTCAGATTATAAAACCATGAGAAAGAGGTGGTTCTCTTTCTCTTTATATATACTGTATATGCACAGTGCATATGCCGAGGCACCACTTCGTTTCCAGTGTAGACAGCATAATGCTTGCATCCGGTGTAGACACTTACAAAACGTGCAGTGCTGGTGAGGTCATAGTAAACACTCATGCAACATTCAAGAATAAAACATTCCTTTTGTATCTCTTAATGTACTCAGGTTTCATCTTATTTCATGTGTTGCAGCTCCACTATCCATTCCTGTCGTTACCAGTGACATTTCACAGTGTTCATCAGGCTCAGAATGTTCACTGCTGTGTTCAGTGGTGAATGTGAGTCATGTGACTCTCTCCTGGTACAAAGGAAACAGTTTATTGTCCAGCATAAGTGTGTCTGATCTCAGCATCAGTCTCTCTCTACCTCTGGAGGTGGAATATCAGGAGAAAAACAGCTACAGTTGTGTGATCAACAATCCCATCAGCAACAAGACCAAACACGTCTGCATTACCGATCTCTGTCGTTTGTGTTCAGGTACGTTAGCAGTTATCATTTATTTACTGAGCAAGTCTCCGGTCAGGTACATTTGTGTGATATTAATGTATATTTTCTTTACCCGAGTTAGAAAATGTTGTTTCTGTGAATCAGTTCCCTCTTCAGATGAAGTCCATTATGGCGGAGGGACTGAACCTGTGATCCGATTGGTCGTCACTGCTGTGGTGGGTCTGGCTGCTGTGGCTGCGTTCATTGTGCTGGTTTATGACATCAGATCCAGAAGAGATGAACAGGAGAGACACAGATGATGGATCAATAATGAATGGATCAAAACAATAATGAATCCTTTTCACAGATTTTGATGATGTGTTTCTAGTTAGGTTAACAGCATTGCAAATATATGTTATATATATTCATTTCTAAAAAAAAAAAAAAAAATATATATATATATATATATATATATATATATATATATATATATATATATATATATAATGCTATGCTATGCTTTGTATTATGTTACCTTAGTAGTAAATGGCAATAAAACAAATAGCCAGTAAACAGTGTGTTTGTTTTTTGATAAATAATAAAAGCTTAAATATATTTGCTTTTCCACAATGATAAATGGCAGGTTATTCTTTTTTCATTTATTTATTTCATTAGTAGATCCTAAATCGAGTATGGTTTTAAGGAAAGTAATTTAAAATCAAATGCAAATTGCATAGCACCATAAGCATTAGAGACATTAGTCTCACACTCAAAGAAAAAAAGTGCCAAGACTGTCACAGGTGAAAAAAAAAAATAAAAAAATATATCCCTGAACCTACATGTTAAGAAAGACTGCATAACTGAGCAAGTATATTTGATCCAAGTAGCTTTATTTGCATCATTTCATTTTTTTAAAAATAAATAAACATTGCCATAGGACTGATATCAAATTACACATTTCATTAATTGTATTATTTTCCAAAACCTTTGGTAGCATTTTTTGCATGTTCCTGTTATGATTCCTGTCTCGTTTTCCCCATCTTAGTGTTTCAGGACTCTTATTTTGAAGTGTATTCTTGTTCCTATCCGTGCAGGAATCCAGCTGCACAAGTGTTGCTGTTTTTTGCCCCTTGGTTAGTTGTACGAATTCACCACCAGTTTGACAAAACATAAAATAGATGCACATTGTCATGATACTATTTGCTTCTTTCTTCCTTTACTGTGAGCATCTGATAATTAATAAAATGCTTCTGGATTTACAAAGGTTTTGTTTTTAAATGAATCATAAACCAAAACAAGATAATGCTGCCCAGCCAAGTTTTTAAAATGCCACTCAGTCACACAATTCCACAATTTAAACCTTTTTTGTAATCATTAAAACGATAATATAGTCATGATTTATGTGCAAGTGTACATAAATTATGTAAAAATTCTGTGTCTGCTACAGAATAATCATTCAAGGATCAGCGTTTTTTTATTATTATTTATTTTATTTTTATTTTTTTATTCAGAGCAAACCAAATAAGTCTATATGTACAGTACATATTCGACAGATAACTTAATCAACAAAACAAATCAGACACTGGATCACATTGGACAGAACAACACAGAGGAAAGATATAATGTATATTTGGAGCAAACAGTACATGGACACCTTGTTCTATTTAACAGGTTTGGTTATTCCAGTAATTCCAATGAAGATGAACCTTAACGCCACAGCATACATTTTTTTATTCTAGATAACTATTCAGTTGGAAAGCATTCAGAGCAAATCAAACATGTAGTGTTTCTTTACAAAGTGGCATCACCAACTACTGGCCTGGCATGCATAACGCAGGAAAACATTTCTGCTTTTACTACACCGTTTTCATGTAAACATATCCCAGTCCTATCAGAAATAGAGGTCACGCATCGCATTTGTTGAAATAATAATCTCACTTGTTTTTCAAGTCAGCTGGAGCACTCATAGTATGCACAGCAGATATAGCTAAAGCAGCAGGCACCGCAGAATGAGGTCATGTAGTGTGAATGCATGTATGGGGGCCTTACTTAGCATACAGTCAAGTACATTATACATTAATGTAGCTATACATCCATAGTTTGAAGATAATGAATGAGTTTGAATGGCAAGCATCAACTTCACCTTTCCCTATATATATATAGATAGATAGATATATATATTTGTTTTCTAATAAAATTTTCTTAACTCTTTTCACAGAGCTATATGGTTGATTCTCAAACTCTATTAATGTGAACTGACTATGACCTACTGCTGTTGGTCATTGTTTAGGTGCTGCCTCGTATAGCACTTCAGTTGTTTCACCACCTATAATAAACAGAAAAGAATCACAAGCGTTACAAGGAGAGAGATAAATAGTTCTGATCTACATGTAATGTAATGCTACAGCTACACAAACCCAAAGATTACAATAAAAGCTGCTAAATAAATGATACATCTTACAGTTATTTATCTTGCAAGCCACATTCATTTCATTTCCATTTATATATATATATATATATATATATATATATATATATATATATATATATATATATATATATATATATACGTCAAAGTCAAAGGAGATGTTTGAAGTGTTTTGATGTTAAAATACTTATCCCAGTTTAATATGCAGAGATGACTATGAGAAATGAATGTTGATAGGTTAATTTCTGAAACTCTGGCTCTGGGACTTACGAAACTTTGACCTGTTTGTTTAAGCATTTAATGTTGAGTCAGAACAGATGGACTCAAACTGCTAATTTTAGTCAAGAAATCTCTAGCTTCCCTCTATTAACCAAACATTTTCTGTCATTTGAACATGTCAGGTTGACATTCAATGCCATGCTTGAATTATACTCATTTTACTTACTCTTCTTACATGGCCAACATATTTCAAACCAACCCATCTTGAGCCCAATACAGATTCCAATTCCGATCAGGATTAAGATAACAACAATGCCTGCCAACACTGGACCAGTTGTCTCCCAGTGTGAACGCGGGGGGAGCTCTGTAATAGATCAGCAAATATTCCTGCTATTGAAGACATGTGTTGACAAAAGGCAGATTGACATTTTAATTTATTCCTAATGGCTATACATGCATGAACAATAATATGAGGCATTTCATAAGACTGTAGTACCCGGTTCTATGTCTGCCAGTGATCACTAGTGAAAATCCTGCCTCATTTCAAGTACTCTAATGTCACCATTGTTGATGACTGTTGATTTGATAATACACATCCAACTCAAAGTTGTCCTTCCTCCAGGGGGAGACTGACGCACAAAGGAATCCTTCATTGTGTCGCATTGAAATATCCTCACTTTTTTTTTTTTTTTTTTTATAAATCACACAAATAAATGTAAATGATGTAATCATTTTCTCAACCTGTTGTCATTCTAAACCGTCTTTCTTCTGGCAAACAAAAACAAGATAAAATGTTATTTTATGTTCCACAGAAGAAGAAAAGCAATGCCTATTTGGCATGACATGATGGTGAATAAAAAATAATGACAGACATTTCATGTTTTAGGTTAAATATCCTGCAAGCTAGTAACTGTCATTTACAACTGAATAATAATAATGCTTAGAAATTTGATTGCATACTGTTGACTGTACAATTAACAGTAACACTTTAGAATAATGGTCCATTAGTTAATGTTAGTTATTTCATTAATTAACATGAACAAACAATTAACAATACATTACTGTGTTTATTAATCTGTTAATGTTAGTTAATGAAAATAGTTATTCATTGTTAGTTCATGCTAATTCACAGTGCATTAAATAATGTTATCAAGCGCAACTTATGCCTTTGAATAATGCATTAGTTAATATTGAAATTAACATCAACTGAGATCATCTAGATAAACCTCTGTATGCTGATTTCCACTCTCTGCTTGCCTCTTTTGATCTCAACCAAGTGTCAACTACTGCTAATCACAAATCAGGCAACCAACTGGACCTTATTTATACACAACACTGCTCTGCTGATCATGTTCTGGTTACTCCACTGCACACGTCGGATCACTTCCTCCTCACTCTTAACCTCAACATGGTCCCTGACACATCACTTACCCCTCCACATGTCATCTTTCGACGTAACCTACACACACTTTCACCCTCCCGGCTTTCTGCAATGGTTTCATCTTCACTTCCTTCCCCTAAACTGTTTGTCTGCTCCACTCTTACTTCTTGTTAAGACACTTTTTGCCCCTTATCTTCCAGGCCAGCCCGTATCACCCCTTCTGCCCCTTGGTTATCTGATGTTCTATGCAAACACTGTTCTAAGCTTAGAGCTGCTGAAAGGGTGTGGCGTAAGTCCAAAAATACTACTGACCTTAATGTGTATCATTCACTCCTATATTCTTTCTCTGCTAATGCCTCCACTGCTAAAATGACATACTACCATAACAAATTAACAATTCGTCTAACTCTCACAATCTTTTTAAAACATTTTCCTCACTTCTTTGTCCTCCTCCTCCTCCTCCCCCTCCTGCTTCATCTCTAATAGCTGACGACTTTGCAACGTTTTTCATTAATAAAATTAAACACATTAGTGCACAATTTTCCACACCACAATCAGTCAAGCTCATATCACCAGAAAACTTACACTCATTTACATCCTTCTCTTCACTCTCTGAGGCAGAAGTCTCAAAACTCATCCTTTCTAATCACC
The DNA here is from genome assembly GCF_023724105.1 of Carassius gibelio. Classification (NCBI taxonomy): domain Eukaryota; kingdom Metazoa; phylum Chordata; class Actinopteri; order Cypriniformes; family Cyprinidae; genus Carassius; species Carassius gibelio. The sequence continues at coordinate 19,617,929 of NC_068417.1, read as the reverse complement.
CTACAACTTGCCCGCTTGATCCTATTCCATCTCATCTGCTTCAAGCCATTTCTCCTACAGTTGTACCTGCACTCACTCACTCATATTATCAACACATCCCTCCACACTGGTGTTTTTCCCTCATCATTTAAAAAGACACTCCACTATTACTATAACTCCACTACTTTAAGAAACCCAACCTCAACCCATCTCTTTTAGAGAACTACAGACCAGTTTCCCTTCTTCCTTTCATTGCAAAAACACTTGAACGAGCTGTGTTCAACCAAGTCTCTACATTTCTCACACACAACAACCTCCTTGACAGCAACTAATCTGGCTTCAGAAGTGGACATTCAACTGAGACTGCCTTGCTCTCAGTTGTTAGAGCTCTAAGACTGGCAAGAACGGAATCCAAATCTTCAGTACTTATCCTGCTTTTGACATGATTATCCACCAGATTCTCCTATCAACCCTACTGGCAAAAGGCATCTCAGGAACCACACTTCAATGGTTTGAGTCTTACCTATCAGATAGGTCCTTCAAAGTATCTTGGAGAGGTGAGGTGTCCAAGTCACAACATCTAACTACTGGGGTGCCTCAGGGCTCAGTTCTTGGACCACTTCTCTTCTCTGTCTACATGGCATCATTAGGTTCTGTCATTCAGAAACATGGCTTTTCATACCACTGCAATGCTGATGACACTCAACTCTACCTCTCGTTCCATCCTGATGATCCGACGGTAGCTATTCGCATCTCAGCTATTCTAACAGACATTTCTTCCTGGATAAAGGACAATCACCTTCAACTCAACCTTGCCAAGACAGAACTGCTTGTGATTCCAGCAAACCCATCGTTCCATCACAATTTCACTATCAAGTTAGGCACATCAACCATAACTCCTTCAAAACCAGCTAGAAGCCTTGGAGTTATGATTGATGATCAGCTGACTTTCTCAGACCACATTGCTAAAACTATCCGATCCTGCAGATTTGCTTTATTCAACATCAAGAAGATCAAGCCCTTTCTTTCGGAACATGCTGCACAGCTCCTTGTTCAAGCTCTTGTTCTGTCCAGGCTGGACTATTGCAATGCTCTCTTGGCAGGTCTTCCAGCCAATTCTATCAAACCTTTACAATTAATTCAGAACGCGGCAGCAAGATCAATTTTTAATGAGCCAAAAAGAATACATGTCACAATTTGCACTGGCTTCCAATTGCTGCTCGCATAAAATTCAAGGCATTGATGTTTGCCTACAAAACTACCACTGGCTCTGCACCCATTTACCTAAATTTGTTACTTCAGACTTATGTGCCCTCTAGAAGCTTGTGTTCTGCAAGTGAACGTCGCTTGATTGTGCCATCCCAAAGAAGCACAAAGTCACTTTTACAGACTTTTAAATTAAATGTTCCCTCCTGGTGGAATGAACTCCCCAACTCAATCCGAGCAGCTGAGTCCTTAGCCATCTTCAAGAATCGGCTTAAAACACATCTCTTCCATCGTTATATGACCCTCTAACTTTAACACTCACTATTCTAATTCTATTCTTTAACAAAAAATCAAACTACCTTTCTAATCTTTTTGTATTCTATTTTCTTTTCATTAATTATGCAATTGTATGTGTGTGTATGTATAATGACCTCTAACACTAGCTTGCTCTATTCTTTTTTTATTCTATCTGTTTTCTTTTTATTTATTATATTATTTAAAATCCCATGCTACGTGTACTGTGTTAACCTAACTGAGACTTGTTATAGCACTTATATATCATTGCTCTTTTTATTGTTTTTGATTGCTTCCACTGTCCTCATCTGTAAGTCGCTTTGGATAAAAGCGTCTGCTAAATGAATAAATGTAAATGTAATAAATGCTGTAGAAGGATAGTTCTTGCTTAGATCATATTAACTAAAGTAGTTAACTAACATTTACTAATGGACCATTATTCTAAAGTGTTACTCAATTAACAATACATTTTTGTCTGCATTAATGCAAAATAAGATAAGAATCTGAGCATTTAAACCGTTCTCTATTTGGTAGGGTTTACATAAAAAATATATAATTTGATAATTGTGGAACCCAACAGATTCATAAAAAAACAATACATGATAGAAAAATCTGAGGCACTCACCACTAACTGCAATATGGAATTTCTTGTGTAAGATCATGCTGCTGTTGTTGATCTCCAGATCATAGTCTCCAGAGTGTTCAGTTTGGATGTTTCTGACAGTGAGGTCTCCAGTATGATCATTCAGTTTGATCAGGTTTTTCCATCTAGCATCAGTAGTGCCATTTAATCCATTAACTTGCTTGAGACCATCGACGGTCCCGAGGTTAGTAAGTTTACATTTACTGATTGATTTTACGATCAAAATCTTAATCAATATAGACTTACAATATGTCATGTGACAGTTTAAAGGCTCAGGATTCTAATATGCATGAGCGTGATATTATAACAATAATATCATTCTCATTTGTATTAGGATTTCGTATAAATACACGCAACATTTAAATAGTGAGTTCTAAACTGTTTTTGTTCAGAGACCATGGCGGATAAATTCAGTCACGCAAATATCAGTGTAGTGTTCAAGATAACTATTTAAAAGAAAAAGTCAGTTAGACTTTTTATTAAAAAATTCAAAATTTAAGACAAATATTGAGGTGACATTTGTTTTGATTAAGTAATATTTCTCAAGGGACAATTACATTTCTTTTCTATTTTACATCAAATTTTGCACTCTGAGGTTGTTTCAGTAATAAAACCCTATATTATTATATTTGTTCGAGTCTTACGAATAAAATAAACCCGACCTCAGCATTTTTTCTGCAGCACTGATTGGTCGGAGATTCAGAACGCTCTAACAATGTAACCTCCAGAAATGCCCAACCAATCTTCACTGTGCACAGTCAGTCAATGCAACGCTAATTCAAATTTTGATGGGTGTAAAATTCCGCCAACAAATGATTACAGAGAATTATGTGGATTGTTTAGATTCTTCAGTTAGCCATATGTAGATTTTTAAGAATAGAATTTCTCATTGAGAATATTAGTCTTAATAAGTCTTACTGAATGTTAACTGAAATGTTACTTGTTATTAATTTACCTTTTATTAGGCCATTGGCATCATAAAAAAAATAGTACATTTTACTAACTGTATTCGAACAGGTTTTCTCAAGCACCCCCCTCATCTTCCGTTGGTTACTTAAACATTAAGTCCTGCACTAACCTCACTCCAATGGCTAAGTCAATGTTGCTCTGTCAAGCTGATTGTGATGCTCAAACAGGTTTTGAAAACAGCGCAATGTCATTTTCTTTTCCAGATATTCCTTTTTCAGTAATATCTATAAACGTCTCACTTGGACATGACCCTGCCTATTAAACTGGGAGATAAAAAAAGACAATTTAATACTGAGAACACATCACTTTTAATTCGTAAAGTCAATGTGAAACTAATTTTGCAACCCATTTTATTGCAACCGGTTTTTATCCAATTTGGCGCATTGCGAAGTGAAATAGTACATCCAATGAGGAACCAATGGGACCCAGCCTGATTTTATACATCAGAATGGATTAGATGGTAAAAAGTGGGTGTTCCTTTTCCGAATTGGAGCCTGATTTGAATGTGAGTTACAGCTATTCCTAAAACACTTGTATTAAGTGCTCTTTTTAAAAGTAGCATTCTTCAAGAAGAAAAGATCAGATGAACCTAATTTTCAGTGGCTCCGTCTTCTAATTTGATATATAACTTGGTCAGTATTGTGGCTTTGAGTTCATTGCTTTTAAAGTTGATCCGACACATTTCCATTCATTTACTCCTAAATCCCTTTCATGGAAATAATTTAATTATTACTTGTCAAAATATTTAAACTTCTCTTAATTTATGTCTACACTGCAATAATAATTTCGGATACTTGAGCAACGAACTCTTAACTAGTATCTTTCTAAAGAGCCCTCAGTTATGTCTGTAGTCCAGAGGGTTCATGAACTGTGATGGTTTTAGTTTGTGTAGGCCAGGTTTATGTTTGAGCTCAACTAGTGAGGGCGACAGTTAAATGGTTAAGTGAGCAATGAGAGTGCCTTGGCCTCCAAACTTCCACACAATCTGATCACCTCCTTGTATTTTAATAACACCAGTGTGTAGAGTGACCGAATCTCCCTCCATCAGTGACACTGACTGCACATCATCTGTCACAGCAACAAACACATGAAAAATTTTAGGAAAGAGTTAAACATCACCATACTGTGCGGCTGGATTGCATTGAGTCTATTAACTCTCTCGCCCCACCTATTCATCTTTTGGACTGGCTTTTCATAAATATGTAATATTAACTGAACTGAAAATTGTTATAAAATCCATCTCTGAAATCTTATTTAGTATGCATTTAGTTTTAAACTTCTGTTCTACCTGATAATATTATTTGTATGACATTTTTTTCTATTGCAAGTTTTGCTCAGAATAAGCACACTGTACACTGTCTTTTCCATGTGCCGTTTTTATTTTTAACTATTTATTTTACAGATGAAAAATCCAAATCAATCTCTAAAAGGTGACACCTGATCAATTTGCAGTACATAAACTGTTCTCAAGCAATTAAAAGTGCACTAAGCGATTTCTGAGAAACACTGAATATGGTCTTGACCGCCTGCCTGGTCTCACGGCAGGTGGCTAATTGGTATGAATTTGTATGACCTCATTTGTATAAATTCATATGATTTGTGCTAAATCAGACGCATTTCACGAGTTGCACAATTCGTATGAATTTGTACGAATGACGTACACCTAACCCCGCGCCTAAACTTACCAGTCACTGGGGTCTAGACAAAGCGTACGAGTGAGGTTGTATGAATTTGTACGAATTAGCCACCTCGTAAAATACGTACGAACTGGTCGTGAGATAGCGTCGAGTCTTGAATGAATGGAATCAAATAATTAATTAACACCTTCGTTCCACCTTCCCCAAAACACATAATGAGAGTGTGAATGTCTCTTCAATTTGAATTGACTCAAAACTGTTCTGTTACTATTGAAAACCAGTGTTGGGAAGTAACTAGTTACAGTAATAATTGTACTTTTTGTAGTAACTGGTAGAGTAACTTATAACTAATACGATTTCAGTTACCATCCCTAAAAAAAGCTCTTTACTTAGTTACTTATGCCTCAACCCCTACTGATTTGAAGTCCAACAATCCAATAATTCCTCGATTATTTGCATAATTTGAATGATTTGACAGGCTCATGAATCCGCCAGTGCAGCAGGCAAGCTTAGGATGTGGAAAGTCTTACATTCAGGGGATGGGAATATTGCAATTACTTTGATTTTGTTCAATAAAAGATAGTTATGGCAATGCATGGCTGGCAAGGCATGGCTTGCCCAGCCACATCTCTGTCTCCCTGATATCTCCCTGATATAAATTGTTTTAGAAAACAAAAAATTTTAATATATACTTATGTTATTTCTTTAGGTATAAATGAACCATGAAATATAATAAATATAATAAAATTAGCTTCAAGCTACACAATTAAAATGAGAATAATACAAGAGAATACAGCACTTTTATTTAAACGTGACTATTAATCACTATCAATTGAGCGTTTGTAATAACATCTTCTAAAATGTTGCTAACAACATATTTCTGCCTCATCATTTGGCCAAATGGCCTTCCAGCTCTTGTCTCCCTTTATTGCTGTAAACCTTTCCAATATTAATGCGCTCCCTAAAGATTTTTCCTGATCAAAAGCCTTCTTTTTCCGGTGATATTCTCCTGATCTTTTCTCTTTTGTAATGTCTCTCAGCCCTCTCTCGATCTACAGTCTTTCTTAAAATCTCTAGGACTGCCCGTGACTAAAAAGGTTCCTAGTCGACCATTAGTTATTAATTTATGCTAGTACTTACTTGGTCAGGGGTGAAGTATTAAACCATAATAAGGAGCATTTAAAATATCAGAACACAAACAAATTGGGCTAAATAATCTATAAATAATAATCTATAAATAATCTATAATGGAAATAACAGTGAAATAAACAAGTTTGCTCAAGTTGTCGGGGAGAAGTAAGCTTGTGTCTTGCTCACAATTTACACAACCACTGCTGATTGGCTACAAGTGTTTTGGGGTTCGGTCCAATCCACTTTCAACACTGTTTCTCTGAAATCACATACTGCACTTTGAATCTAGGTAATTATCAGTTTACAGTTATTATAAGACCAGTTACTCACCACGGACAGTAACACTGAATTTCTTCGAGATCTCAGTTGTGCTCTTGATCTTTAGTTGATAAAGTCCAGTGTGTTCAGTTCTGATGTTTTTGATGATCAGAGATCCAGTCTGTTTGACCAGGTCCAGTCGGTCTCTGAATCTCTCATTATCATTGGCAGAGAAAATTGCAGCCGCTTCGTTCATTTTAGCTATAATAGAGTTATCATCTCCAAACATCCACAGTATGGTATCATCTCGCTTTATTACAGTAATGTTAGTGTCTAAAACGACAGAATCTCCCTCCATCACGACCACCGTCTTCACTCCATCTGCCACAGCAACAAACACATCTGTAGAACAAACATGAGAAGCATTGCAAAGAGAAATTTTAAGATTTGTGCCATCTATTATTATTGTGTAGTTTTTGTAAACACAAATTTACTGTGTAACTAAATTTCAACCATAGTCCCTGCATGGAAGGCACAAATAGGCCTAGGCCTATACTAGGCCCTATCCATTATAACTAGTAAAGGGAACAGAAAACATACTCATTCCAGAATATTGCTCTATCCTTGCCATGTTGTGTTCATCATTGGTTTTGACATGGCCAGATGGAGAAACTGGAAAACACACAAAATATATATATATTTAGACACGCACACGCACACGCACACGCACACACACGTCTCAAACTTGAATAGGCTAATTTTTTCATATTAATCTCATACAAATAAACTGTAAACTGTGCACATGTGTGTCTAGTACAAAGAGTGCTAATGAAAAAAAACCTACACGACGACCAGAGTGAATTACATTTATTTATTACACAGCTTTTATCCACGAATGACACGCAGATTATTACAGGCGGTCAGCGCCCTCTAGTGTCTCTGATCACCAAACACATACAGTACATACACAACTACCTTACCCTCGAAATACATTCGCATTGGTTTGCTCGAGTGTGATTTATCACAACAACGTCCATTTGAAGTAATACACGTTTGTATGTATTAAAACACTGGAGATATATGAAGTTAGAAGATATCAGCGCGTGCTCATTTCCTGTTTCTGGCTTATATTGAAACCGAAAGTGTTGAATATGAATAAAAATAGGCGAATACAAATCAAGGGGACTTACCGTCCAGGAGTAATAAAATCCAACAAATGAAGGAAAGGTTCCTCATAATTATATGTCGTTTCTGACCGCATCTAAACTGAATGAGAACCGTGATTCATCAGTATTCTAAGAACGGACTCGTAGCGAACAGTCCAAGTCACGTGATTTCCGCGAAAGAGGACGCGTTACGTCATACCATTCCGAAGTGTTTCTACGTGAACCTAGACTGGGTCAAAAAGTTCGTGGCATAAAATAGTCTTTTTATTTGGGTTTGTGATAATTTTGGGGGGCTTACTTCTGAAATGAAGTTTAATAGATTTTAAAAATTGTTGAGTGTCCAGGGGCCAGTTAATAATGACCTAGTAAGAAAATTTTTGTTATTTTATGCTATGTTTATTCACCAGCAATAGCCATCATTAGCTATTCTAGAGAAGCCACATGTGAGCCCTACATTTATCAAAAACAGTGTTAAATATATTTATATATACATATTACAGCACATATTTAAGAACAGTTCTTAAGTTATAAAATTGCCCATGAGAATGTAAAAAACAAATAATTAAAAACATATTTAATTGAAATAATAAATTATATTTGATTCTTGAAAACTGGGTGGTTGTGTTGATGGCTAATAGTTGTTTTTAAAGGGTCTTTCTCAGGATGTAGGCTACTTACTGTATCAGAAAAGTAAGTACTCTGTCTACACAAACCGAGAGCCCATAGACACGTTTGTCATATTTATAAAAAAAAAAAAAAACATTTGTCATTGTACAATGTGGATAAAATTATTTTCAAGATTTGAAAGTATCCATCACAGTTTATTTGTAATTTGTGCTCTTGTTCAACACTTTGACATTTGTTTGTACTTAATTAAATATTGTTTCAAATACCACAGGAGTCTTTTTAACTGTCAGTTTATTTCCTTTATTCTCTCTTTCCAGCTCTCCCACCCATTACTGTTTTTATCACTTCTCAAAATCCTTTATAATCATCTTCTGATAGCTCACAGAAAATAAGAACCCTGTCACCATTCAGTTACCCTCATGTAATTTTAACTTTCTTCCTTTCTTTTGTCTCTGGGACATAAAACATGTTATTTTAAAGACTGTCGACAAGTGGTTTTAGTGGTACCTCAGCACAGTTGTACAACTCTCATGAGAACCACAGAATAAAAATAAGAACTGACAACTCCCTTTCTATGAAACATAACATTTGATTATATGATTTAAAAAAAATATATATGTATATATATATGTATATATATATTATTGTCTGGAAGCTGGGCTAAATGAGTAACACAGGTCAGACCCTCAGTCACCTCTCAGATACCACATACAGACATTGTTTGTAACATAAATACTGGAATAGATGCACTAGTTAAAAAAAAAAAAAAAAAACTACTATTTTGTTCATTATATGGTAAAAGAGGAGGAGATTTGAAATCCACCCATTCACTGTATATTTACAATGTGCCAATGTATTACATTCGAAGGGGCAAAAGAGATGATTAAAATAGATAAATAAAAAAGTCTATCAGTGAAAGCAAACGCATAAAATTAAAATAAGGAGTAAATGAGGTCCATTCGCACATCAATTATCAAAGCTTTACTGTATTACATACAGAGTATAATGTAACAAACACAATGAAATTTACTTAGATGGGTTTTTTTTCAATATTGTTTATAAGACAATACTGTATGTGCATTATCAGACAGATGGACATCGGAGAAATTCCCTAGATCTTTTGACATATAAGTGGTCATAAAACATACTGTGAGTTTCAGAAGTCAAAACTTTTTTGTGAGTCTAAAAACAGATGTTTAAGCCAACCTGCCAAAATGACCGGTTGTTTGGAATGCGTCACTTTATGATGTACTAGTGCGGCTAAAGAAGCCACAGAAGAAGATCAACTTCTGCATCACTGCCTGTTTAGCCCTGCTCACCGTTCTGCACATGAAGTGGGTAAGTAATGAAAGAGTCAAAGGCATGTTTACACAGAAATTAAATGATAAAGATTGCTCTGAAGGCAAGACGTTGTGCAGTGCCAAGTTCTGAAAAAAAAAAAAAAACTTTGCATTGCCTTCCTTCTGATCCAAACATTAGGAAAGAGTGGAAGTTTTAGCGTCTTTATTTCTAATGAAGATCCAGTCTGCATCAGTATTAACTTTGTCCTTTGTTCACCTTAAAGGGGTCATGACATGATAAATCAAATTTGCCTTGAATAAAAACAGGCTACTCTAATCCAAATATAAATCATATGCATATATCACATTCCCACTTATTTCACCAAATAGGCTAACTGTTACGGAGGATGTGCTAAAACGTATGTGCAAGTATTTGGAAGGCAACGGCAGCCAGTTTTGTGTCTTCATTTTCCAGGTCTTTCCTAAGTTACTGTCTTAGGAATGACTGTCTTAGGATGACAGGGGAGATGACAAACTCTTGAAGATGTGGAACGCTGCCTTCAGAGAGATGAGGTGGGTCTGAGGACAGCCAGGGCCACCCTGTCCCGCGGCATCAGAAAGGCTAAGAGACAGTACTCTTAGCCCATCAATTCAGTGACAGCAGAGACACTCAAAGACCGTGGCAGGGGATACAGACCATTGTGGACTACAAGCCCCCACCACAGACCTGTGACTGCAACATCTCCTGGGTGTGTAATGAGAGACTGTGCAGCGGAACTGACTTATGTCTTCACAGACATTTTCAACATCTCACTAAGTCAGGCTGTTGTCCCCACATGCTTCAAAGCCACCACCATAATTCCAGTCCGGAAGATGCCGTCTCCATCCAACTTCAAAGACTACCATCCTGTTTCACTTACTCCTATTATCATGAAGTGCTTTGAATTGCTAGTCGTGCATGAACCACATCCTGCCGCAAGTCATTTCAATGCATGTTGAGGGCAGCTGAGAAAATCATTGGTGTCTCTCTCCCCTCCATCCAGGACTTTTGTGGAACCAGTCTCACCCACAAAGCCTTCTGCATCGCAGATGATCCCACACACCAGCCACACAGCTGCTTTCAGGGAGGAGACTGCAGATGCTCCAGGCCAGAACCAGCCGACTGAAGGACTGCTTCATTCATCAGGTTGTCAGGAAGCTGAACTCCCTCCGGACATTGTACATGTCGAACAATTGACAATAAAGCTTTGAGTTCTGGTGAACTCATTTCACCAGTAGAGGTCAGTATCACCTCAGGTCTGGTCATCGATTACAGCTCATTCAGGTTAAGATAAAGAGATGGGAATATTAATTGAGCCTTGTACAACATTTCCCCTATACTTCCGGATTTTCTCTTCTGATGCTCTATATTTACTTGTTTCCTATGTTGGATTAATATTGCTATGGATATTGATATGCTAATTCTCCATGTAGTCTTTTTCATATCCTCAGAAGCTACTATATATTGAGTCTATGATACTGGATAGAACAGTTAATAGTTTAGACAGACAAAAACACAACAAAACCAGACACCTCATTCAATCTCAGTTATGTATGAGGTAAAATATATTTAATTAGGCATTTAAAAGATTGAAAACATAGAATGCCCCAAAAAGAATCAATATATAGATATATATATATATATATATATATATATATATATATATATATATATATATATATATATATATATATATATATATGTGTGTGTGTGTGTGTGTGTGTGTGTGTAAACAGTTGAGAAAAACCTTTCTCGATTTAAAAGAGAGAGAAAAAATAAATATCAGATACATGTCTCACTTAAAAGTGTTAAGGCCCTGATATACTTTAAGTTAAATTGACGAAAAACTAACAAACATGATGTGATTTTGAAACATTCTGATCAGCTATGAGTAAAAACAAGACCACGCTGCTGATTATTGAAGTTGTACTTACGATCAAAAGTCTGTTTCCTGAAATTGAAGATCTGGTGTTTTTCAAATGTCACAGCTGCAGTAAATATGTTCCCAAATTCAAAGCACATGTGATCCTCTTTTCTGGTGAATTTTTAAGATACACAGCTGACTAAAACTCTTTCCACATGTAAGACTTCTCCTTTTTGTGAACATGCATGTAGATTTGTACCTCTTTGTTCACAGTTAAACAGTCTTTCTCCAGAGTGAGAATGCATATGTAATTTAAGAGTGTATGCATGTGTAAAACTCTTCCCGCACTGATCACATAAGTATGGTTTCTCTCCAGTGTGGATTTTCAGGTGATCATTAAAGCTTCCTTTTTGTGTAAAACATTTACCGCACTGATCACATTTGTAAGGCTTCTCTCCAGTGTGGGTCCTCACGTGTATTTTCAGAGTCCCAGTCTGACTGAATCTCTTGTCACAGTGTGAACACTTGTAAGGTTTTTCTCCAGTGTGAACTCTCTGGTGCCCTTTCAATGCATCAGATCTACTAAAGCTCCTGCCACAATCAAAGCAAACGTGATCCTTCACACCGTTGTGTCTTTTTTATTTTAAAGAGGTCATATGATGTTTCTAAAAAGAACATTGTTTTGTGTAATGAAATGTGTTCATGCAGTTTAAGGTTTAAAAAACACATTATTTTCCACATACTGTACATTATTGTTTCTCCTCTATGCCCCCGCCTTTCTGAAACACGTCATTTTTTTAGAAAGCTCATCAGTCTGAAAAGCAAGGTGTGGTCTGATTGGCCATCTATCCAGTGCATTGTGAATGCCTCAAGCAAGTGACCAAAATGTTACGCCCTTTACTATACTGTGATGCATGTCCTGGTCAAAACACCAACGTGACAAGACAATAACAATAAAACCAACTGCAAACAAGGTATTTTTTGTTCATTGTTCCAAACATCCCTACTCCCTAAATCTGTTGAAGTTTACCTCACTTTGGAACATTAAATCACAGATTTGCATTGCACTGCGTCTCCACAAATGGATAAGTGTGACACCATATACCTCTAAATAAGTTAAGAGTTTGGTTCCAAAATGAGATAATTGCCATTTATACACTCACACACACACACACACACACACACACACACACAAACACACACACACACACACACACACACACACACACACACACACACACACATATATATATATATATATATATATACATATATATATATATATATATACATATATATATATATATATATATATATATATATACATATATATATATATATATATACATATATATATATATATATACATATATATATATATATATATATATATATATATACACATATATATATATATATATATATATATATATATACACATATATATATATATATATATATATATATATATATATATATATATATATATATATATATATATATATATAATATAAAAGTAAAAAGTAGATGAGGAAAACTAGGATGCCGGTTGTATTCAAAGTGCCGCCATTACTGTCTAAAGCGCATGGAATGGTGCACTGTGATTGGCTGTTATTGTTTACATTGTGTGGAATGGTGCGCTGTGATTGGATGAGTGGATATAATAAATGTATTCTTGTGAAAACTCTGCGATCAGCACTCAAGGAGGAAAATTTGATGCACCATATTCCCCTTGTAAACTTAATTTCTGCTTAATGAATATAGAGAGATTATACTATAGCAATATAAACATGCACCAATAATAATAATAATAATAATAATAACAATAAGTAAAAGAGAAACTTTTAATGCATAACTTAACACATACTCCTAATTTTCTATGGTTTGGCCAAACACCACTATTAAATAAAGTGCATTCCTCCAGGCATTGCATTCAGTTTGTAGGATCAGGAAAGAAGAGACAATGGGTCTGGGGTGGAGGTTAATAGTCTTTTATTAATGTCACTTATCTTCAGTTGTCAGATGAGAAGTGGTGTAGAACACAGAAATCACTGTTACATATATCTCCCTCTCTGTTTGCTCAAGCATTAGCATACTTCCCAGTTCCTGGTAGCAACATGTACTTGTTGATCAGTTCTTATCAGAAACATAGGAGGTAGTTCAGCCTTGCATATAAAACTATTACACAGTATGAAAAGACTAAAGTATGAATATAAAAGTATATATGACTCTACATTTACAATACGCAAATACATAATATAGTACAAAAAGCAAGATGATAACTGTTAAGTAGAAAGCATTATAGACTGCTGACTGTGAAAGCAACAACTTCAAATATAGGGATTTGGGGTATATAAATGCTATCAAATGGCAATACTAAAGATGACTTATTCTGGGTTGATGTAGAGAACTGACTCCATCTTATGTCAGTCAAAGCATTGTCTTATGTAAAGAAAAAGGCTATTTGCTCATGATGAGACAGAGGGATACATAACAATACAAATTTAAATAAATATATTTTGTATATAAAATGTAAGAAAATAAAATGCAATACAAATGTAAAGATTAAAAATAGCATTTTGATAGGACTCGTATATGTAGCCCACAATAATTAAATGCAATCTTAGACTATCAGTTTGTATCATTATGGACGAGTTTAATCCAAACATCATTATGATGTAGACCTTAAACTGAATACTACATTAACAATAAGCATTTAACATTACTCACATGCTTCTATTAATACTGCATTATTTAATTTTAAGGTCTGAGAATTTTCCACCTGTAAACTCGATTTGTTAAGCAGCTATTTGAAGTTGTAGTAGCTGTAAGTTTGGCATTTCAGAATTTCTTAATTGCGGTTTAGCAATGTCTCTGCAAAATTACTACCACACATACTGATTTCTTACAGTACTAAATGGAGAACCTGCTGAGAATTCCTCATCCGACAGTGACCTTTTCTTTTTCTGTTGATTCCACAGGATCCTCTTGAGCTTTAGTCAAGGATGTTAACCACCCACCAAAACTACCAATGTAGTTCACACCAGCTCTCCAGCTGAGCAAATGCTCTTTCTCCAGACTGTAAAGAGGAACCAGAAGAGAACAAAGGTGTCGAGGAGAACAAGTTTGAAATAGTTACTATATTTTAGTTACTTTGAGTACAAAGTAGACTTTAAAAAAATATTATATTTCTGTAATCAGTTTGGTTACTGATTTTAAACTATTTGACACACATTTTAAAACAATATTTGTTTGACATATAATAGATTTAAAGCAATTTACATGATGCTTGTTTGTGTAACTGTGACTGCAATAAAAGGATGTTTACTCACTTCAATTCACAGTTTGAGTCTCGTAGCACATCAATGATCTGCTGTTTTGAGCCTCCTATTTTATTATTACTCAGATCAAGCTCTTTTAGAAACTGCAGTGCTTTTGTTTCAGCCAAAGTCTGAGCCAAACAATCAACATCTGTAATGCTGCAGTCATTTAGACTAGAAAGACAAACAGAGGAAGAGAAATTATTTTTACTTTCACCCCGAGTGTTGAACACCCAGTTACTGATGTGCACTTGCACTGTTGTTTCAACAATGCAAGTGTTACTCCCTGTCAGTCAACCACTGACAATGCAGTTCATTTTCAAACCATAGATGGTGATCACTGGACAGCAGTTTCCTTGAAAACCCGCATAAACAAAATAGACTGTACTTTCTGTTTCTTCACATAGAAGAATGGAAGTCAAACAGTGTTTTCAAACAGGCATTTAGCTTTTTTTAGTCTCTATAATGTTTACAGAACAACACTAAATACTTAAATACGTAGTATTTATTTTCAAACATTTATTTTTACTTAAACATTCACATTTCACACTAAAACATGAAAATATATTTTATATTATTTAACAACATAGCTGTGTACTTTTGCACTTGAATCTGTTTGAAACATTTGATTAATTCACTATTTTGTGTACTGTTACATTGTATTTCAAAATCACTAATGTTTAAAAAATTTTGTTTACGTATTGTTGATTTTATATTTAACCTTTAGACAAAATATAAAAGATAAAACTTTGTGTACTATGTGTTTTATGTTTTGTATGTTTTATGTTCACGCCTTGCCCCGGTTCCTTTTTTCCCGGACGTGCATGTGGAGATGATGAAGTCGTGGACGGCCCCTTTTTTCATCCAGAAGCCGCTCGTCCGCTTCTTTCATCCTCACTACTATTGAAGGCAGGGTGGCTATGGGGTACATTGACATTCCAAGGTGGAAAGTGCGGTTGCAGTATTGTGCCCTCAAAACGCTGCCACTTGGAGAAATCGTCCTCGTCTCCCGTCCAAAGCCTATAAGCTGACAGTGGCTCTCACCCAAAGCTTAAAGTGCTGTGGGCCAAGCCACCTCTGTCATGTATGCCATGGCAATCCTACAGATCCACCGAGCCAAGGCACTCAAATAAATGCACAAAATCTAGTATCGACCGGGGGTTTATCCAGGAGCTGCGCTCGGTGACCATCTTTGCTCTCCGGTCGATAAAGGTCATGGTGCAGTCCCTCAGAAAGGCGATGTCCAATCTTGTGTCCTTAGAGCGCCATCTAAGGTGGAGAGAGAACTGTACATGCACTCCCCCCACCCACAATTCCTGCCGGCCCGAGACTCGAACTCACAACCTTTCGATTGCCAGTCCGCACTCTAACCATTAGGCCACGACTTCCTTTTCCTCTGGACCATCAGGCTTGTGGGTTAACAGTGATCGATGCAATGCCTTAAATCATCTTAAAACTGATTAAATTGTAGACCAGGTTGTCTACAGTCACGTTTCATGTCACGTTTCAACTCACCTACCATCTCCTCCTCTGGAGTCAAACATAGCGCAAGTTGCTGCGTGCAGCCACATCTCGGGACAATCATGCAACCAAAGTGCCTTCAATACAGCTCATGTTCCTCTGAGAATGGCAACTCCATTCTGAGATGGTCCGGCTGTTCTGGAGTCAATTTGGGGAAGCTCAGGAAAACCAAGTGGCCTCCCAGGAGTCTTTGGTGGACCAATTTAAGTGATTAACAGCATGCTTCAGTTTCTTTTGTTAGGGTCCATATGATCATGGAAAAACTGGAAAAGTCATGAATTTTAAAACCATCAATTTACAGGCCTGGAAAAGATTTGGAAATGTCTTGGGATTTTATTTCACAAATCTCTGTATAATGGAGCTATATTTAATCAGGTCCTGAATTTCAGTGGGGGACTGTGCATGTCTAGGCCATAGTTTTACTCATTCCCGCAGCTTTCAAGTTTATAATAAGGTAAATTCCTGCAAACCTTTATTCAATATAGTAGATTAAATGAGTAAATAAATACACAGAAATTAGATTAGTTACATTAATTCAGTCATTTGAAAACCGCATGAGTGATTAAGATGTACCACGTCTTGTCTCTTTCACTCTCTCATCGTCGCATCCAAGTTTTTCGCTCACATTTTGGGACAGTTGACAGAACTGTCACTTAGCTAATCAGGTCATTGTTGCAAAAAATGTATCATATGCACATATTTTTAAGTATTTTTAAGCAGTTTTGTACTTGCATGCTCCAGAGGCTGTATTCTGTGTGTTCACAGCCACGCCAAAGTGCACACGTAAAGCTACACGTAAAGCTGTCGTGTCTTTTGTGCACTCAAGTTCATTATTTCAAATGTGAGGCTATCGCAGCACATCATGATGCAGTGGACAGCCGGTCCCTTGGAAAGCATGATCTGGTCACGAGGTTCCTGAGTGGTGCCCTCCGTGGATCTCTCTATTGTCCTGACTAGACTGCAGAGGGGTCCCTTTGAGCCGCTGGATTCAATCAAGCATAAATTCCTGTCTGCTAGAAGAAAGGACTCCTGACCGCACTCTCATCCATCAAGAGGGTTGGTGAGCAAAGAGTGCCTTGTGTTCGGGCCGGCCTACTCTCACGTTCTCCTAAAACCCAGCCTGGATACATACCTGAGGTTCCCACCACATCTTTTCGTGGTCAGATGGTGAACCTGCGAGCACTGCCCTCGGAGGTGGCAGGTCCAGTCTTGGCACTGCTGTGTCCCGTAAGAGCGTTGTGCATATATGTGGACTACACCTGGAGCTTTGGAAGCTCAGAATAGCTCTTTGTCTGCTTTGAAAGTCAGCAGAAAAGGAAGGCAGTCTCCAAGGTTAGCTGTACCCTCTGAGTTTGAGGGATCACTGTACACGGAGTGCTGCCTACTCCTTGGCATTGGCGCACGGTGCCTCTCTGGCAGACATCTGTAGAGATGTGGGCTGGGCTATACCAAACATCTTCGCAAGATTTACAAGCTCTACATTGAATCAGTTTCTTCCCGTTTGTTGGGTAACAGTTGGATGGAGCTGGCTGTTGTCACACTTGCTGTGCCATTCCCCCTGACCACTATCCTCCTTCAGTAAAGTTCCCCGGATGGCGAACCCTGGTGGAGTTTCTCAAGCACCCGTGGCAGTCAAACTGCGCAGAGCTGCCTGATGCCAGGCCCAGTACTGGTGTTAGCTTGCCCCAGACCTGGGTTTGTCCATATTGATGTCTCCACATGTCACCTCTGTTCGTGTAGGATGTGGCCTCCATAGCACCCTCATAATGTGAACCCAGACTCAATATGAGATAAGTGTTTGCTAAATTGCAATGTTGAATTTATTTTAAGAATTTCCTCTTTTGTTTTTGAGTGTCACTGACCTCAATCTCTCCAGTTTACAGTGTGAACTATTCAGTATGTCACATAGGATCTGCACTCCTTTGTTTTCTATTTTATTCCCACTGAGGTCCAGTTCTCTCAGGTGTGAAAGGTTTGAACACAGTTCTGAAGTCAGGATGAGACAATGTTTCTCTGTAATTCTGCACCCACACAGACTGAAAAAAAAAGAGAAAAGACAATGAATCATATCCATGTTAGGTTTGTCTGAGTTAAATGCATTATAACTAAATGTCATGTAGCACACTAAGGGGCCATTCACATATCGCGCCTAAAAATGTGTGAAAAACGCTAGGCGTGCCGCTTTCTCCTCCTTTCCAAAGCGCTCGGGCAGTTGCGCTCCTGAGGCATCTGTTGTTGCTAAGCTCTCCATGAAGACGCGGAAATTTCAGCAAAGGATAAATGGATTTGCAGCACTAAAAATCGCTTTCTTTTATACTGACTTGTATGAAATAGCCTAACCTAAAAGAAGGACTTGAAGGAGTAAAGCTCAGAATGCTTGTGGATTAAACATCTCTAATGACATTCATTGCCATTGATTGATTTTATTGGGTTACAAGAAAAGGTAGGATATGAATTTAATTGCGAACTGTTATTAAGCTAATGATTTTATGACTGATCATACTGTTTCTCATTTTCATAAGCAAACTGAAACACTATTTATGTACTGCTTAAAACAGTGCTATCTGTTCAAGAATAAAGTTCAAAATATACATATATTCTTTAAATTACAAAGTGAGGGAAAATATACTTTTATTAGTACTTTACAAAAACGTGATTTAACATTGCGACTATAGTAAAAGAGCATTATAAGTTATAAGCTTTTTTAAGTTTCTCATTTCCAGACATGCCTTACCATCCCTAAAATTTGAAATAAACCAAACAAAGTATCGGTTACTCCTGTAACTCCAACAGCACTGCTGTTTACTGAAAAATGTTGATGATCATATTTGTGGCCTGTGGGATAACAGTGAAAATAAGTACACATATAAATCCAATTGCAGTTGTTAGTGAAGGCTGCATTTAAATGTTGCAATGACAAAATAAATTAAAAGTTTAAATGTTACAAATAAGTACAATATTGAATGCTCCCCAGCAGTTTGAAAACACCCACAAAGTCAGAAATGCTCACTTTTCCTCTGCAGAGACCTAAATCTTAATTTACTGCATGACAACCATGTGTTTCGAGTTTATTCTAACATCCTCAATTCCAATAACACTCTTTTACTATAGTCGCAATGTTGAATCACATTTTTATAAAGTACTGATAAAAGTATATTTTCCTCCACTTTGGAATTTAAAGAATATATGTTTATGCTGAACTTTATTCTTGAACAGATAGCACTGTATTAAGCGGTTTATAAAAAATGTATCTGTTTGCTCATGAAAATGAGTCTGAAAAGTCTGTGTATTTATCAAATATTGAATTGACATACTGAAAGTGTCAACCTGTTTGCTTGTACATTCCTGTGTATCTTAATATTTAAGACGACAGTATAATGCACATATGCACATTGCCTCTTTTACATCTCTTAGTATATTAATATTTAAGAATAGAGTGTACTTTCATGCACATTATTTTCCAATATTTACTTTTTTATATTTTGTTCTTATATTTGTATTGTTTACTTTGTTCATTCTTTCATAGCTATATTTTTGTATATTTTCATCTGGGTTGTATTCTTTATAATTGCACAGATTTACAAATCCAGTGTAATTTTTACTTTTGCTAATTATAAATCACAGTATTCTGTGTTTCATAAGCAAACCTCCAGAAACATGTATTTCATTACCTCTTAAAATTCACAAAAGCTCCATCAGCGTTACAGAAGATATTTAAAAATATATTGTCATGCAAATTTTTGTACTGAGTAATGAAACTAACTGTATTTTTTCCAGTTTGCATTCTGAACTGCCCAACAGAACTCCAAGGCTTTCAACTCCAGAGTCTCCTAGTTGATTCACACTTAGGTTCAGCTCTCTCAGGTGTGACGGGTTTGATTTCAGAGCTGAAGTCAAGATGAGACACTGTTTCTCTGTAATACTGCATCTACACAGACTGAAGACAAGAGAAAAGACCATGTTAAGCTAACATGTGACTTAAATACATTGTGAATAAAAACCATACTGGCACTAATACGCCGCCAAAAACCTGAAAACCTAATTAGATGACCATAAACCAAGAAACCTCAAAAATTTTGCTTAAGAACTGATTTAGTGAAAAGTACTATTAGTCCTGTAAAAGCCATTTTACTGTCAATTTGTGTTACTGTCATTCATGTTACTTCGGGTTTTTTTTCTTCTTCTAATTTATTTTTGTTTTTGCAGATAAGTTTTTTCAGACTTCAGCATGTGAAAATGTTACAGGTTTGGAGGAGTTTGTTTTTATTTTATTTTTCTACTGTCACACTACTGAATCATCAGTCCATCAGCTAATAGCATAATAAACTGTAATCACACTGTAACAGCTGTACAGTATAATTTTACTTACTCTAGCTTTTCCAGCTTGCATTGTGGATTCATCAGTATATCACAGAGGTTTGTTGCTCCCAACTGGCCAAGTTCATTCCCACTCAAGGCCAGCTCTCTCAGGAGTGATGTCTTTGATTTCAGAGCTGAAGTCAGAGCTGAACAATCTTCAGCTTTTATAGCACAGTACCTTAACCTGCATTCAGGGAAATGAGACATACTTTTCATTTTTTTTCTTTAAAATACCAAAACACTAAATTGTTTGTTGTATGTGAATGTTCCTCACCTCAATCTTTCCAGTTTTAATCGTGAATCCTTCAGTATATCATACAATTTATTCACTCTTGTGTGTTTAAGTACATTCTCACTGAGGTCCAGTTCTCTCAGGTGTGATGGGTTTGATTTCAGAGCTGAAGTCAGGAAGACACACTGCTTCTCTTTAATACTGCATTTACACAGTCTGAAGACAAAAACAGCAAGAACAATGGTTCAGATCCTTGACGACTGTCTTATAAAAACAGCAACATTAGACATATAGCCTTCCATATAGTACTTAGTTGAGTTTTTAATGGATTTTTAAGTTTTGAATACCAGAACCTGCTGTTTTCATTTTCTTTTCTTTTTCAAAACTATAGACATTTTTTGTCTTTTATTTATTCGTTGCAGCAAAAGTGAATCTCATAATATTTCTACAGAACATGTACACAACCAGTATATTTTATCAAATACTTTAATTATTTAAACACCTATTATTAAAGGTGACAGAAATACAGTTGAATTATAGATGTAGTGCTAGGGTTTCAATACTGTAAACTGGGCCTCTTTGACTAAACAGTGACTTTCAATCGAACTGCTGTACAGTATACTGATACTCACGCTAGTATTTCCAGCTTGCATTGT
This sequence comes from Carassius gibelio, assembly GCF_023724105.1. Lineage (NCBI taxonomy): Eukaryota > Metazoa > Chordata > Actinopteri > Cypriniformes > Cyprinidae > Carassius > Carassius gibelio. Next base: position 19,596,747 of record NC_068417.1, on the reverse strand, counting down.
GGGATCATCAGTAGATTGCTAATGTTTTCAAATCCAGAGTCTCCAAGTTTATTCTCACTCAGGTCCAGTTCTCTCAGGTGTGAAGGGTTTGATTTCAGAGCTGAAGTCAGAGCAGAACATCCTTCATCTGTTATATCACAGCCTCTTAACCTTCATTAGGAAAAAATGGAAAATAAAACATTTTGTAAAGACAAACAAAGATGAATCATTTTTATTTCACCAGATAACAAAATACTCTCTCACAAAGTGTTCATTAAAAGATACTGAGCATAGTGTCTTTGTCTAAAAACTGTCAAAGTGATTTTAAACATTTTGTTTCTTATATGTGAATGTTACTGACCTCAGTCTCTCCATTTTACAGTGGAGATCAATCAGTAGATCAGATAAGTGCTTCACTCCTTTGTTTTCTATTTTATTTCCACTCAGATCCAACTCTCTCAGGTGTGATGGGTTTGATTTCAAAACTGAAGTCAGGATGAAACACTGTTTCTCTGTAATACGGCATCCACGCATACTGAAGACAAAGAGAGAAAGAAAAATTAATCAGATCTATGAAGATCATCTAGAGTTTTGGAGGATTTGGATTGTTTGCCTGACTGTCTTCTGAAAGTCACACTTTAAATTCTCTCGAGCATCAGTTATGGAACATTAGTTCTATTCCAGATGCATTCACTTGACATCAAGTTTAGGACCGGTTCTTCAATATCAATTGCACACTTTTGCTCAACGGGGCAATTGAGTTTAGATCTGCTGTTCCCAGTTACATACAGTAAGGTTTCCTTAGTTAACTAAATTAGTTACCATGAATTAATAAAGAAAAATACTCATACAGCTCTTAACATTACTCACTGTGAACCATGAAAAAACAACAATTTACGAAAATTAATCTGATCCAGTTGGCAATCATTATAGTACTTTATGTGTGCTTCCTGCCATTTCAAAAACCAAATCAATAAAAATTGTATTTAATCAGTAATAAAGGTTTAGTGTGAACATCAGCCGATAAGGACTGGTGTTCGATTAGTTGGTACATCACTACTTTGCTTTGTTCTAAATCGCGCACTAAACCATTTTGAGGGGTTTGTGAGTTCTGGAAAAAATGTCTCGGTTACGTACATAACCCTCTTCCCTGAAGGAGGGAACAGAGACATCAGACCAATGAACTGGGATCTCAGATGGAGAGACCAATGTACTTTAATTGTATACTAAATGCGCCAATGCACATTGGCATTCAATAATTGCATCCAGCTGCTGCTGATCATAACACGAGTATAACTAGGCAGTGGATGCAATGCATAATCAGGTTTTTTGCTGAGGAGTTAACATGGGTTAACTAACAGGCAACTTTCCAGTTGTTAGGTCTGGTGCTGGACGCTCTGCCATATCCGGCTGCCAAGGGTGACGGAGGAACTCCACAAGGGAAGAATAAGTGCACATATCCAGTCCGTAGAAGGGAATGGCACAGCAAACTAGACACTGAGCAGTCTCTCTGGTTTACTGGCCACTTGAGGCAAGTTCCCCAGAGGCCACTGGCTTTAAACGAAGGCTATAAAAACGCGTTTGGTGTCGCCCAGACCACAGCTCTACAGATATCTGTCAGAGGGGTGTTTGCACTAACGCCCAAGAAGAAGAAACACTCCTTGTTAAGTGTGCTCTCAACCCAAGTGGCCATGGCATGCCTTGAGTTTGATACGCCAAGACGATAGGGGTTGCACGCCTACTGATTTCTGCTAGTCGATTTCTTATTTTAAAAAATACTCGAGTTACTCAACTACAGGCTATGCTGGCTATTCACCAAAGTAGCCCTCCTCTGCAGAACAAAAGAGTGGCTAGATCGGGGTATAGGTAAGGAGACTCCATCTATTTTGATGTGTTGGAGTCTCAGCAGAAATACATCAATGGCCATACTGCCACAATGATTGCATGACATCTTTTAAAACATGCAACATCACACCCATGTAATGCTCATGTAATGGAAATTAGCTCTTTCAGAAGTACTAAAGCAACCAGGGGAACAACCGCCGCAGAGCCGTCACACCAACATGCTGGATGCAATCATCAATGTGCATTGGTTCATTTAGTTTACACTCAAAGTATATTGGTTTCACAATGCAAGATCCCAATACATCGGTCACCAACCTCCCTCGGAGTAACTGACTCAAAGGGAACCATTGTTCTTCCCTCTACAGTAAATTAAATAATTACTGAACCAATATCAAACTTGGCCTAAATTCCATTTTATAATTAATTTAGTTTTTAATGGCCTGATTAATTGTAATACTTCATATTGTGACTCCTCTGGCTCAAACAAATGAGAAAATAATTTTATCAAATACGTGTTAAAAGATACTCACATTAGTGCGTTGAGTTTACAGTGTTTATCCTGCAGTAGAGCAGCAATCTGATTCACATGTGTGTCTCCTAGTTCATGTTCACTCAGATTCAGTTCTCTCAGGAGTAATGGGTTTTCACCCTGAACTTTTATCACATATTGGCAGGCTTCATTTGCAGCAGGACCCAAAAACCTGAAAAAGTAGGATTCAGTTATTCTGAACTAAATGTCCATTGCCATACAATACATTTTGTCAAGACAGAATACATTATTGTTTCTATTGCAACCTGGTCTCACAGAATTCCGTGAAATGTCCACGGGTCCTTAACTCAAAATCCGTGAAGCCATCACGGAATTGCCCCAAATTCCGTGACCCGGCCACGGATATTTCTCCAACGCAAGTCAATGACACTGACCTCCCGTGATCCACACACGGATACCCGTTTCAATGAAGGAGTACAGAACTCGCTGAACGGACGTGCTTTCTCATTTGGAAACGCAACATTTGACGTATTTGTTTCTTTTCCAATATCAAATGCCATAATGACATTAACCAGACAGCTGTTGTAGTAATTGCATTGTCCTGTCATCATAAAAATTACGTTTGTTTCAGTTACAAAAGTCCCGTGATGGCACGGACCTCCACAACCTGACCTCACTCACTTGTTTAGGAACTTACAAGCTTTTCGTCGACACTGTTGCAATGGAATGTAATTAACTTGGCATTTTTTCTCGTCCTGTCATCATACAATCCAGTTTGATGGCGTTTTACACACATTTTGGCTATAGTCAGAACTAAAATCTGTGATAGGAGCACGGAGTGAGTCTGTGCTTAGATCACGGATAACTCTAACGCAAGTCAATGACACTCATCTTCCGTGGTCCGTACACGGATCGTTTCAGTGATGGAGTACAGACCTCACTCAATGGACGTGCTATCTCATCTGGAAACGCAACATTTGAAGTATTTATTTTTTTCAACACCAAATACCATGACCAACCTGACTGTTATTGTAACTATTGCATTGTCCTGCCATCATACAGATTCACTTTGATTCTGTTAGCCTAACTAAAATCTGTGATACGAGCACGGAGTGAGTCTGTGCTGAGATCACGGATAACTCTAACGCAAGTCAATGACACTCATCTTCCGTGGTCCACACACGGAAACCCAGTCTCACGGCAGTTCGTGATTTTGTCACGTAATTTAATCTATTTATTCGTGGCAGGCACACGTTTATTTCCTTATTTTCATGATTGCAGCACGTTTTTTTAAACTAATGCATTTCAACTGGAGGCATCTTTCGTGCATCAGCACAATATTTTCTGATTAATTATTATTATTATTATTACATTTTTCACAGGACAACAGAAGAAACTCACTGAAACTTGAAAAAAAATCGGAGCTTAACTTACTGTACAAAACTGAGCAACATACTGTATTGCTGGTGACAAAAACACATTAAAACTTTTTTAGCTGTAAAATGCGCAATGGTTCTTTTTTTTACTTTTCATTGATTTTTATTTTTTTCATAGGCCTAGATTTAATTTTTTTTTATTACAGAATTCAATATCAAGTCCTTGACACATAACTGTAACACATTTTCACATTAAGAAACAATTTAGTTTAAATAAAAAGAACAAAAAATATCTAAAAATAAATAAATTATTTATTAGCGATAGGCTTACAGATTTATTTTTTTTATTTATTTTTTATTTTTTTTACTTTAGACTCTAAAGTTAAAAGTTTTTATTAAGGCTATTGTAAAGGCTTCTTAAAAGGATGTCGCTGATGAGCCTCTGATCGCTGTCAGATTCTGTGATATGAATGTCCGCTAATGGGTTTAGAATGAGCCCCGCTCGGCCCGTGTTCTGGCTTACTGTAATATTTCACCTGTAATAAGACGGAAATAAAATAATTAAAATAAAGAAACATGATAATATGATAACTTCTAAATAAATGTTGATGGATTTAGCGTTATAGTTTTAAAAATATTAATAAACAGCAAATCAACACAGAAAGACCTAAATAATAATAATACATAATTAATAAACAGCGCCGCCCCTCCCACTACGCGCATCACGCGCTGTGCGTCAACCCCAAAGCGTCAAAAACTGAAGCTTGGTCAAGCGCCTCTAGCGTCACTGACATGAGATGTTTATCGCTTTGAAATCACGTTCAAGAAGTCTCATTCAGCACACATCGCGATACTTTCCATCAGTTTGCAAGAGCCGCAGGTTGGGTGAGTTATACAGTCTATGGTGAGTAGTAGTAAATATGCTCTTTTAATGCCTGTCCTAAAACGTATTCTGTCTTCTTTATTAATCAGATGGGCGCCTTATGTTTACTCTCTGTATTACATCGGTCATCCGAGGCTGTCTTTGAGTTTCATTGTGTTTAACTAAATGAACACAGCTGCTAACTGGTTAAACTCTATCGGTCACGTGACGTGACGTGACGTGCCACAGACCTGGGATCCGTTTTATATTAATTTCAGGTTCAAAGATGTAAGTTGTATTTGTAGTAAAATCATGGTAACCATGACACCTACAAAAGTAGGTAAAACCCAGTAAACAAGACATTTACCATGTTTTTTTTTTTTTGTTTTTGTTTTTTACCACAGTAACTGTAGCTTTACTGTAGTATAGTAATGGCACATTAATCACCAAATTAACTATAGTTGTACCACTGTAATGGTAGTGTTTTAATGTGCTTTTATATGACTTATTTCACAGTAATCACATTTACTGTACCATGCTTGTAATACCTTTTTAATGTAAAAAAAAAAAAAAACATTTTTCCCATCTTGCAGTTCAAATCATATTTGTTTATATCTTAAATATTTTGCTCACAGATCACTATTAACATTCTGTATATAATTCTGTTTTATTTTCTTTCCCCTTGTATTAATCTTTTAGCTGAAAAGACGTAAAGTAAGCAGTCACCCCAGTGGTGTTTGTGGAGAGGTATTCCTTCAGAAATGGAGAAGACAGAAAGCTGCAGAGGCAGGTTGGTCTGTGATAGTTTGTCCCTTTTATCAAACATTCCTGTTGTTATCATTTGCACAGCATTTTGTTGTTTCTTAAACTGTTGTACGGTCCAAATACCCACACTTGCCATCTTTGCACATTTCCTTTATTTGGCCCAAGTGAGCATGAAGATCACAATGTGTGTCGATCTTAACATGACAAAGTTCGTTTCAACTTTGTATTTTAAAAGAAACTTCTAAATGTCTTTTCAATAGTCCCTAATAATACATTTTAATGCGCTTTTCTAGAACCCAAAGCGCTAAAATTAGCGCCCTATTAACCCTATTAAAGATGACAATTTATTTTGTGGTGCTTCTAATTAAGTGATAAAAAGAAGTTACAAATGATGTACAAAATAAATATACTTTTCTGTGCACCAAGAAAACATGCAACACTTTGTTTTACTACTAAATTAGTCTCAATTTCTAATTATTATAATTAATATTTCACAAACATTGGAAAGTTGCCTGACCTCCTGTGAGATCTCTGCAAAAAGTCTCACATTAATTCCAAAACATGATGCATGATGGGATACACTAAGCGTTGTATAGCGCTCCGGAGCAGTATTGGAGAGGTTTAGTGTGTGTTAAGGACACCGTGCTTTGGCATTATTAAGACCGGGGACAGTCTCATAGTCACGTACACACACTCTCAAGTGAATAAGACCACAAGTGTGGGTATCTGGAAAGGGGAAAAGTCTTTAAAATGATCCCTAAATACAGTCCCACATCAAAGTCTTAATAATTCACTAATGCTTTCATGGTCTAAAAAATAATGTATGTAAGTAATGTATAAGTTAAAGTATATAGTAATGTATAAGTTGCATGTAATGAAATAATATTTCCTTTCTTTCTGTCTTACAGGATTGTTTGCAGATAATGCTGTTCTTCTTTTTCAGAAGTTTTTGGGGAGCCAACCCTCACAAACCTAGTTAAAAACTAAAAGAGCTATTACTGAGTCTCAGCGACTCTTGCCACGATCAGCTCTTCCCAGGTACAATTGTTTACTCATCAAATGCTCTGGTCTGAATCTTACTTTAAATTAACTTAATTATATGTTTAATGAGAAATATTGCTCATTGCACACAGAGTAAGATTATCTTGTTTCACAGAAGAGAAGGAAGACCAAGGAAATGATTTGCTCAGGATGAGGAATGAAGATGGTCATCTTGTGCTCAAGCAAACAGAAGTCCTCTGGTATGTGTGTGTTGAAGCAATGCTGTGTTACAGGACTTTATGATGATCTCTCACAGGACTGGTCATGTCAGCCGTAATTATTCTTTCCAATGTTTTTATATTTATTTTATTTTATTTGATAATAATTATAGCATTTTAGCAAAGTTTGACTGGAACATTTTTAATCTAAAGTTTAAAAAAAAAACACCACCTGTTATTCTTAAAAGCATACAAGTGTCATAAAAGTGGTTTAATTGATATAAACACCAATTGACATTATCTCACTGTTTTGTGAATGTTGTGTTATAAATTGTGAATTGATAGTTGATTGGTTTGAGCAAAGCCTTACACTGCACAGACTAAAACACATTTGTGAGAGAAGTCATTAGCTCTGGAGAAAGACTCTAGAGGAAGAAAACACATTTACTGCAACAAAAGATGAATTCTAGAGTCTCTGAGAAGTACACATGCTAATGGAGTCTCATGGGCAAGTCCTTTGCCTCTGTAACTTTTTCTAAATTCTTGCATAATGAAATTGTTTATTGCAGTATTTTAACAATTTTACTTTGTACAGATGATCTCATCAACCAAATGAGGGGTTTTGACCAAGTGATGCTCTTGAAAGGAGTGAAAGAAGAGGATGTGGTAAATTGTCTTCAGAGAAAAAGCTTCTCAAAAGATCTTAAAACAGCTTGAAGAATGGTAAGTGTACAGTACTACAAGGGTCATAGTTACTCATAAGATGAGCTCTATGTCCATTAAACAACTTCATCTGGATTGTTTGTTTCACTTTGACCAGGTCTGGGATCTTAGGACTGGGAGATCTCACTTGCACCCAGTTAACCTCCATAGAGAACATTTATCAGAAGCGCTGTCTGGGTAGGGCAAGAAACATCATCAAGGATGCCTCTCACCCTAACCATGGACTTTTCACCCTCCTTCCATCCGGCAGGCGTTACAGGAGCCTACGCTCTCGAACTAGTACCTGCTCTTTTACTGCACTGGTCACAGTACTTTACATACATGTATTGCACTACTCATATTTTGCACAGACTGCACATGGTTACATCCATTACACTATAAACTGTCTAAAGCTGTTACTGTACAAGCACAGTAAACTATTTCTACAATAAATATAATTGCACTACTATTATTTTGCATATAATAAAAAAGTTAAACTATACTTTTGCACACTCATTCAACTGTATTTATTACCACTGTTCTCAAGTTCCTGCTATTCATAATGTATATATAATTCTTCTTTGCTCTGTTCATAATGTACATACAATCCCTACATTAAATTCATATTTATATTCTGTATATACTCTGATCAATATTGTATATAGCAACTCCACTGTAAATTCTGTATATCATAGCTTTACTTACTCTGCACTTTTATGTATATAAAACACTATATTCTTGCACTTCTGGTTAGATGCTAACTGCATTTCATTAGCTCTGTACTTGTACTCTGCATAATGACAATAAAGTTGAATCTAATCTAATCTAATCTTCTGGCTGAGAACAAGCTACACCACATCAGTGTTGGATATCAACCACAAACTGTTTCCAGACACGACAGAAGATCACGATGAAACCAGTTTAGATGTGATGATGGGAATCATTATTTTCTGAAACAGTATCCAATGTCTTATATGTATCACATGATCTGTATCACAGTTGACTGAATGGGACTGTGACTTTTAAGGACATTTCATCACTCATCTGTATTTTTGATGATGAATAATTATTTTCCTTGAATCTTATTTGTCTTGATGCTACTTTATCATCTTTATAGTCTATGCTTCAATAAAATGAATATGATGAATATTGTGTTCTGAAGATTCTTGGTAAATACATCATTTTACTAGGTAGGCTCATATGTGTTTATTTTAGACTTGGAAAAACTACATAATCATTATTGGGATTATTTTTTACTTAAGACATAAAAATATTTGATCAGATTAATGACATCTGGGACATCAGTACACCAGAAAGTTATTATTGTTTATATTTAGTAACAAATGCCAATTGTTTTGTGAAAGAAAGGGAGTTACGAGATTAATTATTTTGCATTACAAGATGGTGCCATGGGCTTTATAGTTACAAACACTTGAGGGATAACTGAGAATGTAGCAGGAATGATCAACGTGGATCTTGTACTGCATTAAAACCAAGAGCACACACATTACCGATGTCCAGCACATGAGGAGCAAGAGACAGGGGTGAGAGGACATTTTTACACTGATTTTTGCTAATTAATTATTAGTAATATATATATATATATATATATATATATATATATATATATATATATATATATATATATATATATATATATGAATGAATTTGTCCTTGTGTAATAGTGAAGTATCACAATGTGTATACATTGTCCTTGATTACTGCTTAACAGTGGGGAATAGATAATGGCATGTTGTTGCAGGTTCATCCATTATATTTATTGATGTTTACTTCAAAAATCAAATAAATAATCTATTATTTTTATTATCAAAACATTTCTTTATAATTTTTCCATGTTTCATCAGATGGCCTCACAATGTCCTGTCAAAAGGTATAATAGCAATGATGTAAGAATTAGAAAACAGAGGACTGTGAAAACTGTCAGATATAAATGTGACTCAGCTCAGTTTGTTGTCCATGATGAGGAGAATACATATATGTAGGTTTTACTGCCCTTCTACCCCCAGGGGCCCAGTAGCACCCCCCGGAAGAGCCAAAAACTGTACATTTCAAAAGGCTGTAAATCAGAGTCTAATTAACATATCAAAGCGAAAATCAGCATGATTACTACTTATGCTATGCTGATAAAATAATGTTGGGCACAGTTTTCAGAAATGAACGGAAAGGTGGCATAAAGGCATTTTACATATTGCATACTCTAAAATACTAAATTTCACCATGCCTCTCAAATATATCATAGTGGTTTACACAGTGAACATATTTATATGTCTAGTTTACCATTCAATATATTATTTATTTCATTTCGTCAATAAAACTTTTTAAACTACATTACCCATAAGCCTCCATCGTTCTATCTATGGAAAGGGAATACTAGGCGCTGTTTTTTGTAGTTCATTGAAGTTATTCTTAGGGTTAGTGTTAGGATCTCGGTAAAAAGGTGATTTTTCTCAACATAGAAACACCCAATGTTGACTTAATATATTTACTAATGTGATAATAGCAGCAAAACATACTTTTGTAACATGATCCGCTGTTTAATATGGGTTAAAAGATAATCCAACCACAGACAGTCCTGCGATGACAAGGGACATTCACAGCCAATGACATCAAAGCTGAGCAGCGTCATCACACTTCCTTAACCATTTATTGTCATTCATGAACGCTGTTTTCCGTTTTTCGGCTAAAGGGATAGATTGGTTAACAATAAATTAAATTTGCCACCTATTAGATAGTGTTTTATTAACGTCTACACCTTCTTCCAACAATAATGCAAATACAGAAATTATTGTTATTCAGCTTGACAACAATTTGGCAATATCGATGTGTACATGTGTGTGTACAACACGTGATGTGAACTGCACAGTCACAGTTGTATCTTATCTAACCAATAGATTCATTTCATTCAATTTAAAAGATAAATTTTTTCCTGACCAAAGACAAGAGCATTTACTAATAAAAAGTAAAGAGTGAAATTATTAAGTTATTAAATTATTTAAATTTGTTTCTGTGATTTGCCTTGCTTTACCAATTAATCTCTAGGAATAAAAACTGAAATAAAGCATAATGAACATACATAATTTTGTAAGAGTTTTCCAGTATTTATAGATATGTCAAACTCATTTAAAGACAAAGTGCGCATATTACTGCACTGTCACCAAGCTCGTTTTTAAAGAATAAAACTATGAAGAAAAAAAAGGCAGTTATGTTGTAAACGTTAACATTTTTCAGTGTGCAAATTCTTTTATTAAAAAACAAAACATTATAAATATGGTATATATCTTTCAGAGAACACCGTAAAACTATACATTTTCTTAAAAGATTCTATTGACCAAAAAGTGATACAACACTTAATGTTTCAAACTCACAAAATAACATCATGAAGACATGCATGTCAAGTGTGCAATATCATCTATAAAACTCAATCAGCAGAGCATCACGTAAACACTGATTGTCCGAACAATGGAAGAAAGATAAAGTGTTTAGGAAAACAAACACCTGCTACATAAAAATGCAGAAATATAACTTTAACAATAACATCATTCACTTCATGACTGGAACTAGGGGATTGCTGTGCATGAATATGTCCTTTACTAAAACTCCTGATGAGAACTGAAGCTTTTTTATGATAAAAGCACCAGAAGTAAAGTTTACTGTATGAAGCTTGACAAAGAGAACACAATGCTTTATCAATATTATAAATGCTATTTTTTAACTATTGTTGTCATCACTGGTTCTGTATACAGTACAGTATATGGGTTGCTGGAAGGTCACAATGTATTCATTATAAGGTTAATTCATTATAGGGGGGGGGGGGGGGTTAAAGAGGTGAGTCCTTGTGCATGACGGAGAACTACAGTGTTATCTGGAAACAATCCTGTAAGACAGAAAGGATAGAAATATTATGTAATTAAATGCAACATTACTGTGTTTTTTTTAGACCATGAAAGCATAATCTGCAAAGATGCTGTATAATTAAATGTTAAATGCATCCATTATTAAAAGCAAGTCATTAATAGCAATATCTAGTCATGGAGATCACGTATAGTGGGAACATGAACTGATGGGGCTTATTTGAAGTAATTTAATGAGAAGCCAATGAACAATATAAACTTTCTGACTGTGTGGGGCAACTGATTTTCCAATATTGTGATAGTGTCAGATTAGATTGTCCAGGGGCTTGTACAATATCATACAAGTGTTAAATTGAATTAGTGAATTATTAAGACTTTGACGTGCGACTGTATTTAGGGATCATTTTAAAGACTTTTCCCCTTTCCAGATACCCACACTTGAGGTCTTATTCACTTGAGAGTGTGTGTACGTGACTATGAGACTGTCCCCGGTCTTAATAATGCCAAAGCACGGTGTCCTTAACACACACTAAACCTCTCCAATACTGCTCCGGAGCGCTATACAACGCTTAGTGTATCCCATCATGCATCATGTTTTGGAATTAATGTGAGACTTTTTGCAGAGATCTCACAGGAGGTCAGGCAACTTTCCAATGTTTGTGAAATATTAATTATAATAATTAGAAATTGAGACTAATTTAGTAGTAAAACAAAGTGTTGCATGTTTTCTTGGTGCACAGAAAAGTATATTTATTTTGTACATCATTTGTAACTTCTTTTTATCACTTAATTAGAAGCACCACAAAATAAATTGTCATCTTTAATAGGGTTAATAGGGCGCTAATTTTAGCGCTTTGGGTTCTAGAAAAGCGCATTAAAATGTATTATTAGGGACTATTGAAAAGACATTTAGAAGTTTCTTTTAAAATACAAAGTTGAAACGAACTTTGTCATGTTAAGATCGACACACATTGTGATCTTCATGCTCACTTGGGCCAAATAAAGGAAATGTGCAAAGATGGCAAGTGTGGGTATTTGGACCGTACAACAGTTTAAGAAACAACAAAATGCTGTGCAAATGATAACAACAGGAATGTTTGATAAAAGGGACAAACTATCACAGACCAACCTGCCTCTGCAGCTTTCTGTCTTCTCCATTTCTGAAGGAATACCTCTCCACAAACACCACTGGGGTGACTGCTTAATTTACGTCTTTTCAGCTAAAAAATTAATACAAGGGGAAAGAAAATAAAACAGAATTATATACAGAATGTTAATAGTGATCTGTGAGCAAAATATTTAAGATATAAACAAATATGAATTGAACTGCAAGATGGGAAAAATGTTTTTTTTTTTTTTTTTTTTTTTACATTAAAAAGTAATACCAAGCATGGTACAGTAAATGTGATTACTGTGAAATAAGTCATATAAAAGCACATTAAAACACTACCATTACAGTGGTACAACTATAGTTAATTTGGTGATTAATGTGCTATTACTATACTACAGTAAAGCTACAGTTACTGTGGTAAAAAAAAAAACTAAAAAAAAAACATGGTAAATGTCTTGTTTACTGGGTTTTACCTACTTTTGTAGGTGTCATGGTTACCATGATTTTACTACAAATACAACTTACATCTTTGAACCTGAAATGAATATAAAACGGATCCCAGGTCTGTGGCACGTCACGTCACGTGACCGATAGAGTTTAACCAGTTAGCAGCTGTGTTCATTTAGTTAAACTCAATGAAACTCAAAGACAGCCTCGGATGACCGATGTAATACATAGAGTAAACATAAGGCGCTCATCTGATTAATAAAGAAGACAGAATACGTTTTAGGACAGGCATTAAAAGAGCATATTTACTACTACTCACCATAGACTGTATAACTCACCCAACCTGCGGCTCTTGCAAACTGATGGAAAGTATCGCGATGTGTGCTGAATGAGACTTCTTGAACGTGATTTCAAAGCGATAAACATCTCATGTCAGTGACGCTAGAGGCGCTTGACCACGCTTCAGTTTTTGACGCTTTGGGGTTGACGCACAGCGCGTGATGCGCGTAGTGGGAGGGGCGGCGCTGTTTATTAATTATGTATTATTATTATTTAGGTCTTTCTGTGTTGATTTGCTGTTTATTAATATTTTTAAAACTATAACGCTAAATCTATCAACATTTATTTAGATGTTATCATGTATTCATTCATTTCTTTATTTTAATTATATTATTTCGGTCTTATTACAGGTGAAATATTACAGTAAGCCAGAACACGGGCCGAGCGGGGCTCATTCTAAACCCATTAGCGGACATTCATATCACAGAATCTGACAGCGATCAGAGGCTCATCAGCGACATCATTTTTAAGAAGCCTTTACAATAGCCTTAATAAAAACTTTTAACTTTAGAGTCTAAAGTAAAAAAAAAAATAAAAAAATAAATAAATCTGTAGGCCTATCGCTAATAAATATTTTATTTATTTTTAGATATTTCTTGTTCTTTTTATTTAAACTAAATTGTTTCTTAATATGAAAATGTGTTACAGTTATGTGTCAAGGACTTGATATTGAATTCTGTAATTAAAAAAAATTAAATCTAGGCCTATGAAAAAAATAAAAATCAATGAAAAAGTAAAAAAAAGAACCATTGCGCATTTTACAGCTAAAAAAGTTTTAATGTGTTTTTGTCACCAGCAATACAGTATGTTGCTCAGTTTTGTACAGTAAGTTAAGCTCCGATTTTTTTTCAAGTTTCAGTGAGTTTTTTCTGTTGTCCTGTGAAAAATTAAATAATAATAATAATAATTAATCAGAAAATATTGTGCTGATGCACGAAAGATGCCTCCAGTTGAAATGCATTAGTTTAAAAAAAACGTGCTGCAATCATGAAAATAAGGAAATAAACGTGTGCCTGCCACGAATAAATAGATTAAATTACGTGACAAAATCACGAACTGCCGTGAGACTGGGTTTCCGTGTGTGGACCACGGAAGATGAGTGTCATTGACTTGCGTTAGAGTTATCCGTGATCTCAGCACAGACTCACTCCGTGCTCGTATCACAGATTTTAGTTAGGCTAACAGAATCAAAGTGAATCTGTATGATGGCAGGACAATGCAATAGTTACAAAGTCAGGTTGGTCATGGTATTTGGTGTTGAAAAAAATAAATACTTCAAATGTTGCGTTTCCAGATGAGATAGCACGTCCATTGAGTGAGGTCTGTACTCCATCACTGAAACGATCCGTGTACGGACCACGGAAGATGAGTGTCATTGACTTGCGTTAGAGTTATCCGTGATCTAAGCACAGACTCACTCCGTGCTCCTATCACAGATTTTAGTTCTGACTATAGCCAAAATGTGTGTAAAACGCCATCAAACTGGATTGTATGATGACAGGACGAGAAAAAATGCCAAGTTAATTACATGCCATTGCAACAGTGTCGACGAAAAGCTTGTAAGTTCCTAAACAAGTGAGTGAGGTCAGGTTGTGGAGGTCCGTGCCATCACGGGACTTTTGTAACTGAAACAAACGTAATTTTTATGATGACAGGACAATGCAATAACTACAACAGCTGTCTGGTTAATGTCATTATGGCATTTGATATTGGAAAATAAACAAATACTTCAAATGTTGCGTTTCCAAATGAGAAAGCACGTCCGTTCAGCGAGTTCTGTACTCCGTCATTGAAACGGGTATCCGTGTGTGGATCACGGGAGGTCAATGTCATTGACTTGCGTTGGAGAAATATCCGTGGCCGGGTCACGGAATTTGGGGCAATTCCGTGATGGCTTCACGGATTTTGAGTTAAGGACCCGTGGACATTTCACGGAATTCTGTGAGACCAGGTTGTTCTATTGACTAGCTCTAGTTACGGTTTTACTTTGAACATAAAAAATTACTTTTTGACGTCCAAATATTTATTTTAAAGAAAGAAGAGCAGAAGGACAAAATATTTTCAGTTCAAATATGGACAATGACATTAGAATTCTTATTGGTCCCAGTATCATACTAGACACAGCATGTTTGTGAAGAACTGGAGACTCACTGATCTGCTGCAGAGTGACACAGTGTTGAGAATAAGGGCTTGATGGAAATTAAGTGCATTCAGAAAAAGTGAATATCAAATTACTGAATATCAGCACATCTATAATATATTTTTAAATTGTAGTGTTCCTTGTACCTTAACTAAACGGTGCTGAAATTTGTCACTAATGGCACAGAACACTTAGATGCACCAAATTGAAGATTTCTGTATCACTGAAATAATATTTTGCATGAATATTGAGCCTGCATATCATTAATATTGTATTGTTTCATCTTCTCTCACCTCAGTGTCTTCAGTTGACAGTTTGGATCCAGCAGTAAATCATTGAGCTCCTTCACTCCTGATTGTCCAGGATCATTTCCTGTGAGATCCAGCTCTATCAGGTGTGAAGGGTTTGATCTCAGACCTGAAGCCAGAGCTTTATAACCTTCTTCAGTGATACTGCAGTCTAAAAGTCTAGATGAAGAAATAAGCAATGTCTCAAATGTATTCAGTTACTCAATTAGGAGATTTTTAAGATTTTCTTTTTCAGATTATGGTATTTAGAATTATCTATGCCCAAAAAACGCTATGTGACAATGTTGCCAAAATATTTTTAGACAAAATCATACTACTGATTTTTACTACTGTAAAATATACTACTGACATAAATTTTCTGTTCATGTTTAAATTCTCCAAATTCAAACCTGAGTATCTGCAGTGTGCACCAAGAGTTTGCCAATAGAGTGGAGATTTCACTCACTCCAGAGTTTTCTATTTTATTTCCACTTAGATCCAGCTCTATCAGGTTTGAAGGATTTGAACTAAATGCTGATGCCAGAGCAGCACAACCTTCTTCTGTAATATTGATGCAATTAAGCCTATAGGAAAGAGGAAAAACAAATAAGGTTGACATACAATTGTGCAACTAGTAAACTTGGCTATTACTATTTTAGTCCACAACATGAGATACTTACATCAGTTTTTTCAGTCTACACTGTTCATTCTTAAACAGAGTTGAGAAGATTTTCATTCCTGAGTTTCTGAGTTTAGTTTCACTCAGATTCAGTTCTGTCAGATTTGAAGGGTTTGAATTTAAAGCTGCAGTCAGAATATATGACTCTTCTTCTGTGATATCGCTGTTATTCAGACTGTGTTCACAGAAAATACAGATACAAATGAAAGCAGTTTCAAATAAATATTTTTCAAGAGTTAGTTAAAAGTCAACACGGCCTGGTAAACGATACATATAACACCCAGCAAGTTCAAATGTATTAAAATTATCATGATAATGTTAAATCTTACATCAGTTTGTTGAGTTTACAGTGTTTATCCTGCAGTACCACAGAAAGTTTGTTCAATCCTGAAAGTCCTAGTTCATGTTTACTCAGATTCAGCTCTCTTAGCAGTAACAGGTTTTCACCCAGAACTGTATTCACATACTGACAGGCTTCATCTGCAGCAGGATCCAAAAACCTGCAGAAGAGAAGATGAAGCAGAATTCAATTCATCTAAACTTGATTTAATAAAAATAGCATCTGACTCTTATGGGAAACAATAATAAATTGTTTATCTTGAATTCACCTAGGCACAAAAGATTGCTTTAGTGAAATAATATTTGTATTAATACTTAACAGAATGTCATTTACTTTGTATCATTTCATTACATCTCACCTCAGTGTCTTCAGTTGACAGTTTGGATCCAATAGTAAATCACTGAGCTCCTTCACTCCTGATTGTCCAGGATCATTTCCTGTGAGATCCAGCTCTATCAGGTGTAAAGGGTTTGATCTCAGAGCTGAAGCCAGAGCTTTATAACCTTCTTCAGTTATATTGCAGTCTGAAAGTCTGCAGAAAGACGAAAACATCCAAGTTAAAAACAAAGATCAAAACATGACTTCATTACTATTAGCATTCCTCTCATCATTTGGATTTTTTATTTCCCAGCACCTCAAAAATGCATTCTGTTTATCAAAACTTTATAAATCTTTCTACACAATCATGTTTTTCACTACTGTAAGTAACATTACTGACTTGTTCCTTGTTACACAATGCCAGTTTACAGACCATTTGGAGCTTTAGCTTTACACTGATTCATGTTTAAATTAACTAAATTCATACCTGAGTATCTGTAGTGTGCATTGTGAATTTCTCAGCAGACTGGAGATTTCTGTTACTCCTAAGTTTCCTAGTTGATTCTCGCTCAGATCCAGCTCTCTGAGGTTTGAATTAAATGCTGACGCCAGAGCAGCACAACCTTCACCTGTAATACTGATGAAGTTCAACCTATAGAAGAGAGAAAAAGTATGCATCTAATTGGTTTAGCTATAAATTTTATCCAGCAATATGAGATTTACCATGATAATCATACTGTAAAGTAAGGCTACTTCCACACAAAGTCAGAGCTTTCCCTATTTAATCTTTTATATTTCCTCAAATAAAGAAATATCTGCTTCCACATGAAATCACAAAACAGACACAAAAAGATGCAGTTCTGAAGATGCATTCTTTAGAAATGTTGGCCCATATTGATAGGATAGCATCTTACAGTTAATGAAGATTTGTGGGATGCACATCCAGGGCACGAAGCTCCCATTCAGCCACATCCCAAAGATGCTCCATTAGGTTGAGATCTGGTGACTGTGGGGGCCATTTTAGTACAGTGAACTCATTGTCATGTTCAACAAACCAATTTGAAATTATTCGAGCTTCATGACATGGTGCATTATCCTGCTGGAAGTAGTCATCAGAGGATGGGTACATGGTGGTCATAAAGGGATGGACATGGGGATGGACATGGTCAGAAACAATGCTCAGGTAGGCCGTGGCAATTAAACGATGCCCAATTGGCACTAAGGGGCCTAAAGTGTGCCAAAAAAACATTCCCCACACCATTACACCACCACCAGCAGCCTGCACAGTGGTAACAAGGCATGATGGATCCATGTTCTCATTCTGTTTACGCCAAATTCTGACTCTACCATCTGAATGTCTCAACAGAAATTGAGACTCATCAGACCAGGCAACATTTTTCCAGTCTTCAACTGTCCAATTTTTGTGAGCTCGTGCAAATTGTAGCCTCTTTGTCCTTTTTTTAGTGGAGATGAGTGGTACCCGGTGGGGTCTTCTGCTGTTGTAGCCCATCCGCCTCAAGGTTGTGCGTGTTGTGGCTTCACATATGCTTTGCCGCAAACTGGAAGTTTTTTTTTTCCTTTTCACACCATTCTTTGTAAACCCTAGAAATGGTTGTGTGTATAAATCCCAGTAACTGAGCAGATTGTGAAATACTAAGACCGGCCCGTCTGGCACCAACAACCATGTCACGCTCAAAATTGCTTAAATCACTTTTCTTTCCCATTCTGACATTCAGTTTGGAGTTCAGGAGATTGTCTTGACCACCCCTAAATGCATTGAAGCAACTGCCATGTGATTGGTTGATTAGATAATTGCATTAATGAGAAATTGAACAGGTGTTCCTAATAATCCTTTAGGTGAGTATATAATCCTTTTATGGTAAAATACTCAAGCCTAAACAATTTTTACAACCCTACACTGAACAAGCAGTTTGGAGAATGGTTGGTATGATACAGTTATAATAGTAGTATTTACGTCTTATTTCTTTATCTTAGAATGCTAAGGCCTCAAGCTTTTGTTATGGTGTAAAACTGCACAGTGACTTTTAAGTCTTTGCTACAAATCTGGTGAAATGATTCCACAAAAATGATGAAAATTCTGCAAATGTATAATTAAGTGAACCTTCCACATGCCCGTTAAAAGCAGTTTAATTAATGGGTTAAACTTTTAAAATACTTACTTCAGCTTTTCCAGTCTACACATTACATTTTCAAAGAGAGTCAATATAATCTTCATTCCTGAGTTTCCTAGTTTATTCATACTCAGATCCAGCTCTTTCAGATTTGATGGATTTGAATTCAGAGCTGCAGCCAGAACATGACAACCTTCTTCTGTGATATCGCTGTTATTCAGACTGCAGATTTGAGAAAACAGATTTAGTTTCATCTTAATATTTCCGGGTATGTGCTAGTTGACAGTTTAATAATACTGGTGGGGATGATGATGATGATGATGATTATATGCACATTACAGTCGTATATGGTATTTCAGTCAGCACTCTCTTATAAAAGATAGATAAAACAAACATAGCAGCAAGATCTAAAGTGTCACTGTAACAGATATATAAAAAAACTTACATCAGTGTGTTGAGTTTACAGTGTTTATCCTGCAGTAGAGCAGCAATCTGATTCACTCGTGTGTCTCCTAGTTCATGTTCACTCAGATTCAGTTCTCTCAGGAGTAACGGGTTTTTACCCACAATACCAGTCACATACTGACAGGCTTCATTTGCATCAGGTCCCAAAAACCTAAAGAAAGAAAGATGAGGAAGAATTTCATAAATAATTTACCTGCATATTATTTATTCTGTATTATTTTTTCACATAAGGTAAGTATGAGCCTGCATTTCATTTATATTTTTTTATTACACCACATCTCACCTCAGTGTCTTCAGTTGACAGTTTGGATCCTGTAGTAAATCACTGAGCTCCTTCACTCCTGATTGTCCAGGATCATTTCCTCTGAGATCCAGCTCTATCAGGTGTGAAGGGTTTGATCTCAGAGCTGAAGCCAGAGCTTTATAACCTTCTTCAGTGATACTGCAGTCTGAAAGTCTAGAGGAAGACAAAAGCAATATGTTATACCATGTTATTACAAAACATTATAATATCAAAAAAATGTCTAATGTATTTTGTTTATTCTTTCCTCTTCTGGTCAGAGGGGAAAAACATGATTCATCATCTGATACCAAACATGTCTTTCCCTCTTCTTTGGTTTACTACAGTAATTTTTATTTGATCAAAATAAATAATTATTAAAACTCAAAAGACATAGTTATTGTTATTATTAAATTCAAACACTGGTTCACCCAAGTTTCTCCAGTGTGCAGTTTGTATCTTCTAATCCATTCTTGAGTTTCTTCACTCCTGAATCTTGCAGATTATTGTTGCTCATGTCAAGTTCTTTCAGACTGCAGTTTGATCTCAGGACTGTAGCGAGAATTGAACAGTTTTCTTCTGTTAGACCACAACCACGCAGCCTAACATTTTAAACAGGAGAGGGAGAATTTACAAACACAAAGTTCAATGAAATTCAATGCAAATTGAAAGAGCTCGATTCCAACATTTTGTGATTACTAAGAACTGTTTGGGTCACCTGATTTCTTTAACAGATTGAATGTGCAATATAATCTAGATTAATAATACTCACTGTAGTGTGTTGAGTTTACAGTGTTTATCCTGCAGTAACGCAGTGATCTGATTCAATCGTGTGACTCCTAGTTCATTTTCACTCAGATTCAGTTCTCTCAGGAGTAATGGATTTTTACCCACAATTCCAGTCACATACTGACATGCTTCATTTGCATCAGGTCTCAAAAACCTGCAGAAGAGATGAAGTAAGATATAATTTAATTTCCAAATAAACTTGATGAAAAAAGCATCCAAATATGATGGACAGAAATGTGAAATAGTTTTTCTTGAATTTATATTAATACAGCAGGTTTGCATTAGTGATATAATATTGTCAAGGTTACCGAGGGAGAGGACCCAGATGCAGAATGGAAAAGGGATGTTTATTGACAAATTAGACAAAGCACAATATGAGGGAGTGGCTTGAATGGTCCAGACAGTAGGATAGGGCACACAATGGTGGAGCAGGCAGATGGGGTGGGGGTGGGAGGTGACCGCTGAGGAGGGCCCTGGGTGACAACCAAGTGCAGGACTGTAGAGGAGGCTATGCAAGGGACCAGACCACAGCACCAGGAACCAAGGCCACTTGGCTATGGAGGTGAAGCCACATACGTCAGACCTCCAGGCAGGGAGACCCAGTGGCCAGGGAGAAAGCAGCAGGCAAGACAGCAACAGACAGAACTCATAAAGCCAGCGGCACTGATATGTGCTACTGGCTTTGATGTCTCTTTAGTGGTTAAACATAAAATATAATTTGTTTTGGGTAAATCTAACAGGTTATATTTGGTCTGTATTCGATTTATCTATATGTTAAAATGCAAATAAAAAAGGCAAATTTATATAATATTTTGTTTCATTGTAATGGCTGCATATATGCACATATCCCTGAAGTACATTTAAGTACATTTCTGCAGCTGTTATTATGTTTAAATGAAAACGAAAGGAGGCAGTGGTATTTGATATCCCATTTTGTTTTAATGTAAATATACAGAGAGGAAAATTGCAGTAGCAAAGGCGAGCTGACTGATGTTATCAAGTACGCTGCTGTTTGCAAATTTAACGGACTTGCGTTGTCGTGGACATCACACTCCCAGGTCGAATGCACAAAGTCTGAAATACTAAGAATGCACGTCTAAAATCAGTGTAACTTTGTATTGAGAAACCTGTGCAGACCTATGTCACAAGACTATTTGCCTAATATTCCCGGTACTTTACACCGTGGTGGAAACGCAGAAAGCAACAGGTCTGGGGGGAAAAAGTTCCTGGGGAAAAAAGTTCCTTGTACAAATGTTCCGGGCAATTTCGGTGGAAACGCGGCATAACTCACATACAAAACGAACCAGCAAACACATAAGGGAAATAAGCACAATAAATAGGAAAGCACACAAACACAAGGCGAGAACAATCAATTAATGAGCACCAAACAAAGACTAAACGAGGAGGTGTGGTAATGTGAAACAAGGGGCCAGGACGACAGGAGCACATGGCCAACATAAACAAAGACAAAGATATGTGGTCATACACAGGAAAAACAGAGAAACACTAAACAAAGACAAAATAGACACAGCTGCCAGGGCAGAACCCTGACAAATATTATACAAACAATTCACCTGCATTTAATTTATTTTTATTATTTCATCATCTCTCACCTCAGTGTCTTCAGCTGACAGTTTGGATCCTGTAGTAAATCACTGAGCTCCTTCACTCCTGATTGTCCAGGATCATTTCCTGTGAGATCCAGCTCTTTCAGGTGTGAAGGGTTTGATCTCAGAGCTGAAGCCAGAGCTTTATAACCCTCTTCAGTGATACCACAGTCAGAGAGTCTAGAAAAGGAATGAAAATATTTCTAATTAATCAGCTATTCTATAATTTAGCTTAACTCGTTTAACACTGCCAGCATTTTTTTAATTTTCACAAAAATTCCATTGTACCCAGAAATTTTGTTGCATGAATATCTGAACATGCAATACATAAAAATAAAGAACAGACCTTCTCATTTTGAACAAAATTTTCTTTTTTAATCAACACTTGAATGTATGTACGTTTTGTAAAAAAGCTACATTTTGAGCAAAAAGCTGAAAACAAAAGAACAAAAACATGTTTTTATCAAAGACTGCATCTGGATCATATCAATATGATGATCAAAGCATGGACTAAGCACATTGTGTCCATCAGCACTCCAAAAGCTCTCACAGTCCTTTACCTCTTCCTGGATTGACATTTTACTCTATGGCATTAGGTCGTTTTTCTTTATATGCTGTTAACTGTTTATGATTGCATTATTTTTCATCTGCTTCGTCCCTTCATCTGCTTACACATGAGATCGCTCGTTTCTGCATCTTCATCATCTGTGCTTTTGATCAGGAAATTGTGTTCTCATTCAAGAGATGAATAATAGTGCCACCAAGCATATAACAGTGAAAACACAGAAAGTTGTATAATCTCATATTAGGCAGATGAGATGAAAGATGAGACAAATTGTCAGTGGTGGGGTAAGAGTTAACAATATTAATCACTAAAGACATCTTCTACAAGTGAAAATGGATATGCATATATATATATATATATATATATATATATGCAGAGTTGGGTAACTGACTGTAAACAAATTACTTTTCCTGGTAATGCAGTAAATTAATGCGTTACGTTTAAAATGTATGTAATTTGATTACTTATGTCAATAAAACTACGTCACTTAAGTTACAAATGCAGCATTAAAAATTATGACGTACAAATCATGTTTTTGGCTTTATTATGCATTTTAAAATGCCCCTATTGTGGATTTTTGAAAATTACCTTTCATGCAGTGTGTATCACAGCTTTAAGCGAATGAAAACTCCTGCAAAGTTTTAAATCTGAAAGTGCACCATGTATAAAGTTACTGTCTCTCAAAAGAAAGAGTCGAAGAGCCTTTTCATGTTGACGTCAACATGAAATATTAGCATATTGCCCACCCATTAGTTGGTCTTTTCACATTGGTCTGAATTAAAATCCAAGTTCATTCTTTGCCACTAGGTGCCGATTTTTGAGCAGTAAAGTAGCGGTTTCCCTGGTAACACTATACACAAAGCAGAACTGTGCTCACAAACACTGCTTTATTCGAGATTGAGGTCACTGCAAAGCAAAAGTGGGCGTTTCTGAATTTGTGGGTGTTTTCAAACTGCAGGATGTTACTCAATAATGCAATCAAAATGATGCCCTTTTTATTACTTTCGAATAAACCATAAACCAACATTTTCATGAGCAAAAGAAAAAGTTTTTTTTTTGCTTCATAGCTCAAAGCTATGTCATTATCACCACTCCTACAGCTGAGTTAGCTGACTGCTCTCGAAATACTATTGCAGTACTTTGATGCCACACGTGACAGTGCCGTGGTGTCGGTTCAAGTCGGGCAAAATTTCTAACTGGCACGCACTGCTTCAAGTCAGCCACCGATCGGTCTGCGCAGTGCTGCATGAATTCGAACACACCTCTGTACTTGGCTTTATCAGGGATTAAAGACATGATGAAATAAAAATGAGACCAATCAGACCAATCAACACAGATTAGCATTAGTTGTTTGGAAAAATGAATCAAATGAATAAATAATTTGGGAGTCATTGAGCAAGTAAGGTAAAAATAAATGCATATTATAAGACAATGAACGTATTATTTTGCCCTTACATGCATGTCAACTGGTTGTTTGGGACTCCCAAAACCAAAACATAAACCTTTCGTTACCCATAATATGGGCAATTTAAAACGAAATCACCGGAGAATGTGAGCTAAAATGAGTCCTACAACATTTAGATGCAATGAAATGTTGTATTTCAATTTGTATGAATCATATTTCAAAATGTTGCACTCAGCATATTTTAGTCTGGCATTATAGTTTGGTAAATGTTCAGCAAGTTGTGTAAATGTGAACAAGTTTATGTCACACCGTAACACTAATATAAGCAAAAATAAATGACTCATCAGAATGAGATCATCCGAGAGAAGAGGAGAATGATCACATGAGCTCTGTCGTCTTCTTCCAAATTGGCTGTTGCTCACGAAAGTCACTCTTCATTTGCATAAAGTTGAAGAATTCTCAACTTTGTCGCATTACTGGACATGCCCCATCCGGTCACCAATAGCCACTGCCCCTGTTGTTGCTGAAAATCACCAGCTCTCCATTGAAATTAATGAGATCGTGTTACTTTGGCCCAATCCCAATTCTATTTTATATCCCTCCCATTTTATATCCCTCCACCTACCCCTTCCCCTTGTCCCTTGAAACAGAGTATTGAGGGGTAGGGGAGAAAATATTCCCCTAAGGACTGGGACACCACTACTATGCCGTCAAACGTCATTATTTGTCATCTACCTCTTACAATACACACATATACTGGTGTGCTGGTGTGCATCAGAGCCTTTAATTATTGTTCTGTATTATTGAGCTGCTAACTGACACACACACACATATCGGAAACAGCGCATACACATCAAGGAGAAAATAAACTTGTCAACACTGCCCCACAACTTAACTTAAATACAGTTTAAATACTAAATCGCTACATTATATTTTTCATTGACGAGAGGATACAATCACTGTCTTTAAGTAAACTTTTACTTAAACCATCCAAGTGCACACACACAGCAGTGAACACACACATGGAGCAGTGGGCAACCATGTTGCTGCAATGCCTGGGGAGCAGTAGGGGGTTCGGTGCCTTGCTCAAGGGTCTCACCTCAGTCGTGGTATTGAAGGTGCAGAGAGTTATGGTTTTTCACTCCCCCCACCGACATTTCCTGCTGAACCTGATACTCGAGCCCACAACCTTTGGGTTAAAAGTCAGACTCTCTATCCAATAGGTCATGACTACACCCCCTTACCCCCTCAAAAAAGGAAACTGCACCTTAGTTGTTTTGTGCTTTAGATCGGCCATTGGCCAATGTCGGGCCAACAGAGAGTGACGGTCGGGTTAGTTAGTTTGGTGTGTTCCACTCGTTGTCTCTTTGGGCTCACGATGGCAGCACGTTTGCCCAATTCAAAATGTTGAATCGGCCTCTGGGCCGTCAGGACCAATGGCGAAAATGAGAGCTCTGATTGGATGTTCTGCTCACCATCAGCCTGCACTCTCTTAAGCAGCACACACTGCACTCAGAAGACGGTCTCGAACTGAATGCAACGCTGGTCTAATCCCTCTCTCATTTCTCCACAGAAAGCAGTGTGTGACCGACAGCCCGACCACTTTGGAGCATGTCAAGACACCCACTTTCACTTTGGTTGGCACCGAAGAGCACAGAGAACGCACGGAAAGCACCAGCCACCAGGAAGCGGCTCACCTCACTTCACCAGGCACCCTACACTATTAAATAAATCCACCCTCCGGGGCATTTAATTCATGAACCCTTGTTGAGCGATTCTTTACCCTGTGACACTATATATATATATATATATATATATATATATATATATATATATTAGGGCTGTCAAAAATAGTGCGTTAACGACGTTAATTAGTTGTTTGTTGTTAATTACGTCAAATTTTTTTACGCATTTCACGCATGCGCAGTGTGACAAATTATCTAGGTCAGGAAAGTCTCGTCGATCTCTGAGTTCTCAAGATAGTAAAAAACAGCGGCGAACGCCGCGACGAAAACACAGAAGAAGCTTAAGGTTTTACCCCAGTTACTCTCAAATACATTCATGCCAAGCTCGATAAACAGAGACGACTTTGGTAGTTGATACGCTGGAGCTTCTTCCTGTTATAGCGTCCTGTGTTTCACAATGCCCATGCGCAGAATGCATACATGCAATGCAGCGAAAATTACAGCTGTTTGAAAAAGCATTTGCATTTTTACTTGGTTTTACTGGCACTTGAAGCCTTCAGAACGTGAAAATATCGATCCTAAAGAATTGTGGCAGGGCAAATGAACATCTCCTAAAAACAAGAGTGCCCAGAGTGCAGAGGGCGCATGTTTGTGTTTCTGAGTTCATTCTTTCGAGTTTCTCTATGCATAATTTCATAGATATGTGGCTATATTTAACCACTGGTTCACCTAAAACTCTTACACTATCTGTAGTTAAATGGCATGGTTTGATATAGTGGTCAGGTAAATTTGATTAAGTAAATGTTAAACTTTTGAAATTCAGAAAAAAAAGAACCACATATTGATGAATCAATACATGAAAATTATGTATCTGTGTCCTGTTATGTATCTATTGGTACGCATTTCAGAAAAGAAAAATGGTTAGGATTCAGGTGTATTTGCAAATAGTGATTAATCATGATTAATCCACTGAAAATTCTGATTAATTTGATTAAAAATTTGAATCATTTGACAGCCCTAATATATATATATGTGTGTGTGTGTGTGTGTGTGTGTGTGTGTGTGTGTGATTTAGATGGTAGCAATGCTAAATATTACCTAGTTGTTTTTAGTATATATTACGAAATTTTACATTTGGTACACCTTGATAATTAAAGTTAGACATTATTAGTCAAACAAAAGATTTATATTAATAATTTTGCATAATGCCCATATTGTTTTTTTTTTTAACAAAGGATATAGTAAACTGTGAAATTCATAATTTGTCTATTAAAATATGCAAAACAAAATCATAATTTTTAGGTTTGGTTGAGATCAGTTTTTTGTTGGTCATCACACAACTTACCTAAGTATCTCCAGTTCACACTTTAAATTTTCTAGTCCAGTGCAGAGCAGCTTCACTCCTGGATCCTGCAGATTATTATTGTTCATGTTCAGCTCTTTCAGATTGGTATCTGAACCAAGAACTGTAGCCAGAGCTGAACAGCTTCTGTCTGTTAAGTCACAATCATTCAGGCTACAAGGTAAACAAGTCACATTAGATTGATACAGTATAGTATACATACAGTATAATACAGTAAAATGCATGAACTAAATACAAATATTAAATGTATTTTTAGGGTGTGATGAGATCTCATGGCACGAGATCTCGCGAGATCTTACTGGTCTCGCCAGAACGTGATGATATCCAAAATCCATGGAATTTGTAAAATTTTGAATTAACCAAAATTAGGTCATTACACTCAAATCAAATCATGATATGGACTTGTATCTGAAAAAATATAATGCCGCAAAAGTCGTTTCAAACATGAATCCTGCATGTTCTGCCTGTCTCTGTTAATGAATTGCACAGACGTGCAGTTTACACACACACACACACACTAAAGCGCATGACGCTCACAGTGATTTCTGCTCTGAGAGTCACTTCATGAGCATTTTACCATTTGATTTGAGTAAAACTAGCGTCATATCAAATACACAGAACTGTAAAGGTATTCTCATCAATCCGTCAAAATAAAAGTCTTTGGTTTAAAATAACGACAATGTGCCTATTAGTATTTTTTTAGTAGAATATACATAGCCTCCTCCTACTACTACTAAAATGAAACAAACCTTTTTTTTAAGTAATAATCACACGACTTTTCTTCCATGTTTTAATTGTGATAGTAAATCCCCTGTTTGCCAAAAAATAAAATTTGCTAAATTTTCAATAATTAAATGATAAATTATCAAAATAATGTTTTATGCCTTCATTTGATAACCAGAAATATGTAAATACACAACACAGAATTTACGAGGGGGAAAAAATTATAAGGCTACTTTAAGAAAAAACTGTATGCATTCAAATAGTTAGACATGCTAAAACACATAATTTGGTAACAATAAAAAATCTAAATAATATGGTAAGAAAAAAATAAAACATTTCATAGGGTCCTAAACATGCATTTTTTTGCATTGTGTTTTTCAGATGAATAAAAGACTATTTTCCCCTATACATTTCATCATTAAGGATTTCTTTAAAAAAAAAGTCTAAAAATATCGTCTTGTCTCGCTCTCGTGAGCCCAGTCTCGTGTCTCATCTCGTCAGTTGGTATAAGTGTCTCGTCACACCCCTATGTATTATCCATCTTTTACTCTTACATGATCATTAACAATCAACAATCATTATTGTAAGATTGGTAGGCTAGACTGACATTGCAGATACAAAATGAGTAGTGTTTTTGATTATGTGACAAATTTGCTACATAAACCAAACAAGAATACCATTTTAAGATTTATAACTTTACTGACAATGAGTTTTATATTTGAAAGCACTCCATTGTTTTTTGAGGTGGAGAATATGGAGGTTAATTATTAGAACACTGAGAAAGTATAATTCAAACAAAAGAAGACTTAAATTAGGAAGTTGAGGTAAACAATAATTTCATATTGGAGTGAAAATAACAATGGAACAATGTTTTTATAATAAATATTATGTTCTTCTGGTACTAACAAAAAACTGCTAAATAACCAAATTGTATTAAATGACTTACAGAGCTATTTTGGAGTTTTTGATGACTGCTGATAATCTAATAAGACACTCATCTGATTTCTTGAATTTCTGAAGCTCAAACTCCTCTTGCTCTTCCTTTGATGTCAACAGCACAAAGGCCAAAGCAGACCACTGACCAGGAGAAAGTTCAGCAGGTGAGAGACTTCCTTTGCTAAGGTGGGTCTGAATTTCTTTCACCAGAGTTTGATCATTCAGTTCATTCAGACAGTAGAACAGATTGATGGATCTCTCAGGAGACAGATTAGCTTCAAATTTCTGCTTGATGTACTGAACAATTTCATTTTTGCTTTGGTCATTTTCATCTTGCTGTGTCAACAGACCTTGTAACAGCAGCCGGTTGGACTGGATTGACAGGCCAAGAAGAAAACGAAGGAAAAGGTCCAGATGTCCATTGTCACTCTCAAGCGCTTTGTCTACTACAGTCTTGAGCAAATCAGTCAAGGTTTTCTTTTTGCTGTCTTGTTTTGTAGACTCATGACCAAACACACTTTTCTTGTTGATGTCTAGAAACAGATGTGCATAAAGGGCTGCAATAAACTCTTGAATGCTCAAGTGAACAAAGCAGTATATGGTACCAAGAATGATCCCTGTTTCCTCCTTAAAGATCTGGGTACACATGCCTGAATACACTGATGCTTTATAGACGTCAATACCACAGGCTTCCAGGTCTGATTCATAGAAGATCACATTGTTTCTTTCCAGTTGTTGAAATGCCAGTTTTCCCAGTGAAAGGATGGCATCTTTATCCCAGGAAACATCTGGTGTGTAATCTCCATCATATTTTCGTCTGCTCTGCTGGATCTGAAAGCGGAGAAAGTGTGTGTACATTTGTGTCAGAGTCTTAGGAGTCTCTACAGTGTTTGATTCCTGCAGTGTTTTGGATGCGTCATCAGCCTGATTGTTCTTCAGATCATTATTTGTTTTCATTTCCAAAATGTTTTGGAGAACAGTGGCTGAAATCCAGCAGAAGACTGGGATGTGGCACATGATAAAGAGACTCTTTGATTTTTTAACATGATCAATGATTTCTTTGGCCTGATTCTCATTTTTGAATCTTTTTCTGAAGTACTCCTCCTTTTGTGCATCATTGAATCCTCGTATCTCTGTCACCCGGTCGATACAGTCAGGAGGAATCTTACTGGCAGCTGCTGGTCTGGTGGTGATCCAGATGAGAGCAGAAGGAAGCAGATTTCCCTTGATGAGATTCGTCAGAAGAACATCCAGCGATGCTGGAGACAATACATCACACAATGTCTCATTATCCTTAAAGTTTAGAGGAAGACGAAACTCATCCAATCCATCAAGGATGAACAGGACTTTGTACATATTCCTCTTTGCAAGATTCAGTCCTTTTGTCTCTGGGAAAAACTGAGCAATAAGGTCCATCAAACTTTGTTTTTCTTTATCCTGTAAGTTCATCTCTCTGAATGGAAGAGGAAATATGAAGCTGATATCTTGATTTTCTTTTCCTTCAGCCCAATCCAGAACAAACTTTTGCACAGAGACTGATTTTCCGATTCCAGCAACTCCTTTTGTTAGTACAGTTTTGATCTTCTTGTCTTTTCCAGGTTTAAATAAATGAGTGCATTCAACCTGTATTTCCTGTGATTCAGAACGTCTGGAAGTAACTTCAATCTGTCTTACCTCATGTTCAGTATTGACCTGTTCACTACAACCCTGAGTGATATAGAGGTCTGTGTAGATGTTATTCAGAAGTGTAGCGTCACCTTGCTTTGCAATTCCTTCAAACACACGTTGATACTTTTTCTTTAGGTTTGATTTGAGATGCATGAAGACCAGCTTATCTGAACACAGGAACAAAAATATATTTTCATTACAATCTTCTACATTTACAAGTGATAATCTGACAGTCTATGTTCATAAAACTCTTACCTTCCAGAGTATCAGCAGCTTCATCTTCCTTCATCTCTCTCAGGAAGTGGAGTGTGAGATCAAGAGCTGATTCTTTGATACTGCACATGTCATCTTTATCTCTCACAAAGTATTGTGTGTTTTCCTTTTTTAATATTTTCTTAAACTTTTCCAGCTCGTACTTCAAAAATGTTATTATTTTGTCCTCGAGATCCTAAAAAGAAGCAAGAAAAAAGGTGTAGAACAAAAAATAACCAAAATGTATGTTCACATGTAAAAAAATATTTAAATATAAATAATTTACATATAGAACAAAAGTCCAAATGTCATCTAGAAGAAATTTAATTCCTACCTGGAATATGCTGTGGAGATTTTCTCTGAACTTCTTGTGGAAGTGGCCATTCTGAACCTTTGTGCCTGATTTCTCATGTTGAACCCTGTCAGGAAAATAAGGCTGGGCACTGATCAGGTTAAACAAAGTAAAGAATAATCAGAATTACCAATGGGGTTTTATTTCTAGAAGTAATTAAGGATTTTTTTTAACTAAACATTAAAGGCACACTTTCATTTTCAATCTTTCTGCTGATTGTGGATAAATATAAATTAAAAATAAAAGTTCTTACTGCAAAGTACATAATTTTGCTTTTGACAAAATGATTCATACTTTCATATATATTATACCACAAATGCATGTATGTGCACAGTAAGTGCATTGTATTAAATAATTAATTTAAATGTAAGTACCTAGTAGTTAAAGACACTTAAAGAAATATAAAGTGTAGGTCTACTTTTCTGATCCAGGTAGGCTACATGTTAATAGTGTATAGGCATAATCATTGTAGGATTGTTATATAGTATTTTCTAGCTAACTGAAGGGTCTTGCTTTGTTTTTAAACCTTTTTTGTGATGTTTTATTCTGCAATATTTCTCACATATTTGCATATTTACAAAGGCCATAATTAGCATGGAATCGTGCATGAGTCCAACACAGATTTTGCTTTGTAAGTATATTTCATTGATTTACCTGACTGAAATGTCATGGGCTAATGTAATAGTAACATGGACCTTAATGTTATGTTATGTAAAGCCTGTAAACATCTTTCACACACTTTTTGCTATCTCTAGTGAAACCCAAAGTGTCCATGCACACACTCGCTAGATTGGAAATCCAGCATGGCCACCATATACAACAAGCCAATTGTTAAATTGGAACGAAGCTCCAGGCCAAGTTCACTAGAGTCAAGCCGCTTGCCAGATATTTCGTATTGTCTTTTATTGTTGTATTTAGTCATGTTCTCTCATATACACAAGAGTAGAGAAATTAGCCAATGTAGTGCTATAATGCAAACACATTAAATACCTTTTGTTTGGTGATGTTTTTTTCTCACTGAATTTCGGTGGTTCTTCTTTTGAACATTCACTCTTCGCAGACACAGAGCTGAACACATGTGAGCCTGATCTTACACTAATGACACAAAGAACAGAGAGATGACTCATGTCTGATGGCTGCACACATTCTCGCTCTCTCTCCCTCCACAGAAATATTTTTTACTAAGGAAAATGGAGAGCTGCAGTTTCCCCGAAACAAATCTGTTACTTCAATTAAATTACATGTTTATCCAGTTTCTAACATCTGTTAATCAATGTCTAATTTAAAAACATAGATTATGTTCAACTCATTACTTCGGAAAAATTTGCTTCTGTATACAGATACCCACTGCTAAGGTCTAGTTTGAACATGTCAATAAATTAACTTTCCTCAATACTTTGTTTGACTGCATCTGCCTTCTTTTTCACTACACAAAATATTTGGTGCTGAAAAAAAAAAAAAAGGTTAAATAATTTCTGGTAGAAATCTTGCCCCCAAAACATGGTTTTCTCCAGCACATTTTGAGATTATCCAAAAAGCATCTTGAGCTTCAGTGGAACACAAAAATCTGATTTACTGTACAAATAGTCACATGATCAGAGTTGATCATATTTGATTAAGTACTTAGAAATAGTGGATTTTTTGTTTTCTTAATCTTTAAAAAATGTTTTATTTTTTTATGAAATGTTCTGGGTTTTGAAACCCAGATTTCTGCTGTTGACTCAACAGGATATTCTGTCTGAATTGCTAGAATGAAATATAGCTTTGCTTTACCTTTGACAACTATTCATGCTGGAGAAACATACAAAATACCTTTTGGTAGGTGATGGTGTTTTCTCAATGAAGTCTGGTGTTGTTTTATTTAGTCACATTCTATCACATGCACCACAGTTGAGAAATTGGCTAATGAAATGGTAAAATGAAAAACACATAAAATACCTTTTGGTCTGCAATGTTTTCTCACTAAAGTTTGGTGGTAGATCATGTGAACAGTCACTCTTCACAGACACAGAGCTGGACACATGTGAGCCTGATCTTACACTAATAACACAAAGAACAGAAAGAAAAATGCTTTACTACAGAAGGTTGTCATTTCTGATATCTGCACATGCTCTCGCTATCTTGTCCTCCACAGAAATGCATGTTTGCAACCGCAGTTAATTTTGTGAATTCAGAATCATTTTGTCTATAAACCCGCAGTGCACTGTCATAGACATTCAGAGTGCTGTTTTGGTCGGTTAACCTCTTGAGCTTTAGAGGAAGAAACATCTGATCTATAATTAGTCTCATACTAATTGCCAACCATATTTGATTGACCTAGAAATAGTGCAGAATTTCTTCTTCATTTTTGATCATAAC
The DNA here is from genome assembly GCF_023724105.1 of Carassius gibelio. NCBI lineage: Eukaryota > Metazoa > Chordata > Actinopteri > Cypriniformes > Cyprinidae > Carassius > Carassius gibelio. The sequence goes on along the minus strand of NC_068417.1, from coordinate 19,563,416 downwards.
ATTTGTTTAAAAAATAATTCCCAACCAAACAAAAGTTATCCTAAGACAATAACACATTTTGGTTTAGGTTTTAGGACAACTTTGATTAAAGGTTTTTGTAATAGATTATTCTGAGTGAGATTTACATAAACCACGCCCCTACTGAATGTACGTGTATGACCTATTATTGAAACGTGAGTTCTCAGAAAAACAAGTATGCTTGCAGAGTATGTGTCTGTCATTCATCTCTCCTAAACCACCCCTTAGCAAAATATATTACAGTTTTGATCCACTTCAAATGTTGACTACTGTATATTGGATGCATATTTTGTTGTCTGATGTCTTTCCATGTTGAATGCATGCCCCTTAGTGGCTTTCTTTGTAACTGAATTACTGAAAAGATACTCCAGTCTATTAAAGAGTTCAGTAAAGAGAGAAGCAGATTACATGACATGTCTTTCTGTAATGTTTTTTTTTTTTATTTAATACATTTTTCTTACATATACCACAGTGCAGAAATTAGCTAAATAGTGTTGTAAATGTAAAACAAATAAAGTACCTTTTAACAGATGATGTTTGTTTCTCAGTGATTTCCGGTGGCACATCTTCTTTTGAACGGTCACTCTTCGCAGACACAGAGCTGGACACACGTGAGCCTGATCTTACACTAATGACACAAAGAACATAGAGATGTTCACCAGTCTCATATGGAGACATTTGATGTTGCAAATGGGAATTAAATGCATTTGACCTAACCATAGGGAGAGAAATAAAAATAAAAAATATGTAATGTTTTGGAAACATTCCATTGATTCAATGCAAATCAAAAATAACAATTTTGTCACTCCACAGAAATTCAGTGGGATGGCATCAAGATATTTGTTCTAAAACTAAAATGTCTTTGGAGTCTTCAATTTTGATGTTTATGTTACATGCCTGCGTCTATCTCTCTCTTTCCACCGCTCTCTGTAATTTTTCTTAGGCTCACCCTTTCTGATTTCTAGTTGGTTTGGATGCTGCCATTAAACCTCATGATGTCAACTTCTCCACATGCCAATCAAGTTTCCCAGCAGCTTATAAAAGCATGTTGAAATGAAAGAGAGAGGATTCTTGCTCCCCTGCTTGTTTGCCTTATGTTGTGTTTTTTTTTTTTTTTTTTTTTTTTTATTGCTCTTTGAGCTAGTATCGTTTGTTTGGTTACATTTTTAATCCCTACCACTTTTAGTTTACCATCTCACTTGTTATTATTTAGCTATGCTTTCCCTTTCGTTTTTTTCCCCTTCCTTTTTGTCATTTTGGTGGCATTTTCCCTGTCCAAGGTAATAAGCCAATTGACTTACATAATGCAATATATAGGTTACTCGAAAGTGAATGCCAGCCTTTGTCAGTTTTGTTTGCTAGTTGTTTAGGGAAGGGAAGTTTAGGGTTCTTTGTGCTAAAGAATTGCTTCATTTTTATTTTTATTCGTCTGTTAATTTGGTTAGAAGCTGAATTATGAGTTAGATCCGATTTTCTGTTTTGTTCATTTCTTTGGCGTCACTTGCATCCCTTTCTTCTTGTGTTTAAAATATAGTTTATTGATTAAAATTGTAATATATATGTTTACATTCTGTTCATTTTTCATTGTTAACACTTTTGGTAATATACCCTTACTTTCACTTATGTATAATGAAACAGTTTTTTTTTTTTGGCATTACTTTGTTTTCTTGCCACCAACATTACTCCAAATTTTAGCATCAACCTTGGTCCGTTTGACTACACCAGTTGCACTGCTCAAAGGATGGCCCAGCTCTAGATGCACCAATCTGATCGCTTGTTATTGTTTTTGTTCTGCCACAGTATAAACTGCCTTTCTATCATGAAAAAAAAAAAAAACCTTATGTCATGCATTCTTTAACTGGACTCTAAACAAGTGATTTTCCTACCAACCATATTTATAAGTGTTTGTCTTAATAGAAATAAACTAAACTCAAATTCAAGTATCCCCCCTCTTATTGACATCTTCATATTTTGATGAGATTAAGCCTTCAAAAAAAAAAAAAAAAATATATATATATATATATATATATATATATATATATATATATATATATATATATACCAACTATATAATAATATATATTATTATTAATAATAATAATAATAATATATTAATATTACATATAATATAAGCATTATTATTAATAATAATATTATTTATCTATTTCCAGACATATTAGAAGAAATGCATGATAGTTAGCTTTTAACTCTAGGATTGGCTATAAAGTCTTACCTCTGTTTCTCCAAGAGACTCATCTTAGATGGAGAGTCTGTTTCCTTCAGATCACTTCAGAACATCCAATCACTCCTGACAACGCTGGCCTCTATATGTTTATTACTATGCAGAAATGAAACAGTGTTAAAATACAAAAAGGGAAGAAAAGAAACACTTCACATATATAGTTTTCTAATAGACATTAATTTATTCAGTTTTTATGAAACTCTTGTTTGTTCCCAGGCAAGCGGAGAGACATATAATTCCTCCAGCATGTCCTTGGTCTTCCCAGGGGCCCCCCATCTGATTCAACTCACCAATAGATGGTGACCAGCTGACAGTTCCTTTCCCCTTTGACCATTATTTCACAATTTACTTAACTTCAAATTATCTCACAATATTTTTTTTTTTTTCAGTAATTATGATGTAAGTACTCCATATATTATTTAACAAAAATATGCTATTTAGTCATACAACATCTTATTCATTGCAATTTTCCTTTAACAGCCCAAAAATACAGTAACAGAACCTTAAGAAATGTATTACAAACAAACATATTCGCTTGGGTTTATTGACTTCTTTAAACGAAGGACTTTGGTAAAGTTGGTTTTATATTACCACATTCAAACCAGTTCGGTAAAACTGGCAAGATATTCACAGATTCGACTTTTCCGGATCAATAACTCGCGAGCAAAACGTTTTTGGTACACGAATTATGCCTCTTTTTACCCGTAGTGATGTAGTAAACGAGCTACAAGCGAGTTTGCCTGAAAACAAGCTTTCCTCCGCTCTGTACAAAATACGTTGATCTCAATGCGCTGGCGTCTGAGAGACAAGTCCTAAGGGACCGTCTGCAAAGTGCGAAACGCGAAAAAGGTTACTAATAAAATACTCAATAACTTCACAGTAACACACTGTAGTGTCACCAAATTCAGTTCACACATCACTGCTCTCGTGCTGCTTATACTACAATGTTGGTTTTAAAAATAGTTGCTTTTGCACAATTTTTTTTATTTTTTTTATTATGAAAACATTAATAACGTTACTGTAACACACTGTACTTTCACCAAATTCAGTTCACACATCACTGCTCTCCTACTGGTTATACTACAACACTTATATTGAAAATAGTTGCTTTTGCACAATTTTTATGATTTTTTTGTTATGAAAAACAGTTAATAACTTTACTGTAACACACTGTACTTTCACCAAATTCAGTTCACACATCACTGCTCTCCTGCTGGTTATTCTACAACAATCATTTTGAAATTAAATGATGTTGCACATTTTGTATTATGAAAAATAGTTAATAACTTCACCGTTATAGAACATAATAGTTAATAACTTTAATTTAACACACTGTACTTTCACCAAATTCAGTTCAAACATCACTGCTCTCCTGCTGGTTATAGTACAACCTTAATTTTGAAAGTAACTGCTTTGGCACATTTGTTTTGAATTTTTATTATGAAAAATAGTTAATGAATTCACCATTATTGGACATAATAGTTAATAACTTTAATGTAACACACTGTACATTCATCAAAATCAGATCACACATCACTGCTCTCCTGCTGGTTTTACTACAACACTCATATTGAAAATAATTGCTTTGGCACATTTTTTATTATTTTTTATTATGAAAAGTAGTTAATAACTGTACTGTTACAAACTGTACTTTCACCAAATTCAGTTCACACATCACTGCTCTCCTGCTGGTTTTACTACAACTTTCATTTTGAAAGTAATTGCTTTGGCAAATGTTTAGAATTTTTATTATGAAAAATAGTTAATGAATTCACCATTATTGGACATAATAGTTAATAACTTTAATGTAACACACTGTACATTCATCAAATTCAGTTTACACATCACTGCTCTCCTGCTGGTTTTACTACAACTTTGATTTTCAAAGTAATTGCGTTGGCTCATTTGTTATGATTTTTTATTAAGAAAAATAGGTAATAAATCACAATTATTGAACATAATAGTTAATATCTTTAATATAACACACGGTACTTCCACCAAATGCAGTTCACAAATCACTGCTTTCCTGCTGGTTATACTACAACTTTCATTTTGAATGTAATTGCTTTTGCAATTTTTTTATGACTTTTTTATTATTAAAAATAGTTAAAAACTTCACCATTATTGAACATAATAGTTAATAACTTTACTGTAAAAGAGTGTACTTCCACCAAATTCAGTTCACACATCACTGCTCTACTGCTGGTTATACTACAACTTTGATTTTAAAAGTAATTGCTTTGGCTCATTTGTTATGATTTGTTTATTAAGAAAAATTGCTAATAACTTTACTGTAACACACTGTACTTTCACCAAATTCAGTTCACACATCACTGCTCTCCTGCTGGTTATACTACAACTTTCCTTTTGAAAGTAATTGCTTTGGCACAGTTTTTATATTTTTTTGTTTTGAAAAATAGTTAATAACTTCACCATTATTGAACATAAAAGTTAATAACTTTACTGTAACACACTGTACTTTCACCAAATTCAGTTCATACATCACTGCTCTTCTGCTGGTTATACTACAACTTTGATTTTGAAAGTAATTGCTTTGGCACATTTTTTAGAATTTTTATTATGAAAAATATTTAATGAATTCACCATTATTTGACATAATAGCTAATAACTTTAATGTAACACACTGTACATTCATCAAATTCAGTTCACACATCACTGCTCTCCTGCTTGTTATTCTACAACACTCATTTTGAAATTAATTGATGTTGCACATTTTTCATTATGAAAAAGTTAATAACTTCACCGTTATAGAACATAATAGTTAATAAGTTTACTGTAACACACTGTACATTCATCAAATTCAGTTCACACATCTCTGCTCTTCTGCTGGTTATAGTACAACTTTTATTTTGTAAGTAATTGCTTTGGCACATTTTATTTTTTATTTTTATTAATAAAAATAGTTAATAAATTAATCATTATTGGACATAATATTTAATAACTTTACTGTAACACACTGTACTTTCACCAAATTCAGTTCACACATCACTGCTCTCCTGCTGGTTATACTATAACTTTCATTTTGAAAGAAATTGCTTTGGCACATTTTTTTTGAATTTTTATTATGAAAAATAGTTAATGAATTCACTATTATTGGACATAATAGCTAATAACTTTACTGTAACACACTGTACATTCATCAAATTCAGTTCACACATCACTGCTCTCCTGCTGCTTATACTACAATGTTGGTTTTAAAAATAATTGCTTTTGCACAATTTTTATGATTTTTTTTATTATGAAAACGTTAATAACGTTACTGTAACACACTTTACTTTCACCAAATTCAGTTCACACATCACTGCTCTCCTACTGGTTATACTACAACACTTATATTGAAAATAGTTGCTTTTGCACAATTTTTATGATTTTTTTGTTATGAAAAACAGTTAATAACTTTACTGTAACACACTGTACTTTCACCAAATTCAGTTCACACATCACTGCTCTCCTGCTGGTTATTCTACAACAATCATTTTGAAATTAAATGATGTTGCACATTTTATATTTTGAAAAATAGTTTATAACTTCACCATTATTGAACATAACAGTTAATAACTTTACTGTAACACACTGTACTTTCACCAAATTCAGTTCACACATCACTGCTCTCCTGCTGGTTTTACTACAACTTTCATTTTGAAAGTAATTGCTTTGGCACATTTTTTTAGAATTTTTATTATGAAAAATAGTTAATGAATACACCATTATTGAACATAATAGTTAATAACTTTAATGTAACACAATGTACATTCATCAAAATCAGATCACATATCACTGCTCTCCTGCTGGTTTTACTACAACACTCATATTGAAAATAATTGCTTTGGCACATTTTTTATTATTTTTTATTATGAAAAATAGTTAATAACTTTACTGTTACAAACTGTACTTTCATCAAATTCAGTTCACACATCACTGCTCTCCTGCTGGTTATACTACAACTTTGATTTTGAAAGTAATTGCGTTGGCTCATTTGTTATGATTTTTTATTAAGAAAAATTGCTAATAACTTTACTGTAACACACGTTTTTTCAACCAAATTCAGTTCACACATCACTGCTCTCCTGCTGGTTTTACTACAACACTCATATTGAAAATAATAGTTTCGGCACATTTTTTATTATTTTTTATTATGAAAAATAGTTAATAACTGTACTGTTACAAACTGTACTTTCACCAAATTCAGTTCACACATCACTGCTCTCCTTCTGGTTATACAACAACTTTCATTTTGAAAGTAATTGCTTTGGCAAATGTTTAGAATTTTTATTATGGAAAATAGTTAATGAATTCACCATTATTGGACATGATAGTTAATAACTTTAATGTAACACACTGTACATTCATCAAATTCAGTTCACACATTACTGCTCTCCTGCTGGATATACTACAACTTTGATTTTGAAAGTAATTGCGTTGGCTCATTTGTTATGATTTTTTTTATTAAGAAAAATAGGTAATACATCACAATTATTGAACATAATAGTTAATAACTTTAATATAACACACGGTACTTCCACCAAATGCAGTTCACAAATCACTGCTTTCCTGCTGGTTATACTAAAACTTTCATTTTGAATGTAATTGCTTTTGCACATTTTTTATGATTTTTTTATTATTAAAAATAGTTAAAAACTTCACCATTATTGAACATAATAGTTAATAAGTTTACTGTAACACACTGTACATTCATCAAATTCAGTTCACACATCTCTGCTCTTCTGCTGGTTATAGTACAACTTTCATTTTGTAAGTAATTGCTTTGGCACATTTTATTTTTTATTTTTATTAATAAAAATAGTTAATAAATTAATCATTATTGGACATAATATTTAATAACTTTACTGTAACACACTGTACTTTCACCAAATTCAGTTCACACATCACTGCTCTCCTGCTGGTTATACTACAACTTTCATTTTGAAAGAAATTGCTTTGGCACATTTTTTTGGAATTTTTATTATGAAAAATAGTTAATGCATTCACTATTATTGGACATAATAGCTAATAACTTTACTGTAACACACTGTACATTCATCAAATTCAGTTCACACATCACTGCTCTCCTGCTGCTTATACTACAATGTTGGTTTTAAAAATAATTGCTTTTGCACAATTTTTATGATTTTTTTTATTATGAAAACGTTAATAACGTTACTGTAACACACTTTACTTTCACCAAATTCAGTTCACACATCACTGCTCTCCTACTGGTTATACTACAACACTTATATTGAAAATAGTTGCTTTTGCACAATTTTTATGATTTTTTTGTTATGAAAAACAGTTAATAACTTTACTGTAACACACTGTACTTTCACCAAATTCAGTTCACACATCACTGCTCTCCTGCTGGTTATTCTACAACAATCATTTTGAAATTAAATGATGTTGCACATTTTATATTTTGAAAAATAGTTAATAACTTCACCATTATTGAACATAACAGTTAATAACTTTACTGTAACACACTGTACTTTCACCAAATTCAGTTCACACATCACTGCTCTCCTGCTGGTTTTACTACAACTTTCATTTTGAAAGTAATTGCTTTGGCACATTTTTTTAGAATTTTTATTATGAAAAATAGTTAATGAATTCACCATTATTGAACATAATAGTTAATAACTTTAATGTAACACAATGTACATTCATCAAAATCAGATCACATATCACTGCTCTCCTGCTGGTTTTACTACAACACTCATATTGAAAATAATTGCTTTGGCACATTTTTTATTATTTTTTATTATGAAAAATAGTTAATAACTTTACTGTTACAAACTGTACTTTCATCAAATTCAGTTCACACATCACTGCTCTCCTGCTGGTTATACTACAACTTTGATTTTGAAAGTAATTGCGTTGGCTCATTTGTTATGATTTTTTATTAAGAAAAATTGCTAATATCTTTACTGTAACACACGTTTTTTCAACCAAATTCAGTTCACACATCACTGCTCTCCTGCTGGTTTTACTACAACACTCATATTGAAAATAATAGCTTCGGCACATTTTTTATTATTTTTTATTATGAAAAATAGTTAATAACTGTACTGTTACAAACTGTACTTTCACCAAATTCAGTTCACACATCACTGCTCTCCTTCTGGTTATACAACAACTTTCATTTTGAAAGTAATTGCTTTGGCAAATGTTTAGAATTTTTATTATGGAAAATAGTTAATGAATTCACCATTATTGGACATAATAGTTAATAACTTTAATGTAACACACTGTACATTCATCAAATTCAGTTCACACATCACTGCTCTCCTGCTGGATATACTACAACTTTTATTTTGAAAGTAATTGCGTTGGCTCATTTGTTATGATTTTTTTTTATTAAGAAAAATAGGTAATAAATCACAATTATTGAACATAATAGTTAATAACTTTACTGTAAAAGAGTGTACTTCCACCAAATTCAGTTCACACATCACTGCTCTACTGCTGGTTATACTACAACTTTGATTTTAAAAGTAATTGCTTTGTCTCATTTGTTATGATTTGTTTATTAAGAAAAATTGCTAATAACTTTACTGTAACACACTGTTTTTCAACCAAATTCAGTTCACACATCACTGCTCTCCTGCTGGTTTTACTACAACACTCATATTGAAAATAATTGCTTCGGCACATTTTTTATTATTTTTTATTATGAAAAATAGTTAATAACTGTACTGTTACAAACTGTTCTTTCACCAAATTCAGTTCACACATCACTGCCCTACTGCTGGTTATACTACAACTTTCATTTTGAAAGTAACTGCTTTGGCAAATGTTTAGAATTTTTATTATGGAAAATAGTTAATGAATTCACCATTATTGGACATAATAGTTAATAACTTTACTGTAACACACTGTACATTCATCAAATTCAGTTCACACATCACTGCTCTCCTGCTGCTTATACTACAATGTTGGTTTTAAAAATAATTGCTTTTGCACAATTTTTATGATTTTTTTTATTATGAAAACGTTAATAACGTTACTGTAACACACTTTACTTTCACCAAATTCAGTTCACACATCACTGCTCTCCTACTGGTTATACTACAACACTTATATTGAAAATAGTTGCTTTTGCACAATTTTTATGATTTTTTTGTTATGAAAAACAGTTAATAACTTTACTGTAACACACTGTACTTTCACCAAATTCAGTTCACACATCACTGCTCTCCTGCTGGTTATTCTACAACAATCATTTTGAAATTAAATGATGTTGCACATTTTATATTTTGAAAAATAGTTTATAACTTCACCATTATTGAACATAACAGTTAATAACTTTACTGTAACACACTGTACTTTCACCAAATTCAGTTCACACATCACTGCTCTCCTGCTGGTTTTACTACAACTTTCATTTTGAAAGTAATTGCTTTGGCACATTTTTTTAGAATTTTTATTATGAAAAATAGTTAATGAATACACCATTATTGAACATAATAGTTAATAACTTTAATGTAACACAATGTACATTCATCAAAATCAGATCACATATCACTGCTCTCCTGCTGGTTTTACTACAACACTCATATTGAAAATAATTGCTTTGGCACATTTTTTATTATTTTTTATTATGAAAAATAGTTAATAACTTTACTGTTACAAACTGTACTTTCATCAAATTCAGTTCACACATCACTGCTCTCCTGCTGGTTATACTACAACTTTGATTTTGAAAGTAATTGCGTTGGCTCATTTGTTATGATTTTTTATTAAGAAAAATTGCTAATAACTTTACTGTAACACACGTTTTTTCAACCAAATTCAGTTCACACATCACTGCTCTCCTGCTGGTTTTACTACAACACTCATATTGAAAATAATAGTTTCGGCACATTTTTTATTATTTTTTATTATGAAAAATAGTTAATAACTGTACTGTTACAAACTGTACTTTCACCAAATTCAGTTCACACATCACTGCTCTCCTTCTGGTTATACAACAACTTTCATTTTGAAAGTAATTGCTTTGGCAAATGTTTAGAATTTTTATTATGGAAAATAGTTAATGAATTCACCATTATTGGACATAATAGTTAATAACTTTAATGTAACACACTGTACATTCATCAAATTCAGTTCACACATCACTGCTCTCCTGCTGGATATACTACAACTTTTATTTTGAAAGCAATTGCGTTGGCTCATTTGTTATGATTTTTTTTTATTAAGAAAAATAGGTAATAAATCACAATTATTGAACATAATAGTTAATAACTTTACTGTAAAAGAGTGTACTTCCACCAAATTCAGTTCACACATCACTGCTCTACTGCTGGTTATACTACAACTTTGATTTTAAAAGTAATTGCTTTGTCTCATTTGTTATGATTTGTTTATTAAGAAAAATTGCTAATAACTTTACTGTAACACACTGTTTTTCAACCAAATTCAGTTCACACATCACTGCTCTCCTGCTGGTTTTACTACAACACTCATATTGAAAATAATTGCTTCGGCACATTTTTTATTATTTTTTATTATGAAAAATAGTTAATAACTGTACTGTTACAAACTGTACTTTCACCAAATTCAGTTCACACATCACTGCCCTACTGCTGGTTATACTACAACTTTCATTTTGAAAGTAACTGCTTTGGCAAATGTTTAGAATTTTTATTATGGAAAATAGTTAATGAATTCACCATTATTGGACATAATAGTTAATAACTTTACTGTAACACACTGTACATTCATCAAATTCAGTTCACACATCACTGCTCTCCTGCTGCTTATACTACAATGTTGGTTTTAAAAATAATTGCTTTTGCACAATTTTTATGATTTTTTTTATTATGAAAACGTTAATAACGTTACTGTAACACACTTTACTTTCACCAAATTCAGTTCACACATCACTGCTCTCCTACTGGTTATACTACAACACTTATATTGAAAATAGTTGCTTTTGCACAATTTTTATGATTTTTTTGTTATGAAAAACAGTTAATAACTTTACTGTAACACACTGTACTTTCACCAAATTCAGTTCACACATCACTGCTCTCCTGCTGGTTATTCTACAACAATCATTTTGAAATTAAATGATGTTGCACATTTTATATTTTGAAAAATAGTTTATAACTTCACCATTATTGAACATAACAGTTAATAACTTTACTGTAACACACTGTACTTTCACCAAATTCAGTTCACACATCACTGCTCTCCTGCTGGTTTTACTACAACTTTCATTTTGAAAGTAATTGCTTTGGCACATTTTTTTAGAATTTTTATTATGAAAAATAGTTAATGAATACACCATTATTGAACATAATAGTTAATAACTTTAATGTAACACAATGTACATTCATCAAAATCAGATCACATATCACTGCTCTCCTGCTGGTTTTACTACAACACTCATATTGAAAATAATTGCTTTGGCACATTTTTTATTATTTTTTATTATGAAAAATAGTTAATAACTTTACTGTTACAAACTGTACTTTCATCAAATTCAGTTCACACATCACTGCTCTCCTGCTGGTTATACTACAACTTTGATTTTGAAAGTAATTGCGTTGGCTCATTTGTTATGATTTTTTATTAAGAAAAATTGCTAATAACTTTACTGTAACACACGTTTTTTCAACCAAATTCAGTTCACACATCACTGCTCTCCTGCTGGTTTTACTACAACACTCATATTGAAAATAATAGTTTCGGCACATTTTTTATTATTTTTTATTATGAAAAATAGTTAATAACTGTACTGTTACAAACTGTACTTTCACCAAATTCAGTTCACACATCACTGCTCTCCTTCTGGTTATACAACAACTTTCATTTTGAAAGTAATTGCTTTGGCAAATGTTTAGAATTTTTATTATGGAAAATAGTTAATGAATTCACCATTATTGGACATAATAGTTAATAACTTTAATGTAACACACTGTACATTCATCAAATTCAGTTCACACATCACTGCTCTCCTGCTGGATATACTACAACTTTTATTTTGAAAGTAATTGCGTTGGCTCATTTGTTATGATTTTTTTTTATTAAGAAAAATAGGTAATAAATCACAATTATTGAACATAATAGTTAATAACTTTACTGTAAAAGAGTGTACTTCCACCAAATTCAGTTCACACATCACTGCTCTACTGCTGGTTATACTACAACTTTGATTTTAAAAGTAATTGCTTTGTCTCATTTGTTATGATTTGTTTATTAAGAAAAATTGCTAATAACTTTACTGTAACACACTGTTTTTCAACCAAATTCAGTTCACACATCACTGCTCTCCTGCTGGTTTTACTACAACACTCATATTGAAAATAATTGCTTCGGCACATTTTTTATTATTTTTTATTATGAAAAATAGTTAATAACTGTACTGTTACAAACTGTACTTTCACCAAATTCAGTTCACACATCACTGCCCTACTGCTGGTTATACTACAACTTTCATTTTGAAAGTAACTGCTTTGGCAAATGTTTAGAATTTTTATTATGGAAAATAGTTAATGAATTCACCATTATTGGACATAATAGTTAATAACTTTACTGTAACACACTGTACTTTCACCAAATTCAGTTCACACATCACTGCTCTCCTGCTGGTTATACTACAACTTTCCTTTTGAAAGTAATTGCTTTGGCACAGTTTTTATATTTTTTTATTTTGAAAAATAGTTAATAACTTCACCATTATTGAACATAACAGTTAATAACTTTACTGTAACACACTGTACTTTCACCAAATTCAGTTCATACATCACTGCTCTCCTGCTGGTTATACTACAACTTTCATTTTGAAAGTAATTGCTTTGGCACATTTATTTGAATTTTTATTATGAAAAATAGTTAATGAATTCACCATTATTTGACATAATAGGTAATAACTTTAATGTAACACACTGTACATTCATCAAATTCAGTTCACACATCACTGCTCTCCTGCTTGTTATTCTACAACACTCATTTTGAAATTAATTGATGTTGCACATTTTTTATTACGAAAAAAGTTAATAACTTCACCGTTATAGAACATAATAGTTAATAAGTTTACTGTAACACACTGTAAATGCATCAAATTCAGTTCACACATCTCTGCTCTCCTGCTGGTTATACTACAACTTTCATTTCGTAAGTAATTGCTTTGGCACATTTTTGTTTATTTTTATTAATAAAAATAGTTAATAAATTAATCATTATTGGACATAATATCTAATAACTTTACTGTAACACATTGTACTTTCACCAAATTCAGTTCATACATCACTGCTCTTCTGCTGGATATACTACAACCCTCATATTGAAATTAAATGATGTTGCACATTTTTTTATTTTGAGAAAGTTAATAACTTCACAGTTATAGAACATAATAGTTAATAAGTTTACTGTAACACACTGTACATTCATCAAATTCAGTTCACACGTCACTGCTCTCCTGCTGGTTATACTACAACTTTCATTTTGTAAGTAATTGCTTTGGCACATTTTTTTTAATTTTTATTAATAAAAATAGTTAATATATTCCTCATTATTGGACATAATATTTAATAAATTTACTGTAACACACTGTACATTAATCAAAATCAGATCACACATCACTGCTCTCCTGCTGGTTTTACTACAACACTCATATTGAAAATAATTGCTTTGGCACAGTCTTTATATATTTTTATTATGCAAAATAGGTAATAACTTTACTGTAACACACTGTATTTTCACCAAATTCAGTTCACACATAACGGCTCTCCTGCTGGTTATACTACAGCACTCATTTTGAAAATAATTGCTTTTACACGTTTTATGAATTTTAAATAAGAAAAAAACAGTTAATAAATTTACTGTAACACACTGTACTTTCACCAAATTCAGTTCACACATCACTGCTCTCTTGCTGGTTATACTACAACTTTCATTTTGAAAGTAATTGCTTTGGCACATTTTTTATGATTTTTTATTATGAACAATAGTTAATAACTTTACTGTAACACACTGTACTTCCATCAAATTCAGTTCAAACATCACTGCTCTCCTGCTGGTTATACTACAACTTTCATTTTGAAAGTAATTGCTTTGGCACATTTATTTGAATTTTTATTATGAAAAAATAGTTAACAACATCACCATTATTGAACATAATAGTTAACATTTATTTTGAAAATAATTGTTTTTGCATATTTCTTTTTTATGATTGTTTATTATGGAAAATAGGTAATAACTTTGTAACTACATAACTTCACGATGTAATAAAATTACTTAATTTATGGACTTTGTTTCTGCACAATACAAACATGTATCTCAACTCCGATACCTAATGCAGTTTACTTTTTAGTTAACTGTAGAATTTAATAGCACATAATGAAAATAAGAATACTTCACACAAATGATGTTGTTACCCACCTAACATACTAGATACTCTCACAATGTCATTAAGTTTACAGTAACTTATTTTAATAAGAAAAAATATAATAAGAAATATCATAAAAAATGTGCCGGCACAAATATTTTCAATATAAGTGTTGTAGTAAAACCAGCAGGAGAGCAGTGATGTGTGAACTGAATTTGGTTGAAAAATCGTGTGTTACAGTAAAGTTATTAGCAATTTTTCTTAATAAAAAATCATAACAAATGAGCCAACGCAATTACTTTCAAAATCAAAGTTGTAGTATAACCAGCAGGAGAGCAGTGATGTGTGAACTGAATTTGATGAAAGTACAGTTTGTAACAGTAAAGTTATTAACTATTTTTCATAATAAAAAATAATAAAAAATGTGCCAAAGCAATTATTTTCAATATGAGTGTTGTAGTAAAACCAGCAGGAGAGCAGTGATATGTGATCTGATTTTGATGAATGTACATTGTGTTACATTAAAGTTATTAACTATTATGTTCAATAATGGTGAATTCATTAACTATTTTTCATAATAAAAATTCTAAAAAAATGTGCCAAAGCAATTACTTTCAAAATGAAAGTTGTAGTAAAACCAGCAGGAGAGCAGTGATGTGTGAACTGAATTTGGTGAAAGTACAGTGTGTTACAGTAAAGTTATTAACTGTTATGTTCAATAATGGTGAAGTTATTAACTATTTTTCAAAATATAAAATGTGCAACATCATTTAATCTCAAAATGATTGTTGTAGAATAACCAGCAGGAGAGCAGTGATGTGTGAACTGAATTTGGTGAAAGTACAGTGTGTTACAGTAAAGTTATTAACTGTTTTTCATAACAAAAAAATCATAAAAATTGTGCAAAAGCAACTATTTTCAATATAAGTGTTGTAGTATAACCAGTAGGAGAGCAGTGATGTGTGAACTGAATTTGGTGAAAGTAAAGTGTGTTACAGTAACGTTATTAACGTTTTCATAATAAAAAAAATCATAAAAATTGTGCAAAAGCAGTTATTTTTAAAACCAACATTGTAGTATAAGCAGCAGGAGAGCAGTGATGTGTGAACTGAATTTGATGAATGTACAGTGTGTTACAGTAAAGTTATTAGCTATTATGTCCAATAATAGTGAATTCATTAACTATTTTTCATAATAAAAATTCTAAAAAAAATGTGCCAAAGCAATTTCTTTCAAAATGAAAGTTGTAGTATAACCAGCAGGAGAGCAGTGATGCGTGAACTGAATTTGGTGAAAGTACAGTGTGTTACAGTAAAGTTATTAAATATTATGTCCAATAATGATTAATTTATTAACTATTTTTATTAATAAAAATAAAAAATAAAATGTGCCAAAGCAATTACTTACAAAATGAAAGTTGTACTATAACCAGCAGAAGAGCAGAGATGTGTGAACTGAATTTGATGAATGTACAGTGTGTTACAGTAAACTTATTAACTATTATGTTTTATAACGGTGAAGTTATTAACTTTTTCATAATAAATAATGTGCAACATCAATTAATTTCAAAATGAGTGTTGTAGAATAACAAGCAGGAGAGCAGTGATGTGTGAACTGAATTTGATGAATGTACAGTGTGTTACAGTAAAGTTATTAACTGTTATGTTCAATAATGGTGAAGTTATTAACTATTTTTCAAAACAAAAAAATATAAAAACTGTGCCAAAGCAATTACTTTCAAAAGGAAAGTTGTAGTATAACCAGCAGGAGAGCAGTGATGTATGAACTGAATTTGGTGAAAGTACAGTGTGTTACAGTAAAGTTATTAACTGTTATGTTCAATAATGGTGAAGTTATTAACTATTTTTCAAAACAAAAAAATATAAAAACTGTGCCAAAGCAATTACTTTCAAAAGGAAAGTTGTAGTATAACCAGCAGGAGAGCAGTGATGTGTGAACTGAATTTGGTGAAAGTACAGTGTGTTACAGTAAAGTTATTAGCAATTTTTCTTAATAAACAAATCATAACAAATGAGCCAAAGCAATTACTTTTAAAATCAAAGTTGTAGTATAACCAGCAGTAGAGCAGTGATGTGTGAACTGAATTTGGTGGAAGTACACTCTTTTACAGTAAAGTTATTAACTATTATGTTCAATAATGGTGAAGTTTTTAACTATTTTTAATAATAAAAAAATCATAAAAAAATTTGCAAAAGCAATTACATTCAAAATGAAAGTTGTAGTATAACCAGCAGGAAAGCAGTGATTTGTGAACTGCATTTGGTGGAAGTACCGTGTGTTATATTAAAGATATTAACTATTATGTTCAATAATTGTGATTTATTACCTATTTTTCTTAATAAAAAATCATAACAAATGAGCCAACGCAATTACTTTGAAAATCAAAGTTGTAGTAAAACCAGCAGGAGAGCAGTGATGTGTGAACTGAATTTGATGAATGTACAGTGTGTTACATTAAAGTTATTAAATATTATGTCCAATAATGGTGAATTCATTAACTATTTTTCATAATAAAAATTCTAAACATTTGCCAAAGCAATTACTTTCAAAATGAAAGTTGTAGTAAAACCAGCAGGAGAGCAGTGATGTGTGAACTGAATTTGGTGAAAGTACAGTTTGTAACAGTACAGTTATTAACTATTTTTCATAATAAAAAATAATAAAAAATGTGCCAAAGCAATTATTTTCAATATGAGTGTTGTAGTAAAACCAGCAGGAGAGCAGTGATGTGTGATCTGATTTTGATGAATGTACAGTGTGTTACATTAAAGTTATTAACTATTATGTCCAATAATGGTGAATTCATTAACTATTTTTCATAATACAAAATGTGCAACATCATTTAATTTCAAAATGATTGTTGTAGAATAACCAGCAGGAGAGCAGTGATGTGTGAACTGAATTTGGTGAAAGTACAGTGTGTTACAGTAAAGTTATTAACTGTTTTTCATAAAAAAATCATAAAAATTGTGCAAAAGCAACTATTTTCAATATAAGTGTTGTAGTATAACCAGTAGGAGAGCAGTGATGTGTGAACTGAATTTGGTGAAAGTACAGTGTGTTACAGTAACGTTATTAATGTTTTCATAACAAAAAAAATAATAAAAAAAATGTGCAAAAGCAACTATTTTTAAAACCAACATTGTAGTATAAGCAGCACGAGAGCAGTGATGTGTGAACTGAATTTGGTGACACTACAGTGTGTTACTGTGAAGTTATTGAGTATTTTATTAGTAACCTTTTTCGCGTTTCGCACTTTGCAGACGGTCCCTTAGGACTTGTCTCTCAGACGCCAGCGCATTGAGATCAACGTATTTTGTACAGAGCGGAGGAAAGCTTGTTTTCAGGCAAACTCGCTTGTAGCTCGTTTACTACATCACTACGAGTAAAAAGAGGCATAATTCGTGTACCAAAAACGTTTTGTTCGCGAGTTATTGATCCGGAAAAGTCGAATCTGTGAATATCTTGCCAGTTTTACCGAACTATTCAAACTTCGCGTTCAAGAACTTTCTAATTATATGTGCAATAAAGTTAATGTTTGCACACTCTAATCAGCGACACGATATTTAAAAACATGATATTTAAAATCATGATACTGACCAGCGATTGTCAGTTAGCCTACATTCTTCACAATCGATAAAAGTATTGTTTTAACGGCATACTTACTTCCGAACATCCAAAGGGGTCCAGAATGTCTAACGTGTAGCGTGGCAAACAAGTTAGGGACCGTCTAAAAAGTTGTACTTTTTTTTCATTGTGCACAAACAGACAACTACAGAAAGCTTTTACACATTGTGGCCCAGGCCTTTTTTTTTCTTTTTTTCTTTTTTTTTTTTCTTCAGACCACAGTACATGTTTTCATTCCAGACTTGGAAACAAAAGTGGAAACAGAGTGCTCTAGAAATTAAAATAATCAGAGTGTGGTCTGAGACAGCGTAACAAACACTGAAAGACAATACAAATAATACATAATATAATTATAATAATAAGTAATAAGTAATAATACAAATTGTCCAGTTGTTACAAATATACAGTTAAGAGAGAAGAAAGGACTGTAATGATTTCAGACTTTATTGTAGATGTTTGGGTAAGAGTGGACTCTCTCTCTCTGAGCCTGCTTCTGCCTCATCTTCAATGGAAGTAGGGGAGAGTGGGTTAAGTTGAACCACCCCCCTGTATCTTGGCAACTGTACATTTTTACTGTCATGTGATCATTTATTTTGGAACCATCCATTATTTCTGCCAGAGTGTGAAAAGGAGAAACACATGACAGAGCGGAAGGCACCCATTTACTTGAAAAACAACGTTTGGCTTCTCAGTGTAATAACAGGTATAATGGTTCTTACATCAAAGCTAATTTATCCAGGTCTAAAAATATATGATAAATATAGGTCATTAAGCAACATATAAAACCATGCAAATCATTTAGCTAAATAATAGCCTCAGCCTTTTCATTTCATTTTGGGGAAGTCGTGACCTAGTGGTTAGAAAGTTTGACTCCTAACTTTAAGTGTTTTGTGGGTTTGAATCTCGGGCTGGCAATACCTCTACTGAGGTGCCCCCATAAATTATACCCACTGCTCTGTGTGTGTGTGTGTGTGTGTGTGTGTGTGTGTGTGTGTGTGAGTATGGGTATGGGTCACCATACTTGGCTGTACATCATGTCATGTCACTTTCACTTAGTTTTTTTCATTTTTTCTTTAAAATTGACTATTGGGCAAAGTCAGCTAAATGTTGTGGGGTAAATTGAGTATGCATTTAACTTACCCCACTGTAGTTCAGTTAAATCTCTAAATTGTAAACTGGTATTTTAAAGTGATATTATTGATTTAGTTTATCATATAGCCTATATATATTTGTTATAGTTTATATAATAGGGAGAGTGTATAAGTGCACCAAATCCTTCTCTGATAAGAACCAGAAAATGCTTTTTATCACAATACAATCAGATAAATCTTTCCACCTGTAGTCACTAATGGCCAACAAACTCTGTTTAGTCTGTTTTAAGGAAGGTTACAACTCTGGTATGCAACATATTGTTTCAGATATGCAAACAATTAAATAATGAAATGTAAACTTTATTTGGTTGTTTTATGTTGTTATAGTTGTGAAAAGAAATATGACTGTTTGTATAAGGAAACTATTAAATTAGTGTTTCAATTATTATTTCACATGAGTCTGAATCCGATTTGGTCAGATGGGCCTTTTACACCCAGATGGTGCATCTTACCCACTGACTCAACTCGAGTCAACTTACCCCAAACCCAAGGCACACTGAGCCATGGATACATTTTCTTTATAAGAAACCATATTTTTAGAACCCTTTGTCATACATTCTGATCATTTAAAATGATATGGATACTTTTATTAGGATATGATAGATACTTTCATTGTACCTCTGCGTCATTTTTCCCTTATCTTGAGGACCCCAATAGTAAAAAGTGGCTAATCTAACCCCACTCTCCCCTATAAGAATTAGACATTTAATTTAATATTTTACAGCATAAATCTATATTATATACTAATAAACAACTAATTTAGAACATTTATATAATTACATTTTTTAACTATTTATGTGCATGGCCCTGTTAAAGCGTATATCAGCACCTGCATAGACAATATCATATCAGAGAAGAACATTTGCACATTTTACTCGGCATTGAAGCTTTCAAAATTTCAAGATATGATGTTCACCAAAGCATTAAATCTGCTGAAGCATCCTACAATCACATGACTCCAGGAAAATGTGTCTCATTAAGAAACATATTCTAAGCATTGTACAGGACTAATATCAACAGAGGATGCCATTTAATTTGCCCTTCACACTGGTTTTACTTAAAAAGTTTGGAATTCAACACTATCATCTTCTCAAAACTCATAAACAAGCTGTATAGCCTGGGCCTGCCTTCATCACTGTGTAACTGGATACTGAGCTTCCTCACAGTAGACCTCAACATTTCCGCCTCAGAAAACACACCTCCAGCATCATCATACATTTTGCAGATGACACCACAGTCATTGGTCTTATTGCATTCAATGATGAGACCGCATACTGGAAAGAAGTGTCTGAACTGGTCACATGATATGAGGCTAACAATCTCACACTGAACATCAGCAAGACCAAGGAGATGGTTGTGAACATGAGGAGAAGTGATCGTGTCTGTCAGCCTCTACTGAAAACACAGTAAGGCCAATCAAAGAATGTACGTCCCGAGGAGACTTAGGAAGATTGACATGTCATCACAAATACTCCATAACTTCTACAGATGCACTGTGGAGAGGGTGTTAACTTGCTGTGTGGTTCAGCAACAGCACAACACATGATAGAAAGGCACTACAGAGGGTGATGAAGCTGGCCTGGGAAGTCACAGGGACAGAGCTCCTCTCACTGCAGGACATCTACATTAAAAGGATCTGCAAATGGATCTTGCACTATCATCAAGGATACCAGCCATCCCAGCCACAATTGCTTCACCTAATGCTAATTGTTTCTAATGAAGTCTGGCAAGTGGTACTGGAGCACTGCGGCCAGAACATCCAGAACAGTTTATATCCCCAGGCCATAATTTGCCATTAATTGTAATAATCCGATTTTGTCTGACAGCAGCTAGGGCTCCACACAGAGATCTGATCAGATCATCATCAGTCTGTCTGAGACTACACGAAAAAAACAGAACAAACAGAGACAGACTCAATCAAGAAGAACTGTGGCAACAACTGCAAGATAATTCAAGAAACCTACCTACAAAGTTTCCTGATAAATAGTCAAAACCCACTTCCTCTTCCATCAGGATAAATTCAGCCTATTCACTGACTCTCTGCACTTTACCTGCTGAAAAATCATACACTCACCTCATAATGACTGAACATGGACAATTTAAACACTAGACTTTACATTGACACTTATTAAAATACAACTTGACACTTCAAAACTGACACTCTTTTTACCTGAACTGTAGGTAAAGCAGGACCCTTTCATATATATATATATACAGTATTGTTCAAAATAATAGCAGTACAATGTGACTAACCAGAATAATCAAGGTTTTTCGTATATTTTTTTATTGCTACGTGGCAAACAAGTTACCAGTAGGTTCAGTAGATTCTCAGAAAACAAATGAGACCCAGCATTCATGATATGCACGCTCTTAAGGCTGTGCAATTGGGCAATTAGTTGAATTAGTTGAAAGAGGTGTGTTCAAAAAAATAGCAGTGTGGCATTCAATCACTGAGGTCATCAATTTTGTGAAGAAACAGGTGTGAATCAGGTGGCCCCTATTTAAGGATGAAGCCAACACTTGTTGAACATGCATTTGAAAGCTGAGGAAAATGGGTCGTTCAAGACATTGTTCAGAAGAACAGCGTACTTTGATTAAAAAGTTGATTAGAGAGGGGAAAACCTATAAAGAGGTGCAAAAAATGATAGGCTGTTCAGCTAAAATGATCTCCAATGCCTTAAAATGGAGAGCAAAACCAGAGAGACGTGGAAGAAAACGGAAGACAACCATCAAAATGGATAGAAGAATAACCAGAATGGCAAAGGCTCAGCCAATGATCACCTCCAGGATGATCAAAGACAGTCTGGAGTTACCTGTAAGTACTGTGACAGTTAGAAGACGTCTGTGTGAAGCTAATCTATTTTCAAGAATCCCCCGCAAAGTCCCTCTGTTAAAAAAAAGGCATGTGCAGAAGAGATTACAATTTGCCAAAGAACACATCAACTGGCCTAAAGAGAAATGGAGGAACATTTTGTGGACTGATGAGAGTAAAATTTTTCTTTTTGGGTCCAAGGGCCACAGGCAGTTTGTGAGACGACCCCCAAACTCTGAATTCAAGCCACAGTACACAGTGAAGACAGTGAAGCATGGAGGTGCAAGCATCATGATATGGGCATGTTTCTCCTACTATGGTGTTGGGCCTATTTATCGCATACCAGGGATCATGGATCAGTTTGCATATGTTAAAATACTTGAAGAGGTCATGTTGCCCTATGCTGAAGAGGACATGCCCTTGAAATGGTTGTTTCAACAAGACAATGACCCAAAACACACTAGTAAACGGGCAAAGTCTTGGTTCCAAACCAACAAAATTAATGTTATGGAGTGGCCAGCCCAATCTCCAGACCTTAATCCAATTGAGAACTTGTGGGGTGATATCAAAAATGCTGTTTCTGAAGCAAAACCAAGAAATGTGAATGAATTGTGGAATGTTGTTAAAGAATCATGGAGTGGAATAACAGCTGAGAGGTGCCACAAGTTGGTTGACTCCATGCCACACAGATGTCAAGCAGTTTTAAAAAACTGTGGTCATACAACTAAATATTAGTTTAGTGATTCACAGGATTGCTAAATCCCAGAAAAAAAAATGTTTGTACAAAATAGTTTTGAGTTTGTACAGTCAAAGGTAGACACTGCTATTTTTTTGAACACAACCCTTTCAACTAATTGCCCAATTGCACAGCCTTAAGAGCGTGCATATCATGAATGCTGGGTCTTGTTTGTTTTCTGACAATCTACTGAACCTACTGGTAACTTGTTTGCCACGTAGCAATAAAAAATATATTAAAAACCTTGATTATTCTGGTTAGTCACATCGTACTGCTATTATTTTGAACAATACTGTATATATATATATATATATATATATATATATATATATATACAGGTGCTTCTCAATAAATTAGAATTAGAATGTCTAGGAAAAGTTCATTTATTTCAGTACTTCAACTCAAACTGTGAAACCTGTTTATTAAATAAATTCAGTGCACACACAGTCACAGACTGAAGTAGTTTAAGTCTTTGGTTCTTTTAATTGTGATGATTTTGGCTCACGTTTAACAAAAACCCACCAATTCTCAACAAAAGAAAGTGACAGTGAAAGTGACTTGACATTCAGCCAAGTATGGTGACCCATACTCAGAATTAGTGCTCTGCATTCAACCCATCCAAAGTGCACACACACACAGCAGTGAACACACACACACACTGTAAACAGACACCCGGAGCAATGTTCATAATTTATGCTTTGTCGCCCGGGGAGCAGTTGGTGGTTCGGTGCCTTGCCCAAGGGCAGCTAAGTCTTGGTATTGCCGGCACGAGACTCAAACCCACAATCCTATGATTAGGAGTCAAACTCTCTAACCACTCTCTGAACACAACTTCCCCCAAATTAGAATATAGTGACATAATATGGTCACATTTTTTTATTTTTAGGCAAACATAGTTTTAAAGTATATTTGTATAACCAATATATAAGTTGGGGGATGTATGCCTGCAGCAATAAAAAAAAAATTCTGGAAGACTGCAAGCTTGTTTATTTATTTGTTTATATTTAGAGCTAAGCTTTAAATGTGTGTACCATTAACCATATCTCTATATTTGAAAATGCTGGGCAGAAAATACATACCAAAAACTTTAATGCACTGTATACATTTGAATACACTGTAATGCTGATCAAGGCTGGACTTGTGGGGCGGAGGAAATAGACTCGAAAGAAGTCAGAGAAACAAAACAAAGTCCAACACTCGGTGCTCTTACCAGGATAAAATTCTGCCCAGGGGATTGATTTTATAACCTGGTCTCAACAAAGAGGGCATATTTTCTGCTGACTAATAGGCCTGCCTCTCTCTTCAACATATTTAAGGGGAGTATGTTTACTTTTAATAATCCTAATACTGATTATGCTGCAGGTGGAACAAACATGACAAAGATTTGTCTATCCAAAGATACTTTGAAAACATCTGTTTGTCTATAAATCCAGCTTTTTTATTGCAGAATGCTGTATTTCAGTCTCAGACCAAGAAGCTTCCAAGAAATGATTAGCAGTGCATAGAATAGAATCTTTATTGTCTGTTATGTACATAATACAACTGAAAACAGTGTAAAAAATTTGCTAACAACAAATATGTTTGTGGTCAATATGGTCCATCAGTCTTGACCGTGACGCGATGGAGCGGACTGGTGAATGTATGACCTGATGTGTTCACTCATCCAGCCAGTCAAGGATCAATGCCTCCCCTCGACAAGATTTGCGCTTGACGCCGTATAATCAAACAGCAGCTCCTCGCATAAATTAATGTCTCTTTTGGCCTGGAACAGGATGACATCCCTCTTTCCTTCAGGGAAGTTCATCATGCAGTGGACTGACCTCAGGTTTGCTCTCTTGGAGGAATGATTGATCATCCGGCCCACGGTGTTTTCTGTTGGGTGACACTCGCAAGGGAAAGTCTCAGCGTCCACACAGAGGTCCCGACCTGCAGCCTGGAAAAAGAAAAGATAGGCCGCATCACCCTTGATGGACTCGGCCAACTTCCGGCCCTCTGCTCCTGTGATTACCTTGCCATGGTAATCACAAACGATGGAGCCCATGGCAAAGGCTTTGGTGGCAACAACTCCTGTGGTCAAAAGAAGGTGTTATTATTTTTCACTCCAGGAGTACGAATATCTGCTTACAAGACAAAACATGGTATGTACTTATATGTATTATGTTTACATACCTTGTCCTTTTGAGCCAAAGTCCTTGAGGGCCAGGCCTGTCCACTTTTGTTTCTGGATCGCAGTGATGATCCATGGATCCGACTCCACCTGCACCTCAGTGATGGGTCTCCACTTTGCCACTATGTCCTCGGGGCGAGGACAGTTGCCAGTCCAACCCTCTTTTTCGATCAGCAGTGACACCTTGCTGACAGTCGGGGGCCGTCTTGAACACTGGGCTGTCAAAGACATATGTTAAATTAATATTCTTGTGCAAAATGTGAATTTTGTTACTTTGATTATAGAAATATGTATTCATTTTTTTACAATAAAGCGCATCAACTTACACGAGAGATACTCCTCCCGCTTGGCAAACTGCAAAGACCTCCACCTGTTATAAAACACTTTGTCAGATGGAAACCCCGCAGCGGTCCGCTTCTTTTTTGTGGGCGGGCTGCTACTCGTCGTGACTGGAAACTTCAGGAGAAACGCACCAAAGTCCCTGTCATACTGGTCAGCTGCGCCTCTGCCCCTCTTCTGTTTCCGAACTCTCCTCTCATCGGACGGCTCATCAGAAGAAGAGCTGAAAATTTGAGAAGATTTCATGTTCAAACTCTGACAGAAAGCTAGACAGATCTTGGAAGTAGCTGACAAACAGGAAATATATGAATGTTGTGTGTTTTGGATGATGATGATGATGCATACCATGGCATAGTACTTTGGGCTCTTTTGACTTGCTGGCTTGAAAAGCTGGGTAAATCGTACCTGCAATGAAGAAAATACAAATCTCAGATTAATCCTCAAATCTTTCAGTTAATTTTTCTTACAGAAAATAATATTATTTTAACTTTATGTAGTACATAAGCCAGACTATCAACTTAATCATTTTATATTTTTCGGTACAGTGCGTATAAATGCAAAAACTATTATAAATGATTCTGCTGAAACGTACTGTTCATGCAGACGCCTGAGGTCACTCGTGACGTTGATAACTGGCAGCCCTTGTTTGGACAGGAAAAATCTGCCCTGGTCCTCTGCGCTGTCCTGCAGACATCCTGGACGAATCTTCTGGAAGTATGCGTCCAGTATCTGTGGAGATCAGATATGAGGTTAATGCATACCGAAAACTTTTAGAGATCTGACCTCTGACCCACTCAAGAATCCCAGGTG
The DNA here is from genome assembly GCF_023724105.1 of Carassius gibelio. Taxonomy (NCBI): domain Eukaryota; kingdom Metazoa; phylum Chordata; class Actinopteri; order Cypriniformes; family Cyprinidae; genus Carassius; species Carassius gibelio. Next base: position 19,537,147 of record NC_068417.1, on the reverse strand, counting down.
ATGCATTCTTATCTTGCTCTCACCAAATTTTATTTTTTATTTTTTTATTTTTTAAAGTATAAATCGCATACCACCTAACTGCACATTCTATTTATTCTTTATTTAAAAGGGACAATGCACATTTTCTTTATTAGTCTTCAAATGAATTAATTAGTATAGTTTATTAGTATAATGTATTGGGTAAGCTTTAAATGTGTGTCTCATGAGCCATATATTTGAAAATGCTGGGCAGAAATCCTGTTAGAGAACTTACATCAGAGTCCTCCTCTGTGAGGGAAAATGTTGCAGTGTGTTTTGCGGATTGCACCTTGATGTGAATTTGTCCATCAACACTTCTCTTGTTGAGCCAGTCTGAAGCCTGGAAAACAAGTGAAGAACACAGTGAGTGACTGACTTTATACACACTCAGGAAACACTGTAAAGTAGAAGTACTTACTTTAAATGCCCTCACTGCGTCTGGTCGCTGGAAGTATCTCAGGACCAGGATGGCTTCGCAGAAGTACCGGAACAGCGTCCTTTGGTCTTCTTCCACATGCTGCTGATCCAGGAGCTTCCCGTGGATGTCCAGCATGTCCGCCTGTGATACTCGGAGGACTCTCTGGCAGTCTTGGAGCGCCGGCTGAGCAGTCCTAGAATGATTAGATGAAACAAAAAAATACAAATAAGGAGGCGAGTTAGAGATGTTTCTGTATGTGTGCCCGGCAGCATTCCAATGACTCTGCATTCAATGAAAAGTAATACCAGTGAATAACAACTCACTTTTTGTTGTGTGTTTTCACTGCAGCACTGTTTTCACTGTGATTGGATTCAGCCTGTGCCTCCATGGGGTCATTTAGGATTAAAAAATGCCTCTCACGAAGGTCTTCCAGAAGAGCCCGTCTGGAAGCCTCATCGGGGTACCGCTTGACCATGACATTGTAGTCCCAGGTTCTGCCTCGGAGGGTCCAGGCCTTCATGGACTTTTTGGCTCGGTCCACCTCTGCATTCCTCTCCTCATTAGTCTGGTCCTTCATGCAGACCCTCGACAGGTGGTTAGGCAGCATCTCCTGGGGCCTGAAACACTGCAGACAGGAAATGATGCGACGGTCCTTGTCACTGTGAGAGAAGGCAAAAGAATCCAGAGAGTTGAATTGTGAAAGTTATTCTTGATATTTGGTATCAACATGCTGTTGGGTTTTGACATATACAAACAAAATCAATATTACGTCCATAGAATAAAATGAAATATTTACAGTTTATTATTTCAGGTATATCAAATGATCTGAACTTACCGCTTGGAAGCCATTCTTCAGAAATGAAAAAGCTGGTTTAACAACAGAAAGTGCAGGAGGAATCTTCAGTGTTGACTTCACCCTTTTCTTGGAGAACTGAGTAACTGGGTCCTCTGAGTCTCACCTTTATTGACCACTTGGTAGCCTCACCCCTTTTTCTGCAGAAGCTGATACACCAATTTTAACCTTGACCTGAATGGGCCAGTTACAGGTTGAAGATGGGCCAATTTTAAACCCCTTAATGGGCCATCTACACGAATTATGGGCCATTTTCAAAACAAAGTTGGGCCATCATGGTTGTGATGATTGAGCGATCAAATGTTGTTTTCAGGGCAATAAAATATCTCATCAGCCCATTTCTAAACTTCTCCAAGTCATTTGAAAATTAAATGAAAATTATGCACTTATACAAAATTATAAAATTATGCATTTTACCATATCAGGGAAGGAAGCATGACAACAGCTGTAGCTACTTCCAAATACGATGGGCAGAAGTGTGAAATTGTTTTTCTTTACTTTAATGCAGCAGGTTTGTATAAGTGAAATAATATTTAAATAAATAATTCACCTGCATTTAATTTATTTTGTATTATCATGTCGGCGTTTGTGTGACACAGAAGCAGTTTAATGTGAAGTTCAACATCCATCAGGGGCTTTTTTAACAGAAAACGTAAAAAAAAAAGAAAAAAAAAAAGTTTGCATTGTTTGTCCAAGGCGTCTTATTTGAAGTACGTTTTATTGTTATTGTATGAAATAGAATTACAATTTATTTTAAATAATATTTTATTATTATAAATATTTTATAATTAAACGCTATGTGCTTACAGTTGTCTTGATGCGAAATACAGCCAATAGTTTAAGATTGTTTGTACATAAATAAATTATTAATTCATCAACTCATTCATCACAAGACTTGTACTGGCCATACTGGCAAATGACTTCTCACCGGTGATTCCCGACGGGTTTAGAGGACTCCTCGTCGCTCCCCTGTCATTTCAAAGATCTAGTAGCCTACAACGGTGGACGTGACAAGTATAAAAGCCTCGTCCGTTTGGGAAGATGCGCTCGCAGTCAGTGGAGCCAAGTCAAAGTATAAATCCCGTTTAACTTTCTTCTTCTTCTTCTTCTTTCAATTTTTTTTAAAAGTACATTACCGCCACCTGCTGGACTGGAGTGGTACTGGATTCTAACCTTTCCAATGAAAAAAATGAAATAAATAAAAAATACAATAAAATAAAATAAATAAATAAAATCACCTAAATTATTTTAATTAGTCATGTATTCCTTAGGAAACTAAATATATATTTAAAACATTTCATCTGAGCTTCTTTGTAGGATTTCTTCTAAATTTAATCTTAACTGTTTTCTTTTTAATTGTGAACTTAATCTTTGTCTTTCTTCCTGATATTTAGGACATTGAAGGATAACATTCTCTACAGACTCTGGACATTCACATAATTCACAATTGCCATCATCATGTTTCTTTATTATTACCAAAGTTTTATTTAATCTTGTGTGTCCATACCTCATTCTTGACAACACATCCTCCTCCTCCTTGCTTCTGTTCATATTTCTGCCCTTTCACACTTTATTCTGGATATTATATAACTGTCTTCCAGTCTACCCATTGTCCCATAATGTTTGCCATTTGCCCTTAACAATGTTTTTAACTATACTCTTAATTTCTGCTTTGCTATAATTAACCTCAATATCTACATTTCCAGCTGCTTAGCACATTTGTCTGCCAAGTTTCCTACGACTTCTAAATGAGCTGGTACCCATATAAGAGTTATCTCAGTTCCTGATTGTATCAGATTATTTGCAATTTGTATTATTTCTCTTACAATATCCTGTCTTGATTTTGACTGACATGTTTTGATGCTGATCAAAGCTGAGCTTGAATCTGAAGCAATTACTGCCTTCCCTGGCCTATTAACTTCCACCCACAGCAGAGCTAGCCACACAGCGACCAACTCCGCTGTATAAACTGCCAAATCATCACTGATTCTTTGAACTACTTCTACTTTTAATTTTGGGATGACATATGCCACCCCCATTCTTTTATCACTCTGTTTAGATGCATCTGTATATATACTTACATCCTCTCTATATCTCTCCATTAAATATCTCTGCATCCCATACCTGTCCAATGTCCATACCATTTCCTTGCGTTTCTTCTAACAATCCCAAATCAATAGCCATTTCTTTATGTTCCCATGGTGGAGCAACTGGGAAAGGTACAGTAGTACTTACTTTAAGATCATTGAACCGCATTTAATTTACCTTATCATTGATCACCCAACCAAAACTTCTGACTTGAGTATTTCCACGCTCTTGGCATTGCTTCAAAACTGATTGACTCATGTGATTTCCAATATGGTTCAGTCAATACAAAAACCACAACCAATAACTCACTTTCACCAGCAGAGGTCAGTGTCACATCAGTTCTGAGCATCATCAGATTGAGATTTAATCATGCTTTGCATATCCTCTTATTTGCCAAGCAATTGCTTGGGAATATTTTATGAGCGTTGTGCTACATTTCTCTTAAACCTTTCTCTTTTAACTGATTCTCTATTTTTCCTCGTTTCCTCTGGTATATTAATAACTGAAACCTCAGACAAATGTTATCAGCAGCAATCACAAGACAATTGATTAATAATTCTTCATTTACATTGTTCTTGCCATAACCTCAGAAGCAATTTGATTTTAAATTTAAAATAGTTAATTTAGACAGACAATAACACTGCAATCCCAGACACATCATTTAATCTGTTATGTTTGGGGTAAAATATAATTTACCAGGCATTTAAAATATTTAAAACACAGAAAGCCCCAAAAGTAGTCACGATATAAAGATGTAATCATTGCCCATATAACAGAAGTTATAACAAATAATGTCTTTTTGAAATCTGAAAAAAAAATAAAAAAAAATGTTTGGAGTTTATTTAGGTTGTTCCAAATGTTTACAATGGCTGTTAAACCACTTCAAAAAACAAAACAAACAACAAGAACAAAAATAAATAAATTTGCATATACTGTGCAAAGTCTTGGGCCATTAGTATTTTCACCAACAGTAAATGGTTTTAAGTCAGTTATTTATATCTTTTGATACAGTGTGTCAGTAATATCAGTTTACATTCCTTTTCCCATTAATTGTAATAATCGAGTGTGATTTTATGCACAAGGAATCTGACGGCAGCCCGTGATCCACACAGAAATCTGATCTCACCATCATCCAGTCTGTCTTCGATTACATTAAGAAACAGAAAAAACTGAGGCAGACTAAATCCAGAAGAACTGTAGCAATGTCTCCCAGATGCTTAATGAAACCTTTCTGCGAAGCTACAATACTGTTAAAAGTTTTAGTCACTTGTGTAACTTCTATTACCCAATAAAATCAGAATTTGGTGCAACCACCAATTTTTTTTAAAAGACATTTTGTCCTAGTTACACTTGCACATAGTTTTTGCAGGTTGCTTTTCAGCAAGGTTTCTTGAAGTGTCTTGGAGACATTGCCACAGTGTTTTCTGGACTTAGTCTGCCTCAGTTTGTTTCCGTTTCTTCATGTACACACAGACTGATGATGGCGAGATCAGATCTCTGTGTGGAGCACTGCTTATCCGTACAAAAACCTCAAAAGATAATTACAATGAATGGTTAAAGCAGTGTTTGGAAATGTAAACTATAATTTCCTACTGACACACTACAAAAGACATGAATACATTTTTGTTGTTGTAGCTGAAAATACTATTGGCCTAAGACTTTTTTCATAGTACTGTATGCTGGTGTTAGCTGGTCCCTGCCAGTCCAGTCAAAGTCCAGACCTCATCCTGACTGGAACGCTTTGGCGAGAGCTGTGCATAAACAACAAACGTTAATAAACCAAAGCAATATTGTAAAGGAGAGTGGGCCAGAAACAGATCAAATCGTACAGAAAATGATTACATCACATTATTGCTTCTAAAAGTGTCCCTAGTTTGACACACGTGGCTTTACCATATTGGCTTTAATTTTGTTAAATAAATGATACGGTTTGATATACCATGTGTGTTTACCGGAGGTTTTATTTTCTAAAGTTTTTTAATGATTTTCCCAATTTTTAAGATGATTTTTATGAACAAAGTTATATAGACAAATATTACACATATCCACAAACAGAATCCACATTTTTAAAAAGTATGGGGAAAAATTTGAAAATATTCACTATACACTTTATTAAACTTCACTTACCTAGTCATACTGGTTTTTATTATCCCTTTTTTTTATGAAACACAGTTAATCTCAAAATATAATGAAATGCTGATTTATATTGTTGTGGTTTGTTTCATTCTGACGACAAACGAAAATGAGCTGAAAGTGGCAGTTTACAGGTGATTTAAACACAACAGCATAATTAATGAGGTAAAAACAGGACTATTGAAGCTATTTAGCAGCTCTGTTAACACTCTCAATCCTTAAATTGACATCACTGAATTCAACGATGAACTGCCTTTAACTGTCACTTTGCATTATTGAATCACCATTTTCCTAATGAATGTTGTTCAGTTCTTTGACACAATCTGTTTTGTTTAAAGTGCTATATAAATAAAGGTGACTTGACTTGACTTGACTTAAACAGGATCATCAGCAAAAAAAACTAAATCGAAATCCATTTTATTAAATGCTACATTAACCATACAACACTATAATATTTCTTGTGAAACATGGTTACATTTTCTAATAACTACTAGATTATTAAATTATTTCTCTTTTTTTATGCGAAACTGGAAATGATGAGACCATTTTAAGCTAAAAAAAAAAACAACAATTGTAGTGCTTCATGGCTTTCAAATACACATATTACGAGCAGTAAATAAACAAAAATTGATAATAAAATAATAAGTTGATTTAATAAATTGCTTAAGCAACTACAAAAATCTGATGAAGGTAAAATACAGATGATTTTTCAGACATTATTTCCATTTTTTTATTGCAGCTGACCTTAAAGATGACCTTTAATATAAAAAATCTTCATATAACAATTTTTTTTTTCAGACAACCGTACATTTTCTTCATTCCCGACTTGGAAACATAAGTGGAAACAGAGTGCTCTAGAAATTAAAATAATCAGAGTGTGGTCTGAGCAGCGCTACTGCTCCCACCAGGTGCATCAGGCACTGTGCATAGTGCACCAAGTGCTGAGGGGTGCTTGTTTTTTTTAAAATGCCGGTATTATTTCATTAGCCTATAGAAATATTAGCCACATTTTAGCCATGTCTATGTAACAAAAAAGGGGGAACAAGAAAGATATTTAATAATTGCTCTAGTCTAGTCTAGAAAGTACGGCTTCTGCCTATCTTCAATGGAAGTAGGGAAGAGTGGGTTAAGTTGACCCACCCCCCTGTATCTTGGCAACTGTACATTTTTACTGTCATGTGACCATGTATTTTGGAACCACCCATTATTTCTGCCAGAGTGTGAAAAGGAGAAACACATGACAGAGCGGAAGGCACCCATTTACTTGAAAAACAGCGTTTGGCTTCTCAGTGTAATAACAGGTATAATGGTTGTTACATCAAAGCTAATTTATCCAGGTCTAAAAATATCTGATAAATATAGGTCATTAAGCAACATATAAAACCATGCAAATCATTTAGCTAAATAATAGCCTCAGTTAGTATTTTTTTCTTTCCTTTTCATTTCATTTTGGGGAACTCGTGGCCTAGTGGTTAGAAAGTTTGACTCCTAACTCTAAGGTTGTGGGTTTGAATCTCGGGCTGGCAATACCTCTACTGAGGTGCCCTTGATCAAGGCACTGAACCCCCAACTGCTCCCCGGGCGCCGCAGCATAAATGATACCCACTGCTGTGTGTGTGTGTGTGTGTGTGTGTGTGTGTGTGTGTGTGTGCGCACACGCACTTTGGATGGGTTAAATGCAGAGCATGAATTCTGAGTATGGGTCACCATACTTGGCTGTACATCATGTCATGTCACTTTCACTTAGTTTTTTTTTTCATTTTTTCTTCAAAATTGACTATGGGGCAAAGTCAGCTAAATGTTGTGGGGTAAATTGAGTATGCATTTAACTTACCCCACTGTAGTTCAGTTAAATCTCTAAATTGTAAACTGGTATTTTAAAGTGATATTATTGATTTAGTTTATCATATAGCCTATACATATTTGTTATAGTTTATATAATAGGGAGAGTGGATAAGTGCACCAAATCCTTCTCTGATAAGAACCAGAAAATGCTTTTTATCACAATACAATCAGATAAATCTTTCCACCTGTAGTCACTAATGGCCAACAAACTCTCTGTTTAGTCTGTTTTTAGGAAGGTTACAACTTTGGTATGCAACATATTGTTTCAGCAAAGCAAACAATAAAATAATGAAATGTAAACTTTATTTGGTTGTTTTATGTTGTTATAGTTGTCCAAAGAAATATGACTGTTCTTTATAAGAAACCATATTTTTAGAACCCTTTCTCATACATTCTGATCATTTAAAATGATATGGATACTTTTATTAGGATATGATAGATACTTTCATTGTACCTCTGCGTCATTTTTCCCTTATCTTGAGGACCCCAATAGTAAAAAGTGGCTAATCTAACCCCACTCTCCCCTATAAGAATTAGACATTTAATTTAATATTTTACAGAATAAATCTATATTAAATACTAATAAACAACTAATTTAGAACATTTACATTATTACATTTTTTAACTATTTATGTGCATGGCCCTGTTACAGTGTATGTCAGCACCTGCATAGACAATATATCAGAGAAGAACATTTGCACATTTTACTCGCCATTTAAGTCTGGGGACTCTGAAGCTTTCAAAAATTCAAGATATGATGTTCACCAAAGCATTAAATCTGCCGAAGCATCCCACAGTCACATGACTCCAGGAAAATATGTCTTATTAAGAAACATATTCTAAGCAGTGTACAGGACTAATATCAACAGAGGATGCGATTTAATTTGCACTTCACAAAATTCTAACTTACCTGGAAAATAAAGGCAGCTATGTCTGACTGGTTTTCCTTAGTAAAAGTTTGGAATTCAACACTATCATCTTTTCAAAACTCATAATGAGGCTAACAATCTCACACTGAACATCAGCAAGACCAAGGAGATGGTTATGAACATGAGGAGAAGTGATCGTGTCTGTCAGCCTCTACTGATGGAGATACTGAGGTTGAGACAGTGGGCAGCTATAAGTTCTTTGGTCTACACATCTGTGACTACCTCAAGTGGACAGAGAACACAGGAAGGCCAGTCAAAGAATGTACGTCCCGAGGAGATTGACATGTCATCACAAATACTCCATAACTTCTACAGATGCACTGTGGAGAGTGTGTTAACTTGCTGCGTGGTTCAGCAACAGCACAACACATGATAGAAAGGCACTACAGAGGGTGATGAAGCTGGCCTGGGAAGTCACAGGGACAGAGCTCCTCTCACTGCAGGACTGACAGGGCTCTCAAGTGTCACGCATTGAGCGTGACAGTCACTCATTTCGGTCTTTTATCACGCACTCCCGCCACACATTGTATTTCTCACGCAGAAAAACTATTTATAATATATTTAATATGCCGCACGCAGCGCCCAAAAGTTATCTGGTCGCGCCGCTCTCACTATGGAAACCGGCAGGAATCAAGCGCGTGTCCCCTGGAGTTCTTAATCGAGCCTGCCACTTATCAGCCAATCAAAAAAAAGAAATAGGCTACACAATAGCCAATCAGAAAATAGCACGATTGTATCTGGGTAAGATTTAAATCAACAACCAATGAAAAAAAATCATCCTGGAATTGTTCACCATATTCCTCGTTCACCCACAGAGGAAACCAAGCATCACTTTGAGCACAAAGTAAGTAATGATCTCATGTTACAACAAATTCACAACTCGTTTGACACAAACAATGACAACTTGACTGCTGTTAGAGAATGTTTCCCAGATAATTAGCATCAGTTTTTCATGAGTGTCTGTTACTTAGCCAACAGTTTTACAGCCTGTTCACTGACAACATCTGTTCAGAACAAGTAATGTTAGTCGAGGCCTAGTCATATTTTCGTTATCACACGATGACTGACTTATTGTCACATTATAAATATATCTCTCTCCAATTGGCTTAATAATTTTATTAGCACTAAATTAATTAAAGTGTATTGCATAGTCGATGTTATAGGTCACTTTTAAAATCATGTCATATTTTATAATTATATAATCCTGGCCATGGATGCATTAATCATTGCATCTGTCTTTCAAAGATGTCAGGTAAAAGGCAACTAATCATCCTTTCATTCACCCTGAGAGGAAAGCCCCCCAAAAAGAGCAGGTTACAGGATGCTGGCCCAGAGAAGGTCACGAAAATGGTAGGCACATTAGAGGAGGAGACAGAGGAGGAGACGGTGCAGGTGGAAGAGGAAGAGACAGTGCAGGTGGAACATGATGAAACAGTGCAGGTGGAAGATGATGAGACAGTGCAGGTGGAAGATGATGAGACAGTGCAGGTGGAAGATGATGAGACAGTGCAGGTGGAAGAGACGGTGCAGGTGGAAGATGATGAGACAGTGCAGGTGGAAGATGATGAGACAGTGCAGGTGGAAGAGACGGTGCAGGTGGAAGATGATGAGACGGTGCAGGTGGAAGATGATGAGACAGTGCAGGTGGAAGATGATGAGACAGTGCAGGTGGAAGATGATGAGACAGTGCAGGTGGAAGAGACGGTGCAGGTGGAAGAGACGGTGCAGGTGGAAGAGACGGTGCAGGTGGAAGAGATGGTGCAGGTGAAAGAGGAAGAGACGGTGGAGGAGATGGCTAAGGTGTCAGAAGAGGCCATCAAAACAAAAGGGAGAAAAGTACCAGGAGCAGCCACCTACAAGAGCTCTTTTAATAATGAAGCTCCTATTACTGGTGTTCTATCTGCCGCCAAGAGAACTCCTGTGCCCATCAAGGTGTGCGGGATGTGACAAGGCACATAGAAAGTAAGGGGCATCAGGCCAAACAGCAGGCACTAAAGTCAACCAGCACAGTCAAAAACTTTTACTTGCCAGTGACTTCAGAAATGAGTGTGCAAGAGGTCAAGGTACATAGCACATTAAATCCAAAAGGTTGATTACATTGTTCATGAATACCATTTTTCCTAAATAATACAACCATTTCTATGTTTATGGCATATATGAGACATTCATCCATAACATGGACAGAATACTGCTCTGTAATGTATTTTTATTGTTACTGAAATTCATAATTTTAATGGACATGCAGATATGGGATAAATCAGAGTTAACATTCAAATTTGTATTCAGCATAGCTATATATATTTTGTAATTTGTTTCTGTTGCAGACAAGGAGAGCTGAGGTGAAAGTTGCCGTAGCAATGGTTCAACACAATGTTTCATTTGCTGTGGCAGACCATTTCAGCCCCTTGTACAGGGAATGCTTCAGAGACTTTCCCACAGCTCAAAATTTCAAGAGTTCCAGCACAAAAACTGTGTGCATCATTAATCAAGCAGTTGCACCACATTATAGAAACGAGCTGGTGTTGAAGATGAGGGAAAATCCCTTTACACTGGTCACGGATGGCTCAAATGACACAGGTATACCTTTGACAGCTAAATTGCCTGTTTTCATTTCCTCATGTTCATGTCACACATACTGAAATAATTCATGCATGCAGTTAGTTATGTACCATATTGTTACAGGACTAGAGAAGATGAACCCCCTAACTGTAAGGGTATTTGATACCACCAAAGTTGTGCACAGATTCCTCGACATGTGCACCACAAGTGGAAGAAACTGTGGCACAGCTGATGTCATATAAAAAAAAATCAACGATGTCCTGATAGAGCATAACATACCATGGAAAAATTGTGTCGGCCTGTCAGTTGACAATGCCCCAGTTAACACTGGAGCCAAAAATTCAATTGTGGCAAAAATGCTTAAGGAAAATCCCAGCATTTACATTCATGGATGCCCCTGCCATATAATCCATAACACTGCTAAACACGCTGGGAAGAGGTTTTTGGAAGTAAGTTTCAACATGTTTGCTTTCCATTAAATATCTGTTAAGCTAAGGTGGAGTACATAATTTGCTGTAATATATGTTTGCGCTCATATCATGTTCTGCAGATATCTGGATTTGACACTGAGGACCTTGTGGTTGATGTTGGATACTGGTTTAAGGGCAGCACAAACCGTAAAGGTTACTTGAAAGGTTTGTAATTCAATTAGCTCCAGTGTTATACACCCAAACTAAGGAAAAATTGGGTTAATTTGGTTTGTTTTTCTTACATATTTTACCAGAATTTTGTAAACTCCATGGCAGTGATTATATGGAAATGCTGCTGTACATTTCTGTGAGGTGGCTGAGTTTGGAGATGTGCATCACCTGCATTCTGCAGCAGTATGGCCAACTCACCAGCTACTTCAAATCTTTAAGTCACACATTATATTTTTGCACTAGTTCAAGATGGTTATGTGAGACACCCGATACTAACAACCTGTCTATTTGCAGATGAGAAACAACCAAGGTTCAGGAGGCTGGTGGAGGCGTTTTCCAATCCCCTGACGGAAGTCTACCTCCTGTTCCTTCAGGCCACATTCCCAGTGTTCTCTACACTGAACCTCCTTCTCCAGAGAGAAAAGGCATCCATATTCCAGCTGTATGAAGAGGTAAATGGGAGGGTTGGGCTATTTTTGGCTATTTTGATGTCTCCTTTCTTAAGTGCAACACCCCTGTGAAATATAGGTTGTGTTACTTCGTCAAGAAAGACAATTAAGCTATCTAATTTCAAAACATCTGACATTTTTTGATACTGTGCACTACATGTCTCCCTTGATAAATTATTGTACAAAGTGAAAAAATAACTTAATTATCTAAACTTAAATCTACTCATAGTCATTGAACTGAGTAGCAATTGCATTAATAATGCATTTTAATATTTTTTGACATTACATTTTGCAGATGACAAAATTCATCAAGAAACTCTGTTCGAGGTTCATGACACCAGCAGCATTACGAGGAGGAGAAGTCCATGACATCCCCTTCAAGGACTCACTGCACCAACTGCCAGGTAATGCTTTGAAGTCACATAGGGAGATAAACCTGTATGCTTATTCACAACAAATACACCTTTTCTATGGATTGAGTGGTCTTTCTGATGATTTTTTAAAAGTATGGTATCCCAATAACAGTATATTCACTCCTCTGCCATTTGGTAGAAGATATAAGAGCAGCAGAAACAGCTCTAGTAGATTCAGAGACAGCTTCTATCCTCAAGCCATCAGAATGCTGAACTTTACTCAACCATCTTCACTCTCCTAAATGGCACACTTGTCACTTTTTAGAATTAATCCTTCAACCTAAATTAATCCTTTTTTATTTTACCTCTTCTATTTATCTACTTTCTTTTTTTTTTTTTTTATTCTGTAAAGTTGAGATTACTTTGAGCACAACAAATTTCATGACTGATAAATGTTATTTATGTGTATATGACAATAAACTTGAAACTTGTATAACCCAGAGATATCCTATAAGAAGCCTGTATTTGACTAGCTTTCTCTATGTCTTCTGTCTCACTGATAGGAGAAAAACTCAATGTGGGTTTCACCACCAGAGCTACGCTAAACAGGCTCCTTGAGGCTGGAGAGGTCACATCACAGAAGGCTCAACAATTCCAGCAGGCAGCACTGGCCTTTTTGGTCGGAGCTGTGGAGTATGCCATTGATAAACTCCCGTTGAAAGATGCTCTCCTGAAGCATGCCAGATTTATTGATGTGCAGCTAAGAGCTGAGTGTGGGGTTGAAGATGCCCTATACTTTGTAGACAGGCAAGGGTTTTTACATACTGATTATATATTTTTAAGTTTAATGGTCATGATCACAAAATAAATCTGTCTCTCACTGTATTCTAATCAGTCTTGTACACATGTGCCCTTTTTAAGATTTCAGGAACTCCTTCCTTTTCAAGACCCAAAGGAACAAGACCAAGTAAGTGAGGAGTTTATGGAATACAAATCTCCAATATTAATTTAACACTCTGAGGCCCCGTCCACACGGAGACGGAGCTTACCCCAATCCGATCTTTTTTTTCCTCGTCTCAAGAAATATCCACGTCCACACGAAACCGCAAAATGATGTAGTGTACATGCCAGACCAGTATGTGGCGCTGTAATTCTGCCACAGAGATACACTAAAAACAGAGAAGAAGACTTGGACTGGCTCATAAACCTTGCGCATGGTACACAAACGATCATGGAACAATACATTTATTAATCTGTGTTAATGTTAGTTAATAAAAAGACAATCGTTCAGTGTTTGTTCATGTTTTTGTTGCTGTAACGTGACGTAGAGGTGTCTGACTAGGGGGGAGACGAGGGCTGATGACGTAATCGTTTCTGAAAATATACGGATTAGCCGTCCAGACGAAAACGCAAAGATGGCGTTTTCAAATTTATCCACTCTGGGACCCGGTTTAAAAAAATAGCGGTTTCACCTTATGAAAACGCCGGGTGCGTGTGGACTTAACACCTATCCGATAAAAAATATGTGCGTATTCACAGAAACGCGTCTCCGTGTGGACTGGGACTTAGTCTGCCTCAGTTTGTTTCCGTTTCTTCATGTACACACAGACTGATGATGGCGAGATCAGATCTCTGTGTGGAGCACTGCTTATCCGTACAAGAACCTCACTAGATAATTACAATGAATGGTTAAAGCAGTGTTTGGAAATGTAAACTATAATTTCCTACTGACACACTACAAAAGACATGAATACATTTTTGTTGTTGTAGCTGAAAATACTATTGGCCTAAGACTTTTTTCATAGTACTGTATGCTGGTGTTAGCCGGTCCCTGCCAGTCCAGTCAAAGTCCAGACCTCATCCTGACTGGAACGCTTTGGCGAGAGCTGTGCATAAACAACAAACGTTAATAAACCAAAGCAATATTGTAAAGGAGAGTGGGCCAGAAACAGATCAAATCGTACAGAAAATGATTACATCACATTATTGCTTCTAAAAGTATATCGATGAATTAAGTCAGTGTCCCTAGTTTGACACACGTGGCTTTACCATATTGGCTTTAATTTTGTTAAATAAATGATACGGTTTGATATACCATGTGTGTTTACCGGAGGTTTTATTTTCTAAAGTTTTTTAATGATTTCCCCAATTTTTAAGATGATTTTTATGAACAAAGTTATATAGACAAATATTACACATATCCACAAACAGAATCCACATTTTTAAAAAGTATGGGGAAAAAATCAGAAAATATTCACTATACACTTTATTAAACTTCACTTACCTAGTCATACTGGTTTTTATTATCCCTTTTTTTTATGAAACACAGTTAATCTCAAAATATAATGAAATTCTGATTTATATTGTTGTGGTTTGTTTCATTCTGACGACAAATGAAAATGAGCTGAAAGTGTCAGTTTACAGGTGATTTAAACACAACAGCATAATTAATGAGGTAAAAACAGGACTATTGAAGCTATTTAGCAGCTCTGTTAACACTCTCAATCCTTAAATTGACATCACTGAATTCAACGATGAACTGCCTTTAACTGTCACTTTGCATTATTGAATCACCATTTTCCTAATGAATGTTGTTCAGTTCTTTGACACAATCTGTTTTGTTTAAAGTGCTATATAAATAAAGGTGACTTGACTTGACTTGACTTAAACAGGATCATCAGCAAAAAACCAAAATCCATTTTATTAAATGCTACATTAACCATACACAACTATAATATTTTCTTGTGAAATATGGTTAAATTTTCTAATAACTACTAGATTATTAAATTATTTCTCTTTTTTTATGCGAAACTGGAAATGATGAGACCATTTTAAGCTAAAAAAACAACAATTGTAGTGCTTCATGGCTTTCAAATACACATATTACGAGCAATAAATAAACAAAAGTTGATAATAAAATAATAAGTTGATTTAATAAATTGCTTAAGCAACTACAAAAATCTGATGAAGGTAAAATACAGATGATTTTTCAGACATTATTTCCATTTTTTATTGCAGTTGACCTTAAAGATGACCTTTAATATATAACATCTTCATATAACAATGATGTTTTAATGAGGGTGTTTTTAACTGATTTATTATGAAGAGAGCTTTTATTACTCAATGCGTTATTGGGTCACATTTGATGATGAGTCAGCAACACACTTTAAATGTGCTTGAACGATTTTAATTTCGGACAGCTGTTTTTAGTATGACGGTGTAGTGATCCTAACTGAGTGAAACTGTTCCCACACTGATCACATGTAAAAGGCTTCTCTCCACTTTGGACCTTCTCATGTGTTTTTTCTCCAGTATGAAACCTCTGGTGCTTTTTCAATGTCGCAGCGGCGGTAAAGGTCTCCCCACATTCAAAGCACATGTGATCCTTCACGCCACTGTGTCTTTTCTGGTGAATTCTTAAATTACCCAGCTGACTAAAACTCTTTCCACATGAAGAACACGTGTAAGGCTTCTCCTTTGTATGGACTTTCAGGTGGACCTTCAGGTGTTCGGCCCTAGGAAATCTTTTACCACATTGATCACAGATGTACGGTCTTTCTCCAGAGTGAGAACGCAGATGTATTTTAAGAGTGTATGTATGTCTGAAACTCTTCCCGCACTGATCACATGTGTGCGGTTTCTCTCCAGTCTGGATTTTCATGTGAGTTTTAAGATTTTATTTGTATGGGAAACTTTTTCCACACTGAGGGCAGGTGAATGATTCTTTGTCTCTTCTTTTCGGTGAGCAACTCGAAGATTTCTCCAGTTTTGACATGATGATGTTTCTCTTTCACCTAATTCAGTTATTCACTCTCTTCTTTCTTCTCCATCAGGTCTAAAATAAAGAAAAAAAGGTTTAATTTTAAGAACAATAAACATAAAAAAACACAAATGTGAAGTAAATGTTACGCAAAATTATGGTGAATCATGATGATTTTTTATAAATGAAACAAAAAATGATATCAAACAGTGTGTGTGCAGAGTACACAAAGAATCACTGGGCATTTTTCGGGGGGGGGTAAGTGCCCCTCCCCTGTCTCCTCCACTGGGAATGGTAAGAGGAGATGGTGGTTTTAATGAGGGGATGCTTTTTGTCAGTTTTCTTTCCCCAACAGGGGGATCAAATCCCCCTCAATTTGAGCCCTGTATGTGTGCGCGTGTGTGTATAGACACACACACATACAATTGAGGTCAAAAGTAATAAAAAAAAAAAACTTTTCCAAAATAAGAGGGATCATACAAAATGCAAAACATTGTTTATTTAGTACTTCCTATTACTGACATATATATATATATATATATATATATATATATATATATATATATATATATATATATATATATATATATATATATATATATATTTATGTTCCTCACCTGATAATGATGATCCTGTTCATTTCACAGGCTCCTAAGATTTAAACAAGGAGATAAACCACCCACCAGTGTGGCTTGGAGCAGCACTGAAAGTCTGTTCACAGTCTAGTCTATGAAGAAAAGAATCAGTGTTTGCTGTAACAAATTCATGTAACTATATTTAAATACTAAATTATGTAGTTATTTTGTATGTTTTATTAAAATTATTATATAATTTCCACTTTGATGTTTTCATTGAACATAAATATTAAATAGTTGTCAGATTTCATTTATTTCACTGCTTATCAAGCGCAAGGTTGGGGGTTTGATTCCCCGGGAACATATGATATGTAAAAATTGATAGCCTGAATGCACTGTAAGTGTCTGCTAAATGCATTAATTTAATTTAATTTTAATTTACAACCGAGAACTGTTCACTCACCTCAGTTCACATTTGGAGTCTTGTAGCACATCAGTGAGCTGCTGCTTTGAGTCTCCAATCATATTGTTTGTCAGATCAAGCTCTTTTAGAAACTGCAGTGCTTTTGTGTTTGTCAAAGACTGAGTTAAAGAAGAAACATCTGTAATGCCACAGTCGTTTAGACTAAAAATACAGAAAAACATGATAAAAACAAATCATTATAATAAACAATTGTAAACAAATTTAATATGACTGTGATTTTAAGCTTTTAAGTGATTTTAAAATTTGTTTTAAATAAACAAATTTATCTTCTTGTATGTTAATGTTAGTGACCTCAATCTCTCCAGTTTACAGTGTGAATCCTTCAATATGTCACATAAGTGATTCACTCCTGTGTTTTTTATTTTATTTCCACTCAGGTCCAGTTCTCTCAGGTGTGACGGATTTGATTTCAGAGCTGAAGTCAGGATGAGACACAGTTTCTCTGTAGCACTGCATATACACAGACTGAAAGAGAAAGAGAAAAGACAATGTCTCAGATATATGTTAAGTTCATGTGAGTTAAATTCATCATGATTAAATGCCATACAATATATATATATATATATATATATATATATATATATATATATATATATATATATATTACATTGACAAACAACTGGAAACCTACATGTAACTGTATAACCATCAACCAAAACAAAACTAAGACAAACGGAAAATGTGTGAGTTTCTGTTTGAAGAGTAGATTAAGACACAGGAATGACTAAAGAACCAATTGAATACAAAAAACCTTACATAATGAATTTAAAACTGGAGTTTAAATAAAGAAAAATAAATAGATGTGCTCTTTTTACTGACACAAATAACCAGCTGACTAATAGTATTTCTGAATCTTTATTCAGATGGTGAAATACAATGCTAGAAATTCATGTTGTCTTCAAATAAAAACACTGAACTGTAACTACTGTATAGTACTGTATTATACTAACTCTAGCTTCTCCAGTTTGCATTGTGGGTTCATCAGTAGATCACAGAGGTTTTTCAGTCCTGAGTCACTTAGTTTATTTTCACTCAGGTGCAGTTCTCTCAGATGTGATGGGTTTGATTTCAGAGCTGAAGTCAGGATGAGACACTGTTTCTCTGTAATTCTGCATCCACACAGACTGAGGTAAAAATTGAATTAAAGATAATTAAATTCATCAAGGCTAAATGACATACAGTCACTCATACATTAAAAAACACCAGCAAGCATCTAGAAACCTACAGTAATTGTACAATGATAAACCAAGTCAGGTGCATAACTATAATATATTTTGTCTAGATTAAAATATAAATTCAACTATAGAACTGACTTAAAAAAAATAAAACTGAAAATGTGAAAGTAATTTAAATGTGAGAAAAGGGAAATTCATCAAACTAAATTTAATTTAAGCACTTTTAAGAGTGTCGTTTACATGTCAATAATTTTTTTTTGTTGTTGTTGTTGTCTAATCTCACTGGTGTCATGCTTTGCATGAAACAATTATGAAACTTTTACAAATACAGATACAAAACCATTAACTAAAAGTATTTATGAATCTTTCTTCATATGGAGAAGAAAGAAAAAAAAAACAGAAGAAGCAGTACTATAAATGATGTGATGGGTTCTGTTTACTTAAAACACTAACATTTAATTACACTGTAAATGCTACACAGTAGAATGATACTAACTCCAGCTTCTTCAGTTTGCATCGTGGGTTCATCAGTAGATCATTGAGATTTTTCACTCCAGAATCTCCAAGTTCATTCCAGCTCAGGTTCAGTTCTCTCAGGTGTGAAGGGTTTGATTTCAGAGCTGAAGTCAGAGCAGAACACCCTTCAACTGTCATAAAACAGCACCTTAACCTACATTGAGATAAAACAGATAAAACCATTTAGTTAAATGCAAATACCAAAACACATTTTCTTTCTTGAATGAGAATGTTCCTGACCTCAGTTTCTTCAGTTTACAGTGTGAATCCTTCTGTACGTCACATAAGTGATTCACTCCTGTGTTTTCTATTTGATTTCCACTGAGGTCCATTTCTCTCAGGTGTGATGGGTTTGATTTCAGAGCTGAAGTCAGGATGAGACACTGTTTTTTTGTAATACTGCATCTATACAGACTGAAGACCAAAAGAGAAAAGACAGAGTCTGAGTCAGATACAGATCTGAGTCAGTTCTTATTCTCTGTATGACTCCTAACCCTAAGGATGTGGGTTCGAGTCTCGGGCTAGCAATACCACGACTTAGGTGCTCTTGAGCAAGACAACAAACCCCCAGCTGCTCCCCGGGCGCCGCAGCATAAATGGCTGCCCACTGCTCTGGGTGTATGTTCACAGTGTGTGTGTTCACTGCTGTGTTACGTACACTTTGGATGGGTTAAATGCAGAGCACGAATTCTGAGTATGGGTCACCATACTTGGCTGAATGTCACGTCACGTCACTTCACTTCAATCTTATCAAAGAGCTACAGTTGTCATTTAGTCTGTAGCGCTCATAGTGCGTTTTTAACTGTGTCACACTAATTCTGTGGGCTGGAATCTATTGTTTCATGCTCTTTTTTATTTCCTATTTATTTATTTTTTTTTGTCCGTTTTGTTTATTGTGGCAGCAGATGTGAAACTCATAAGATTACAACAGAACAACACAATTTTTACATTTTATCAAATATTTTAAATGCATTATTTGGTAGTTATTCAACTAAATTTAACTGTGAGAAATTTCAGAGGGTACAATACTACAGTATAAACAATGTAACTGTTGTTTAAAAAAAGACAGTAAACTTTAATCACACTGTAGCTGCTGTGCAGTATAATGTCACTTACTGTAGTTTCTCCAGTTTGCATTGTGGGTTCATCAGTAGATCACTGAGGTGTTTCACTCCAGAATCTCCTAGTTCATTCCAACTCAGGTCCAGTTCTCTCAGATGTAATGGGTTTGATTTCAGAGCTGAAGTCACAGCAGAACAACCTTCATCTGTAATATAACAGTCACTGAACCTACATTCAGAGAAACAGAGAGAAAAAGAAGACACATGGTTTATATATATATATATATATATATATATATATATATATATATATATATATATATATATATATATATATTAGGGGTGTAACGGTTCACAAAATTCACGGTTCGGTTCGATACGATACACTGATGTCACGGTTCGGTTCGGTTCGGTTCGATAC
Organism: Carassius gibelio; assembly: GCF_023724105.1. Lineage (NCBI taxonomy): Eukaryota > Metazoa > Chordata > Actinopteri > Cypriniformes > Cyprinidae > Carassius > Carassius gibelio. The sequence continues at coordinate 19,516,869 of NC_068417.1, read as the reverse complement.
GTTTTAGATACAGCAAAATGTAAAAACATCTCAACTTTTCAGAATGCCGCAAGCGCACCGCGGGTCATGTGACAAGAACCAACCAATCAGCTTCATCCTTTCCCGTAACAACGTTGAGAGCTCAGCCAAGATGAAGGAACAGCTGATCATAGTTGTATATGGATTGCAATTTTGAAATAAATTCAGTAGCAGAGCTACTGCAAGCGATTTTTAGAGCTGCAAATCCATTTATCCTTCGCTGAAATTTCCGCGTCTCATGGAGAGAGCACATCATTGTTGCTTAGCAAAGACAGACGCCTCAGGAGAAAGACGCACTTAGCGTTTTCCATGCATTTTTAGGCACGATATGTGAACGGCCCCTAAGACGTTCGCTCACTCAGCACGCGCTGAAGGCTCGTTGCAAAATGTCTAATGCATTTAACAGACCAGAAATATAAGATCTGGTGTTTGGGTTGGATTCCCTGTAAGCTATAGTGTCTAAATGCTGCAGGGATAGTTTGCTGCGTGCATGTTTCTCCTTTTTTTCGTCTTTTCCCAGATAGTACTGACGCATATATCCCAGATATTCCCGCTGTTTTTTTTTTTGTAATCCCGCTGGTGTACCCTGTCATGTTGCAGATGCGACATACCGTTGTTTATTTATCCACCACTCTCTTGCCATCACCATTATAGCTTAAAGGGAATCCAAAGTGCACCCAAACACCAGACCTGTTGGTTATTGGAGGATCTTCTCATTTCTAGTCTGTTAAACGCATTGGCTATTTTGCAACGAGCCTTCAGCGCGTACTGAGTGAGCGAGCGCCTGCTGAGTAGCCTAACATAAACATATAAGATGGTGTTTTTTTCTTCTTCGGGAGTGTCAGGGGCGTTGCCTGATACGTTGTTTGGGTTATTGGGCTACCTTGTTGAACGCATATCATTATATTTCTTTCTCTTTCTTTTTTTTTTTTTTTTCAAATATAATTAATTACTCCAACGAACCGTTCGGTATACATAATGCGTACCGCGTACCGAACCGAAAGCGTCGTACCGAACGGTTCAATACGAATACGCGTATCGTTACACCCCTAATATATATATATATATATATGAAACATAATGTGTACCCAGGGTCTTTATGAGATATTAAGAATAAAATGTCTTGATTTAAACTGTTAAAGTAGTTTTAAGCATTTAGAGTCTTGTAAGTGAATATTTCTCACCTCAATCTCTCCAGTTTACAGAGTAAATCCTTCAACACATTAGATAATTGATTCACTCCTGTGTTTTTTATTTGATTCATGCTCAGGTCCAGTTCTCTCAGGTGTGATGGGTTTGATTTCAGAGCTGAAGTCAGAGCAGAACAACCTTCATCTGTCACATCACAGTATCTTAACCTACATTGGAAGAAATGGGATAAATAAAATGTATACTAAAAGCAATACCTTATAGAATGAAACTAACTAAACATATATGTTTATTTGTGGTTGTTTTTTTTTTTCTTTTCTTGTGATGATTGTGCTTGTTTCTTATTTGTTGTTTTGATTTTATGTAAAAGCCTAACCAGGGAAGAGGGCTGCAAACTAGCCTTTTGCTATATGCCCTACACAGCATTGGTTGTCTCTGTGTTACAATGCCTAGTGTATTGTCCCTGTTAAATAAACAAACAAATAAATAAAATCTATCTCACCACATAACAAGAGAGATCACTAAGTTGAAGTGTTTTTTTTTTCTTTCAAAAATATAATGTGAATTCAGGGTCCTTGTGAGATATTGAGTATAAAGTGTTTTGGTTTAAACTGTTGAAGTGATTTTAACCCTAACCGAAATGAAGTTCATTTTGAGTTCATTTTGGCAGTTCGAAACAGATGACCAAGGTAAACCTTCTGGGATAATTCATTTTGGCTCCTGAAACTCCACCTTCTTTGACGTGCAATTTTTTCTCATTCCACGGAGGGCCGACAGGAGAACAACATCTACTAGTCACTAGCAACATGAATACAACTGGAGTTTCGAATAGCTGGCTCAAATATATCCACACCTGTACGATCGCTCGTGGGCAGACTTTAAAGATTCAAAGAAATCGCAATGTAGCTTGGTGTCGACGACCTGGAGTTATACAAAAAGTGACGGAGAGAAACATCCAAGACAACTTTTCCAAAGCCACGAAAAGTTCATTGTAACTGAAAGAGTGAAGATGACACCACATTAAAAAGAAATAAACACTAATAAAATAAAGTAACAAACTGACTCCTATATTATAAATATATATATATATATATATATATTTTTTTTTTTTTTTTCACATCATGCCAAAGTTTTCAGACTATGAGCCATTCACACTTCCCATAAAGGAATGATTATGGAATTAGTATGGTTATTTTGTATTGCAAACATGATACTTGACTCTGAACTGCTGCTAATCATTATTCTTTTGTCTTTAATATTCTGATCATTGGGGCCTGTTTCACACCTAGATTGCCTACACTTCATCATTTCATTTTTTTTTTGTGTTTAGGGCATACACGGGAGCATTCGTTTACATTAATCTACACCTCGGCTCCAGCAGCAGAGGGGTGTTGTAAAGTTTAAAAATAGTATATCATCGCTTAGCCTTTTCAAACTTCTTTTTGCCCCAAAATGAACTTAATTTGAAGTATTTTGAGCCTTTACTGACCTGCAATTTGGATGCTAAAAGAAAAGAGGAAGTCAATTAGAGTTTTGGAACTTAGTTTATGGACTGATGACAAAGAAGAATTTTTATCTAAGTGACTGGAAAGCAAAAGTGTGGAGAAAAAAGGGAACTGGAAATTATCCTTAGCATACAACTTAATTTGTAAAGCTTGGTGGAGGTGGTTTGATGGCATGGGCATGCATGGCTGTCTCAAGAACAGGACCTCTTAATTTTAACAATGAATTAATGTATGATGGCAGTAGCATAATTAATTTGGAAGGGTACAACATAATCTTTAAAGCACTTCATTTTGGATCAGGACAATGACCCAAAACACCCTGCCAGTTCAGTCAAGGACTTTAAAAAAAAGTAAAGTCTTAGATTTCTCAAATCAATCCAGATTTAAATCCGATTGAACATTAATTTCATCAGCTGAAGAGGAGACTAAAGACAATGACTCCCCAAAACAAGCAACAGTTGGAATTGGCTGTATTAAAGGCTGGGGAAAAGCATTTCAAAGCATAAGACCGAGAGTCTGGTGATGTCTATGGGTTGCAGACTCACTGCTCTGATTGTAAGGGATCTACAACTAAATAATATCTGCCCTAAATTCAACTGTTCCAATACTTATGCTCACATCAAATGGTGGGGTAAACTCTAAAAGTGCTGTACTTTTTATTTGGTAAAATGTGTGTCTCGAAAGACATGATGATAAAATGTGACATTCTGTAGTTTTGTTGCATATTCATCTTTGAATGATATTTGAAAATGTCTTGACTTCACAGCAGAGGAAACAATTTTGTCTTTACTGTTCCAATACAACACTGTATATATATATATATATATATATATATATATATATATATATATATATATATATATATATATATATATATACACACACACACACACACACACACACGTTTACATTAATCTACACCCCTCCTCTAGCAGTGCAGGTGTGTTGGAAAGTTTGGAAACAGTATACGGTCGAAATTATTTTTACCCCCAAAAGAAGAACGAAAACAAACTTTATTTGAAGTATTTCAGGACCTTTCCTGACCTCAATCTCTCCAGTTTACAGTGTGAATCCTTGAGTATGTCACATAAGTGATTCACTCCTGTGTTTTTTATTTTATTCCCACTCAGGTCCAGTTCTCTCAGGTGTGATGGGTTTGATTTCAGAGCTGAAGTCAGGATGATACATTGTTTCTCTGTAATACTGCATCTATACAGACTGAAGACAGAAAGAGAAAAGACAATATTTGTGATAATGGCTTAGAAGGATGTTTATGTCATGTCTGACCAGCAGGGCCGTTTGAAGGAATTTGGGGGCCCCAAGCAAAATGGACATAGAGGCCCCCGACCCCCGCACGCACGCAAAGTCTACAGGAACCACAGCATAGCCATACAGTTTAAGTTCACCTACACATCCCAAGCTAATGTTTGATGCACAGATTTTATTGTGTGGTTTTCATAACCCCCATTTGTTAAATAGATTATCACGGTGGAATAGTATATAGCATGCTATTTGCTATGCCACTTTCATCTAGGGCTGTAGCTATCAAATTTTTTAGTAATCGAGTATTCTACCAAACAATTCCATCGATTAATTGAGTAATCGGATAAAATGTGTTTAATGTGTTAATTAATATTAATTATGCAAGAGAAAATAAGACTTCTGGGTCTCTTAAAATGAACAACTATGTTTCCTTTTTTAGAATTTTTTTATTAAATATTAATTAATAAATTAATCAATATTTTTTTATTTTTGAAATGCATAGAATGCAATGCATACATCAAAAATAAACATTTAATTATTATCCATTGTTTCTCTGTCTGTACTTGTACTGTGAACAATGACAATAAAGTTGACAGATGAATTAAGTGCATTTAAGTGCCATTCAGTTGGGGTTTTAAATAAAGCATTTTCTATGATGCACATTAAACATTAAACACAAAACATTAATTTGATTTATATTTTAATTATTGAAAATTAAGCAAGCTTAACTTTTTGGTAAACAATGGGGATTTACTATTAAAAATAAAACATGGAAGAAATTATGTGTGATTAATTTTTTTTTAGTAGTAGGCTATGTACATTCTGCTGAACAATAGTAATATCTCTGGCAAATACTTGTCTAAAATAGGACTTTTATTTTGACGGGTTGACGTACCTTTACAGTTCTGTGTATGTGATGTGACGCTAGTTTTACTCAAATCAAATGGTCAAATGCTCATGAAGTGACTGTCAGAGCAGTTCTGGAGATGTTGTTCATGTGTTCACGTCTTATTTAGTGAGACAGCAGACGCAAGCGTCACGTGCGCTTCAGTGTGTGTTAATAAAGGAAGTCGCGCTTCTGCTCCATTCATTAACAGAGACACGCAGAACATGCATAATTCATATTTAAATAGACTGTTCTGGCTTAATATTTACAGATATTAGTCCATCACGTTGAGATCACGTGGTTGGCTGGCTGCTGTTAGCGACTACTGAGAGGGGCCCCCTTGAGGGGGATCCCGATAACAGTGTCATTACATGTTACAGCATTGACGATCAAAGGGGCACTTACACAGTTTCATTGCATTTTATTCTTAACCAGTCGTTGTCAATTGCTTGGTTTGCCTGCCTTGTCGCGACGGGCCTGCTGACCAGGACTTGAAAAGGTGGGGACAATTCTAGGGGCCCCTGGTGATTCAACAAGGCCCACTGTGTCTGACAGTTATTCATCATTTTAAAGTCACATTTGTAATTTTTTAGAACAACTCCAAAATAACTACTGAATGTTTTTCAAAATAGAGCATTTATTAATCTTAATATTAAATTCAGCACTAATAAGCGCCGCACCGATCAGGAAATTTGTGATCAAAACAGATCACAAATGCCCTTGTCACACTTTATAGGGGTACAGTTTAAGCTGCTCAGAAATTAGACATTAATTTTGTAAAATGCTAACATTAAAATGAAATCAGTTGTGTTCTCACAGTAAAACACTGTTACATACCAGCAGTCAGTAAACATGACCATATGCAGCAATCAATCATTCGCAATTAAGAGAAATCAACATGCATTAAATTTAACATACACAAAATTAACCATTTAAAGTTATTTTTAATCACTTTGCTAAGAAAGACATCTCATGTGTTGACAGGGCAGTTGTTTTTTCTTAATCTATCACTTATTTAGCATAACATTACTATCAGTCCGTTAACATGTCAACTGATGTACAATACTCACGTCAGTGTGTTGAGTTGACAGTGTTTATCCTGCAATAGAGCAGAGATCTGATCCACTCGTGTGTCTCCTAGTTCATGTTCACTCAGATTCAGTTCTCTCAGGAGTAACGGGTTTTTACCCACAATTCCAATCACATACTGACAGGCTTCATCTGCAGCAGGACCCAAAAACCTACAGGAGAGAGAACATGAAGCAGGAAATTAATTCAGTTCTTTACTAAACTTCATGTTATGAAAAACTATTTTTAGAATTTTTTTTTAACCTAGTGCATTTATCACATTTGTCCATATTAATATACAAATACAAATGAGTTAGACAATATATTCCATTCATTGTTATTAGCAACATGAACTGTGTTAAGCATTTCAGTATATCAAGGTTTCCCAATCTTGGGTTTGTGAAAAAACTGCAAGGGATTTCGTAGTTTAAAGGGGGGGTGAAATGCTCGTTTTCACTCCATATCCTGTTAATCTTGAGTACCTATAGAGTAGTACTGCATCCTTCATAAATCCAAAAAGTCTTTAGTTTTATTATATTCATAAGAGAAAGATAGTCTGTACCGATTTTTCACGGAAAAACATGACCGGCTGGAGGCGTGATGTGTGGGCGGAGCTAAAGAATCACGAGCGCGAGTAGGCTTTTGTGTTGAGAGCGTTTGGAAGCTGTGACATTACTGTGAGGACATTACAGTTTGATGACAACATCGCATGTTGTTTACTTGATGTGCTTACGCGCCGATAGCTAAGTTAACAACACAGAGATATTTGAAGCAGTTTTACTCACCGCATGCGGTTCCAACACACGATCGTGAACCTTTTTAGTTGGGACTGCATTATCCTTAAGAAATAAGCGATGTGCAAATCCGGCGTCAAACTGGGCCTTGTTTGTAAAACAAGCATCTTCGAAATGCAGGGAACAAACACAAACACTTGCACAACTCCTTTGATGCTCTGTAAAAATAAACTCCATCCACTGGTCCCTTAATGCTGTTTTTTTTGGTAATCTGTGCAGGGTTGTCTTGCCCTGGCAACCAAAAACACACTTCTTTTGTGACATTTCGCGACGCTCTCGCTCTGATCAGTGAATGTCTGTGCTCTGCTCTACGGGAGCACACGCTCTTCCGGCAGAAGTGCCCTTAGCACCCATATAAGGAAACTCCGCTCCATCTAACGTCACACAGAGCCATATTCGAAAAAAACTTTCCGAAACTTGTGACAAACCTTCAAACGTACAACTTCATTTTTGAAACTTTGTCCATGTTTAGCATGGGAATCCAACTCTTTAACAGTGTAAAAAAACTCAGTATGCATGAAATAGCATTTCACCCCCCTCCCCCCCCCCCTTAACGAAAAGCAAATAATAATAAAAAATATTATAATAAAAATGTAAAATCATAAAAATGTTAAATTAAAATAAATAATTTTAAAATCAATGAAAATAAAATGTGTATAAAAAAAAGAAAGAAATATTTTATTTGTTTACTTGCATGTCCATAACCAATGTCAGAGAAACATGAACATGCAAATATGATACTTGATTATTAAAATATTTATTTGAATATCTCAGGGGTACTTCATGCAAATATATTAGATGAAAGAGGATCAGATGAGTTTGTGAATTTTTGCATTTTAATGTGTGTGAAAGACAAAAACCTTTCGAAGACAGTATTATGGCAAGACATCATTTGGCCACTAGATTAACAACAATCATTTAAAATTTAAAAAGCATTTTCTCAACATTTCAAAATTGCATAAGCTACTTTTGAACTATAGGGTTGAATTATAGTTATTTCATCACCTATTACAATATCTTTGGAAGGTTTTTGTCTTAAACATTAAAATGCACAAATTCACATTATTTATTATTTATATGCAATGCAGGTATTCCCAAACTTTGTCACCTGAACCTCTTTCAGGTAATGTATTTGCTTGAATTACACCTGATATTTTAAAATACATATTTAATAATTAAGTATCACATTTGCATGTTTATGGTTCTCTGACCTTGGTTAAATGGTCACAGACATGCATGTAAACAAATTAAATATTTATTTTAACTTGATTTCTGTTATTTTAAAATGATTCATTTTAGTTGTACATTTTTATGATTTAATTAATTATTACCATTCCATTAAAGTTACAAATCCCCTGCACAGGGCCGGTGTGGCGGTGTTACCCATTTTAAACCATCATCAAGTGCTTGTAATAACTTCTGACTGTGATCTATATATGACTTCTGACTGTGATCTATATATGGAGACACATGCACTCTTTGTATTTTTAATAATGCTACACTGCTAACATTTGTCATAAACATGCTTTATTGCTATAAAAAATACCATTAGCTGCATTCAAAACACATACAGAAAATATATCATCATAGTCATGTCTATTTGCTTTCATATTTCATGTGCAGAAAAAAAAATCACTATTTTTTAATACAGAAGATCTAGACCATGGCTTCTCAATTAGTTTTTGCCGAGGGCTGTATTCTGCCGAAAATACCAAGCCAATGGCCAATGTGTGTGTGTGTGTGTATGTGTGTGTGTGTGTGTTTGTGTGTGTGTGTGTGTGTGTGTATGTGTGTGTGTGTGTGTGTGTGTGTGTGTGTGTGTGTGTGTGTGTGTGTGTGTATATATATATATATATATATATATATATATATATATATATATATATATATATATATATATATATATATATATATATAGGCTATATGTGCTTATAGAGCACAGAACCTTAAGTAATACCTTAAGCAATAGCCAAAAAAACATTGTATTGGTCAAAATTATAGATTTTTCTTTTATGCCAAAAATCATTAGGATATTAAGTAAAGATCATGTTTAATGAAGATGTTTTGTAAAGCTTACCGTAAATGTCAAAACTTAATTTTTGATTAGCATCATACCTTGCTAAAAACTTAATTTCTAAAATTTTAAAGGCCAATGAATTTTTCAATGAACATAATTGCTTAATGGAAAGGATTGCCAGGTTTTTTTTTTACAACAAAAACCTCCAAATTGATACCCAAAACTATCCTAAACTAATTGCGTTTTGAAAGGGTTCCCCCGGGAAAAATAAATAAAAAATAAAATAATTTATTTATTATATATATATATATATATATAAAGCAATTTTTTTTACATTCACTCTCTCTCTCTCTTTAACAGTTTAAACTTAGAATAGTGAAACAAACTCCATCGGGTCAACAGACTGAATGTTTTGCTGCCTTGCTGCCTTCTTCTAATGGCTACGTTCACAAATACAAAAATAATTTGCACAAAAAAGAATGATTAATTATGAGCATGTGCTCATAATTATAAGAATTATTTATTCATATGGTCTGGTGGCCATATGGAGACTGCAGACTGCGTTATAAAAGTGTTTTGAGGCACCTCTCTCTGCGTGTGCCCTGTTCGCACTCTCCAGTTGGTGTTGATGAAAACCATTTTACATGACTTTGAAATAACTTTGACACAGCAACAGATTGTTCCACATATTGTTTTACTGAAATAACTTTTCCGTAATTTATCTGTATATTAATCTGCATTAAACACGTCTCACCTTAGTGCCTTTAGTGGATAGTTTGGATCCAGTAGTAAATCATTGAGCAGCTTCACTCCTGATTGTCCAGGATCATTTCCTCTGAGATCCAGCTCTATGAGGTGTGAAGGGTTTGATCTCAGAGCTGAAGCCAGAGATTTATAACCTTCTTCAGTGATACTGCAGTCTGAAAGTCTACAGAAGAGTAAAACATGATTTAAAATCAACTTTGCTTTTCAAACTATTGTACTACCACACAATGGTCTAATAAATATGACTAAATCAGACCAGAGCAGGAAAAATATGCAGGTAAACTACAGTACTTGTGGTTTTATTTATTTATTTGTATTATTGTGCAAACTGTTAAATTATAATTATACCACAGCACTCACAAATGTTTGATTCTTATTGGCTGACTGATGTTCAAGAGCGTTCATTTTTCAATAACTCCATTGCTAAAGTAATTCTAGGCAGATCTTGAGCAAATTACTGTTACACATCACTCTAACAGATTATGTTTACTTTAATTATTTTATTATTTTATTTAAAGTTTATTTAACAGGGACCATACAAGCAAACATAGTTACAATACAAAGCCTGTAACTGATGTGCAGTATATAGAGATTATAGCTAGTGCTAATTTTCAACTCCTGTCCCTGGTTGGGCATTTCTAAGAACATTATAAAACAAATACATATATAAAAACAAGAAATACTACAAAACTATGTATATATAGATATACACATATACACATACACGCATACATACATACATACATACATACATAATCATACACAATTATAACAACAATTAAAAATGTATACAATTTTGATTTGTCTTTAGCCACAGCTTAATCCAGGAAATGAACTTTTTGAAGTCAGATATGGCCTTAATATCAGATGGTAATGCATTCCATAGCCTACAGCTCTTAACAGAAAAGGCAGTCTGTGCAAAGCTTGTCCTACAGTATGGTATTGTACAGTTATTATTTGTACTAGTTCTAGTAACTCTTTGGTTGTTCTGTATTTTAAGAAATTTACTAAGAGGCTCAGGTGCTAAATTATTAATACACTTGAAGATTAATTTAAGGAAACATAAATTACTAAAGCTTTCAAAGCTTAATATTTTATATTTCTCCAGTATGTAACAGTGATGATAGCGGATTGGCTTTTTATCCATAATTTTTATTGCTCGATTGTAAAGTGAACCAATGTGTTTTGTTGCAGACGGAGCTGCTTGCCCCCAAACTGTCATGCAGTATGAAATATGTGAAAACACCATAGCATGCATGTACAGTAAGGCTGCCTGATTTGGTATATAGTGTCTGATTAATCAAGGATAGGATTACATATATAGCATGCACTATTTATAAAATGCATGGTATGGATGGTTTCTTTTAACCTGCTCTCTCTTCCTTAGACAAGCACACACATACAGACACACACACACATGTTGGGGGTTCCATGTTTTATGGGACATTCCATCGGCGTAATTTTTTTTTATACTTTACAAACTGTATTTTCTGTTTCACAGTTGGTAGAACTGTCGTCTCTGTTGATCACTATGTGGGTGGAGTTTTGTGTGTCTCTCGTCTGCACTGATCGTTTAATGTGGGAGTCTCCATTAATTGTTCATCAGCCACTCATAACTTGCTCCCTATTTATTGCCCTGTCTTTCATCTGGTGTTTGTCAGATCGTTGTTTGGAGCTCCCTATTCACATGCCTGTTTTTTTGCTGTTTCTGCCTGTTTCTTCACCATGCCGGATCACTGCACTTCTGGAACCCCATCTACTCACCTCTCCACTGGATCGCTAATCTCAGTTCCTGCATCACGTTGTACTGCTGTCCCATCCCACCTCAACTTCCACTTCATGTGACTGCATCTCTCTCCATTCTGTTATTTCTACTGGATATCCTTTTATCATCGGTTTATTCTACTCATTAAAATTATGTACACTTGAATTTGCTTCATTGCCATTCCTTTCATTACAGAATGATCTGACCAACCATGGAAGCAGCACGTTTAACCTCTTTATCAGAATTTATTCACCAAAGTGTCACCCGAATAGATCAACAGCAGGAAAGCATCGTCAACACCAGACGCATAGTTCAAGCGTTGGTGACGCAGGTGTCCAAGCTCACCCAGCAGATCCAACAGCTAACCATTCCCGCTGCGCTGCCTGCACCATCTGTCACCCGAGCTGCCCCTGAGTCAAGCTATCGTCCGGAGTCCTCCCTACCCATTCCTGAGAGTTATTCCGGTGAGCCGAACTTCTGTAGAGCATTACTTATCAGATGTTCCATGCATTTCTCATTGCAGCCTCACACCTTTGAGACGGAGGAGTCTAAGTGGCCTTCATACTCCCTTTACTTATTGGTAGGGCAGCTTTGTGGGGAACGGTGGTGTGGGAGAACCGAGACACATGCTGTGCCTTGTTCCATACTCTAACAGAAGAAATGAAGAGGGTGTCTGAAATGATTGAATGGTAGCTGGCAAGGAGGTTGCCAGAAGACTCACAGATCTTAAACAGGGGAAAGATCTACATGCTAGAGTTACCACCGAGCCTCCACGGGTGGATTGAATTGGCTCTTCGGGTGGATACCCGCATTGAACGACTAAGGCAGCACACCCGTTCTACACATTTCCTTGGCTACACTGGAGCTGGCAACCAATGCAGAGAGAACACGACCGGCCCCGTTGTCGATCATGAGCCTGTGCAGGTGGGAAGCACTTTATCAAGCAGTGATGATGTCGGTTTAAATACTACTGTATAAATTGTAAAATTATGCCAGTCAAATGAGTTATGAGCATACAATATGAAAGTCCAGCAGGTAAAGTGCAGAGTGCTGTTGAAGTGGGAGTGGAAGTGGGTTTTGAATATTTATCAGTCTAATGGCCTCGGGGTATAAACTGTTCAGTTTATACTATTGGTCAGTTTAAACTATTGGTCCTCCAATACTGCTTGCCAGACTTCATGAGGGTTAAGACATTGCGGATGGGATGGGTGGTGTCCTTGATGTTGCAAGCCCATCATTTTATTGTATGTCCTTCAGTGAAGGGAGATCAGTCCCTATGATTTTCCAGGTCAGCTTTATCACCCTCTGTAAAGCCTTTCTGTCATGTGTTGTTGTCACAACTGGGGATGCAAGGAGACACAGGGAGAGATCCAAATGCAGGTAAGTCTTTTATTAAAGGGTAATCCAAGTAGAGTAAACAGTCCAGGCAGGGGTCGAGACCAAAACATCCATCCAAACATAAACAAGACACGAAAACAAGGCAAGGACAAGAGCTGACGGACATGAATTAAATATTCAACAAGGACTCTGTGACACACACTAAGACAGAGAGGGTTAAATACACACTAGGAGAGACAAACGCTAATGGGAAATAGGCAGAGTGCAATAATAGGTAACTAGTGACAGCTGGGTGCAATAATTAAGCAGAGGATGTGAGGAGTGTGGTTCATACAGTGACAGACACCGTCGGTAAGGAGGACATCTAGTGGATACCCAGGGAACACAACCCAGACACTGTGACAGTTGTGCTGTTGCCAAGCCACACAGCAATACAACAAGTTAACACACTCTTCAAAATGTATCCATTTAAGTTATAAAGAATCTGTGATGAAATTCCAAATTTCCTTAGCCTCTTCAGAAAGTACATTCTATGATTGGCCTTACTTGTTTAATTGTGTTAACTGTCCATTTGAGGTCCTCACAGATGTGTGCACCAAGGGACTTTCAGCTGCACACTCTCTTAACCTCCGCACATGCTCACTCCTCCTCGTGTCCACAACCATCTCCTTGGTCTTGTTGATATTCAGTCAGAGATTGCTAGCTTCACACCATGTGACCAGTTCAGACACTTCTTTCCTGTATGTAGCCTCATAATTTTTTTTTGATAAGGCCAATAACTGTGGTGTCATCTGCAAATTTGATGATGATGTTGTTAGGATGGCTAGCAAACAGTCATGAGTGAAAAGCGTGTACAGCATCGAGCTGAGTACACAGCCCTGAGGAATTGCCTGTGTTTATTAAGATGGTGCTGGAGAAGTGTTCTCCGAGGCCGAAATGTTGAGTTCTACTGGTAACAGTTCTACTAAATATGGTAGAAACGTAGTTTTCTTAATTTTCTGTAAAGTTGCTTGTAACGATTTGTATTGTAAAAAGCGCTATAGAAATAAACTTGAATTGGCGAGAAAGCTCACTATCCAGTTACACAGTGCAGAAGCCAGGCCCAGGTGATATAGCTTGTTTTTGAGTTTGGAGGGGATGATAGTATTTTTATTAACTTAATTTTTTTATTTTCCAGGTGAGTTAGTATTTTGTGAAGGGCAAATTAAATGGCATCTTTTGACCAATTACTCCTGTACACAAACTGTAATGGGTCCAGGGTGGCTGGTGCTATCCTTTGAATGTTTTTATGGATTATACTCTCAAAACACTTCATGAGGACCAGTGTGAAAGCCACAGGTCTGTAGTCCAGATTGAAGAAACGGATAGGTAACATCATCAAAGACCCCTTTCAACCCAGCCACAACCGGTTTGCACTTCTCCCTTTAGGCAGACTGTACAGATCTCTGTGCACTACATCTAGGCATAAAAACAGCTTTTCCCCATGCTATCTCCAGCTTAAAATGCTAACACAGAAATTGTCACATGTTGTCTGTAATTTCTTAATTAATAATTATTGCCTCTCTCACATTATGTAAATACATAAACATTATTTATACAGATGTATGCGCAGTAAATTAAGCACAAATTGGTACACAAATATTCTGTTGCAGATGTATACCACATTATTATTATTTTTCCTTTAGTCTTATTTAAATATATTTTATTTCTGTTTTCATGTCATATATATGTTTATACCAAGACTTCCTTAAAAAAACTGTTTGCACACACTTGGAGAATAAAGATTATTCTGATTCTGAATTAGTAATGGAGGCTTGAGTTGTTTTTAAGGAAGATGTGAAAGTAGGAGTTTGTGACTTTCACATACAGTGTGTTGTTTGTTTTTAATTGCATTCTAAATGTGATGGAAAAAAAATATATTGTGAACCATTAATACAGTTTTTATTAGTATTGTATTAGCCAGAGATAATAGTTGTGAGGTAAAAATGACTAATTTCTGTGTGAAAGTGTACAAATGTGTGTCTATGTACAGCTAGTGAACAAACACTGTCTACAACAACAATTAAAAATAAATAAATAAATAAATAAAAGCTTGTATTTTATTTTTTCCCCACTTCTTGTAAACTGATCCAACAATTACATAATATTGATGTGGTGTTGAGTGTAGCTGTTGGTGAAATGTACTCACTTGAGTATCTTCAGCTCACACACAGGATTCTTCAGTCCCTCACAGATCTCTTTGACTCCTGAGTCCAGCAGACGACTGTTGTTCAGGTTCATCTCTTTCAGGATGGTTTTGGAGGAGAGAACAGTAGCTAGAACTGAACAGCTTTTCTCTGTCAGCTCACAATTATTCAGCCTGAACACAAAAACAGAATTATTTATTATTCAGCACATATTCAACACACATCAGATCAACAGCTCATCATATCTGCTTATGCATGTCACTAACAGTCTTTTAGAATGAATAAACAGATGTTATAATGTATAACCCGTTCACTCACTTAATTTTCTCCACTTTGCTATGAGAGTCCATCAAAAGAGCAGTGAGCTTCTCTCCATCCAGATCTCCTAATTTATCTTCACTCAGATCCAGTTCTTTCAGTAATAATGGACTTGTACCCAGAACTTTAGTGAGATAGTCACATGCTTCTTGTGCAGCAGGACTTTTCAGAAACCTACAGCAAATATAAATGTTTAGATAATTTTAGCACAGTTTCACACATTTATTTCTCTAAAATAGTTGGTTATGGCAATTGGCTCTAGTTTCCTTATTTTAGTCCAGGTTGAATTTAGCTTCTCAAAAGCAGAAACACAGTACTGCCATATTGTACACCTGGTTATGTGATACTGCCTATGAATTCATTTGATATATTTTTAATATCTTTCTAAATTCCTTCTCAATTATTTTCAAATTACTCTTTATTTCCCAACCCTGAGGTTTCACACGGCTGTTTTTTTTTTCCGTTGTTTTTTTTTTTTTTTTGCTAGAGCTAGTTTCAATACTGGAACTAATTATATTATTAATAACTTCTGTTATTGGAGCTACTTTTCAATTATGAAAATCCATGTCTGTGACTTTATTTGAATGATATAAAGCATTTTCATACCCAATGGTCTTTAATTTACAGTGTTCATCATGTAGTAAATCAATGAGTTCCTTTACTCCTGACTGTCCAGGATCATTTCCTGTGAGATCCAGCTCTATCAGGTGTGAAGGGTTTGATCTCAGAGCTGAAGCCAGAGCTTTATAACCTTCTTCTGTAATACAGCAGTCTGAAAGTCTAGAAAACAAAGTTACAATTTATTCTTCCAAATGACACAGATTACCAAACTGTTATGGACTGCATGGAAACACAAAGATTGAGCATCCAAATGCAGTTTAATGATATCATAATCCAAAGTCACAGTCCATGAAATAGCCAGCAGGTTGAGGCACAGGTAATCAGTCCAAACAAACATACAGATCTAGCGAGCAAGACAGGAATGAGAAATCCAAGACATCACAACCAACAGGAAACCAAGGAAACAATCAGTAATACAGTCAAACACCAGTCAAAATTTTGCAAAGTGACAAACAACTGAACTAGTATAAATAGGCAAAGAGATAATAAAGTGAGCAACAGCTGCACATGATTACACTGATGACAAGCAAATAATTATGGGTAACTGAGAACATTTGGTGGCAGAGCAAGCGGTAAGAGTACCCTCTCGCAGATGGGAGAAATGAATAGTCTACACTAAAATAAAGAAGATACGTACTGTATATTACTGAATATACTGTATATACAGGATACTGTATGTACATGTCCTAAAATTTATATTTTGAAATGATACAATTGTTATAAATTCGGCAAAAATGCCTAAAATTGAATTAGACTGAATTACTAATTTAAAACCTGTTAAAGGTCCCGTTTTTCACGCTTTTTTGAAGCTTTGATTTTGTTTACAGTGTGCAATATAACGTGTTCATGTTTCGCGTGTAAAAAAGCACAGTATTTTTCACACAATTCACCTATCTGTATACCGCTGTTTTCACTGTCATAAAAACAGGCTGATGACTTCCTTGTTCTATAAAGTTCCTCCTTCAGAAATACGTAATGAGTTCTGATTGTGCCAGTGGTTCCTGTGTTGTGATTCGACACCAGCTTAGAGCAGGCTGACCTCCTGGTAACCCGATTGGGCTAGAACGCATGTGCTGGAGATGTACTTATAATCACAGGAGATTTTTTACTGACGAGATGCGCATGAACATCGCATTTGTTTTTTTAGACAGCCCTAACATCTAATTAACAAAGTTAAACAGCATTGCCCTTTGTGTAGTAAGTTACAGAAACTGTTAAACGCACCAACTTAAATAATAAAATACACTTACCGCTTGTGGTCCATAAACAACGCCTTCTCCAGACAAAGAGGGAACTGCTCCATCTTTCAAGAATAATCTTTTTGTGATTCCGGCATTAAACTGATTGAGATTGAGGAAGTTGTCCTCAGCAAAATGTGCTGCACATAGTTTTACATGTGGATTATAATTTTCGGGAACCGAGTTAAACATAAAGTACAGCGTCCATGGGAAGCCCAAACAAAGATGATTAGACTCCGAGATGAAAATAACAGCGTTTCAACAACATGTTGAACACAGACGCAGCTCTTCCTTCTTCTCCGTTGGAGCGCAACAAGGCCACGCCCCCTTTTTGTGAATTCATGTGAGCGGAGGTTAGTCAAAAAACTGTTTTAGTGACGTCATTACTGCAGGAACTAGAGGGCTGTAGTCCAAACGGGTCATTTTTTGTAGGCGAATTCTGTTAAATAAAATATCTCGCTTGGCATTGAACTTTGAGCTTTAGAATTTTACAGATATTATTTATACTCTAACAACAACATTACTCACTAACTAAAGTTTAAAACATAGGATCACAAAGAAGGGGACCTTTAAGGAGCCAGTAAGATGAAAATTCTAAGCTTCCTATCACTGTTTATAAGTCCTGTACAATAGGTTTAAATTGTACAGGATCCATCCAAGGTTAAAAAAACATTGTCATTTTGTCAAAATATCATTTTAAAATTACCTCAATTCTCAGAGATCCCCAAACGGTTCGCGCGAAGCTGTTCAAAAGATTCAGTTTCCTTAAACCCCACCTTTCGGTAGCACACTGTGTTCTGATTGGTCAACTGACATAGTTTTGATTGGTTGTTCCACACACAACTTTATGGTAAACAATGCGTTAGCATCTTTTTGGGGTGAATTATGTCTTATTCCTCTCATCGCGAAGCAAACAGTAAAATAAAAAACTTGAACAGTCTCGCTGCTTTTTCTTCTGTGTGGGTGTATTCAAGCCGCGCGCTTCAGTTTGACTCTGAATAGCGCGTTCAGCGCGGGGGCGTGGTCATATTAGATATGATGAAGGGAGACGTGAAAAACTGACATCGCATTGTTTTCATATGAATTACTTTATCACAGAATATTTTCGGCAGCACTTGTTTAGTTTTAAAGTAGACATGTCAAGCTTTCTATAGATATCTCTCTCATGTATCTTCGTTGAGTATACACTGAGTTACACGTCATTTTAATGGCGTGTTTGTAAATGAAAATCATCAGCACAGACAAAGGCTGCAGACAGCACACATACTAATAAGACGCTCAGGAGAAAACATACACATAACTTCATAATCATACTTACAGGTTGTGATTCGGAGATGCTTGTTGGTCCAAATAAAGTTGGTAATAAACCCTCTTTTATGGCCTAATGCTTTGAAAATCCCGCCTTGTACTCACCGAGATTAGAAAAGCAGTCATCAGTGAAATGTGGTGAACACAACAAAAGGGATTTGTTGTACTGCTCTGGTATTGTGGTAAAAATGGATTTTAGCTATTGGTTCTTCTGATCTTCATTCTTTGGCAGTAAAAATAAAACAAACTTGCCTTTACAATTAAAAACACACTGTCTCCTCGACATGATGCTATCACACCAACCAGAGCGTCTGTGTGGGGGGGTGGGGCAGCTCAGAGTTCTGTTTCTCCCAAGACGGTAGGCCCAGATTATTATGCAATGTGTTCCTAGTGACGTACATTTTAGAAATGCAGGGAACAAACACAAACATTTGTGTTGATGCTCTGTAAAAATAAACTCCATCCACTGGTCCCTTAAGGCTGTTTTTTCTTTGGTAATCCGTGCAGGATTGTCTTGCCCTGGCAACCAAAAACACACTCCTTTTGTGACATTTTGCGACGCTCTCGCTCTGAAATTCCGCTCCATCTAACGTCACACAGAGCCATACTCGAAAAAAAACTTTCCGAAACTTGTGACAAACCGGAAGGAGTATTTTTGGAACAGAAATACTCCTTCAAACGTACAACTTAATTTTTGAAACTTTGTCCATGTTTAGCATGGGAATCCAACTCTTTAACAGTGTAAAAAACTCAGTATGCATGAAATAGCATTTCACCCCCCCTTTAAAAGTTAGTTAGAGCACTTTCAGCTGTGAGTCCCATAATGGGGGGTGCTGGCTAACAGGTTAAGCGCCTTGGCATGGTGTACCTAAAGGATAGCCTTTGCCATGCAGGGTGGAGGCAGTGAAAGGCACAGGCAGCTTACAGGCATTGGATGGGAGATGCAGATGGTTCCTTCGAGTGGTGGCGTTTTGTGGGCACAGGTGCACCACACCTGCTGTTTCCACCTGCGGAATGTCTGCGTACACCCTAGCTGCCCCACCATCGAGGGTAATGAGGACAGAAGAGGGAGACGAGAAGAGGGAGACTCCCCTTGAGGAGAGAGAGATGTGATCGCAGCGATGCCATTGTCATACGCCCACAATAGATGCATGACTCAAATTTTCAGGCACAGTGTAATATCATTGCGCCTGATGCACCCATGATACAGCAGCAAAGTTCCTTGGTTATTATGCCAGAATGAAAGTATTCATATTCTGTCCATTTTAGTACATGATGTAACTACAGAAGAGTCAGGTTTTAAATAGGAAAAATATTGAAACTTGTTGGTCATTTTTTGAGCAAGATGCTAATGGTCTAATCAGATTCAATGATCTATGCTAAGCTGCAGCTAAAAGTGCTTCTGCCAGACCCGGAGATTGGCTGAATGGATTCAAAAATGATAAAACTCAACTGTTTAACTGTTTAAAGAAGATTAGCTTGATTAAGTGGTGGAAATAGCGGAGGATGGGCACAGAATGGAAAACAAAATTCAGAGACATTTACAGTTACATTTAGCTGTAGTAGTGTGCAAACTCTACTACATAGGGGTGTTTAGATAAATATATAATAATAAATTTTTATGGTTTTTGAAAATATTTAGTACAGATCTTATGTGTTTGTGTCAGATGCTTCAGATGCTTCAATTATATTGTATTATATTATATTATATTATATTATAAACATGAATAATTGATCTCAAAAGGGAAATCATAAACAACATCTGCTTTATTTTTTTAATATTATAATATAATATAATATAATATAATATAACTTTTCAGCATGGTTGACAAATAAATAATAATAATTGAGGGAACACTGCCAGTGCTGAATGACCTCTTTGCTACCATGTTACTTCACATGCAAGTTTCAGAATTCATTGGCGCTTATGACAACTGAATCCACAAATGACTGTTGACAGGAAATAATATAATCAAAAGTTAAGAGTAGAAAATGGTGAAATATACCCACTTTAGTATCTTCAGTTCACACACAGGATTCTTCAGTCCCTCACAGATCTCTTTGACTCCTGAGTCCAGCAGATGACTGTTGTTCAGGTTCAGTTCTTTCAGGATGGATTTTGAGGAGAGAACAGTAGCTAGAACTGAACAGCTTTTCTCTGTCAGCTCACAATTATTCAGCCTGAACACAAAAACAGAATTGTTTATATTTCAATTGGTTGGACACTGTCATGATATCAGCCTGTGTTCATCTGTCTTATGTTTTAGGAGTTTTGTATGATTTCTGTGCTCCTGCTGTGATCAGTGTCCCTGTTGCCCCAGAAACAAAAATACTGTTAAGTGTTAACATAAATAGTAAATAAATAAGTGTCTTGTAGGTAATTTTATGAGTGAAACTGTTAAACTAGCCTATTGAAGAGACCAGACATGGGCTACTCCCACAACTATGCCTACAGTGACAAGTACTTATTTTAATACAGAGAAATATGAGCAATGTGAAATTACTAAAATACTCTAACAGACAATAAAGGCAACATTTTGTAATTTATTTGTAGATGCTAGCCAGCCAGCTAGCTAGTTAGTTAGTCTAATTAACATACCCATACATTTTCTTTAATTTTTGTGCAGAGTGGAAAACTACATACTTAAACTTAATTATTTAATTTTATGAATGCTAGATTATAGTCCTAATCATGGTCTTTTACAAAAGACATTTAGACACTATTTGGTTAGTTAAAATCAAGCAGAAATGTAACCAAAATTAAAACATCATTACAGAAGCTTAAATTTATTTAAAAAAAAAAAATAAAGTAAATTTTTAAATAAGCAGTTAACTCAAGCAAAAACATTCCACAGTGTCAGTGTTGCCATTTAAGATGTTCTAAAAAGGCCATTTCAAAATAATATATAAAAATCCTGGGCCTTGACTTGCGATTTTTACCTCTATATTTATATATTTTCTTTCTGCTCCTCATCTTTGTGTAGATTCCTTCCTTGTGCCCCTAAAATATATTTTTTTATTGCATTTAGAGTGCATAATGGTCACAAGAGGGCACTCTTCCAACCAAAAAAAAAAAAAAAAAAAAAACTTTCCTTTACAATTATTTAGATAAAACCAGATAAAAAAATTGGGACATTTATACCAGTAAGAGCCAGTGGGTCAAATATACCAGGCTGTTGTTTACTTGCTGCTTATGTTTTAACATTGTACTCATTGATTTAGTGGTTATCAGTTTCATAAATTAAGTAAAAATGACAAAAAAGGAGATTTATGGAAGGTAGGTATTAGAAACACTGAGTCTGATGATAAGTTGCGTCCTGGTTCAGCTTAGCATCTGACCGCTCATCTGGCAGTGATCCAGAACTCATATTTACTATCATATTTACATATTTCAGCTTAACATTACTCTAATTCGTCAAACTTTGGTTTATTTAATTTTTTCCACTAAATGTAGACCAAATAATTAAAAATTAAAAACTAATTTTTATTTTTTAGTACATTTCAAAGCAATGCATGATAGTTTTCAGTGCTCTGAACCAGCTCAAGGAACGAAAGTGAAAACCCAAAACTGAAAACAAATAAAATTTTGACAGGACCATGAACAGAACAGACATCATATTTAATCATTTCAAACATAATAATAACAATAATAACAACGTTATTTTATTGTTCCTTTAAATATTTACATTTTGCAGTCAACCAATAACAAATTTAAGCAGGGCAGCCTATGCAAATGTGATGCTTACATCCAATGACTGAAATGCCCAGCTGTAAATTTATCATAGGTAAGTCGCAATGGCAATGTCCCGGCGTTAGAGCTTTTCAAGGATACGACAGGAAACACCAAGCAATTGGCCTATAATTAAGGTAAAATGAATGGCAGGTAATATGCAGCTTGTTGTGTGTTTTGAAACCAGCAAAAATTGCAGGTTAGTGCAGTAGGACAAGGATTCAAGGTCACATGCACCTGCAACGCTTCAGTTATTGGAGTGCAATGCAGTGATCGCACCAGCACCTCATGCACACACAACATATTTTTGCTACCTTGACTTTGCAACCTGTTCATTATCAAAATAAAATATGTTTAAAGAATAATATAAAAAAGATAGATTCCTCAATTTAAATAGTTCGTAGTACAATCTGTGCCATTCAGTGCTAAATGCTGTTTACTTTAAAGGATATTTTGTGGAAAGAAGGGAACAATCTAGTTGTGTTTAATGTTTATAAACATTTTGCTTTTACCTGTACTTTAGCCTACATTATTTTTGAATGTAATATTAAATGCAATGTATAACCCACACAGCTTATGTAAACATGCAGCAAAATTTTCAAATATCTTGAAAAAAATACTTCAATATCTTTGAAGTGTTTACTTTTTACTTTTTTTTTCATTTAATACATCTGACCAAAATCAAAAAAATATGATGCTGTATTGGCTGAGACTAAACAAAAGATATACCAGATCAACACTCTCTTCATGTTTTTTTTTTTTTTTTGAGTAATTAAAATGCTATTCTTTATTAGAATTATAATGATATTATTATTATTATTATTATTATTTTAGGCAAAGTAAAAGATTAAAAACAACATTATTAACAGGTATTGTTTCTACTCAAACTAGTTTCGGAACGCATGAACCAAATGATTTTTATTTTCTTTTTTTGAAAAAATTTAATTTTAGTAATTTAGGGAATTTAGTTTTAGTTTAGTTTCAGTTAAATATAATGATGTTTGTTTACTCACTTTATTTTATCCAGTTTGCTATGAGAGTCCATCAAAAGTGCAGAGAGTTTCTCCCCATCCAGGTCTCTTAATGTGTCTTCACTCAGATCAAGTTCATTCAGTAATAATGGACTTGTACCCAGAACTTCAGTGAGATACGCGCACACTTCCTCTGCAGAAGGACTTTTCAAAAACCTACAGTAACCAGAAGATATGCTTTAATAAAATAATCTTTCTGCACCTGCTCTTATTTTTCTTACGGATTCAGTGTAGTATCTGATTAAAGTTATAGTCAAGGGCTACAGTTTCACTGTAGAAAATGTGGAAAAGTCTGGATAACTTTCTCAAAGAGTTTCAAGGGTTCTGTCACCTCAGTGTCTTCAGTCTACAGTTTGGATCCTGTAGTAAATCACTAAGCTCCTTCACTCCTGATTGTCCAGGATCATTTCCTGTGAGATCCAGCTCTATCAGGTGTGAAGGGTTTGATCTCAGAGCTGAAGCCAGAGCTTTATAACCTTGTTCTTTTACATTACAGTAAGAGAGTCTATAACAGGAAGGAAAATATAACACATAGATCATTTAGCAGTTATTCTAGAAAAGTCCTGAACAATATAAATCAATTGAAGAAAATAGTGAATTTTATTTTGTTTCTTATGCAAATAAATTGAAATGTAATTGCAAAACTGGATTTGATGAAAAAAAGACCAGATATCTTTGATACGTTAGAAAGCAACTTACATGAATTTCTCCAGATTCGAGTTTTCTTTCAGTCCATTGGAGAGGAGCTTCACTCCTGAATCCTGTAGATTATTATTGCTCAGGTCAAGATCCTTCAGACTGCTGGAGCATAAATTAAGAACTGATGCGAAAGCCGGACAGCTTTTCTTTGTTAGCTCACACTTACTGAGCCTGAAAATAACATAAAAAAATCAATGATTAAAATACATAATTATTATTGCTGCATGAGTTGCTTTAAGTTGCAGTGACAGATAAATCAGCAGATGACTTTGAAAACATTTTCTAGTCATAATGCTAATTAGTATGTTATTTTCCAGCTTTGTTTCAAGGCAACATTTGAAAGGCAAAATATGTAAGATTTATTAAAATATCTAAAAACCACTAGAACAGTGTTGTACATTTTGCTGCCTCTGTGCTTACAGTATCCCAAATGTTTTGAAGAGTGTTTAAATCCAGATAAATAAGCAATTTTAACTAGTGACATGGACTATGTCCATAGTGTCATTGTGTCGCCTGCCAATGACATCATAACCCCTCGATTTCTGGTTTTGTTTTGTAGAAAACATATGGAAACACCAAAGACGCTTTAATATGTAGTATGTTTTAATATACTAGTGAGGACCGCACATAGTAATATTATAACAGAAATTTCAAATATATCTAGTATGATAAAACAGTGCTGCTTTACACCACATGCTCATGACTGGGAGGAGTGGAAGCAGTCGACTGTGGCATAATAAAAGCTCTGCTACTTTTGAGCCTTGTCTCACACTCGTTCAGTGGCCTCTAGGGCTGTGTATTGCTAAGAATCTGGCAACATGATATGAATCACAATACAGGGGCCCCGAAACGATATGTTGCGATATTTTGCAATACTGTCAGCAAGACGATATTTCTTATTTTAGGGATATGGGATATTTCTTATTTTAGGAATAGGGTATATTTTTAGGTAAGCTATCATTAAGAACACAATTCAATTAAAAATTATTTTTATAACGCTTTTTACAATAAAAATCATTGCAAAGCAACTTTACAGAAAATTACGTTTCTACAATATTTTGCAGTTGCTTATCAGTAGTGACTGTCAGATTATGTACATATGGCAGAAATACGGAAGAATCCAAATTAGAAAAAAGTACGGAAAAATCAAAGACGTAATCAAACATAAGATGAACACTATTAACAGCAATTATTTTATATTATGCAATCAAGCTTATAGCAAAAATTGGTAGTTGTGTATGTTGTAAGATGCAAACCTTAGCTATAAGTAAATAAAAATTATTTAACCAGAACACAGTGAGATCTGCATTTGCAATAATCACTCCCTGTAACATTCAATGTTATTGAACCAATTTATGTGCAGTATGATTAAAGGATGTTCAATATATATATATATATATATATATATATATATATATATATATATATATATATATATATATATGTATATATATATATATATATATATATATATATATATATAAGAACCTGCTTTAAAGGAACACTCCGACTTTTTGAGACTTTAGCTTATTCACAGCATTCCCCAGAGTTAGATAAGTCCATACATACCTTTTTCATTTCTGTGCGTTCTGTTAGTGTTATTTGACGCAGCCTCCGCTAGCCTAGCTTAGCAAAAAAGACTTGATGTAAATGGATACTGTTAGCATAGTAATCCCAATAAGTGACAAAATAATGCAAACATTTTCCTATTTACATGTTGTGATCTGTATAGTCACAGCGTGTACAAATAACAAGGCTATATGTGACCGAGACCATTTTTAATCGTATAAATACTGGGAACTATATTCTCACTAGGCGTAGGAGCACAGCCAGGGGCGGACTGGCCATCTGTGTGATCTGGAGAATCACAGAATGGCCGGTACTCCAGGACGGCTGGTGGGCCGGCCCACCACCCACCACACACGCAGTCATCACCTGTTTTTTTCCCCCCACTAATCTGTTTTACACTCCAGTACTGTAGGAGGCAGCAAAACACCTTTAAACTGGAGCAGAAGGTGGCGGTAATGCACCAAAAGCTGGTTGCCAACCGCCGTTAAAAGCAAAGAAGAAGAAGAATACACCTTTAAAAGTTGGATGCCAGCTGCACTGGCCGTGGCCGCCAAGTAAGAAGAATAAGAAGTGGAAGAGTAGGAAGAAATGAACAGCAAAGACCTTAACGTTAGATAGAAGAAGCATAGAAACAAACAAACAATATGCATAACGCGGCTGCGGGTAAAAAAACTGAAAGAAAAGGGTGGGGCTCAGAAGGCGAGAGAAAAAAAGCAGAATTTAGATACTGAAGCCGCTAAATTTCCCAAACTAACTGAAATATAAAGCAATATCTTCCAGCAGCAGCACCTCGCAGTTAAATATTAGCAGCAGTGAAGTGAGACAGATAGCTATGAAGCAACATGCCACCTGTGATGATGATGAGGGACAGAAAGATGAGCTGGTTCCACAGGCAGATGAAGAGCCAATTATGGAACAGGAGAGGAGAAAGAGTGCTTGCTAGGGATGATGTTAGGAAGTGATATTCAGGTTGCTACAGTAGTTAAAACAGCTAAACTTCAACATTTTAGCTGTAAAATGTCACATGCAGTAGCTAATATTAAGACATATGTTGTGCTTTTACTTTAAAAAATGTTGGTAACATTACAGTTAATGCTTACAAACTTTGAAGATTTTAAATACAGAAGTTACATTTTTAATGGTGTATTTTCATTTAGATGTGGTTTTATTATGTGCAGTAAGATTAATTAATTACTGCATAATTAAGATAATAAGATTAAGTAATAAATTCATTTTAAGACAGAATGGAATAGATTATATAATATGTTGTTATAACAGCATATTATATAAACTATTCCATGCTATCTTGGAATAAAACCTGTTAAAAAAAAAAAAAAAAAATCCATTCCATCGTTGTCTATTCAGGCTGAGCTTAGACCAAGAGAAGAGAAAGACACCCACTTCCAGCTCAACATCTAGTCAACATCAGTGCTATTGCTATCATTTGGATGGTATGGTATCATGAGCCACAATTAAAGTCTTGTGACACTCATGCCAGGCGTTATTACTGTTGTTGACGAGTTTAAGCATGCCGATTGCTTTGGGCCGGGCCTAGTCAAAGTCCAGGGCTGTTTTTTAGTCCCAGTCCATCCCTGAGCACAGCTAACGTTACTTGGGCGGAGTGGCTACTTGGGCGGAGTGATTAGCGCAGCACACGAGACGCGCAGTGGTGAGGAGCAGAATGTTCGCTCAGAGTTGGAGTAATAGAGTCAGCAATCACTAGACAGGGTAGACCAGGTAATACTATGATGTTTCATAGAATTCCAACCCAAAGCGCTGACCTGATGAATCGATGGCTACTTGTTCTGGGTATAGTTCCAAACACACCTGTAAACACCATCACAAAGTATTTCGTTTGCTCTGAACATTTTACTGTAGATGACTATTTTGAAAAAATGCAAGTTGCCACACGGACCATGAAACGCGTGCTAAAGGATACAGCCATCCCATCGATAATAAAGACAGGACAAATTGGATCACCTGTTGCTGCAGTAAGTGTTTGCGTTATGTTTTGAGATGACTAACATTAGCCATACTGTAACAGTGCCATGCTAATGGACTATAACCTTAGTAGTGACACTATTACGTGAATAGGGGCTCCGTGTATCCCCTTTATTGTTATTATTGTGTTGTCATGAACACACTGCTCATGATCATTAAAACAAAATCACTTACTTGGTGGACAGCTGATCATTAGGTTCACTCGGCATGGGGCGTTTCTTCCAGTTGATCTTGTCACAATGGGAAATAAAACGACAACTGCCGGGTGTATTAGGGCAGAGAAATCTTCCGTGGTAGTGACGCAAATATTTTGATTGTCATCAAGCCTTGACATTGATGGCAATACCCGGTCCCATTCATTACAACAAAGGCACTCGGTTCCTGTCGGCATAGGTTGGCATGTTCCACATTTACAGCACCAGTCTGTGTTCGTTCTGATTCTCCCTTCGACATCTTGTCTTACAGCTTCCAAAGTTTGTAACTCTTCGTCTGTGTATTCTGGCTCAAAACTATATGGTTCTGGATCTTGGTTTGATACACAGTAACATTCCTCAAAGTCAGCCATGATCACGAGTCACGTCTAGCTAGTTAGTCACGTTTGTTTGTTTACGGAACCATCAACAGCACGTCTTGTGTGCTGCGCTAATCACTCCGCCCAAGTAGCCACTCCACCCAAGTAACGTTAGCTGTGCTCCTACGCATAGTGAGAATATAGTTCCCAGTATTTATACAATTAAAAATTGGCTCTGTCTCATATATCCTTGTTATTTGTACACACTGTGACTATACAGATCACAACATGTAAATAGGAAAATGTTTGCATTATTTTGTCACTTATTGGGATTACTATGATAACAGTATCCATTTACATCCAGTCTTTGTGCTAAGCTAGGCTAGGGGTGGGTGCGTCGAATAACACTTACAGAACGCACAGAAATGAAAAAGGTATGTATGGACTTATCTAACTCTGGGGAATGCTGTGAATAAGCTTAAGTCCCAAAAAGTCGGAGTGTTCCTTTAAAGGTTCACAGTTTAAGTTTACAATTTTGACATACAATGTCATAACATTTTGATCTGAAGAAAAAAATTACATCTGCTTCATAGCAATAAAAAAAGTGTTTACAAGAAAACAAAACAATTGTAAAGCAAAAAAATAAATACAGATATCGAACCTTTACTCTTGGATTCCACTGGTTTTCATTTTGTATTTATGTTCCGCATTGAATTGCCGAAACCGTGACGTGAGCACTGCCCCAACTTCACAAAAAGCCCACAAAATGAGAGAAAGCTGCAGCTGCACCTCGCAGCAACCCTACCTCTCACTTTGACCCTCAAGCCCGAGCCCCTCTTCACACAGGACACAGTGGGATCGAGGTGGCGACCTCGCCACGGTCCTGCACTGGAGATTACCACGAAAGCCCAAATGATGGCACACTTTAGCTTTGTACATCGAACCAGTAACAGGGACCATTCTTTCATCCTCTGTTACTAGCAGCAATATTAATGCTAACATTAGTGGCGTGCCCTAATGCTAGTATTTCCTGTTACTCTCACTGCTGTTCAGAGATGAAGACTGCCATTTAGCGGTCAGGACGTAAACCCAAAATGAAACAACTGCCATTTAATTGTATGAATTTTATTTATTTATATAGATATTCCATTTTTGAGAATCGATACAGTATCGCCAAACAAAATAATGCAACATTTTCTTACATCCCTAGTGGCCTCGTTTTGCATCGATGGCTTTCAGCCTCGCCCTGCTTCATTCTACTATGTTAATAAATCATTAGCTCATCCATGAACATGATTTATGCCCGAGTCCCGTCGAACTGCATTGGCTGTGGCGATGAAGATGACAACTCCCATGATTCTTCACCCAGTCATGGCATCATCAAATTACAACTGTTTCTTGGTCTATTTTGAATACACGCCCTCTAGCAGAGCCTTTAAGTCTTTCTACACTAATCCTGCAATTTGAAGGTCTACAACAAAAATTAAAATGCTATTTTCTATTAGTTTTAGGTTGGAAACTGTAATTTTTAACACAGTGACTGAAATTGGACTTGCCCCATCAGAGAGTTCATCTGAGACAATTAAAATGTAACTAAAAGAGGCATGATCACTGGGTCATGCCTTTTACAACAAGTTACTCTATATTATTGCAGCTAATGTTAATAGCACTAAGACAAACTTTGATTTTAAGCATTACACGTTTCCCTTTAATACAATTTTGTTTACTCAAACAGTACATTATTATACAGAGATTTTATTTTATTCATTATATAGTGATATAAAAACAAACAAACATACCTTTTATGTTACAGTACATACAGTTTTATTATGTGATTTTGTCTGTTGTCAAACAACTTACCTCAGTATCTCCAATTTACAAGTTATATTCTTCAGTACAGTACAGAGTGGCTTCATTCCTGAATCCTGCAGATTATTATTGTTTATGTTCAGCTCTTTCAGACTGGAATCTGATCCAAGAACTGTAGCCAAAGCTGAACAGCTTTTATCTGTTAAGTTACAATCATTCAGGCTACAGGGGAAATAAATCAGAACACAGAATTAGATTGAACACATACAATACATGTTGTCCCCTTGAAATCATAAGGTTCTATCTGACATTTTTGTCAAAACTGAATTATTCACATATTATTATTCCGTGACTTATTTACATTATGTGATAGATTTTTTTATAATGTTGTGTACATTTTGGGACTATATGATATTTATAAAGGTTCTGTCTATGCAATGCAAAAACTTTGAAGCTCAATATCTCAATACTACTCAGAATGCAGATAGAATCTTATAATTCCAAGGGGACAATGTGCTGAATATACATATTTAGTTTTTCCACCCATTTTACATTAACAGTAATTATACTGTGAGGATGCTGAGTTACACTGACATTGGAACTACTCCAAAATGATATTAGTGTTTTTGATAACGTTTTAAATGTACTAGATAAAACAATCAAAAATACTTGAATATTAATTAATTAAGTGTTTCCCCCCAATAACCCCCTAATTTGCTCCTTATTAATAGTTAGTAAGATAGTTGGTAAGCAGGGTCGGATTAGGAGAACATTTTAGGGCAGAGAATCTCACACTCATCCAGGTCATCGACATCCCATGTCCAACAACAACTTCTGTGACACAGACAACCCAATTTTCTTTGTATGGCCATCACATAAAAAAAGATAAAATCTTTAGACTGGGGACATGCAAAATTATTAAAAGTTCCCAATAACACTTTCTACTAATGTTCAGTTGTAAGGCATTTAAAAGTTATTAGTTAATTATGAACTAATAATTTACAAAACATAACTATATGTTCATAAATTAATGTGATATGTTAATATTTTATGTTTTGTAGATTGAGTTATAAATCATTTACAAGTGATTAGATGATAATTAACCAAGCATTTATAAAACTTGACTATACGTTCACAAATGATTATGTATTATGCTAATGATTAACAAATTTGTCATAAGTTATCTTAAACAATAGCATGTCATTAAATAATCAAACATATCCTTAGTAAATGGTTAAAAAGTTTATATTTTGTATATTATTAATCACTTATAAATAATTGAAATGTCAACATTTTACTCATATCATTAAAATTACTCCATGTGTCAGAAAAGACATCAGTCTTCATCCTCACCAGTCAGCCTTTACATTGCAGTACACACTACAAAGTATTCAAAACCTGTTGTGTAAACACATAAATAAATTATTTACAAAGCTTTCTGTATCCCCTAATCTAAAGTGTAAACTACTAATGTTTGTGTTAATAACTTTGCCTAAGGGAAATATATTTTTTATTGGCTCAAGTTAAAAAAATATAGATGTGAATCATTACCCTAGTTTTTTTTTTTTAATGGGATGAATAAAACACTTTTTGTTCAGTGTGAATGATTTAGAATGCTGTGAGATAATAGTACAATGTTGATGTTTCAGTTCTTTATAAGTGATTAATAATACATTATTTAGTAACGTAACTAAACTAAAACAAACGATTCATTGAATTTCCTAAAAATATTAAGTAAAAAATATTATAAAGTGTTTGCAATCAATTAATTTTTTTAGCAACAACTGTGTTTTTATTTATTTAAATGTAGCTAAAATATATTGTTTGCAACCACTTACCTTAACAAATTAGCATAATTTATTTTCAGTGTATTATCCTTTTACTAAGGATCTGTTTGATTATTTTATTATGCTATTTTTAAGATAACTTATGAGATTTGTGTGAATCGTTTGCATATTACTTAATAATCATTTGTGAATGTATAGTCATATTTTGTAAATTATTAGTTAATCATCATCTAATTGTCACGTGGCAGTAGAGACCGCCTAAGAAAGAACAGGGTCTAGGTCCAAATGCAGGTTAGAAAACTCCTTTTAATAAACAAAAAACCAACAAAGCAAAAAATAAAATAGGAACAGATCCAACAAGGACGAGACAGGGACACAATCAGGCAACAGAAGGTTCTGGCATCCACCCTACAAACATGAAATCACTCTAGCAATGCAAGTAGCAAACAAGATGCAAAACACAGTTAATTCAGCCAGACTGTTGTGTTGTTGTCTGCCAAAGGTTCCCTCTAAACCTTTATTATAAAGCAATATAATTATCCATCTGCTAAAATACTACTGTAACATTACAATAGATAATAATGATCTCCTTTAGTATACAGTATTTTGAGTGATGACTGATGAGCAATGGGCCGCTACTGATTAAATAAGAAAACAAAGACTAAACTACAATGGCCTATTTAGGATTCCAATGCTAAACATGGACAAAGTTTCAAAAATTAGGTTGTACGTTTGTCACAATTTTCCGGTAATGTCACAGCTTCCAGACGCCCTCAACACAAAAGCTTACTCGCGCTCGTGATTCTTTAGCTCCGCCCACACGTCACGCCTCCAGCCAGTCGTGTTTTTCTGAAAAAAAAAAAAACTGTACAGACTAGCTTTCTCTTATGAATATAATAAAACTAAATACTTTTTGGAGATATGAAGGATGCAGTACTACTCTATAGGTACTCAAGATTAACAGGATATGGAGTGAAAACGAGCATTTCACCCCCCCCCTTTAACAGTAGTTTAGCTTGAGTGCTCCACCTGATGCTCTCAGAATCCAAATGTTTTCAAGCAATATTTAAAAACGTCAACTGAGGGGTGAAGATCTGATGTCAGGTGGAAAGGTATTTCAAAATCTTGGGCCAGCAACCGAAAATGTTCGATTTCAGGAGTTTTCAGGAGAGTTTTTGGAACTGAGTTAAGTGTTCTTGAGGTATAACAGAGTTCATATGAATCAGGTCTGACATGTATTCTGGGGGCATATCATGGCCAGCTTTAAAAACGTACAGCAACACCTTTTACTGAATCCAATATTTAACCGGAAGCCAATGCAGATTTTCTAAAACTCTAAAAGAGTAATATGCTCCCTTTTCTTTGTGCTAGTAAGGAGCCTTGTGGCTGCATTCTGCACCAATTGCAATTTTGAAATAAGAGATTGACATACTCACAAATAAAGTGCATGACAACAGTCAAAATTGGAGTATATTAATGCATGATTAGATTAGATATTAATGCATGCATTAGATTTTTGCAATAGTCCTCAACTGAAAGAATCAACTTTTCACCAAACATTTAACCCTTTCACACGTGAGTTTAAAATATTCTAGCTGAGCCCCCGGAGTGAGTTTTTTTAGACGACCGTTATTTTAGAATGTATCGCCTTATTGTTTCCATGGCGACGCGTCATGCTTGTCATGTGGCATAACAAAGCCACAGTACATCTGTATGACATATGGAGCGCTTTTATTTCGTTTTTCCTGTTTTATTCAAAATGTTCCCAAAACATGCAAACTTTTTTATAAAATATCTGATATTCCAATTTTGAAATATGTGCAAGTAAATATATTTGGTAGTTTAAACACTTTTATATGGACAATGTTAGTTGTTCTATAGCGGGTGATGTGCGCCGCCATGTTAGTTTGCGCTGAATCCGAGCTGTGGGATCTACAACATGCAAATTCATCCTCTCCTCCCGAAAACACATAAAAGTAAGCAGTAAACTGGGAGAAAAGCAGAGTAAACTTTAGTTACCTACACAATCGGTATATTATATAAATTAAAACATGTCATCAGATTATATTTGTAAGGATCATTATTGCTGTTTCCACAGACATCATCGTATACACTGTAAATGTATGTACGCATGTGTATTTAAATGTCTGAAACTTTAAATAAGCATTAAATGGTTGAAAATAATGAATAAGTGTGATAATATGACAAGCGCTCTGCGCGTCTGATCTGGGTCTGCACCAGTCAAAGCACTCTAAATTCAGCAGTTAATGACGTGATGCACTGAAAGTTCTAATCACACAGGTGTGATCGTAAACGTTAAAGGGTTAATCTGATGATCAAACTTTAATAGCTGAGTCTAAAATTGCACCCAGATTCCTTTATTGGGTCTGCACATTTGTTGTCCATTTACCAAAAACATATTTTATATTAGTCAGCTTTATTTGGCCTAAAAGACCTCCAGATCTAATAAGTAAATAAACCTCCTTGATTACCTGAGTCTGTAATGATGAACAAATAATTGGAAACTCGCAATAAAGGTAAATAATGTCCTGCCTTGAAACCAGAGTGAAAAGCATCTAGCACATCAATCTCACTTTGTACTGAAAGGACTTTTACCTGGGATTTGACCCCAGTTTGTCTGAGGTGCAGTTGTGTCTTCATGTCAATGTGCTGTCCAAATGGATATGACTCTTACAGAGGTTAATCTATGCTCAGGATACTAAGGTGATTGTCTTATACACTGTATGTCTCTGTAGCAGAAATGAGTCGAACCAGACAAATCAAAGAGTCTATCAGAGCTGTGTGCATTGAAACGAGAGCCGAACTCCTCAGGAAGTCATAAATCAGTTCTAGTGCCACAAGAACCAAGCAAGATAACCAACCAACCAACTTGTTCACACAACAGCTTTCAACATTAACACCAATAGAACAATTATTGACAATTTTAATTCGAAGAAGAGATTGTCAAATTTATTGTTCGTCATTGAAATGCAACACTGGACATCACATGTAAACCCAGGAGATCAAGTTAAATACTTGCATTGACTTCCCCCCAGCCAGTGAAACCAGACTGAAATTCCTAAGGGGGAAGGGCTTTAAACCTTTGTCTTCACAGAAAAGTCCCTTTGCCAGAGAATGGCAAAGAAACTGCTTTTTGTACATTATATATGGACCAGAATGAACTCAAAAAGACTTATAAATGAATCATTCCATTGCTTAACTCCATATTCATTTATGTGTAACCCACACATTTGACTATCATGTATAATCACTTATTGTGTATGTCTTTTGATAACTATAGGATACATAGTCATGTCTAGTATTGATATAATCGAATTTTCTTGCTTGATGTTGTCCTGACAATCATTTATTTGTAAAATATATCATAATCATGTTATAGGAATCATGTCCAAAATTAGACCCTGTGAGGCAAGAACCACATGCTTGGTAAGATAAACAAATGATTTATGACCCCAGACCCAAGACCATATCTGATTGGTCAAGGCAACATTTGAGGGGTGGCCAACAAGGAAGTTTAAATACTTTGGACCCCATGAAATTTTGCTTTTTAGTTCTAGCATTGCTTGTGCTATCAGTCATGCCGTGCTTTTAGTTCCAGCCTTGCTCGTGCTATCAGTCATGCTATTAGTCATGCCTGCTCTTAGCTTTTAGCTTGTAGCTTTGCTACCTAGCTTTAGCTTGTAGCATCTAGCCATGCGATTAGTCATCATTGTTCTTTGAGCGCGGTTCCAGCGTGCCTGCCTGCTGCTACTATGCCACGATGAGAAGGAACACAACCTAGTCTCGTCAAACTTTATTTCTTTTCTTTTCCGTTTGAGAGTTTCGTGTTCTGAGTTAAGTTTTGTAACGTCGACCTCGTCTGCGCGTTTGAACTCCAACCAGCCACACAACTCCAGCTTCAGCCAACGCCCAAGCACGGGCTCCCCAAGACGTCACTTCAGCCAACTGAACTTCCAGCCAATCAGCGACACAGGGATACCCCTTTCAACTGGAGTCCCTTTCACAGCAAACGAAGGCAACGTATTCCCAGATATTTGTTGTGCTGGTGTATCTAATATAATTTCAACCCCATTGAGGAACTCAGTGCGAGCGCTAATTACGTGATTGATGGTTGTTCATGTCTATGCAATTTAACGTATTGCTGTAAACTTGGGATTCCATATTTCCATTCTCTTAAACTCATCTTTCCCTAACTTTCGATCTTCCTGCAACTTGTGTGAATGTGTGTGTGTGCGTGCGTTTATGTGTTAGATTAGTTTATATGTCTTAGATTTATCTAATAAAGCCTTATTCATATTGAAAAGAGAAGTATCTTGTGTTTTGTGCTTACAAGTTAATGTCTTAAACTGCCGATCTTGTTACTGTGCTAATTAATAGTGTTTCACTATAGTTTGGATATTAGTATCCAGCGCAGATTTGATGTTAAACGGCTAGTTCACTGAATCGCAGGGCGTCTCAGTGAACAGCCGTGAAACAGTGATTCTGTTCAAATTCCCTTTAAAATCTTAAATGATTCCCTTTGAGCTTAATTGACCTGTTTCCCTTACACTCATTTAGATATCGGCTTTGTCTTAAGAAGTTTTATTTAAGAGAAAAGTTAAACTTTTTCTAATATTGTAAATACTAAAACTATCATTTTAAAAACATTAAAAATCTCAGAATATCAAGGGTTACTAGATTAAATGTTTAACCCTTATGCATTGTTGGGGACATTTTTGTCCACTAGTGGGGTAAAGTTTAGTCTTATTTTGGCCACAACTTCCTCTGTGTTTCAGCAAATGGAATGATTTTTGGTGACACATTTTATTTTGGGAAAATGCTTTGAAAATTCAAAAAAACCTAACAATACACTGTGGGCAAATGCACTACCCTTTTATGTTTGTGGACGAAAACATTCACTAAATTAAACTGCTGTAAAAAAAAAAAAAAAAAAAAAACTAAATTTTCTATATAAAAAACGATTGTGGACTGGATTTTTTATTTTTTTTTTACCTTTTATCACAGTCTTGGGCATGTCAAAGATTAGTAACAACATTGGCTTTGATGCATTGTTTTTTGTGCAGCATTAGATTTTATTTTTTTTTTCTCCCTCATTTATTGTTGGTGGCTGTTTTTGACCCATTGACTTCAGTTATAACGACATTTTTTGATTGCAAAGCCATGACACTATACAATCATGCATTCTTGATTGTTTGTGGTTTTCCCTTTTGGGAACAGGTAAATTTTTTTATTTTTACAGTTGATCACTAGATGGTACAATTAACCCTCTTGGCGCCACGGTCGAGTTTACTCGACAAGATGCGGCACTGAATAAAACGGCCGATTTTGTCAAATAGGGTGTCAAATTTCATGCAACCTCCCCTGCACCAGATAGCAGACATGTAATACTTCATCTCTGGCTGAAAAAAACGTCATGGTCCTATACAAAATCTTCGAGCTAGAGCGCATTGAATCAGTGCGAATAAAAGCGGAGCTTGTGTGAGAGTGAGCCATTTTATCTGACCAATATTGTCAACGTCAGCGAGTATTGGCATTAGATTATTATTATTATCATTTATTATTATTATCTAATGGCATAAATAAAGCTTCAATAAAGCCCCAATGAGGTGTTGGGACTTCTATTCGCGGACACTGATTCTGAAGGGAATCTGCATTCAGAAGATGACGGTGATACTGAAAGTGAAAGTATAGCCACCAAGCACAGACGGTGAATCCTTTGCCCAATGTAAATAAATGGTCCTTTGCCAAATGTCAGAGGTGTCAACAATGTTTGCCGGGGTCGGAGTGTTCATCGCGAAATTAGCAGGCGTGTTATTGTTGCGGGGACGAGGCGGGAGATTTTTACCGCGCTAGACATGTATATTTGTCTTCTGACTGCACCTCTCC
Organism: Carassius gibelio; assembly: GCF_023724105.1. Classification (NCBI taxonomy): domain Eukaryota; kingdom Metazoa; phylum Chordata; class Actinopteri; order Cypriniformes; family Cyprinidae; genus Carassius; species Carassius gibelio. The sequence goes on along the minus strand of NC_068417.1, from coordinate 19,479,586 downwards.
GCAATCGCGGACACAGTATTGTAGTAGAGACTTTGTCTAATGCCACTGGGTATGTTAGACGAGGTCGAAGTATTCATAGGACAGTTAGGAGGCAAGGTGGAGAGTAGCAATGACCCTGACAGTAGTTCGAGCTGTGCACACTCGGCGCGTGCGCGAGGCAGATCTGGCCGCGCTGCTCATAGCAGAAGCAGAGGCGATGTGACACTGGGCATAGCTTTTGAACTAAACAGGTCTTGTCTACTTGTGTTTGTGTGTCATATGAATAATATATATGTACCCCATACATGGAATCAGAGTGCCTGCTGCATGTAGAAAATTGAAAATCCCAACCGCTACATACATTCAGTTTGTTTCTACCATTTATTAGTAATGATTTACACAGTTTGTTTACTACTTACTATTTACCTGAGCATTCAGTATTGTGCAATATAGCACACAGAAGGTGAGGGACATTTTTTTGGGGAAAGAAGTGATGCATTTTATCATTTAAACATGTGACTTTTCATGAAAATTCTATAATTCAAGATGACCACCCCATATGACGTCATAATATGCAAATTAGATGGGAAAATAAAATCCCTACATAAACATTGGGTCATCCTTAATATTTTTATAATTTACAGAAAGTCTCTATCTTTCATAAATTTTAAGATATAGCCTTTTGAAATTAAGATGTCAAAATCGAACGTTTTAGGAAAAAACCTCTGGCGCCTAAAGGGTTAACCTTTAAGATATGCCTGTGAAAAAAAGCTTAGTTTCTGGCTTGTATATATAGTTATATGGAGTATAACAGCAAATTATAGTGTTTGTGTGTGTGAGAGATTCTTGATTGTTGGCGGTTTTCTCTGTTGAAAAGAGTTAAAATTTGTATATTTTACAGTTGATCACTAGGTGGGACCATTAACCCCTTTAGATAGGCCTGTGCAAAAAAGGCTTAGTTTATGGCTTACATATAGTGTTATATGGAGTATAACAGCAGATTATAGTGTGTGTGTGTGTGTGTGAGAGAGAGAGAGAGAGAGAAAGTGAGAGAGAAAGAAAGAGAGTGTCAGAGAGACCTTTCTGCACTTACCTTGATGTATCTGCAAAAATCCAAATATGCACCTCAGCTCTCAGAACTACATGGAGTAAACAATAAAAAAGAAGTGTGTTTATGCACCTGCTGCCTTTTGATGGTGAAAAGTATGGACAGCTTATGTGTGAAATGCTTGTCTTTTCTTGATAAAGCCAGTTTAAAACCTTAACATCCTTCAATGATACACATGTTTTATTTTTCTGTATAAAAATCTACTTTGCATCAGATTTATGAACAATTTATTATGAACCAAAATGGAATAACAACTTCAAATAAACTGCAGCTTGCTGGAGGGGTCAAACTGCATAATCATTTCTAAAACTTTGGTACAAGTCAAGCCTTTTTTCGTGTTGATTGTTACTCTTCTCGCCATCAAATGACCAGAGGGATGGCATGCAAGTGTTTAAATCCACATACCTTGTTTTTGTTTAGTCTATAGTTGTCAATACCATTAAAAGACACCAGGTGCAAAAATACACTTTTGTTTTCTCCGTGTAGTTCTGAGAGCTGAGGTAAACGTTTTGATTTTCTTAGATACATCAAGGTAAGTGTGCAAAGGTCTCTCTCACACACTCTTTCTCTCTCTCTCTCTCTCTCTCTCTCTCTCTCTCTCTCTCTCACACACACAGACACACACAATATAATATGACTTTATACTCCATATTTCTCCATATACAAATCAGAAATTAAGCTTTTTTTTTTTTTTTTTTTTTTGCACAGGCCTATCTAAAGGCTTAATGGTCCCATCTAGTGATCAACTGTAAAAATAACAAATGTTACCTCTTCGCAACAGGGAAAACCACCAACCATCAAGAATGCATGATTTTATGGTGTCATGGCTTTGCAATCAAAAAATTTAATTATAATAAAAGTCAATGGGGCAAAAACAGCCAAGAAATGGGAAATGAGGGAGAAAAAAAAAAATCTAGTGCTGCACAAAAACTAAAACTGCATCAAAGCCAATGTTGTTACTGATCTTTGACATGTTCAAGACAATATATATATATATCCTGCCACAATTACTTTTACATTGAAAATAAGTCATTTTGGGGTAAAATTTATCTTTAATGCACAGCATTGTAAACAACCACATTTTCCAAACAAGAGTTAAAAATAGTAAGTACCTCATATCAGCGATGAGAGGGGCAGACGCTAACCATGATACATCAGAAAAGGTACTACATATCTTGCCAGAAACCTGTTATGCAGATGGAGTAATTGTACGAGAACAAACATAAGCGGACTGACTTGCGCTCATTTAATTCTGTACATTTACACCTGAAAATAACAGGTATATAATCAGAAATGAAAATGGCATTAAAGGGATCCCAGGGTATTAAGACATGTATAGCTCAATTTAACATAAATTATGTCTCTTATTGAAATATGTTATTTTAAAAAATCGACATCGTTTTTACACTATGGGGGGGTGCCTTCATTTTATGTGCACAGACGTCAAATGGTTGCACTCTGTGAGCTACTGACACTTTTTACTGCAACACAACTCAGAATACCAAGAAAATACTGATATTGCAAAACAAGGCCACCCTTCGAATGTGAACTCTTCCGAACCCTTCGTGATTTGGACTGTTCCAAAACTTTCTGCAGAGTGAGAACAAAGACAGTATGAAGGCTGGATGTGTAGATGTGTTTATAGTCAATATTTCATAGTAAAATAAGTTAGAAGTGGCCCTTTAAAGATTGTGTGGATAAATGTGTGCGTGCAACTAATCGTAACTACTGTACATTTACATAATTCATTGTATGAAAATGCGGACGGAATCGCGGAATCCAGTCATAAAAACGGAATTTACAGTTTAATGCGGAATGTCACAGAATTTGTCAAATTTTGAATTAATTAATCAAAAGCAGGCCATGGACTTACATGAAATCGTGATACGGTCTAATATCTGCAAATATTAACCCGGAAAAGTCTATTTAAATATGAATGCATTGTTCTGCGTGTCTGTGTTAATGAATGGCGCAGAAGCGTGTCTTCATTAAACACACTGAAGCGTGTGTGACGCTCACCCTGATTTAAGTGTCTTTCCTCTCACTAAATAAATACATGAACACATGAGGAACATCTCCAGAACTGCACTGAGAGTGACTTCATAAGCATCTGATCGTTTGATTTGAGTAAAACTAGCTCATATCACATCATAGACTGTAGTATCACATACACAGAACTGTAAAGGTAAACCCATCAAAATAAAAGTATTTGCCAGAAATCTATTACTATTGTTCAGCAGAATGTACATAGCCCACTTCTACTACTATTAAAATGAAACGAACATAATTTTTTAAGGAATAATCACACAACATTTCTTCCATGTTTTTATTTCTAATAGTAAATCCCCTTTGTTTACCAAAAAATAAAGTTTGCTTAATTTTAAATAATTAAAATATAAATTAAATGAATGTTTTATGCCTACACAATAACTGATGGTGACTGACAAGGACTTAGTTTTCATATTTGAGGGAGGACTGTATCATCACCATCATCAAATAAAACCTTCAAAATCCACATTTAGATGGAGTTTGTTTTAAACCTACTACACTCAAAAAATATTCTGTGGCTTAGTAAATATTTAACTTAATTAACTTAATAAAATCTCTGAAAATCTTACTTGATTGTTTGAATTAAACTTACCAAAATAATTGAGTAAAAATTAAATAAACGCCAATGTCATGTATGTATTTGTGGTTGTATGGAATACTATTTTATAAAGGTTTAGAGGAAAAAAAAAATCATAAATAAAAAGTTAATTTATAAATATTGTTATTTTTAATATTTAATGTTAACTTATTTCTACTCAGTTTTATTTATTAATGTACAGATGCAGTTACTCAGATTTACTACATTTTTTAGAGTGTAGCCTATCCTCCATCTGTTTGCATCTGTAGATTTCTTCTAGATTCACCAATTTAGATTTCTAAATTTCAGGGGGAAAGACTCTTTATGTAAGTCAAAAGAGGCACTGGTATTTTAATCTTTTGATCATCACCAGCTCCTCTCACCTGAGCACAAGCCAAGAAAAACACTGCTGGGAGGGGCTGCTGCTGCCTGCAGGTGTGTGTCTGTGTATCTGATGTGTGCCGATGTGCGCCGCTTCGCGCAAGGGGTGGGGGGTGGGGGTTTGGGGGTCAATGAGCGCTTCAGAACTCCTGACCTGATATTTAGATATACTATTCTTCAATAAATATACTTGTTTGACAGGGAAGCTGTGCGCAAACAGGAATATATATATATATTATTTTTTTCAAAAAAAAAAAAAAAAAAAAGCACCCCAGAAAAAAGGGCACTTTCTCTCCAGGAATAAAAAGGGCAGGTGCTCAAGGCCCCTTTGATGTCTATGTGTGCACGTGCCTGCTGTTAGGATAAACATGCCGACGTTAATCAAGATGCTGCGCCCGCTTGAGGAGTTTCTCAGCGCAAATTTCCCTCGGGATCCGGGGCGTTTAGACTCCTTGCGGGGAAAAGTCGATAGTTTTAGTATTTGGTTTAAGCTTATACTTATATACATCACCACATGTAAGCTCTATCAGTATTTTATTTTCAGAGTTGTCTATTCCAACTTGTATTTCGATAAAAACAGCAACAGGTAGTGGCAGTAGCTCAACGAGTGCAACCATTTTGTATCATCAGATACAAATGGCACACCCCCCTAGTCCAAAATATGTATAAAACTGATTTTTTAAAATAATATAAATCTTTAATGGGTTCTCCACTACATGTTTTTAGTAAGAATATAATTTACGTTATATTAAGCTATACAAGTCTTAATACCCAGGGATCCAACATCACAAATTGTCAACCCAAAGGAAAAAAAAAACAAGGTCCAAATTGTCCTTTCTCACGTGTAGGGCCTGATACATTCTGGATAAATTTAAAGTCCATTAAGTCTGAAAGCCCCTTGAACAAAGGCTTCCCAGGACAACAAATATGAATATTAAAAAGACCAACAATTAAGAAATAATCAGATAGTAACAAGATAGAGGATAAAAAGTCAGAGAATTCCTGGATAAAAGCCTGACTGTACTTTGGAAGTTGATAAATGACCACACCCAAAACAGAGTTAAAGAAGTCCAGTTTTAACAAATTGAGTTTCAAAGCTGAAGTAGGTCACAATCGGTAAACAGCTAAATTTAAACTGCTGTTTGCAAACCATACACTCAGACAATAAAGGACATAATTTTACCTTTAGGGGTACAATGGGTTGTCAGTGGGGCTGTACCCTTAAGGTTTTGTACCTTTGACATAGGCTTGGGAACATATATGTACATTTTTCTAGTTTCTAGTAATCCTGGTGACCTTGATTAGCTGGATCAGGTCTGTTGTTTGACTAGGGTTGGAGCTAAACTGTGCAGAAGCCCTCCAGGAATTTAGTTTGAGAGCAATAAGATAGACGGCAATTTTTTTTTATTTTTTTTATCATATATATATATATATATATATACATATATATATATATATATATATATATATATATATATATATACAAAAAATATAAAAGAACAACAAAAATAATAAAGTAGTAAACAAAGAGGTAAAGCAATGGCAGACCACAACACTGGTGGTACTTCCTTACCATCTTGTATCTTTCTGTTTTGTAAATAAACTCGTCGCTTACTCTGCGATCGGGTCCTTCTTTCAAATCCCTGACATCAGCAACAAGTTATTAGTGAGAACTGTTCCTCAAAATTAAGTTTTACCATAAAAAAATATTTTTGTGGTTTATAGCAGAGGTGGGTAGAGTAGCCACGTGAGAACCAGAGGTGTATATGTAACCCCTCTCTCCCGGGGCTCGAACCCGGGTCTTCCGGCATGGGAGGCGGACGCACTAACAAGGAGGCTAAATGGCTACAGCCACTAGCGTCTGTCGCTAGTGCGTCTCTTGAGATCGGGGAGTGAGGTTTACCAGCACTACTCGCTGGCCTCCATACACTCACCCCCCTAAACCTCACTCCCGTACGGGTCATGGCACCAATGTAACCCCTCTCTCCCATGTCCTCTCTGACGCTCCTCGCACTCGCTCCGAGCGGGGCTCGAACCCGGGTCTTCCGGCATGGGAGGCAGACGCACTAACAAGGAGGCTACTAGCGTCTGTCGCTAGTGCGTCTCTTGAGATCGGGGAGTGAGGTTTACCTGCACAGCACTACTCGCTGGCCTCCGTTACATATAGTGTTTCTGTTGTGTTCTCACACAAGTGTTGTTTGATTATGCAATGAGTTAGTGTTCAGTGATGCATTGATTTTGATTGTGCTGAAAGCATTTTTATGGAATGATTTTCCGGACTATTTTCAAATGGAATTGCAAATTGTATTTTCATTTGTGGACGCATAAATTGTTACGTAATCCAAATGCAATTGCAAATCTTGCATTACATTGCATTTTCGCTTTTACGAACGCACAGTGAATGCCAAATTTCAAATGAAAAAGCAAAGTTCATTTGCAAATTAATTTCTCATGTCTTAGGAGATATGAACCTGTCATATTTAAATAGTGATATTAATTACCATATTTGCTTTTTCACTCTCTCTGCACTGCGCACGTAAACTGCCAAAACTCAAATGGAATCGCAATTCCCTTTGCATTTGAATTTCCAACGTCTACACGGAAACCTGTCAATCAAGTGACAGTGGTGGGGCCATTTTATTGGGCGTGTTTGCATTGGGAAGTGATGTCACTCACAGTCGATGGTAATAAACAATTATTAATAGACTATTTTGTGGAATGCACACTCCCGAGTTGAATGCACAAAGTCTGAACTACCGAGGATGCAAGTCCGAAATCAGCGTACTTTGTATTGAGAAACGCATGCAGACCTACGTCACCAGATGTTACTCCCTGTGTCTGTGTTATCCTTATCAAACTTAAGACTTGGAGACAAGGAAGGCTGATATCACACTACCACCTCCTGCTCCTTTCCTTGCTCTACCTGGCGAGCCTCCGATTCCCTGGTCTCGCTGGTTACAGTCCTTTGAGGCTTTCATTTTGGCAGTGGGGCTGACTGACGTGAGTGCAGCCCGCAAAAAAGTGCTGTTACAGCATTGTTTCTGAGCAACAGTACATAGCCAACTTGCAGGGATTGGCCAGCACATGAAGGCCCTGTGATAACTTTGGATATTCATCTCACCTGTCTAGAACACAGAACTGCCCAGCCCAGGGCCAAATATGGTAAATGCAATCATGTTGCTGTCATGTTGCAGTCTGCCGTTCTGCTCCAGCTGTGTCAGACCAAACACCCACTATCATTAACAATGTCTACTCTGAGCCAGTCTAATTTAAAGAATGTCCAGTGCGCCTAAATGGTGCCAGTGTGTCTCTCCTGAATATGCACACATACAGCACTTTTTTCAGAGCACTGCCACTTTTGGCACCCTTCTTCACTCTGTGGCTATGGTGACTCAAAGATTGACTTTGAAGGCTTGGGCTGTTTTACTTCTTTTGCCCATCAAGCCCTCCTGAACCTTTCCATTAAACCAGTCATCCAACCACTCTGACGCATTCCCTTGGCTCTCTGTCATGGTGTCTTGGCTGAGCTTAAGCAGCTGCTGGACGTTGGCATTATTGAACCAGTGGATGCATCACCCTGAGTCTCAAACCTGGTCGTAGCTCAATGCTCAGCTCCACGGCTCAACTGTGTTCTCTAAACTGGATCTCAGACAGGGCTACCTACAAGTGCCTCTCCACCCGGAAAGCAGAAACCTCAAAGCCTTTGTGACAAATGCAGGCGTGTTTTGCTACACATGTATGCCATTCGAACTCAGCTCCGCCCCCAGCTGTTTCCAAAAAATCATGGTGTCGGTGTTGGCTGGTATACCGGGGTGGCCATTTACCTGGATGATGTGGTTATCCCTGGGCCCACCCCTGAGAGTCACAATGAATGCCTCTGCAGATTCTTTTCAGCCCTAGCTAAACACAAACTAACCCTCAATGTGGAAAAATGTGTTTTCTCTGCACCGGCTATTGAAATAGTCTGAGAGCCAAAATATGTGGGATTTTGGCTCTCAGCAGATGGCGTTACACCACTTCAATCAAATGTAGTCACCATATTGGCAATTCCCGAACCCAACTCAGCTGCGCAGGTCGCCTCCTTTTTGGGTAAGACGGGCTACTACCTGAAGTTACTCCCACATTATTCTGCTACCACTGCCCCACTGCGGTGACTGCTGCATAAGGATGAGCCATGGGTGTGGTCACAGGCATGCTTGATGCTGTGCGTGTGCTCAAGGTGCAGCTCACCACAGCCCCAGTGTTGGCTCACTTGATATCCCCAGCCACACCTGGGTGAACTGCGATGGATCAGCTAAAGCCATAACAGACCCAGCAAGGTGTTGAGAAGCCCATTGCATATGCATCATGGGCCCTCAATCAGATGGTGCAGCGGTACTCAGTGGGGGAATGTGAAGCATTAGCCTGCATCTGGCCCGGCGAGAGGTGGCACTTGTATCTTTATGGCCGCGCTTTCACCCTAAGGACAGATCACCAGGGCCTGACTGCATTACTTTCCACATCGGGGACAGGCCATCAGCCACAGAGGCTACACCGCTGGTCAAACCATCTGCGCAAGTATAACTTTGATTTTAAGTTCACCCCAGGCAGAGACAATGTTGTGGCCGATCTACTGTCCCACTCTGCTCAGCCACAACCCACACCAACACAGACCTGGTGGAACACGACATAGTCCAGATGTTACACAAACCCCTCCAGGCCACCATATCATTTCAAGAATTGAAGGAGGCATCGGAACAGGACCTGGTCCTTTCTCAGCTCCGAGTCTATATTCTGAATGGCTGGCCTCAGAGCCGGCAGCATTTTCCAGAATAAAGCAGGAGCTGTCCTGCTGGAATGACACCTGTGTGGCATGCGGCCTCTGCACAGTCATCCCCAGCTCTCTACGTGGACGTGTCTTGTCAATGGCTCACGAGAACAACCTGGGTATCGTGAAGTTGAAGCAACACTGCAGGGACCAGGTTTGGTGGCCAGGGAGAGATAAAGACATTGAGGCCCTGGTAAAAGACTGTGCTGCCTGTCCATTGAGTGGTAAGACTGATCACCAGGCCCCTCCACCCTTACAACCTCTTGCATGTCCATCGCAGCCTTGGGACCACCTGCAGCTGGACATATGTGGTGAGATACAGGGAGTTCCTCATCATCAACGCTTCCTAGTGGTTGTCTATGACCTGGATTCGAATTGGCCTGAGCTCATTGCCACCGGCTCTGTGACCTCTCATGACATAATTAACTTCCTTGGATATCTGTTTTCCCGCTGGGGCCTTCGAAACACTATCACTACTGACAATGGCCCACAGCTGATCTCAGCCGAGTTCAGAACATACCTCAAAAACAAAGGTATTCATCACATTCGCACGGCATACTATCACCCTCAAGCTAAAGGTGGTTTTGAATGCTTCCATCAGTCACTGAAAAACTGTCTCAGAGCACACTTGTTCCACTAAGCCATGACTTCCCCGGCAAACAAGGCAAACAAGACGGTCACCAGCAAAGCATTACATGACATACAACGGTCTGAAAAAAGACAGAGCACGAGAGAAACTAAAAAAGGGGAGAGCTAATGAGGAAAGAGTGGGAGGGGGAAGACACAACACTGACAGCAGAACACATGAGCTGCCAAAACAAAACCCATGTGCTCAGAGACTAGCCACATAGACAACAAGACAAAAACACTGCAACTCAGACAAGTCATGACAGTTATCACTAAACATTTTTAGAATGTTTTTAGAGAATGTTATCCTAACATTTAAGAGAACATTCTGGGAACAAAAATAAAACTACACACTAAAAACATTGCTAGAACAATGCATGGTAATGCTCTTAGAACATTTTTAGAACAAAAAAGATTCTAGCTTGGTTACAGGCCAACAGTAGAATTTGCAGATTTAGTTGTCTGTAGGTCTTTATGCTCTCCATGTTCTTAAACTTCCCAGGATGAATGAGAAGCCGCTTCAGACAATTCAGTATGTCCAGGGAACTGAACAAATCATTCAAAGTGATTTGCGAACCAATTCAGACTGTTTTGCAAGCTTGTTTGTTCAAGGCTTTGAACAGAATAGACCCAAAGGAGTGATTTATTCGAGAATGGGGCATGGCCAATGATAATGACAAGATAAAAGAGACAGTTCACTTGAAATAAATTATGTGTTCCTTAATTTGCATTGTAAAAACTAAGAAACTTGAGGAATGCCTGCCAGTGTAGCGAAAAAGTACTTTTTCATTCAAATTGTAATCAAGTAGAGTTAAATGTACACATCTTTAAATCTACTTATTTCCATAAATGTATTCAAGTAAATGTAGTGGAGTAAATATACATTGTTTCTACACACCTCCTGTTTATAGCTTTAATGATAATGATTAATACATTCAATACTTCTCCATTGTCTCGAGGTGGATAATGAGTATTGAGATTATGTAACAGTATATGAAGTTGAAGAGCTCTTGGTATGTACTACACACAGATTTTGTAAAAAAGAGCTAAAACAAAACACACTTTTTTGGTTGAGCTTGTCTGTTATCACACAACGTACCTCAGTATCTCCAGTTTACACTTTACACTCTTCAGTCCAATGCAGAGCTGCTTGACTCCTGAATCCTGCAGGTTATTATTGTTCATGTTCAGCTCTTTCAGATTATTATATGATCCAAAAACTGTAGCCAGAGCTGTACAGCTATTGTCTGTTAAGTTGCAATAATTTAGCCTACAAGGGAAATAAATCACATCAAAGAATTAGATGGAATACATGCAAATACATGGTTAATAATATATAACATATAATTTCCACTTTTTACTTTTTCATGAATGGCAATTATGCCATAAGGGTGTTTGGCTGCTTAAAATTATATTAGTCTTTTTCATTAAGTGACACATTAACTTAAACAATAAAACAAACACAGATGCTTAAAATAAATGGGGTATATATTATAAATGGGTAATATAATAAAACAATGTAGAACTTGTGCTAAGTTAGCAGGTCTGGGTTTTAATCCACCCTCACCTAGTTTTTTTTTCCTCATTAAAACCAAATGTGTTCATCAGTGATAGTATATTAAGAGCAGGGACATTGTTTGCATTATATTTTGTGATTTCAACTGAAGAAATAAAGAGCCTCCGCAACAGTTAGCCATAGATGGTAGTGCTTGTCTGTGCATGAGCTGCCAGCAATGATAACAGTGGCAACGAGCACTCAGCATGATTTTAAAAGCAACATTTCAGCATTAGATTACCTATAATTTAACACAAACAAAGGAAATTAATACTCTGCTAGTAAAAAATAGATGTTTCATTTGTAATAGATATATCTGTACTTCGAGATATTTCAAAAACTTTTGACTCAAATGCAATGCACGTATCTGATTCATATCAGATTTATTTCCATACATGAATGAAGCAATCTCTGACATCGTAAACTGTCATTTTTTTAGACTGATTTTGGTACACCACAGTTTTAAGATGAAATACTTTGAGTCCTGGTGTTGACTGATTTTGACTGAATTTGTACATGGTTTGCATTTAAGCAGACAGAAATAGGTTTGGAAAAGATCAACAGCAGTTCAGACTATGAAAAGACAATGCATAAAAGCCAAGCGGATGTGGCGGAAGACGAAACTTGAAATTCACTGTAGCATCTATAAAGACAGTCTTCATGCTTTTAATGTAAAACTAGCCACAGCTAGACATAATTTCTTCTCAAACCTTATAAACAGTAACTTAAATAACACTTGCACTCTTTTTGTCACTGTTGAGAGACTGACAAACCCCCCCAAGTCAGATTCCCAGTGAAATGCTTTCAGACAGCAAATGCAATGAGTTTGCTTCCTTCTTTTCTGAGAAGATCATCAATATCAGGAAGGCAATAATGTAGAGGTCAGACAGATTCGGCCACAATATCAAAAAGATACTATGTCTATTTTTGAAACAATTGATAGCAAAATTCTGGAAGACATAGTGCAGCAACTAAAATCATCAACCTGCTGTCTTGACACACTTTCCAGATCTTTTTTCAAAAGTGTGCTTAACTGCTTAGAAGCAGATCTTTTGTGGTGAATGCCTCACCTTTCAGGGACATTTCCAAACTCCCTAAAAACTGCAGTTGTTAAGCCTCTCCTGAAAAAGAGCAATCTTGATGACACCATTTTGAGCAATTTTAGACCAACATCTAATCTTCCTTTTATAGGCAAAACTATAGAAAAGGTAATTTTTAATCAGCTGAACAAATACTTAAATGGATACCTGGACATTTTTCAATCTGGTTTTCGACCGCATCATAGCACAGAGACAGCACTCATTAAGATAACAAGTGATATTCACTTAAATTGTAACAAAATCGGTGCTGGTATTGCTAGATCTCAGTGCTGCGCTTGACACTGTCGATCATGACATACTACTAGAGAGACTGGAAAACTGGGTCGGGCTTTCTGGGATGGTACTCAACTGGTTCAGGTCATACTTAGAAGGGAGAGGCTATTATGTTAGTCTAGGAGAGCATACTGTAAGTCTAAGTGGACGTCCATGACATGTGGAGTCCCACAAGGCTCAGTTATTGCGCCGCTCTTGTTTAGCCTGTATATGCTTCCACTAAGTCAAATAATGAGAAAGAACTAAATTGCCTATCACAACTATGCTGATGATACCCAGATTTACCTAGCCTTATCTCCAAATGACTATAGCTTCATTGACTCCCTCTGCCACTGCATTGATGAAATTAATAGTTGGATGAACTTTCTTCAGTTAAATAAGGAAAAAACTGAAGTCATTGCATTTGGAAACAAAGATGAAGTTTTCAAGGTGAATGCATAGGGGTCAAACAACTAAAAATCAAGTCAGGAATCTTGGTGTGATTCTGGAGACAGACCTTAGTTTCAGTAGTCATGTCAAAGCAGTAACTAAATCAGCATACTATCATTTAAAAAACACTGCAAGAATTAAATGTTTTGTTTCCAGTCAAGACTTGGAGAAACTAGTTCATGCCTTTATCGCCAGCAGGTTGGACTATTGTAATGGGCTCCTCACCGGCCTTCCCAAAAAGACCATTAGAAAGCTGCAGCTCATCCAGAATGTTGCTGCCAGGATTCTGACTAGAACCAGAAAATCTGAGCATATCACACCAGTCCTCAGGTCCTTACACTGGCTTCCAGTTACATTTAGGATTGTAACTTTTACTCGTATATAACTCACTAAATGACCTAGGACCAAAATATATTGCAGATATGTTCACTGAATATAAACCTAACAGAGCACTCAGATCACTAGGATAGAGTACATTAGAAAAACCAAAGGTTCACACAAAACGAGGGGAGTCCGCCTTTAGTTACTATGCTGCCCGCAGCTGGAATCAGCTTCCAGAAGAGATCAGATGTGCTAAAACACTAGTCACATTTAAAACTAGACTCAAAACCCATCTGTTTAGCTCTGCATTTATTGAATGAGCCCTGTGCAATGTCCGAACTGATTGCACTATATTTTCAGTTTTTTTATGTAAAATAATTTTTTAAGTTCATTTTAAGTAAATGTTTAATCATTTTAAAAGCTTTAAAATTGCTTGTTTTATTTTTGTTATTATTTTTCTTCATGATTATTTTACTTTCTTTTATGTAAAGCACTTTGAATTACCATTGTGTATGAAATGTGCTATATAAATAAACTTGCCTTGCCTAAGCATATTAAAAACACCAGACAGACATAAGCAACATTAAAATTGTTGATTCATTCTTATATTGTAAGGAAGATGGCAAAAATCTGAAAGTACACAACTCAACATGGTGGTATGGGGTAGCTTTGTTGTGCTGTAGCTTACTACACAAGTAATTTAGATTTCAGACTCTGAATTGAATTAATTTAATTCAGCAGAAATTTAAAACAAATAAATTTTTAAAAAGTAAAAAAAAAAGTAAAAAAAATGGACATATGAGCATGGAACCTGTGGGAATGAGTAAAATTATGTGCAATACCTGTAATCCCACACCAGAATTTAAGCCCTGATTATTTAACCTTCTTAAGACATTAAAGAAGTATCACACATCCAAAATTCTAGAACTTTACTATTATAAAACAGTTCTATACGTTGAAATGAAGGAAATATAAGAATATGGCCACATACACACTGCAGCTAAATTCGGTTGTCACTTCACGTTTTACTCCTTAATTGTGTTCTGCACACATAATTCACTAAAATACAGGTAGTGACAACTGCATTTACAGACATTCTATGCAGTGTGTATGGAACTAAACTGAACATCTAGTTGTTAATGACCTTTTTTTTTTTTCTTTTTTACATGCATCAGAAATGTGTCTTCGTCTGTATGTGAGATGCAAGAAAATAACAGTAAAAGAAGTTTTAACCTTAGCACATTTTGACACCGGACTAGTTGCGCTCACAAGCCCTGTAGTAGTGTCAGTGTTGCCAGATCTTCATAGTAAAAAAAAAAACAAGGACAACCATAAAAAAACACTTAAACACCCAAATGCTTTATTTTTTATAATACCAAAAAATTTAACAACAAATCACATTTCTCACATCCGCAACAGACCAACCATTTTATGAACTCCATAAAGTGCATGGATTTCTGAGCGCTTGTAAATATGAAGACATGGCAACACTGCAAAAGCACTCTCTAAAGCAGCCTCCCGGAGCAGAATCAAAATGCAGTGCATCTATCAGCAATATTTTAGTTAAAATCTACAGAAAATAAAAAAAAATGTCAGATACCAAACAGATAAATATTTTTTACATCTGCAAGATGACAAAATGTTGCTATACTTACAAATGCAGGAGTGACTGCTGTTCCGTACACACATGGAACAATAATTTACAGGACTCACTCCTGCATTTAAATTTGATTGTCACTCCTGAAACTTACAGTGTGTACATGGCCAATATCACATACTTGGGCCAGACTGTCATCTGGTTAATTAACAAATATAACATGACCTTCTCACTATTTTAATACAGCTGATTTCATGTCTGTGGCTTATTTTGAAATTGTTAAATGCTTTTATTACCTGATAGCCTTTAAATTACAGAGCCCATCCTGAAGAACATCAGTGAGCTTCTCCACTCCTGAAGGTCCAGGATCATTTCCTGCGAGATCCAGCTCTATCAGGTGTGAAGGGTTTGATCTCAGAGCTGAAGCCAGAGCTTTGTAACCTTCTTCAGTGATACTGCAGTCTGAAAGTCTAGAACAAAAATGAAAATATAACATTCATCTGAAAAATCGGTTAATCAGCTGTAAAAGTAATTTTTATACTAAACTGTCCATAACATACAACTGACTCCACCTCAGAATTGTAAAATGTCTTTCACAAATGAATTTATGCAAGGAGGTTAGGGACCAAGTGGTCTAAAATTACTTTAAAGTGGTACAAAACTAGTGTTTATTTGAGACTATTTGCAAAGTTGAAAGCAGCACTGCAATTATAATCCTGTATAATCTTAAAATAAGTAATAACTTCCATATCTTTTTCTGTGGCAATCTCCAAGTATACCAATTCCTACTTTTTAATCAATTATTGTGTTAATTTTCATCAGTTTGGCATGCATACATTAGTCTGCATTCCTTCAGGGAAGTCTATCTAAAATATATAAGCTTATTGGTTACCAAACAAAATTCAAGAGTGCATGTACTGCATCGAATCAGTCATCATGACGTTACTAAACACACACATAGAAACTAGGAATCAGCAAACAGACATGATGATTCATGGGTTAATGGGTTTTTAGCACTTTAAGGGATCAGATTTTGAATGTAACAATGTATATTCAAGTGATTTAAATGCTAGATTGGCCTAAACATACTGTAGGTTACACAGAGGGAGAATGACTCAACTCTCAAAATGTGAATAAATGTGAATCTCATTTGTAAGTCGCTTTGGATAAAAGCGTCTTCTAAATGATAAAATGTTAATGTAAATGTGAATTACACCTTTGGCGTGAGAAGAAATTAAGGAACTAAAAGTTTTCACCATTTTCATGTTCAGGCTAAAATCATGAGCCACTGAGCACGGCCCGTCTCCCAACACTAAGACGTGCATTTGACTGTGTGCGCAGATCGATCAGTGTGTGACATCGAAATACAGTGAAAGCTGTAGAGAGCAGAAACCTCCTTACTTTTGAATCATGCTTGTGGTACTTTTTCATATACTAATTGTTCTTCACAACACTGCTTCAGGTTGAAAACACCTAATAACTACAGTGCAGTGGTTTGCCCATTCAATCATGAGTTAGTCATTACCATTAGTTACTACAGCCTACAGGTTTCTAGCTTGCTATGCAAAACTGCTTGGTCTCCTTCTTTAAATAAGCTGGTAGAGGAAGACCATTGAGTGAGACAGCAGATTTCCCACCAGTGGGCATTCCCCCAGCGTTTGAGAGCAGAGAATACAGATTTTTTTTTTCTTATATTGTTTATTTGGCAATTCTTTTTAGCTTTCAAATTTGGCACATTTTTCTGTGATGTGATAAACTCAGAATAAACATTTAATATTGACTGTACACAGACTTTAAATGTAGCTACATTCATTAAAGACCAAGATGGCGGCGCGAACACATCGCGAGGCTCAGCGTCTCTCCAGTTTTTGCAATTTTGCAGTATTATTCCTGCTCATCTCGGGTCTGTTCGTACTGAACAGCTTTGCTTTAACATCATACACCCGACAGGAGCTTTTGGATATCGGTGAGGACTTTACCAGCAGTTTTATCACCAATCTTCGACTCATCCCTGAGATCGCTAGAACAACCGAGGCTTCGCACTCTACCCGGCCGGGCGGAAGTGCTCGCAGGCGGCGTCGAGATCGTAAACAAAGGCGGGGGAAGCGCGGAGGTCTAAGAGCCAAGCTAAAGCTAACACCGCTCCGGCTCTCTTTACCCAGCATTTTCCTCGCTAATGTGCGGTCACTGGTGAACAAAATGGATGAGTTACGACTCCGCATCACCCACAGTAAGAGACTTATGGACTGCAATGTCATGGTTTTCACGGAAACATGGCTACACAGCGACGTACCCAACAATGCTATTGAGCTAGCAGGACGCTACACGCTCCGGGCAGATAGAACGGCAGATGACTCCGGCAAGACAAGAGGTGGTGGATTGTGCATTTATGTCAACAAAGCTTGGTGTACGAACACTGTCATTGTTGGGAGACACTGCTCAGCTAACCTAGAGTTTCTCATGGTTAAATGTAGACCTTTTTATCTGCCACGGGAGTTCACTTCCACCATAATAACCGCAGTCTATATTGCACCGGATGCTAATGCCAAGCTTGCTTTGAACGAACTTCATGCAGCCATTAGTAAACAACAGACTGCTCACCCAGAGGCTGCTTTTATTGTCGCGGGTGATTTTAATCACTGCAAATTAAAAACAGTACTCCCCAAATTTCACCAGCATGTTTCCTGCCACACCAGAGGAGACAAAACTTTGGATCATGTTTATACAAACATCAATGGAGCTTACATCGCGAGCCCCCTCCCCCACCTCGGACAGTCTGATCACCTTTCTTTGTTTCTCACCCCTAAGTATTCACCCCTCATCAACCGTGTGAAGCCATCAGTGAGGACCATCAAAGTGTGGCCAACTGGAGCAGACTTTTTACTTCAAGACAGGTTTCAACACACTGACTGGAGTATGTTTGCTTCACAGGCTGCCTGTGGCTCTCACACGGACATTGATATCTACACCTCCTCTGTACTGGATCACATCAACTCCACCATTGACAGTGTAACAACAGAAAAACAGATAACAACATACCCTAATCAGAAGCCATGGATGAACAAGGAGGTGCGACTTCTGCTGAAAGCCCGCAACACCGCTTTCAGGTCAGATGACGCTCAGGCCTACAGTAAATCCAGGGCTAACCTGAAAAGGGGCATCAAAAAGGCCAAGTACTGCTACAAGCTGAAGGTAGAGGAACACTTTTCCAACTCTGACCCCCGACGCATGTGGCAGGGCATCCAGATCATCAGTGACTACAAGTCAAGCAACTCCACACAAACAGTCACGGACGTCTCCTTCCTTAACGAGCTAAATGACTTTTATGCTCGCTTCAACAGCGACAGCAAGGAGATGGCCACCAAAATCTCACCCTCAGCAGACCACCAACCCCTTAAACTCACCCCCTCAGATGTCCACACTGCACTGAGCCGGATCAACGCACGCAAGGCTGCTGGCCCGGATGGCATTCCTGGACGTGTGCTTAGGGCATGTGCAGAGCAGCTTGCAGGGGTCTTCACAGACATTTTCAACCTGTCCCTCACCCAAGCAACTGTGCCAACATGTTTTAAGTCCACATCCATTGTGCCAGTACCGAAACACTCCTCCCCAACGTGCCTGAATGACTATCGCCCCGTAGCACTCACACCCATCATTATGAAGTGCTTCGAGCGACTGGTCCTATCACACCTCAAAGACTGCCTCCCACCCACACTGGACCCACACCAATTTGCCTACCGCAGAAATAGGAGCACAGAGGATGCAGTATGCACAGTGCTGCACTCTGCACTCACACACCTGGACAATAACAACACGTATGTTAGGATGTTGTTTGTTGACTTCAGTTCAGCATTTAACACCGTCATTCCCTCCAAGCTGACCACAAAACTTGGAGACCTGGACATCAACACCTCCCTCTGCAACTGGATTATGGACTTTCTGACCAACAGGCCTCAGCATGTTCGGTCAGGCCACAACCACTCCACCACCATCACACTTAACACTGGCGTACCACAGGGCTGTGTGCTGAGCCCATTCCTCTACTCCCTTTACACCCACGACTGCAAGCCTGTGCATGGATCCAACTCCATCATTAAGTTTGCAGATGACACCACGGTGATTGGCCTCATCAGTGACAACGATGAGACTGCCTACAGGGAGGAGGTACAACACCTGGCCACATGGTGCGCTGACAATAACCTGCTCCTTAACACCAATAAGACAAAGGAGCTCATTGTGGACTTCAGGAAGAAGAATGGAAACACGCATGACCCCATCCACATTAACGGGCTGGCTGTTGAACGTGTCTCCAGCTTCAAGTTCCTGGGAACCACCATCTCGGAGGAACTGTCCTGGGCCACAAACACCTCCAGCCTGGTCAAGAAGGCTCACCAGCGCCTTTTCTTCCTCAGGACACTGAAGAAGAACCAGCTCTCTTCATCCATCCTGGTGAACTTCTACCGGTGTGCGATCGAGAGCATCCTGACCAGTTGCATCACAGTCTGGTATGGGAGCTGCTCAGTGGCTGACCGCAAGGCACTGCAGAGGGTGGTGAAAACTGCCCAGCGCATCACAGGGACACCACTTCCTGCTCTTGAGGACATCCAGAGGAAACGCTGTCTACGTCGAGCTCGCAGCATTCTGAAGGACTCCTCTCACCCTGACCACGGACTGTTTAACCTTCTTCCCTCCGGGAGGCGTTTCAGGAGCCTCCGAACAAGGACCACAAGATTCAGGAACAGCTTTTTCCCTAAAGCTGTCTCCTTGCTGAACTCTGCCCTCTGACACCCCTCAACACCCCCCACACCACACACATAGACTCCTCCCCCTCTTCAACACTGTGACTGATTTATTTATTTATTCACAACAAGCAAAAAACAGTAACTTGTTATTACTTGCACTACTGTCTGTTCATCCAGGAACACTGTATAATCCATTTGCACATTGTAACATTTTCTATGCACTTTACTGTCCATTGCAATACTGTAAATTATGTTCATAGTTCTGCCTATAGTGTACATACACTTTACATAGCCCATCTGTATAGTATGTTCATAGTACACCTATCTGTATATCGTGCTTATAGTATTTAATATCTGTAAATTATGTCCATAATACTTACCTGTATAGTTATTGTACATATTATAGACCTTTATTCTGTACTCACTGCTTATTGCACTTCTGGTTAGATGCTAACTGCATTATTGTTGCCTTGTACCTACATGTGCAGTGACAATAAAGTTGAATCTAATCTAATCTACATTCAAACAATACAATCCAATTCATACATGTTGTAAATAACATCTAAAACAAAATCACACCTTCAAAATGGGATGAATTAATTTTATGTCTGTGGTCATGCAACTTACCTCAGTATCTCCAATTTACACTTTACATTCTGTAGTCCGGTACATAGCAGCTTCACGCCTGAATCCTGCAGATAATTATTGTTCATGTTCATCTCTTTCAGATTGTTATCTGATCCAAGAACTGTAGCCAAAGCTGAACAGCTTTTGTCTGTTAAATTACAATCATTTAACCTACAAGATAAATAAACCACATCAGAGAATCAAACTGAATATAAACAATGCATCTGCTAAATACAAATAGATGTATACAAATATATTCTCATCAATTATTTTTAGGTGAACCGTAAATATACTATGAGGTGTGTGAGCCTAACATTACATTACGACTGCTCTTCAAATTTATTTCCAAACTGATTTCCTTTGTTATTTTAATGAGTGAAAGATTTGCTGGATAAAAATATATTTTTTAAGGTTTATACATTGTTATCTAATAAAACATTTTATTAGTGATCTAATACAATAAAAGCAAAGAATATGAAAACAATGTGTTATTATTAGAAGTTTATTAGATCCTGTACCCACTAAATTACTGACAGAGTTGTTACCTGTAGCAGAAGAACTGATTCTCGATATTATTAACTTGTCATTATCTTTAGGTAAAGACCCAAAACCATTCCAGCTGGCCGATATTAAAGGCGCAATATGTAATTTTTCTGCTTTAAAAATAGCAGAAATCACTATATCTATGTTATATATATTTTTAAGTTGTGTACTTATATCATCCCGACAGTTTCCACGAACTTTCAAATCCGGAGAAAATTATAGTTTAATTAGAAGACATGGCACGTTTCTTTATTTCCGTTTTGTCGCCCGTCTATGGCGTCATATAAACTTTGACCCCTCTTAGTTTATCTAACTTCCTGCGGAACCGCCAAATACAAAGGTGAACAGAAACAAAGACGAGACGAAGAAGAAAAATTTGATATGATTTGATAGGGGTCTCATAATTCATATAGACGGTTTCATCAGCGCCTGGACCTAAGTTAACTTCCGGTCTGTGTTGTTTATATCGGTCTGGCTGCAGTGCCTTCTACAAACTCAGTTAAAGGCAAGGTGATGAGTAGACTGAAGTTGGGCTTAGGTGGTTGTGCTGTGGGATGTGTTTCCCATACATTTATTTATTTTTGGAGACTCGCCACAATTTTAAAACTGATCTTTTTTCAAAAAGGCTTCATTGAGTAACGTTAAGTACTGCACGTTTAATAATAATAATTACTTACATTTATATGTTTACATATCAAAGCGAGGCACAGGTGTTTTTATATCGCTGTATTTCTGAAGGAAGACTTGCATGTTATATGCCTGATAGCAGCTTGTGAGCGTAGCTCTGCTTCGTTTACAGCTGTTACTGGGGAAACCTCTATTTCTCGCGCTTTATGTCTATGCTTTAAAACATCTCCTGTTGGCAAATAATGAATTTGCATTTTCATTAAGTCCGCCTGATCCACGCAGCAAACATTTAGTTTGTTATCAAAAAATATCTACTCTAGAGGGACTTGGCTGTTGTTATTGATTCTATTTGGAAGTCTACCGGAAGTTAAGTCCACAAAAGCGCTCATGTGCAGTAACAATTGTTTATGTTGTTGCCGTTGAAACCGTCTATATCTCTCCGTTCGAAAAGACGTGATTGTCAAAATACTAAGTTAGAATGAGTGAGGAATGATAGGGAGCGACAGAGCGCGTGTTCCAATGAACAACAACTCCCATGAGCCTTACACTCTTTCCCGACATCATCAAAGTACATCTTATGTTATTATTTTGATTGAGTGACCCCTGGTGGCCAAAAATTCCATACTGCACGTTTAAGCCTCTTATAAAGAAACCACAACTAGATCCTAGTGAACTGGCAAATTACAAACCCTTTTAAAACCTTCCTTTTATGTCTAAAATTTTTGAAAATGTTGTCTGCTCAATTGTGCTCCTACCTTCAAAAACAATATCTATGAAGTAGTTCAGTCGGGTTTCAGGCCCCACCATAGGACAGAAACTGCACTTCTTAAAATTACAAATGACTTGCTTCTTGCATCAGACCAAGACTGCATCTAATTGCTATTTTTACTTGATCTTAGTGCTGCATTCGACACCATAGATCACAACCTACTCATAGATCGATTACAAAATTATACAGGTATTCAAGGGCAGGCTTTAAAATGGTTTAGATCCTAACTGTCTGATCACTACCACTTTGTTTATTTAAATGTGGAGTCATCACCAGTAAAATATGGAATGCCACAAGGTTCTGTCTTAGGTCCTATGATATTTTCAATATACATGTTGCCCCTTGGTAATATTATTTGAAAATATGGGATTTGTTTCCAATGTCATGCTAATGATACTCAACTATGTATCTCAACGAGACCAGATGAAATGGACCAAAAAACAGTACACAGAATCTCGTAGATTCTGATTGTCAAAATGCCTGTTTTGGTAAGTATCCTACAACAGACATAGCCAGCTGAACGTAGGCCACTGTATCAGTGCATTCTCTTAAAGTGAAACAGTAGGCCTACATTATTGGCTTAGGCCTGTAATTGACTGATTATTGTGTTTATATACGAGTAATAAGCCTGTGGAAATACTTAATGTTATATTACTGTTGAAAATTTGGAATTATAGTTGATAGTTTGTATAGTTATATACTATTTGTATAGTTAAATAATTTGCTAGTGACTAACAGGCAACAAGAATGTCAGAGTAGAACTTACATTGTGGCTTTTTAAAGAATGTTTTGCAAGTGGTAGATCTTGGTTTACATTTGGACTTTGGATGTGATCTTAGGCTCGAAAAGGTTGGTGACCACTGCTCTATATCCTTGAGCCCCAGAAAGCCAAACGAACATTACTTGACAGTTCAGCACGCTACTGTTTCCACACCCACCCCTCAGTTGAACTGCTGACTAGGTTGTTGTCATGACAGTGCATGCAGGTGCATACCAGACACACTGGGAAGGAACTTTTAGATGCACGCTTTCCAATTCGAAAAATGGAGAAAGAGATTCTGAGGCACCGCCATCATCAATTAAAAAAAGAGAAGGTGTGTCCTGTTTCAAACTGTTTTTTTTTTTCATGCGTCTGCCTTTACTAACATGCGAGTTCACCATCCTTCCTCCTCGTGAACCTCTGGAGTTGTGAGTTTAGACTGTTCCTGTGGTATTGAGCATTTACAATTCATTTTTAATCCTATCATTGTATGTTATAATTTACTGAATTGTAATGAAAAAATAAATAAAATTAAATAGCTTGAGTAAATCATAAGTGGAAGTGCATCTGTCAATTCTGTCATGAGCATACATCAGAAGTTACACGTTTAGGGGAATAGGGCATTTTTAATATACCATGTAAGGTGGTTTGTGATAGAAATGGGTAAACCACTATCAATGAGTCTGCCCATGGCGTGGGGGCACCACCGTGCAAGGCAGTGTCCCACATTGTAAATACCCCTTGTCCCCCCTTGGGCTTATTAGCAGGTGGTCACCCTAAAAGTTGCTTTGCAATGATTTGAATCTTAAAAAGTGCTATACAAATACACTTGAATGAATAAGTTGTAAATGTCTTACAGAGCTCTTTTGCAGGTTCTGATGACTGCTGATAATCTAATGAGACACTCATCTGATTTCTTGAATTTCTGAAGCTCAAACTCCTCCATCTCTGCCTCTGATGTCAACAAAACAAAGGCCAAAGCAGACCACTGACCAGGAGAAAGTTCAGCAGGTGAGAGACTTCCTTTACTGAGGTGGGTCTGAATCTCTTTCACCAGAGTTTGGTCGTTCAGTTCATTTAGACAGTAGAACAGATTGATGGATCTCTCTGAAGACAGATTAGCTTCAAATTTCTGCTTGATGTACTGAATTATTTCATTGCTCTGGTCATTTTCATCTCTCTGTGTCAACAAACCTCGTAAGAGTGGCCGATTAGACTTGAGTGACAGACCGAGAAGGAATCGAAGGAAAAGATCCAGGTGTCCAGTTTCACTTTCGAGTGCCTTGTCCACTGCAGTCTTGAGCAAATCAATCATGGCTTCATTTTTGTTTTGTTGTTTTTTAGATTCATGATCAAACACATTTTTCTTGTTGATGTCTAGAAATAGATGTGCATAAAGGGCTGCAATAAACTCTTGAATACTCAAGTGAACAAAGCAGTACATGGTACCAAGAATGATCCCTGTTTCCTGCTTAAAGATCTGGGTGCACATGCCTGAATACACTGATGCCTTATATACGTCAATACCACTGGCTTCCAAATCTGTGTCATAGAAGATCACATTGTTTCTTTCCAGCTGATGAAATGCCAGTCTCCCCAGTGATATTATGGTATCTTTATCCCAGGAAACATCTGGTGTGTAATCTCCATCATATTTTCGTCTGCTCTGCTGGATCTGAAAGCGGAGAAAGTGTGTGTACATTTGTGTCAGAGTCTTGGGAATGTCTTCAGTATTTGATTCCTGCAGTGTTTTGGAGGCATCATCAACCTGATTATTTTTTATATCCTTGTCCTTCAAGATATTCTGGAGAACAGTGGCTGAAATCCAGCAGAAGACTGGGATGTGGCACATGATAAAAAGACTCTTTGATTTTTTAACATGATCAATGATTTCTTTGGCCTGATTCTCATTTGTAAATCTTTTTTTAAAGTACTCTTCCTTTTGTGCATCATTGAATCCTCGTATCTCTGTCACCCGGTCGATACAGTCAGGAGGAATCTTACTGGCAGCTGCTGGTCTGGTGGTGATCCAGATGAGAGCAGAAGGAAGCAGATTTCCCTTGATGAGGTTTGTCAGGAGAACATCCAGAGATGCTGGTGATGACACATCAGACCATGTTTCATTACCATCAAAGTTTAGAGGAAAACGAAATTCGTCCAATCCATCAAGAATGAACAGAGCTTTGAAATTATTCCTTCTTTTAAGGTTCAGTCCATTTGTCTCTGGAAAAAACTGACTTATAAGGTTCATCAAACTTTGTTTTTCAGCATTTAGGTTAATTTCTCTGAATGGAAGAGGAAATATGAAGCTGATTTCTTGATTTTCTTTTCCTTCAGCCCAATCCAGAACAAACTTTTGCACAGATACTGATTTCCCGATGCCTGCAACTCCTTTTGTCAACACAGTTCTAATCTGCTTTTCTTGTTCATGTGCTTCAAACAAATTTCTGCATTCAACCTGTATCTCTTGTGTTTCATGATGTCTGGAAGCAACTTCAATCTGTCTTACTTCATGTTCAGTATTAACCTGTTCACTACAACCCTGAGTGATATAGAGATCTGTGTACATGTTATTCAGAAGTGTAGAATCGCCATGCTTTGTATTTCCTTCAAACACACATTGATACTTCCTCTTCAGGCTTGATTTTAGCTGATGAATGTAGAAAAGTTCATCTAAACAGATAAAAAAATAGAGACATTTTGTCCTACCTTTCTCTCCTGTGACAATCTGGCAAAAAGTTATGAGTCTCTTACCTTCTAAAGTATCGGCAGATTCAGCTTGATTTATCTCTCTCAAGAAGTATAGTGTAAGATTGAGAGCTGCTTCTTTGATACTGCATTTATTCTCATTAAAGTCCTTCACAGATTTTTCTGTGTCTTCTTTTTGTAATATTTTCTTAAATTTTGCCAGTTCATTTTTCAGAAATAAGATTATTTTGCTCTCAAGCTCCTTCAAAACAAGAAAAAGAGAGATGCAGAACAGCAAAATGCACCGACCTCTTACATGAATACTTTATATATATATATATATATATATATATATATATATATATATATATATATATATATATATATAAAAAATTAGAATATTAAACATTTATGAAAATGTGTTTTGCCTACCTGGAAGATCACCTGGAAGTGTTTTTCATTTACATTATTTGGGTTTATGTGAGTCTGGATTCCTGAGTCTAATGTCTCATACTGGAAGCTGTTAACAAAACAAAGCAAAACTAATGAGATAAAATAACAAAACTAAAGAAACAAAACACTGCATTTCCAGGCAAAATATTAGAAATCTCTTGTAACGTTTTGTTCAGTGGTACAGACATAAATTTAAACAATTTTAATAATTCCCTTTTACGTGTTTTTTTTTTTAATTATTATTGTTATAATTTTTTTTACAGGAATGTGTCCTTAATATGTCCCTAGATTAGCAGGTTTAACCATTGAACTCACTTTGTGTGTCTTTTACAGAAATGTGCAAAAGCATTCTTAAACCACAGCACTAAAGTGTAACTTAAAAAAAAGGTTAATAAAAAAAAATATATATATATTTTAATTATAATATTATAATAATTTATCCATTATTATATTATTATGGAAAAGCTGTGCAATTAAATGCAAACGTGTTCTGTGGAAATAGCATGATACTGTTTCTCCTGTTTTGGTGTTTCCAAAGTATCTGAGTTGTGCACAGTCCTCTTCTGGAAAGGGGGGCAGGGAGCAGCGGACAACGTTTTTGCTTCCACCCAGAAATGGGCATTTATCATGTTATAATAAGCATGTTATAATAAATTATCTGTGGGGTATTTTGAGCTGAAACTTTACAGACATATTCTGGGGACAACTGAGACTTATACTATCACTAGTAAAAAAAAAAAAAAAAAAGAGCAGGTTTCTATAAGGTGTCCTATAAGCAAACAGCAAAGGGCTTTTTGTATAATAGTAAATTCTGAGTTGGCAACAGGTATTTTAACCTGCTGTACAGCAATTGTGCTATTTTACAAGAATTACATAAATATAATGAAATTGATAATTCAAATGTTACGTAATTTAATAATAATTACATAATAAATACAGTGATTGTATCTGATACTTCTTTCAGGTTTTTGCATTGATTGCACTTTTATATATTATTTGTGTGAGTATAGTTAAATGTCTAATTTATATATACGTATGTTTCACTGCCAGTGATTAACTGGAATATCTGCATGCTTTCACACACAACCCGTAAAGGTCCCGTAACAACACGTGACATCAGGGCGTGATGTGTAATGTACGAGTCGAAAACGTTAGGCACATTTTCACTGAAGCTAGCAAACGATCTCGCATCAGCGCGGAAAGTGAGGAACTGACTGATCTCTGCTTCATTACAGTTTGAACATATTTTTTGGTCGCGAACGTTGATCTTCCTTCAAAACAATGTTTTGAACCCGGCAATGTTACTAGGTCCCCGACCCGGGTTCAATGCTGGAATCAATCCCACGACGTGTTTGCTTTCACACAGAGGGTGACCCGGCAATGTTCCGGCTATTTGCCAGGTCCGACGTGCAGTGTGAAAGGGGCTATGGAGTCTTTAACTCTGTGAACCTGATGTGAGCTTCAGTGGAAGGTCAAAGCGGTTGATAGGTTCACTTCATCACTAGATCCCACACACTCCACACAGAACACAAGTCTGTGCTGATGAGTGAAAGGATTTAACACAAGCCACTAGAATCACCTGACTAAGGCATTTATAAATGTTTATCCACTTCAAAACAAATCTGTTACTCTTCTTAAAAATAGTGCTTTAGCATACCTGCATGTTTGTGTTTTTGAACACAGACCAGCTAACAAATTCGCCAATAAATCATATACTGATCATTTACTAATGGTTTGTTCATCATTTGTTCATGATTAACAATTGTTTGAGATAATTATGCAAAATGATTTTGACATAAATACTTCAGTTATTTATAAGTGATAATGTTATAAACTAATAACTTATAAACCATATACTAATGATCAGTTTGATTTATTTCATGATTTCAACTTTAAGACAACTCACAACACATTTGTAAATCGTTAGCATACCACTCATTAATCATTTATGAACATATAGTCATGTTTTGTGAATGATTCGTTCATCATTAACTAATAACTTATAAGTGACTTCTAACTGAATTAATAAAACATTACTAAAATGTTAACTTATTAATCATTTATGAAAGTATAATCATGTTTTGTAAATGATTAGTTAACTAATAATAATATTTATAAATAACTTATAACAGAACGTTATTACAAAGTGTTACCCTGAATTTCTATTTCCATAAGCTGTAAGCTCTAATCATCAATAAATTAGTTTTCACTTTTTGAAATAAATTACAAAACAATTAAATTTTTTCATGATATTCTATTTTTTTAGATGCACCTGTGTGTGTGTGTGTGTGTGTGTGTGTATATATATATATATATATATATATATAGAGAGAGAGAGAGAGAGAGAAATATATATATATATATATGATTAGCGCTAAATCACCATCACCTGCTTTCAGATGAAGCAGCACTTCATAGACAGAGCCGTAGATCACTGACAAGCACTATCGCGTTTATTATCGAAGGCGATTCATCTGGAATAATGAACGCGACATTGCGTAGCTTGACTGGATTACTGCTTATTATTCAGTAGCAGAATAGACCTGTGTAAGGTTCAGGTTCAACAATAGTTACATAATAAGCTTGTTATTACAGAATAATAATCTATATTGTGTTTTATACGAAATTGACAAGTGGTTACATTTGTAGGGAAAACACAGTAGATCATGAGTTCAAAATTAAGTACACATTACATTAATTTCTCTGTTGATCCATTCATTTTTATTCTATCATTATTTCAAACAGATATCATGAAACGAAGGTTCTCGAGGAATTGGATACATTCAACATTAAAGCACTAGGAAGGAAGAGACTTATTAACAAAACAAAAATAATATGTTTTAGATGGAATGGTGTTATGAATGTTATGCAATGTTTTTAGGGATTTTATTTTCATGGCAATACCATGACTTAGGTTCCCTTGAGCAAGGTACTGAACCCCAAAAATGCTCCCCGGGCACCGCAGCATAAATGATGCCCACTGCTCTGGTTGTATGTTCACGGTGTGTGTGTTCACTGCTGTGTGTATGCATTGGATGGGTTAAATGCAGAGCACGGATTCTGAGTATGGGTCACCATACTTGACTGTATGTCACTGTCACTTCAATGACTATCTTTGTCCTTTGGTCTGACGTTTTGTCATATGGTGTGACAAACATAAAACAACAGAAAAATATACTTATTTTAAAATATCTTTAAAAAAAGAGTCAAGTTTGGCATTAGGGAAGACACAATAATATCTCCTTTTAGGTACAATTTCAAACAGTTTTGTAAGGTTGGTGAAAAAGTTTTATTGACATTCGTAGGGAAAAGTTTATCGACTTCATCTATTCATGGTGAAAATGATTCTAATTAGTACTTTCATGTAAAATAAATATCACTTTAAGAGAATAATGTTTTAATAATGTGAACAATTCTGTCTCAAGTATTTTGGTTATTTAATATAATTTCTTAGTACTTTTTAAATGTCACACCATAGCACACATTTACAGTACTGCGGAGTGAAAACTTGAAAAAAATATGTGAAGTCATTGACAAAATAAGAGACCTCTACTATTTTCTGAAACTGCAGTTTTCATACTCCACAAATATATGCATTTCTTTTCTTAAAAAGTTATGTTTTCCAAAAAAGTACATTTTCTTGGCCATTTGTCAACTACCCATATATATAAATATTGATTTACATACTTTCCGACACAGTCCGTTTGTGAGAAATTTTAAGAAACACATTGCATACCTGTTGGTAAATGATAGAGTTTCCTCCCTGAAGTTCGGTCCACCATCTTTAGACTGGTCACTCTTCACAGACACAGAGCTGGACACATGTGGGCCTGAACTTACACTAGTGACACAAAGAACAGAGAGAGAAAAACAAAATTCTTCATCTTCAAAGCCCCAGCACATTACTGTAGTTAGATATTAACTGTGACATTACCATAAAGCCCAATTTAAAATGTGTACTTTGTTTGTTCAGAGTAAAGTTATTATTTTTTAACTTATAACTGTGTAAAAAAAGAAAACAAGAAGAAAAAATGGAGTTCTAATTGGAAAATAGTGAGAAAATGTGAGCAATTCTAAGAAACACGTAGCTTACCTTAAGATAAATGATGGCGTATCCTCATTGAAGTTCGGTCCACCATCTTTAGACTGGTCACTCTTCACAGACACAGAGCTGGACACATGCGAACCTGATCTTACACTAATGATACAAAGAACCGAGAGAGAAAACACTTTACTACTGCGTCGATATCTACACAAGTTTCAAAGCATTTTTAAACTTCCATAAACTGCTGATATTTTGCAGATGATGTATTCAAAAGTTATTAGACACTTCCTGTTTATGTGATTCAATTCATATTTTTTCTTGTTGTTTTTATGCTTTTGTTAAAAAAGGAAGAATCTACAAAAAAAGCTGACATTACCTTATAAACTGTGAATAACCATTTAAAATGCATTATGCGTTATAAAACATATTCGTTTGGGGCAGTTTCGGATATTGTTTGCCGGAGTTACAGCAACTTCCTCTTTCATGGCAAAACATCTAAATTTGTCAGGCTGCCAGGGACATGCCCTACAACAAAAACTCCAAGATCTTTGCAATTTAGCATCACAAAGTATTTAAGATTACACTCACCAAAAATGAAGATTATCTGATAAAAACTGCAGGACGAAAAAGTTCAAAGTCTAAAAAATGGCAAAAACTGCACCAAAATTGTTTCCTATTTCATTCGCCCAAAGAAACTTTTATGTAGGTTATATGTAAATGAAATTCAGTACATGTGAAACATAGTGGGACGGGCTCCTCGTAATTTTTTTACAGGTGGTGATATCAAGCTATTTTGCCATATACCTAGTAGTTCTGAAACCCGTATCAGGCATACATTTTTACCACCTCTGACACATGTGCAAAGTTTAGCATGTAAAAAAAAAAAAAAAGCATGTTTAGGTCCTCAAAAATGTGATTCACTTTGGAGAAAGAAGAAGAAGAAGAAGAAGAAGAAGAACAAAACAGCAATTCAAATAGGGTCCTTGCACTTCAATGCTCGGGTCCTAAGAATAATAATAATAATAATAATAATCCTTATTATAAATGGGAACAATAAGATCAGGATTCTAAAAACATTAGGATTTTTAAATCTAAGTTCTAATTGGACAATAGTGAGAAAAATATTCCTTGTTGATAAGGTTTTGTTCTTCACATAAAAAAAGAAGAGAAATTTAAAAGAATTACTTCTGTTTCTCTGAGAGACTTGTCTCAGACGGAGAGTCTTTTCCTTGTTCCTCTGACATACTGCAGCAAAGTCACCACTGAAAACAGCCTAGAACCGGTTTGTGAAAGCAATCAGCCACTCTTCAGTATGTCTTGGAGGTGACTTTGTTACTGAGATAAATAACATTGCAATTAATTGTTTCAGATCATTTCATGAGATCATAACATTTAAAGTTTCTATAAATATAGTTAATTAGCAAACAGACAATAAACTCTAAGGGAGGAAGCTGAACTTTAAGTTCACAATATATTCCATTATTTTGAAATGCTCCTAAAATAACTGGTTGAGTAAATGTAACTTTCATTATTGTCATATACTGTAATATTGTATCATTATTGCTACATGCTAAACAAAATATTATTTTTAACCCAAATGGTCAGAAACTCACACTATTACAAAACAACAGCCTAAAACAAAGGATGTAAATGAGAAGAAGGAAAAAAATCCTTCAGATAATTATTATTAATTTTCATCAGCCCTTTTAAATTAACGTCATGTATTAACATCTGTGACAATTCTGGTGGCTTCTTTCTCTGTTAGTGGTAGAATTAAATCTTACGAACGGACTTTCCATAACTTCAAATTTACATAATGTAAATCACTTACATATATGGTATCCCTACTTTATTTCATGAGTAATAAGTGAAGCATTAAGACTTACTTGCAAGCTAGTGCATTAGAAGAGATTTTTAGATGTAGTTAAGAAACTTTCAATGCTTTTCCAATGCTTTCTTCCTTCTTTTTTTCTGACCTTTGCTTGTTGCTTGTCACATGATACAATTCCAACACAAAGTCCAGTATCTTGTAAAAGAGATTCCACGTCATCTGCTTTTATGTTTGTAAACTTTGGCAACAATTAACAGAATGATTCATGCACAAATTTAAGCATGTATGTTTTATTTGTGTATCCGTCTATCAAAAATTACTTTTTTATGTTAAACACATTTATTTTTTTCATTTTTCAACAAAAATATTCTAACTATCAGGTATTGTTACATTCTCTTTAATATATTTTTCTTAAATGTTCTATTTACGTTGCAGTATAAATAGTTTTAACAATTATTTACAAATGGAGACATTATGGCAGGAGTGTCCTACTGTATCTTTCCAGCTGTGAGTTTATCTCCAGGCCTAATTAAAAATATATGAACCAGCTAATCAAGGACATTAAAAGCAATAAAAAATCTGAATAAGCACCTGAGTTTTGACCATTAATCACAGGACTAAATTATGGGATGGAAAAATTAATCTTTAAACTGTATCTCAGCTCATTTTTTTCAAGTTTTTCTGAAAAAAAGACCTTGCACTATATAAAGATAGCGTATTGTTTTAGAATTTTACAGTCAAAAATAAATAAGCAAACAAATAAATAAATTATAAGTTGAAAAAAAAGTTGTTTAGGTTATTTCCTCTTCCGAAAGAAAGCTGCTCTTATTTTCATGGATGACTGATTATTACACTGTTCTGTCATACAGTTGTCATGCCCCTGGGGTCTCATTTACAAAACTCTTCGTATATGTCATCCTAAAAGTGTACATATGCACAAAAGCTAGATTTTGCGTACGCACAAAAGTTTTCAGATTCATAAAATCATGTGTATGCCAGAACCTGGGCAAAAATCCCTTTATAAATCTCAGTCAGGGGAAGATGTGCATATGTGCACATATTAGGGTGCTTTCACACTAGCACTTTGGTGCGCACCCGGGGTCGATTGACGTCAGAATTCGGTTCGTTTGGATGATGTGAACACTGTCTTCCATACTCAGATGCGCACCAGCGAACCGTACCCGAGTCCGCTTAAAAACGGTGGTCTGGGGTACACTTCATGTTAACTCTGGTATGGTTCGCTGCTCATGTGAACGCAATCGTACCAAATCGCGGAAGTGAACCGCTTTTAATGACAAATTATTTGATGAACGTGTGTTTGTGTGTGTGTTTCACTCACTTTCCTGATGAGCATGACTGACGTGCTGCAAGCAGAGAGCTGTACATCTCATTTATGTTCGCCTTCAACATTCTTTAGAGCATTTTCAGTTAATTCGTAAGACAGACGCAAGTGCCTCATGTACCGAAGCTTTATCAACAAAACGAACAGTTCAAAAACGTAATACAGTGCACAGAGTAATGTTATGCATTTGCCGCCTTCTCCTGCGCTGACGTTATCAAGCAACGGGGTAAACAGCTTGATGACGCAAGCGAGCCGCGGTTCGGACTCAAATATTATAATATGAACACAGTCCAGAGGGGGCAGGGGGAGGGGGGAGCAACTGAACTCTGGTTCGGACCAGGCAAGTGAACCAAGTGTGAAAGCACCCTTAGATTTATGTCAGTTTTTCTGTACAAATATTACTTTAAGTTTGTCTTAAAGATGTACTTCACTGTAACAACTTATAATTTACTATAACAACTTAATAATGATGATTTAATGAGGCTGGTTAATAAAGATTTATATGAAAAGAGCTTTTATTACTCAATGCTAGGGGTGTGACGGTTCATATATAACCGTGAGACCGGCGGTTATAGTTGAACACCGTCATTAGAACTCTATAACCGCCAAAACCGTGTCATTAAAATATTTTTTACAAACATTTTTTAGATAGGATCAAAAGATGCGCAATATATCGGGAGACATGGTTTTTACCACTTAATGAAGTTTTGTAAATCGTCAGACATGATATTTACCACTTCATAAAATTTTGCTTTGTAGAAAACCTTTCTTAAAAACGAATTTCGTTTTGTACAAATTTTGTCTTAATTTTAATAAATGTTTCATCAACCAATTGCGTGTATTTTAATAAATAAAAAGCAAATATAGCAGACAATGATAACCGACATGGAAGCACCAGCGCGCCGCGTTCACTTGCACTGCACTAGAGCGCATCTCATCGCAAATGAAACTCAGCGTAGGCCTATGCCTCATACATTAGCATTAAATATCTTTGCTGCATCCTTTCTAGAACAGACAATGGCATTTTTTTTGCGACTCGCATCAGCAAAGCAGCAAAGCATTGCATGGCCATAGACCGCAAAACAATCAGCAAAACAATCAGCAAAACAATCAGCGGATGGCGGGCGGGTGCAGCTTTGAAATTTGCTCAAAAAACGTTGGCTCGGATGATGAGTTTTGTGACCGATCTCCTTAATAAATGGAGGTCTGAAATCTCTGCCCCTTTACCGATCAGAGCGCGCGCTGACACGAAGTTAACCCCCCCCCGACGGTTATGTTATGAACCGTCACATTTGACTCACGTCATAACCGTCATCACCAATTCTGAAACCGGCACACTCCTACTCAATGCGTTATTGGGTCACATTTGGTGAGGACGCAGCAACACACTTTAAATGTGCTTGAACGATTTTAATTTCGGACAGCTGTTTTTAGTATGACGGTGTAGTGATCCTAACTGAGTGAAACTGTTCCCACACTGATCACATGTAAAAGGCTTCTCTCCACTTTGGACCTTCTCATGTGTTTTTTCTCCAGTATGAAACCTCTGGTGCTTTTTCAATGTCGCAGCGGCGGTAAAAGTCTTCCCACATTCAAAGCACATGTGATCCTTCACGCCACTGTGTCTTTTCTGGTGAATTCTTAAATTACCCAGCTGACTAAAACTCTTTCCACATGAAGAACACGTGTAAGGCTTCTCCTTTGTATGGACTTTCAGGTGGACCTTCAGGTGTTCGGCCCTAGGAAATCTTTTACCACATTGATCACAGTTGTACGGCCTTTCTCCAGAGTGAGAACGCAGATGTATTTTAAGAGTGTATGTATGTCTGAAACTCTTCCCGCACTGATCACATGTGTGCGGTTTCTCTCCAGTGTGGATTTTCATGTGTGACTTAAGGGCTCCTTTTAGTGCAAAACTCTTGCCGCACTGATCACACGTGTGCGGCTTCTCTCCAGTGTGGGTCCTCTCATGATTCTTCAGATTTCCAGAATGTCTGAATGTTTTGTCACAGTGTGAACAGCTGTAAGGTTTTTCTCCAGTGTGGATTCTCTGGTGCCGATTCAATACAGCTGCTGTTGTATAAGTATTTCCACAATCAAAGCACATATGATCCTTTACACCGCTGTGACTTCTCTGGTGTAGTTTTAAATAATCCATTCGTGAAAAACTCTTTCCACACAAACAAATGTACGTTTTCTGCTTTGTATGAACATTCAGGTGCCTCTTCAGGTTCTGTCGCCTCAGAAATTTTTTGCCGCACTGATCACAGTTAAATGGTTTTTCTCCAGAATGGGAACGCAGATGTAATTTAAGGGTCTTTGTTTGGCCAAAACTCTTCCCACACTGTTCACACATGTGCGGTTTCTCTCCAGTGTGGATTTTCTGGTGATCATTTAAGCTTCCATTTACCGCATTGATCACATTTGTAAGGCTTCTCTCCAGTGTGGGTCCTCACGTGTATTTTCAGAGTCCCAGTCTGACTGAATCTCTTGTCACAGTGTGAACACTTGTAAGGTTTTTCTCCAGTGTGAACTCTCTGGTGCCCTTTCAATGCATCGGATCTAGTAAAGCTCCTGCCACAATCTAAGCAAACGTGATCCTTCACACCGTTGTGTCTTTTCCAGTGAAATTTTAGATTATCCAGCCGAGTGAAACTCTTTCCACACAGAGAGCACACGTGAAGCTTCTTCTTTGTAGGAGCTTTCAGGCACCTCTTCCCAGTTTTTTTGCTGCATTGATCAGAGTTAAACTGTCTTTCTCCAGAATGAGAATGAAGATGTAATTTAAGAGTGTGTGCTCGTGCAAAACTGTTCCCGCACTGATCACACGTGTGCGATGTCTCTCCAGTGTGGATTTTCATGTGAGGTTGAAGACTTTTTTTGGTTGTGAAACTCTTTCCACACTGAGGGCAGGGGAATGATTCCTTGGCTCTTCTTTTCGGTGAGCAACTGAAAGATTTCTCCAGTTTTGACATGATGATGATTATTTGCTCTCCTCTTTCTCCTCCATCAGATCTAAAATTAAAGATAAAAAGGCATAAGGTCATTTTTTTAGGTGAAATATCCCTTTAAGTGTTTGTGGTAGAAACAGATTATTTGAGACAGGAAATATATGCCAAAAGTGTTTAAAATGTGTATTATTATACCATTAAACCATTATTCCTCACAAACTGAGATGAGTAAGACGTCAATAAAACATCAAAACAAATACAAATCATTACAGTAGCTGTATAAATAGGACAGTACAATATTAAGGCTAAACATCTACTGTTTATAGGTAATATATCATTATGAATATAGCTTGCTTTTCTAATAACATTTATAAGTAGTTCACACACTAAAAATAATTGATAGGACATTATTTTAATGTTTCCAGCTTGTGATGTATTTAAAACTTTTTTGCATTATTTGCAGACTCGATATGAAGTATTTTAGCTCTAAACCTTCAATACATATTTTAAATGAATAAATGCAAAGTAACTAAAACTGATTACATGTCAAAAGCAAAATAATAAAATATGAAATTCCCAAATCCAGGCTTGACAGCCACATTATCATTCCAAACACCGAAACTATAATTCATACCAGCACAAAAACTCAGCGGACGCTCATTAGTGAATTTAACATTAGATCCCCACACTGTTGTTTCAGTGAGCAGATGCCAGGAAAGACGCAAAAGGTGGTTTACTTGAAGGAATAACAGTAGAGAAATGACAATGTTACCTAAATAGTAGTTTTTGGATTCTATAAATACAATATGAAACATTGATTGAACTCAACTTACCTCAGACTGAGGGCAGTAGTGGTGATTCCTCTTTTTGTCTTCTGTTTATTGGCAGTTGGCAAACCAGCTTTAGGTGCTCTACCGCCTCCCACTGTAAAAGATGGAGAAGTTCATCTTTCTAAAAGTAAAAGTATCAAATCTAGAGTAACACGAAGTCCATTTTATTTTTATGTTTTCATTACTTCTGGACAATTAATGAATTCTGCATTTGACAAACGTTTGTTATGCACATGACCTGCTTTTGGAATAACGTTACCACCCAGGTCTTAACATTCCTCCCAACTGTTTGCTTTAACATTTATATCAGTCAGCAGACGCCAGAAAGGACCCACACATGACGCTATTTCCGAATAAAACAGTACACAAATGGCTTCGAAAAATGATACAGTGCGCTACGATTATGATAAATGTTATGATTGTTTAAATAAAAGCTCTCCTCACCTCAGAAGATTCACCGCTAAATGAGTGAGAAAGGGCGATGCGCGTGGAGAACGCTTATTATTATTTTTCTCCCCCTCCTCCTTCTTCTTCTCTGTTCATTCGCGGTTGCAAGTGCATGACCGCCACCAACAGAAAGAAAAATATTATGGAAAGAAATATATACCGGTATATATATTCATGACCTCATCTTTCTTATGAAAAATGATAGCTACAAAGATTTGTACAAGCATATACAACTCGCCCCAGATAGCAATAAATATTCAGCCCAAATTTGGCCCATATTTGCATCTTTCTTATGGCCCACATTTGGCCTTGACTGACGGCGTTGACTCAGGGTGAGTGTGGCTGCCTTAACTCAGCCACAAATCCACCTTATATGGGCCACATCTGAAATTCTGTTATGGCCCACATTTGGCCTTGACTTACGGCGTTGACTCAGGGTGAGTGTGGCTGCCTTAACTCGGCCACAGTTTCACCCTATATGGGCCAGATGTCTGGTGTGATGTGGACCAAATCTGGGCCAAATAAAATGTACCATAATGTTCACCTTACATGGGTCAAAGGAATAAATCACTTCACCTTCAATGTGCCAGATGTGTGCCAGATCAGAGCCATACCATATTCTCACCTATGTTACCGGCCAGATGCGGGCCAGGTATGGGCCAAAAGACTTAATCACAGCTTCCCCTTAAATGTGCCAGATGTCAGGCATCTAAAGGGCCAGATGTGTGCCAGATCAGGGCCATACCATCCCGTCACCTATGCTGCGGGCCAGGTATGGGCCAGAGGAATTAATCACACCCTTAACTTACATGAGCCGTATGTCAGTTATGTACCAGCCATGTGTCAGGGGAAATCAGCTCAGAACCTAGAAAATGGACATCAATTATGTATAGACCAGGACACACAGGTCCACACAGGACCACAATCAGGTAAGGACCAATAACTATTTTGCATTACCATCTCACAACACTCAAACCTCTTTCTGATACTCAATCCACCTTGTAATAGAGCAGTTCTAGTAACAAACAATGACTGCTTTTGTTATTCATTTCCATTTATTAAAATGAATGAACAGTTAGCTAAATAGAAAATGTTAGATTTTCTGAATGGGCCAATAAACAAAAAATGCCTGTGGGCACATCTGCAGTCCGTGAGCTCCTGTGGAACAACGTTTGCATTCCCCCTTGTAAGTTTTGGGAAAAAATAGTGTCTAATGTCCTCTGTCACAATCAACTTGTGTTCACGAAATGACAGCACCTCTGCCTAGCGTTAAATATATTTTTTGATGGTTGCTCCAATGCAAAAAACACCCATTATAATGGCTGAAAACAGAATAAAACTAAGCCACATTGAACAAAGTTAACAAAACAAATTAAACTTTAAATTTGTCACAACAATTAATGTAGCTGAAAGTATGCTGAACTATAGCATTGTTCTCAACAAGTAGACTGTCTCGGTTACATCAGTTATCAGTTCGCTGCCTGGCACGGCGTCCTCCATCTCTGTCTCCAGCAAGATGGAGCCACCTTTTAATCCACAGTTCAGTTTCTTGATCTGTTGTTGTTGCTGTAAGTCGGTTTCTTCGTACAGCCTCTATAATGAGATAGTTGGTTGAGTAAGTTATAGTAAAATATTATCAGGAGGACAAGAATTTATAACTTTTGACATCAGTTGAAACAAGACATTAGTAATAATGTATATATAGTCAGTGATTCTAGCACATAATTTTAAAGCAATGTGACACTGAAAGTCAATATAACATACATACAATACATATGATGCCACTGTCAAGCTCAGATATGTCATATGCATTTTCCAGTCAACGTTCAGGACAGGCTTGATAGGGTGAGAATATGTGAGCTGAAAAAAATAGGGCTCTGAAAAATAATACTCTGACTTTTAGGATTACTCTGGTGCTGGTCTCAGGCAAACTAAATTACAGGATTGAGCAAAATAAAGTAAAGTAAGAGTTAAGTATTTATTTAGTGAGTGCAAATGTACATATGACACAGGGACACTGGATTGGGTGTGGGGAGTTAGAAGGCCAATTTATATAATAAAGTCATGCTAAATGTTGAGCAATATTTAAGTTTTTGTACACATTTTATGGCCAGGATAACCTATATCCAACAACAGTCTGAGAAAGCTTTATTATTGGAGTAGTTCTTTATTGTTATCCCTCCAGTTTGATGTAAAAACTGAATATTGCTGAAATATTGTCAGTTGTTGACTAAAAACATATGCTGATACAACTATATGGGTACTGATTCTGAATGATAATGCAAGTTAGTCATTTTGATGTTCCGGACCTTTTGGGATATTTCTCTAACTTGACCTTTGTATTCTAATTGAATACCCCTGCTGTAAAGTGATGCAGCTGAATTACGTCACTTCTGACAAACTTTTCCCCACCAGTCACATTCTGAAATCTAGAGTATAACAATACAGGCTCAGAGTTAAGAACTTGCTTTCTGAAACAGGGCCAGAGGTGTATGCATGTTTGTGGGTGAGGTAAGCAGCAAATTCCAACAAATGCACAGATCTCAATGAAAACAGAGGCAACAACACCTACACCACTGCGACTCACCATTGATTATCCCTCTTAGAATAAGGTTCTTGAAGGCTGCCTTGCCATTGGCTCCTTTCCAATTCATCTGTCTGGCAAGTTCATTGGTCAAGAGGTATCCCATCATTCTCCAAACAGTGTCCTTAACGGCTGTACCTCCTCTTTGTGCCAAGGTAATCGTCTGTTAAACAAGGGGAAAAGACAGCAAGCATTAAGTGTAGCTACATGTAGCTAATTTGATTTAGATGACAGAGGAGATAGACAGTTCAAGTAGAATCAATCTCTGTAAGAGACAAAATATGTTCCACCTGGAATGGAAGCATCCAAGCCAAACATCTGACCACATTTCAGTGCATAAAAAAACCCACTGACTCTTGATATCGTATCATAGTCATTTTAGATTGAGCCACTTTGTTGCCTATTTTGTTTTTCTAATTGTACAAATAAGCCCTCACCACAGTAATACTGTAATTCTGTGGGAAACACTGAGCACTGTTTATCTGGTTTATCTATTTAATTTTAATTTAGAGTTTATTTAATAGTCAGTGTTTTATAATGTACAGTTGAATGGAACCACAGTCAGAGAAGCCAGTGCAAATGGGGATTCTAGTAAAGAGATTTTTCCAATGAAGGATAGTTAACCATTTATGGTTCTTTGTGAGAGAGATAATCGTATTGGATTGAATTACCTTATACATAATCTCTTATAATGGTATTGTACCAATATACATTACCAGAGTTTTCTTGAATTCTTGATCAAGCAGCTTTCCCTCCAAAACCAGAAGCTCTTGAAGGGTTGCAACCGGAAGGGTTTCCGGTGGTAGAGATGGGCTCTCTTCTGCAGTCCCCTTTAACTGATGAACTAGCTTCACCAAAATGCCCATCTGATCTTTGATGACTTCTTGATTGGTCAGGATGGTTCGTATCACAGCTAAAACAGTGATCAGAAGATACAGTCTATTTAGTTGAAGTATATGCATTAAAAAAAACTATAACTTTATGTTTCTAGCCTGCCAATTTCATTTCACTTAATGATGTGGAAAAATACAACTCCTAAGTCTTTTAATAGAAGATTCATCGATTGCATTTTTCCTGGCTTATAATTTTTTAAAGGTCTGACCTGCTGATTCCAATTTTCTTTCTTTTTAAGAATTATAATTGACAGCATACACAAAGATATTTCTTACTTTCCTTTAATGGAAAGTTATTTCTAAAAAAAACATGGCATTGTAATTGCATTAGTCCAACTCTGGAAAGGCTCTGTACATTTTCATTGGATGCTTTAAAGACTGTCTAATAGCAAACGCTACGCTCACGAAATTTAGGATGGCCAAGCAAGTGTAGTTTCTCTCACATTCACTGAAGTCTGCATTTTGGGCATGAGTTGGTGTAGCTGTGGTTCTTCTATTAATCACTGCAAACAAGAGACCAAAACCTCAAAGTTCACATTTCAAAATGTACAACACTTTCAAAAGGCTCATTTCTGTCTGTAGATAACTACAATGAAATCATGAATAAATGCACATTTTAGTTTTAAGAACAAATCTGTCATGGAGATTTATCCATGCAAGTCTACTTCATTTTGAACCATGTGGTCAAACACCACCAGCTATTCAAGATAGCATACATGCTGTTCAGGAGAAACTTTGATTTAATTTATTAGTCTGAATTTACAAGTAGAACCCAGTTTTTTTCAGGTCTTTTATTTGTGATATATTGTTCTCTGACATTGTTTGATTGTCATATGACACCAAAACTACTTCAGGTATGCCTTTTACAGGGGAAATATAACAATAAATATTATTATTATTTTACAAATATTTGGAGATAGATTTTGTAAAGATGATTAGCATTTCTGAGATGATTTCTTCATTTCTATCCTAAACATTTCTGGCTATAAGTGAAAGGGGCCAAACAAAATCTCAAATTTA
The DNA here is from genome assembly GCF_023724105.1 of Carassius gibelio. Classification (NCBI taxonomy): domain Eukaryota; kingdom Metazoa; phylum Chordata; class Actinopteri; order Cypriniformes; family Cyprinidae; genus Carassius; species Carassius gibelio. The sequence goes on along the minus strand of NC_068417.1, from coordinate 19,437,631 downwards.
ATTGTTAATTTCTTCAAGTCACATCTACTTTAATAAAGTATATATCTGAACTAGTTTAGACACAAACAGTTAATTAATCCCTTAATTCAGTCTTTCACATGTGAATGGTAAACAAAATTTACTCTGCTGGGTTTTACATGAAAACATAACTTTCAGGTAGATTCCAGGTAAAGCTGTAGAAGGCTCTTCACATACATTTTCATTATCAACTTAGTGTTTTTGATGCAAATAGCTTTTGAATGTTTATATCGTCAACTTCAACTGAATGCAACATTTACTCACATATGCCGGAATGGTCAGTTCTGACCTGGGATGGTGTGATGTTTCCTCCACTGAGAGCTATAGTAACAGAAAGAGGAGTAAGCTGCCAGAAGTAAGGAATGTAAGAGAAAGATACAATCAATTCTGTATGTCTACTCACAATCAACATCCTCTCTAATTCTTGACAGTGGGGTAGGTGTTATGTTGCACCTTCTTTCGGAGCACACTACAGAGAAAAATAACAGGAATTTCTGGATATGACACTGAGGAACACATGTTTGGAAGTGTTTTCAATTTTACAGAGCAGTGCAGTGCCTGAGTTTCTGTCTGTTCTAACAAAACTTGATTTGCACAAAGACAATATCTCTCAAAATGTATTGGCCTGATTGCAGTGTGTCCCATAGAATAGCAGTCTACGTGTTTGGCGGGGGCTCAGGGTGTCATCATCTTATGATTAATTTATCTTGATCATTCAATTGTAATTTTTGGGCACATCTCTGGGTTTTCAGGTAGTTTCAAAATTGCATTTGAATGACATTCAGTGTAAAGGGTTGGTTGTATTTTATTTGCAGGATGGTGAATTACAAGGCATGTCATTTTGTTAGATGAATTGATTTACATTTGTTTACTCCAGTCTAGTCATGAAAAATGTTAGACTCACATTCACTGACAGCAGTCCTTTCATTGCCTGAGCATCCTACGTTGACGGCTGTAGGAGACGCTGTAGGAGAATCTGTGTTAAAATTCAAACCACGCCAACAATGAAAATATGACACTAAAATTTACATTAGCGCTCTTACACTGTGAAAGCAGGGAGAGTGAATAAGGCCGCTTCTTTGCAGAAGCCATTTTGGGAGGGCTGGGTAGTGTGGATGCCTCTCACTTTCACTGTCTTCCTCTTCAAGGACTACATTCTTCTTCCTGCATTTAAGGTTAAATAAGAAACAAAAAATTATGGAAGGCTGTAAAATGAGTTTTGCTCAGTCAATTCCATTATGGCTCTATTCCTCCCTCTTTTTAACTTACATTCTTCTCCGTCTACGTTTGAGTGGAGAGTCTTCTGAATCTGTCAAATCTGTGAATCGTTCAGCCTCTGGCAGTTTGAGTCTTGCTTCTTCATATGTAACTTTAAAAAAAAAAAAATTGAAAACAAAAGCCCTCTAAATTCTTTATGAAGAGTTCAGATGCAAAAGCCTCTAAATGCCATCTGAAATTTTCTTCTAGAATGATCATTTTTATCAAGCTCATATATTTAAGTTCAGTAATTTCACTTAAATGACAATTAATAGGTAATTTTCATTGTCATTTAAGTGAAATTACTGAACTCTTCATATACAGAAAGTGTAAGTAAAATATTGTCTTCTTTCTACCTTTGCTTAATATGATGCGTACTTTGTAGGGAATCCAACGTGCTCCAGGTGGTTCCTGTGATTTCACTGCTTTTACAGTTTCTTCACGTTTGTACGGTGGCCACAAACAGGTGTTATTTTTCACCCAAATGTCAGGGACTACTTCCACTTCATTAGTAGATTCAAAAATAACAATGAGAAACATCTCCTGATAAAAAAGTAAACTGATTAGCCAGTAAAACTCTAAAGATATTATAAATAAAAGGATGCTACAACGATCAACTATAATACACTTTGTACAAAGACTAGACAAGTGCTTCAGATTAATTTGTGTGAGGAAGAGGGAACACTGCAAACTTGTCTCCCAAGGGCAACCGCACACACTTTTGCACAGGCTTAACCATCTCTACACAGTGCATCACAGGAGACAAATGAGAGACGATGTATATTCCCAGTTCCCTTGAGTCGAGTGGGTAACTGTAAAGTGCTTCTTTGACTCTATACTCCTGGTACATGGCATACACTTTGTCTTCATGACTAACTATGTTTTGCACAGAAACAACGTTCCCGTCAATGACAATGCAGTCATCTTTACTTGATGTTTTTAGAGTGACACCATCGGCTATCAACTGCTTGAACTGACTGATATTTTCCAAAAGGCCCTCTGGTACTGGCCCATCGTGATGTGGAGATTTTAAAAAGGGTTCCTGCTCAATGGGTGAATCAAAATCACAGCCCCTCTGTTCATGTTCAGATAACCTGCGTATAACCTGTGGTAGAGGATTGTGAGCTTTCCTTATCATTCTCTTAAGTTCACCCAATAAATTCTCATAAGGGAAGCCAGAGATACCATCTAAATGGCCATGTACCTTCACATCACCAGCAAGATGCACTAACCCATGAATGTTGTACACTACTTGGTCTTTACCATATAGCAAGCCATAATGCTCCACAAATGAGACAAGAAAATGATGAGCCAAGTGGTTCAATTGTAAACAATACTGCGGGCTAACCAAAATATAGATAGCAACAGAAAGAAGCATGAAGTTATCATACACTTGAGACAGCAAGACACCTTTCAAAACTATAGGACCAGTGAACAGCAAAAATTGGCGCAGTTCTGTTGCTTTCCACCTCAGTCTCTCACTGAGTGCCCGAGGTTTCCTTGCAAATTCAGATGGAATATGATGTGCTAATGCCAAAAGTTTATCAGAGATTAAGGATGCTTGCAAAGACGAAATTCTGGTGCGCAAAGAGCCAGCAGTGCCAACCCACAGTTCAAGAAGTCTCCTCATAACACCCAAACACACTAAGTGCATGTAATCATGGGGAAAACCAGCAACCATATCAACTCCAGTATCTACCAGAGGACAATGAGTAAGGTGGTGATCTTCATTTGCTTCTAATCTAAAGGATTCATCTGTTCTACATGCAGCAGTGAGCTCAGGAAATGTCATACGGTGATTTGTGTATATTCCTCTTTGTAAGCACTTATCACAGCCATAATATCCAGTGTGGGACTTGATACCTTTGATAAATGCCCTTGCTGGTGCGTCACAAATAACAGAACAAACTTTCAAGAGAAATGTTTTGCCCTGACAAACAAAGCCAGTACTGATGCTTTTCAACTCTTGAACTAAATGTTTTAGATAGTCAGACAGTGTTTTGGGCTTTGCCGTCCCACAAAACAATGCTATCACAAAAGGCTTTTTGGAGAGTCTTGGTAATTTACCCAGAATGGGCCAAAACTGAATGGATGAGCTTTTAAAAAGAGGTAATCCATCAAAATTTAGCTGTAAAAGAAATTCATAGCCTTCTGGAAAAGAGGATAATAACCTGGTGAACTTTCTTTGGACGACATTCACTATACCAAAATAGTGAAATGAGCCACCAGCAAGCATCTCCAATTTGTAGTCTGTCTTTGTTTTAAGCAGTGACCTTCCATCCTTTGGCAGGAAGGGAAAGTATATCCTAAGAATTGACAGTAAGGCTGACAGAGCCACCAAAGACACCCCAAATCTAACTGCCCAGTCACCTAAGCTGCCCAATAAAATTTCATGGTCGCTCTTCACACTGCTAGAACCATTACAGCCAATGCTGTCTTCCATATCAAGAGATCCTTCCCTATTGAGCACAATCTCTTCAATCAGGCTATCGGGGGGTTCTTGCATGTCTTGTTGACATCCTTCCCTATTAAGCTCAGGCTCATCAATGTGACTTTCAAGATGCTGGTTAATGCTCTCGCCTTCTTTACCAGATGGCAGAGTGACTATTTTTTGCATTAAATTATCCACTCTTTTCCTAGCCTTCCTCCTTAAATTGCTATGCTTGTAATAGTCCATGTCACCTTTTTCTTCAGTTCACCCCTTCAGAAATTTTCCTGTGGATCTAATCTGTACAAAGAGAGACAGAGGTGGGGACACAAGAACAAAGGTAGATTAGCCTATTAGTTAACATTAACAATCAGCATCTATATTTTACTTTTAGTTACTTAGGCTTATTTAACGTGCAGCATCCATTACAGTTATGAATTATTTATTATTACATGCATATGGCACATATTAAATGATCTGCAAGAAAACCTGTTTATATGTGCCCAATAAATGGCATGTTGCTACAGCAATTAACAAGACTAGTAAACTTAACTTTAACTAATAGATATCACAATGAAATTTCCCAAATTAATAAATTAAATATTAACAGTTACTTGCATTGAGATAATAATTTGTTATATTACGAGTTTTCTGAAAATTTGATGAGACTAACATGCAATGCTAACTTGCATTTACTGAACCAGGTTTAACTCTTGTTTCATTTTTTTCATGTTATAGTCATTGATTTTTACAAATGGTATTTTAGAATATAATATAATTATTATCTCTCTTTATCACTCCACAAATCAGAATAATAACTTAAGCCATAAAATAGCCATAGAAAGTATCTAACAATCAGCCTAGTGTAAAAACATTAAGATTAACGCAGGGCTCTCAAGTCTCACGCATTGGGCGTGAGACTCACGCATTTCAACCCGTTCACACGCTCACACGCCACACCTTGTATTTCTCACGCAGAGACATTACGAGGACAACGCCCACCAAGTTGCGGCGCTATTTTTTTAAACAGTGAAACAGGTAACGTAGAGGAATCAAGTGAGTTCCCCGAAGGCCCTGACACGCACCTGCTAATCGAATAAAAAAAATATAGCTACCGATCAGCCAATCAGAAAATAGCATTGCTGTATCCGGGTAAGATTTTTACAGGCTCGTGTGCAACACAGATCCAGACGCTCGCTGAAGTAGGTAACGTTACGGTTACAGACTTGTCAAGACAATGACACAGATTTTCACTATATGTTTTTTTTTATCAATATATTAATTTAACATTTTTTAAAAACAGTCTAAGATATGTTTTGGTCTGATGGTTATTATGACCCCGACACGCACGCAATTTTGGCCATTATACGTGGTCGGCCGTAGCTTTTGTGCCTATTATTAGCCCACTATTATTTTTTTATTGCCAAAGTTACACGTTGAAGAGGATGCGGGGCTACTCTGACAGTTTTATATAAGAGACTTCTATAATAGGCCTATCCATAATACTTGTATGGCAGTATCCATAATAGTTTAAAAAAAAAAAAAAATTCTTTCCTTTTATTTTTACTGCACCTCATCCTGGTCCCCATTTTCAAAACGTTTTGCCTAGGCTATTTCATTATATTTTATCCAATGTATAATATTGATTATTGCATTCGTCTATTTCAAAGATGTCAGGGAAGAGGCAAAGGAGCAATCTTTCATGCTTTGTTCTAAAAGATCTGGACCCGTATTCATAAAGAATCTTAATGCAAAAAGTAGTTCCTAGTGACAAAATTCTAAGAAAATTCTTAGAAATGTGGGCGTTTACTTTTAAAATTAAAGAAAAAAATCCTAGTAAAGAAAAAAGTAATTCAGAAAGCATCTTATCCCTTAAAAGAGGTCTTAGGGTAAAATTTGTTATGAGCACAGACGAGGACTTTTAAGAGGCTTAAGAGTTTCTTTAGCAGAGGAGAAAATGGCAGAAAGATGAAGAGGCAGAAGAAATGTGTTGCAGACAATGGATGACAATGAGTTAATAAGACGGTATAGATTATATAATAATTTAATATAATATAATTTAATATATAAATTAAAGTAATCACTACATTACAATATTTAGCAACTGGGAACATGCAACAATGCAATAGTGATGATTTGTGTCTGTCACAACCTTCTGTAAGCAGAGTGATCACACAAACAATTACAGCACTTTCAGAACATCTTATTGTGTCGCAGTTCATTTCGTTTCCACTGGACATTCCCACCTTGCAAGCTCAAAAAACTGCATTTATGAATATAGCAGGCTTAGGTGCGCACAAGCAGGGGGAATGAACCGTTAATAGTTTGTCCCATGTCTGCTTCTTGTCCCTTGCTGTGTCTGAATTTTCCTTTAAGAATGGCCTTGTGTTCATCCATTAACTGGGCTAACAGTAAACACTGTTCCTCTGTCCAGTTTGGCTTTCTCGCTCTTCTTGGCTTTGATTCCATGTTTGATACATTAAAACCAACACTCAAACCGCCACTTAAATAGGACAGCAATCACTGTAATTGGAAAGAGTGGAACAATTTTTATCATTCTAAGCCAATCAAATACCTTATAGGAAATTAAAAGCATGGTAAATAAAAAAATAGAATTCATATACACACATATAATGTGTGTGTGTGTGTGTGTGTGTGTGTGTGTGTGTGTGTGTGTGTGTGTGTGTGTGTGAGAGAGAGAGAGAGAGAGAACGGTCAAATAGGAAAAATTATGCATGTAAATTTAAAGTGAGGATTAGAATAGACCCTATACTTAAAATCACTCTTTTTTTTCCTTCTTGGACAACCAGCCAATCAGAGTCTTCAAAAGATTGTGTCATACATAGCAACCGGTTCAACCCCGCCTCCTCACTAAGATAAACGTTTTTGTCTTTTCCTTACTCAGAGTTGCTCTCAGATCGGTCCCGAATCGCTTTTAAGCTAAGACTCCTACGTAAAAGTTTTTAAGCTAAATTAAGAGTTTTCTGAGAGGATTCTTAGAATCTTTATGAATGCGGGCCCAGCTCCCTAAAAAGGTGGCTAGGTCAGAGGAGGAGGCTGTGGAGAATACAGTAGGGGAGGGAGTTAGGGTGCCAGAAGAGGATGGGTGCATGGAAGAGACTGTGGAGGACCATAGAGGAAACAGTGGAGAACCCACTGGAAACAGGGAAAAAGAGAGGGTTATGTAGAGCAGCCACCTGTAGGTGTTCCTTTAAGAAGGAGTGGTCAACCCGATCACCATTCATCACAATGGGAACCACCAGCTCTTTTTACTGGTGCTTAGTCTGCACAGACAAGATAACTCCTGTGTCCATCAAGGTGTGAGGGACATAAGCAGGGAGGCTTTCTAAAATAGCTGCATTAGTGTTAGTGCTTGCTCATTCAAATACCTATGCTGAGAGGGTTTTCTCCATGGTGGGATTAAACAAGACCTAAACCAGGAACAGTTTAGCACTTGATGGAACTGTGAAAAATGGCTGGCCTGGAACCACAGTGATTCAAATGGGAGCCACCAACCCCTGGCCTCAAAACCAGCTACCAACACCTACTATAAACAGCACTGACCATTTTCTCTCTCTCTCTCTCTCACACACACACACAAATAAATGCTGAATTAAATAAATATTATTTTATTTGTAAGAATATGTGTCATTTATGAGATCAGACACCCGTCCCCATCAAACCCCTGCCGCCATCGCGACCGCGGGCAAAATCTCACTCTGAACTAAGTTCAAAACTTGAGAGCCCTGTTAACGTTACTATAAAAAGTGGTGATAATCTAAGAATATATAGTTCTTTAAACGTTTATTAGATTGTTATTATTATAATTAATCCAGAATGTATGCCTGTTTGCAGTGTACAAAAAACATATCTAAATAAATCTGCACATGTCGGTTCAACATACAACTTCAGTGTCCTAAAATGGCATCTTGCGCTTTACCTAGCTTAACTTTAGCTCCATTAGCTTATTTAATAGAGTCAGCTAACATACCATAACGTCATTTCAGTCATGCTTCTAACGTCTACTAGCAAACCAACACTCTTAGTATCTCATTACAATTTGTATTGTACAGTTAAATGTTTTTTAACAGTATAATAATTACTTACCAGTAAGCCCAAAGATCGACTGCAGAGACCAACGGACTTTTTAACCGCGAAGCAGAGAGCGCGCCCGCGAATACACGCGCAAATGCGCATGCACGTACCGTTGCAGTGTCATGCCTGCTGTAGCCGAGCAGCAACCTCGCGCTCTCTCTCGTGAAGCCAATTAAGTGACAAAAACTGCAATTCATCGACTGGGCGCTTGAGGCTGGCTGCAAAAGGGAGTGAGTCCCATAGACTTCCCATGTTAAAATGCCCAACTTTACAGCAAAAAAAAAAACGTTTACAGCCTGGTTCAAAAAATGATTTTGGTCTTAATAATTTTGCCCTTCATGACAACTGTGAGGGGGGTAAATTTTGTAAAAACTCATCCGTTTAAATTATATTAAGACTTAAAGTTCTGCATAATTAAGGGCGTGGCCACTTGATTGACAGGTGGATTGCCGCTGCTGACAATGCCGTCGCGCTAGGTGGGCGTGGCCTCAGCAATCAGCTCCCGCCTTTTGGCCCATTTTCGATTATCCGTCGCGCGGTCACGCGCTGCCAAGATGGCGATGGCCTGCTCTGCAAACTTTGATTTATTTATTTTTTATTTTTCTCTGCACACTTTGAGCTTTTAAAACCGGAGTCTATGGGTGACGTCACGGACACTACGTCCATATTTTTTTAGAGTCTATGGCTGTAGCTGACACTTACCTTCTTAGTTTTATATTTTACAGTTCTTTTTTATTTTAGTTTTATATTTTACAGTTCTTTTTTATTTCAGTGACAAACACATTTTATTTTTCCATCTATAAATAACATTTGTCATGTTCTCTCTAGCGCCAAACAATTTCACATGATAAGTAATAATAAATAATAAAAACTGTCCCAAGTTAGCTAATCTGAAAGGGGTGTTGTAAGAAAAATCCAATCAACCACACATACACAGGGTGCAAATATATATATATATATATATGTATATATGTATGTATGTATGTATGTATGTATATATGTATGTATGTATGTATGTATGTATATATATATATATATATATATATATATATATATATATATATATATATATATATGTATGTATGTATGTTAGACATGTTTTTCTTTGTTTGTTTGTTTGTTTTTTGTAATAAACACTCAGCCACCTCTGGCCTACACACAATTCTTTTCTGCACCTAATAATAGCAATAATTAAATCAGGTTGTAAAGTGAAATAGAGTTTGTAACTCCCTTCTGCTAAATGGCAGACATAGGCATAAATAAATTATTCATTGGAGCTTTGGGGGGGAAAGCTGCTCTGTAGTTTAGTGATTGCAGTAGAAACATTTAGCAGTGTAAACAGGCTGTGGCTGGGTGGGTCCTTATTTGGGCTCTGTGTAAGCACCATCTCACTGATATCACTCTAAATTGGTAACTGGTCCTGGGCCGTGCACATTGCCAGGTGTTGGTTTTTGAGTGAAGATTCACCGGACCACATGCGAGGTTGTCTAAGTATTTCAACAAGTTAAATGATTCACGATTTTCAATTAAATTGTAATCCTACTTAATCAGTATTTCAATTGAAGGCACTATTGTGGGATATTAAAAAGTGCCAAATAATAGGCCTACATTGAGCAATTTTACTAAACAAGAACAATAAACAAAATATAATCAATTAACATTGTTGACATGTGAATCAGAATATTTACAATATATGCAAGAAAACCTAATTTTAATGAATAATAATAATAATAATAATAATAATAATAATGAATTTCAGTTTGTGTTAAGGTTTATGATTGACTGCTGAAGATGAATTAAGCAGTCTCACAGCTTAAGGTAAGAAGCTCAAGTCAGCTTTGGAGGCTTATTTTGTTTTTGTGATAAGATTGATCTTTTAGTACTAGCCCTTTGTCTGTTAAGAGCTTGTTTGCTATTTTATACAGTCAGCTTGTGGCATTTGGCCCATGTCTCGCCCACACAGGACTTGCTGTGACCTATGCCCGGCTCATGACATTTGGCCCAAGTCTGGCCCACACAACACTTGCCGTAACCTATTTCATGCCCGGCTCACGACATTTGGGCCACCTTTGGCTCACACAATATTTGCCGTAACACAAGTTAGGTCCGGCTCATGACATTCGGCCCAAGTCTGGCCCACACAACATTTGCCATAACCTATTTCATGCCCGGCTCATGACATTTGGGTCACCTTTGGCTCACACAATATTTGCCGTAACACAAGTTAGGTCCGGCTCATGACATTCGGCCCAAGTCTGGCCCACACAATACTTGCTGTGACCTATTCATGCCCAGCTCATGACATTTGGCCCAAGTCTGGCCCACACAACACTTGCCGTAACCTATTTCAAGACCGGCTCATGACATTTGGCTCAAGTCTGGCCCACATAACACTTGCTGTGACCTATTCATGCCCAGCTCATGACATTTGGCCCAAGTCTGGCCCACACAACACTTGCCGTAACCTATTTCATGCCGGGCTCACGACATTTGGGCCACCTTTGGCTCACACAATATTTGCCGTAACACAAGTTAGGTCCGGCTCATGACATTCGGCCCAAGTCTGGCCCACACAACACTTGCCGTAACCTATTCCATGCCCGGCTCATGACATTTGGGCCACTTTTGGCCCACACAATATTTGCCATAACACAAGTTAGGTCCGGCTCATGTAATTTGGGCCACATTTGTCCCACACAACACTTGCCAGTGCCGTAACTGAGCCGTAAGTGCCAAAAGTGGCCCAGATAAGGTCCAAATCTGTCTGCTATCTGGGGCAACAAGTATAAAAACAAAACATAAGCATAAATAAATAAACATAAGAATATTTAAAGTGAAACAATTCAGGCCAGGGGTTAAATTAAAACAATTTAAAGTAACTAAACGCTATAGGTCTTTCTTGCTTTTTGTTCTTAATTTTGTCTAATGTAATTGTTTAATCTCTTTTTATAAAATGTTCAAAGTTTGGCTTAGCTTTAGACCATTTTTTAAGAAGCAAAAGTTGTGTAAGAAGCACATCGTACTTTTGGAATCATGTACAATAAAAACAAAGCACACTTTAGCCTGTTTCATTTGCCAATTCATGATGTTGTTGTGATGTTGAGAGAGGTGCAAGATAAAAGAAATAAAGCACTTTAATTGGAATGATATTAGCGTGTCTGATTTATCGCAGGCACGGATCGGGTAACGAGTCAAATATTAATGGGTCTGGGCTGGTGCAGATTTCATTTTTATATTATCACGGGTGATATCGGATCTGGTGTTGAACTTTGTGGGTGCGGGTAGGTGCGGGTCTCCAAAAATGGACCCGTGCAGGACCCAGATTGACTCCCTTCTGCAGCCAGCCTCTAACGGCCAGGTTGACGAATAACAGTTTAAGTCACTCCATTTGGGCTTGCCGCTTGGTGATGACACACTCTTCATAGACCAGTCCTACTGAGTCTTAAAAGGTGAAATTTGAAAGATGTGAAAGAGCAAAGACCAACTCTGTAACCAACTTTTGGATGAAAGTTGAAACCTCTGGTCATGAAAATGAACTTTGTTCACTTGACAACTTTTGACAATGCTTGTTTTTTTTAAATAAACATTTGCTGACAAAGGTTTTGCATTACCCTGAGAAACTGTGCTTGTAATAGTTCTGCAAGTGAGGAAAAAAAATGTTTACAAAGAACACAAAAATAAAGGTTTCTTTGGAGAAATCAACTTCTGCAAGCACAAACACAAAAATAGTTTTCCTCCATTCTCATATTGTTTTCATTGTCCTCCAATAGAAATGATAGATAAAACAATGTGAGTCAATGATTAGTCTGTGAACAAATATAAAAGTTAAAAGAAAAAAAGAGAAATATTTGTCTTTATTGGCTTGCAAGAGCAACACAAGGAGAAGAGAAGAGAATCAGAAGCCATTTACAAAGCTAGATGACAGTTTATATTACATTTGCACTTGTACATCAAAATGGTAGAGCTTTTGTTCACCGGTTTTTAGTTTTAGGTTGATTTTACATGGTTTACCAGAATAAAATGAAGGGATGTATGTTTATGGTGTAGTTTTCCTCAGCTGTTGACAACGATAAAATGAGCTTCAACATGCAGTATACAAAGTAACTTCTAAAGAAATGCAACACTGTAAGTTTTACATCCACTTCCCCGATACCAATCAATGTGCATGCGGCATGCCTATTTTAACAGTGTTATAAATTAGGCAACTCATATATCTTTTCACAGGTTTTCAGAAAATAACTGATCTTAATTCATTTCACTTAGATCTTTACTCAACCAGTTTGACATAATTTATTTGTTCAGGGTGTAAACATGTTTTCCTCTCCTCACAAATTTCCAAGAGATGTACTTGTATTCAGACCCATTTATCCTGGGTAAAACTGCCTACACTGAAATGCTGGAGGGGTTCCTTCTGTTGAGAATATCTCATCTGTGCTGTCTCCACAGCTGTCTCTTTATTTGAAACTAGACAGAGTGCCACACTGACAGCATTTCTGGCTGAAGAGGATTGGAATTTCCTGTGTTGGGCTCTGTTCACATGGTGGCTGTCTTGTACTGTTCTTTAACCTACTGTTGAATCATCTTTCCCAAAAATGAGAAAACCATTTACAGTACATATGTAAATCGCACAAAAATAGCACACTCAAAAAAATGATATGTTGGATTTAATTAAGTTTATTATGTCAACAGGTTCCACGTAATTATGTGCTGTTGAGTTTAAGTAACATTATCTATTTCAGTAAACTTAAGTTTTTTATATAAAGGTAATGTAATTTTGTTTAGTTGAATCAGATTAACAATCTTGTTTCTATTTTAAACTATTAACTCAATTAAGTTCAACTGAATTATATATATTTTTTACATTCAACCAAAATAAAAATGATTTTTTTTCTGGTTTGAATTACTTTATTCAGTCAGTGCATTTTGTACAACATCTGTACAATGTGAACAATATCTCATTGTTTTCTCCTATTATTGCAACTGAAATATACTTCTACACCTTTTTAACAAGAATTATGTGCAAAATTCAGTAAACACTGTCTCAATGTTTTCCTACTATTTTAAGTAAATCAAATACACTGTAAATGCACTTAATGCATTCAAGAACATACCTTTCACAAATTATTTGGTCAAAATCTGTATCTTTAAAACTGCTTTCCGTTTTCTTATTAAAAGCACATACAAAAAAACAACAACAAAAAAAGCATTGCTATAAATGAAATGAAGTGGGTGAAAAGTGTCTCTTGCAGTCTGTGCCTCCGTTAAATTGGGATAAAAAATAAAGCACTTATTTAAAATGAGATCAATACTGAAAAGTGTAACAAGGTCAGTCTTGGAACAAATGTACTGTAACAAGCCAACAGTGTAACATCGAGGAAACATAAGTGCCACCTCTTGAACCTTACCTCAAGTTAGTACTTAAAAAAGAAGTTTATTTTTTAGGACATGGACCTTGTTTGACAGCTTGTTGGCATCTAGCTCCATAAAAAGCTTTTAAAATGTTTCAAATGTGTATCTCAAGTCTTGCGGGTAGGCAAAGTTTAATGTTTAAATTAGACCAAGCATCATAGAACACGCATTGGCAACATTGTTCAGGTTTTCAAGTATTTTGATGCCTTCAACGATGATGCCAACATCTTGGTAAGGGTCTGTGGCATGTGCCCCTTTCAGGTTTGATGACATAGATTCCTAGGGTGGTGTTGCGCATTGAGGTTTGGGCTTCATGTTCAACGTCCTAGAAAAAAAATGTAATACAAAAATATGTAATTACCTAAAATTCAGGTGAAAGGAGGAATTAGTATTAGAGATGTTTAACAAGCTTAAATTACCATGTACTCCTTCACAAGGTTTGAGAGGTCTTCATTCACATAAACAACAAGGGCTTTTAGGATGCATTCACGTCTTTTTTCGATGGGGACATCCTGAAAAGTGTGACCAAGAAGCCATTATTAGCAGTTTGCTTATTCACAATTGCAATATCTGTTCTAATAGTTGTTCTAATTGTAGATGCATAAATCCCAACACTGACGCTGCTGGAAAATATGGAAAAGCTTCTTTTTTTTTTTTGATTCAGATTTCAGATTCAATACTCTCTAAAACACCTTCTTCAGAAGGATCAGTTTCTTCGTTCAAAAGACTGTCTTCAGATACCCCACTTTCCTCTTGTGTTTTCACTATTCCTTCTTTAAAATCTGACATCGAACTCTGACAGTGTTTTCGGCTTTTATGTGATTTGAATGTGCCATACACGTTGGTTTTAAATGAGCAATCATTAAACATACAACTTACTGTCTCATGACTGCGCAAGTGATTATTAATATGAAGAAAGTAATCATTTACTGAAGGAATGTCAGTGGCAGCACAAACATGGCAATTTATCATTGTAGTTTCACTAATATTTTGCCTATGAGGTTGCTTCTCACTGCCATGTGATCTGCATAAGTGGGACCGCAGTGCATTCCATGTTTTAAAAGTGCATGGACAGTGAGTATATACACATGGATATGCTTGTCTGCGGTTATGGTGTCTATGTTTTTTTTTTTTTTTATGATTTTACATTTTTAGAAAATAAAAGATGTAAAACTGCCAACTACTGTAAATGTTTTGGATGACCTAATCAACAAACTCAGCTAAATGCCATCTTATTTAAGATGCATTAGATGCGTTTATTTCTGTTTTTTATCTTCATTTGACATCAAATAGAAATGCCACAGACCATTATTTAAAGCAATTATTGTAGATTAGTACTAAGCCAAAGGACAAAATTACTTCATTTGCACACTACTATCTATTTACACAAATGGGGAGAATGCTACTAATTAGCAATTGAAAAAAAAAGTCATTTGTCTTTTTATGGGATAATTTATATTATTTCAAAGTGCAAAAAAGTGGAAAATATTACATAGGAACAAAAACGGAATGCAAAGTGACTAATAATTATGTGAAAACAATGTCAATTACACGTGAAATACATCTAGATTTTATGTAATCTGTAATTCGCAATTCTAATCTTTGAAAATCTCAGTATAAAGTTAGTAAAATAAGTATCTTACCTGTGTCTCCGCATGAACACAAAACGAACTGCACAAAATGGCGTCAATCAGAAGAGAAGATTGAACCATGTGCGTTCTATCTGCGCATGTGCAGATATAGCTCCACCTGCTGATCAACATGCGGTACTGCAGAAGCAACACAACTTTATTTCATTCATTTAACGTAAGTGAATTGTGTAAATTAGAAAATTACTTTTTTTAATTTTGTCAAAAGAAATATTTTAATTTTAAAGCACAACTTAAGTGTACTGAATAATTCGAATTTATTTACATTCTCTGAACCAACAACAGCCGTGTTTCATTTTTTTTGAGTGCAGACATGCTGAATGAAAATGCAAATTCAATCGCTAACGTAGATGGAGCTGATTTGCACCAAATAACAATATTTGCCCTGAGTCAAGCACTGAATATGCTCTTCCCTGACACTAAGCTAAACTGCACCATGCTTCTCAGAGGGGCTGCCTGCACACAATCACGATCTACTTCCTGATCCAGTTATATAATGCACTTAATAATGCAGAGGTGTTGTCCACAGCTGTTTTGTTTATTGTACACACAAGTATTAATAAAAAAACATCTCTCATTCTTTTTAGTATGTTAAATTCTCTTTAACATACTATAACATATTCATACTCTTAAAAACAATATCTGGGACTCCCAGCACTCACATGTGATCAAGCACTAACATAAAATCACCAAGAGTTGATGATTGTAAAGGTAAGGAATAACTGATGGCGGCCCGTTGAATTATTTGAAAAATAATGCACACCGAGGTGGTGATGTGGCCACGATGCGAAGCGGAGTTATTTTTCTTATAATTCAATGGCCTGGAGTCAATTATTCCGCTTATACTACGGTAACCACACCTCAAGACATCGATCAGATGATTTATGGGATTTGCCTGGATTTTGTACTTAAAACGCTATTGTGAGTAGGACTATTTCTTCCGCATCTCATCCAATGTCTCTTTTGCTAGTTCCAAAACGAAATTTTAAAGCTGGTAATAGAGCAGTGAGCCCTTGATATCGTTCTAATGCAGTTATTAATCACATTATTAGAAATAGAGCGAGAGAGACAGAGACACACAAAGAGAGAAAGAGAATGAGAGAGCTTGTGTGAATTAGTCTAACTTACCTCTTTGCATCTCTAAACAGTGCTGTCTCCACGCTAGTGAGAAATGTCATGTAAGGCCTTTAAGTTGCTACACTATATAAGCTAACTGCTAAAATCATCAGGGCAGCGCTCGTTGACAACACCTTTTTGTGCAAACTGCGTGAACATTATTACAGCTTTTCTTTGCAAAAGTGATATGGAACAGTAATGCGGTCAGGAGAGCTGCCTGGAACTATATTCGCCGTGCGTTTCCCAGAAAATAATTGCACACCTCATAATGTTCATCAGCCAATCAGATTCAATCATACAATGGACCCGTAGTATAACACGCAATATTGTGGTTTACAACAGGCTACATTCGATCCACTCAAGCTACTTTTCCAGATTTTCCTGAAGTAGCGCTTTCATTCTGGCTTTGGCGGTGCGTAAAAGTCAGTTTCTGTAATACTGTAGCACCATTTTTCTCTAACAAAATGTAGAAGGACCTATGCCCCCCACCCCCATTTTCCAGTCCTTGAATCCATCTGTCTGAAATTCAAGTACTTAAAAAAAGCATTGACACCCTGGCATTAATAAAACAGACATGTAGATCTTTACAGCTGAATAAAACAAGCACAAAAATACACAATTAAAATCCAAAAGCACACAATATATCAATACACTGTCAAGAATTAACTAATTAATAAAAACATGTATTTAAGCTATATTTAAAACAGAGACAGTTATTTGGATTGAAAGAGTATTCCATAAAAACTGAGCATTCACTTTTTTCAACAACAAAAAATAATGATGCCTACTATAATCTTTCATTTTAAATCTGGCTTAGATATATGTTAGCCCTTTTACTCTATTTCTCTTTGCTCTGTAATGCTGCTTTATTTCATCTGTAATTTGTTCCACCTTTATGCATTAGGAATTATTTAAATAGCAACACATTAAAGCTACAACAATACATTTTACATTTGTTATGTTAAATGCTGTAGGTTTTGAATAGTTTATATTTATGTTCACATTCTAAAAGTCATATAAATATTTATTTATTTTTGTGATCCCTTATATAATGGTGTCTGGTCCAGTCCTGTTGATTTCACAGTGTAAAACCATCCACCAACATGTTAAGACCAGCTTTGAAAAGGCGTTGTTCACTGTCTAGGCTGTTAAGGAGAAATCAAAAGAGATAATAACCAGTGTTGAATATTACGGTATTTCAATAATTTTTTTGAATATCAAGAAGTGTAGAAGATCACACTAAAATCAAACGTATGTAATCTTATTAGTTATCATGTTAATATGACATGATAAAAGATGTTTACTCACCTCAGGTTACAGTTGGAGTCTTTAAGCGCTTTACTGAGCTGCTTCCTCGAGTTTCCTATTTTATTCTTTTTCAAATCAAGCTCTTTTAAAAAATGCAAAGCTTTCGTCTTAGCCAAAGTCTGAGCCAAAAAAGCAACATCTGTAATGCCACAGTCATTTAGACTAGAAAAAGACAGAGGAAGACACTTCCACTTTAACCCAGTTTAAATCAACAAAATTTCACAAATTAAATCAATAATTTATATGGGAATCTAATATGCTGAGTGTCTCAATATTTCACTAGAATAGTATGCAACCTGGTATGAAAAAATCGTTTTTTGAGGGGCTTTTTGGATTAATTTCATGACAAATTATAAGAACAAAACCATTTACAGACTAATGACTTTTATAACTTTTAAAATAATGATTTCTCTAATAAATAAATAAATACATCTCTAAGTGTCCTGAAATAAAATGTGAAATATTTAAGTGATAATGAGTGTAAAATGTTTTGATTTAAACTGTTTATACTAAGTATTTTGATTCTTGTAGGTTTGTCCAATCCTGCTCCTGGAGGGCCACCGTGTCCTTTAGTAGGACATTTTGGTTTCAACTCTAATTAAACACACCTGAAGCAGATAATTAAATATCTTCAAGATTACAGCAGGCAGGTTTGCTGGAGCAGGTTGGAGCTAAACTCTGCAAAATGTTAGCCTCCAGGAGCACTTCTAATGAACAAAGGCTTCTTACCTCAATCTCTCCAGTTTACAGTCTAAATTCTTCAGTATGTCACATAAGTGCCTCAGTCCTTTGTTTTTTACTTTATTTCCACTAAGGTCCAGTTCTCTCAGGTGTGATGGGTTTGATTTCAGAGCTGAAGTCAGAACAGAACAACCTTCATCTGTTATATCGCAGGATCTTAACCTAAAACAGGGGAAATGAGGCAAACAAACCTCTTATTCCATAACACTATATCATCTTCATGGAAAACAGAGTAGGGTGAATTCAACAAATCTGAAATGATGTCATATCCATATGTTCTTCAGTTTTGCTTCAAATATATCAGGACTTTAAAACATCAGGTTAAAACTGTCGAAGGGATTTTAAACAATTTGATTCTTGTATTTGTATGTTCCTCACCTCAGTCTCTCCAGTTTACAGTGTGAATCCTTCAGTACGTCACATAAGTGATCCACTCCTGCGTTTTTCATTTGATTCTCACTCAGGTCCAACTCTCTCAGGTGTGATGGGTTTGAACACAGACCTAGAATCAGGATGAGACACTGTTTCTCTGTAATTCTGGATCGACACAGACTGAAGACAGAAAAAGAAAAGACAATGAATGAAACCTATGTTTATTTCATGTGTGAGATACATAATGGATAAATGCCATAAACTCACTAATACAAAAGCAAAAATCTGGAAACATAATTGTATAATCATAACCCAATACTTGATAAGTTGGATTAGATGATACTATTTACTGTCTCTGGAACCATCTTTCAAAAAAAAGAAAAAAAAGAAAAAAGAACGAAAATCTACACATTATTCGTGTAAATTGAGATACAGAATTGACTGTATAACAATAAAAATAATACAATGCAATTTAGTACATTAATCAAATTTGGTTGAGGGTAGTTTACCACCACTAAATCAGGGGCGATTCTAGGATTTTTTCAACAGGGGGGCACAAGAGGGGCCATGATTAATACAGAGGGGCCAATCTTGTGTTGTTTGAACTGTATATCCAAATCATTTCAAGAGTTCAGTAACCTTTAAAATCAGTAATAAACAGTGATACCCTATTATATTTTAATAGCAGTTATTCACTGCTCTAAATAAAAAAATAAAAAATCAAATACAATTTGTATTAACTTTTCACTTTACAAAAGTGAAAAACTGTAATAAATAAAATAATCCAATATGAATAGTGTACAACTCACAAATAATAATAATATAATTTAATTATAATAGCCTTATATAATATATATATATATATATATATATATATATATATATATATATAATAGCCTTATTTATATAAATGCAGAATAACATTAATAATTCATAGAAATAAATACACAATTAATTAATTAATATAACTCATATAAATTGAATATAATTTCATTATGTTTTTGTTTATTATCCACATCCCATTCAATTTGCATAGCAGCAGTTGCAGTAAATTTGCATTTGCATTTGCATGAATAAACAAAATCAACTTATGTCAAGGCTAATTAATCTTGAGCATATTGATTTAAAAATATCATATATCCATACTTTGTTAGAAAGCTACTTGTTCAAAAAGGTAGCTTTAATTTAATGTAAAATATGTGGATCCTATAAAACAGTTTAGAATAGCTTAATTAGTCCAGTGTTATTTTAGTATTAGTTATTTATTTTGCTATTTAATCATGCATTAAATAATTATGTACGATTTTTTTGAGAATGTTTCTGGGTGTCATCAAATGACGTTTTGTCAATAACTTCTGTGAAGGGAGGGAGAGAGAGCTAGAGAGAGAGCTTTCCAGGGTGCAGACAGCAATCGCGGAGCACCATGGTGATTTAGAACGGCAACTGAATTTATGAGAAATCTACAGACGCAAATAGACTAAAGGTGTAGAAAAATAAAGACCTATATGTGTATTTTGGACTTTTTTTTCACCACAAGTCTGAAAGAAGACGTTACTTAAGACAAACAGCCCCAAATCTCAAAATTGACCAGTAAAAAAAACGCTTTAAATTGCGCTGTTGCCTATATCGGCGCGTTCGGCCGAAAAAAAAAAAAGTAAATCTTTTACATTCAGCATCAGAGGATAGTAAATATAATGATTCGCATCTTGGTCTGCTCTAGGAGATAACATCGTCATCGAACCTGGTGTGTCTAACACCGAAAGACGTTAACGTTAGTACCAAACACTTCTTGCACTGCAACAACTCGCTAATCGAAAAACATAAGCTACTTAAAATAGGTGCTTTTTCGTTGAAAAACAGCAGCTCGCTATTCTTGGTCCTCGTTGAGAAGCATCGCGACGCAATCATGAGTTATTTACTAAACTGAAAGATTATAATTTGAATTTGTGAGTGACAGACAAGTAGAAGGGTGGGGGCACACTGGGGGGCCAATCAGTTTTCAGGAGGGGCCAGTGCCCCCATGGCCCCTCCCCTGGCTACGCCACTGAACTAAATACTAATTTAGCTTAAAAAATGTAGATGCAGTCAAAAGTTCTATAGTGCTGGAAAAACATATAATTCTGCCAAAATAATCTAATGTCATTCACTTCTATCTATTTCACAGTAAAGATTTGTCCCAGTTCAGCATATAAAACAAAATTTTGGTTACAAAGTTTCAAATGTTTCAGAGTTTAAAGTTCTTGCTACTGACACACATACAGAATCATCAAACCATTAGTAATAACATAATAAAATTTCATCCTGCTGTAGCTGCGGTACAGTATAATGTTACTAACTCTAGTATTTCCAGATTGCATTGTGGGTTCATCAGTAGATCACAGAGGTGTTTCACTCCAGAGTCTCCTAGTGGATTTCCACTCAGGTTCAATTCTCTCAGATGTGATGGGTTTGATTTCAGAGCTGAAGTCACAGAAGAACAACCTTCTTCTGTCACATCACAGCATCTTAACCTAGATTGGGAAAAATATGATCAAAAAACAGACATTTTTCATTCTGTATTAGTCAAACACCAAAACAACAAATTGTTTTTTTTATGCATGTAAATGCTCCTCACCTCAGTCTCTCTACTTTACAGTTTGAATCCTTCAGTGTGTCACATAAGTGATTCACTCCTGTATTTTTTAGTTCATTTTCACTGAGGTCCAGCTCTCGCAGATGTGAAAGGTTTGAACGCAGAGCTGAACTTAGACTGAGACATTGTTTCTCTGTAATACTGCATCCACACAGACTGTGGAAAAGAAAAAGGAAATAACTCAGATCTATAGTGATTATCTTATTGAGTAGCTACAGACTAGTTTAATCCCCAGTCTAATCTGATGTGTAAGAATTTTTGATTTTGTGCTTAGACGTTATGCTTTGTATATCTATTCAGATATTATACCGCTATTTTTTGCCAATGTTTTTTTGCAGTATAATTTCTGCAGTAACGCTAACAGTCATAGATTGCCAATCATTTTATTTTCTCTCTGGCTGTGTAAGAGTATGTGTAAAGAATGAAAATGTTTTGGTCTCTGGATATTTTATGGTCTCAACATTTCTATGTTTCTTTGTTCAACATTGTGGAGCGATTACATATATTTAATTCAACATATATTAAAAAGAATTGCTCTTTGTTAAAGTCTTTCCCATTCATTCCTAGGGTTGGTCAATTTGTGTGACATTTTAATGACCACTTGGTCTCATCAAATGGTTCAAAATGACTGAACAGCCTAGGAGTGTTAAACAAAAAGTGTGATCATAGAGGAAATTCCAGAAGGTGCAGTGCTATAAATGATGTAACATGAAGTGTGGTGTCTTAAAATACACCTTAACAGCAAACTGTTACTAACGCTAGTATTTGCAGATTGAATTCTGGGTTCCTCAGCAGGACATCAAGGTTTTCAACTCCTAGTTTATTTCCACTGAGGTCCAGTTCTCTCAGGTGTGATGGGTTTGATTTCAGAGCTGAAGTCAGAGCAGAACAACCTTCATCTGTCATATCACAGTATCTTAACCTATATTGAGAAAGAGAGCAGAAAATAAGATAGAAGCTAATTTAATTATAAAAAAAGAAGAAAAAGAAATAGACAAAGGAAGAGAGATCATTTTTATTTTACTATATCACAAAAAAGCACAAAAAATGTGAAGACTTTTCATAAATATGTGATCTCATGAATGTTCCTCACCTCAATCTATCCAGTTTACAGTGTGAATCCTTCAGTACGTCACATAAAATCTTCACTCCTCTGTTTTGTAGCATATTGTCACTGAGGTCCAGTTCTCTCAGGTGTGATGAGTTTAATTTCAGAGCTGATGTCAGGATGAGACACTGTTTCTCTTTAATACTGCATCCACACAGACTGAATACAGAGAGAGAGAAAACAATGAATCAGATCTACGATGATCCAGTAAAGTTAAAAGTTTGGGTCCCATGACAGTAGTTTTACCACTTGAAAAGCACTTTATAAAATAATGCAGCTCAGAATTCAGCATCATAAAATTTACTTTTCAGAATATTCTACTGTAATTCTACAAACAGTTTTATCCCTCTTACAGTAATGGAAATATTTGTTGACTTAACTGAAAATATATTTTTATATATTTGTTTAGCCAACTAAAAAAAAGTTTGATGACCCTCATTTTCATAGAGCTCTGGATAGAAAGCAATACAATTTTAAATACATAATTTTAATGTATCTCTAATTCAGGCAAAAGAGAAAATAGTAGTATCAACTACTGTAACATTACTATTAAAAGCAATTTAACAATGTAGAGCATGTAAAATACTCACATCAGTGTGTTGATTGTACAGTGTTTATCCTGCAGTAGAGCAGCAAGCAGCTTTATACTTGTGTCTTCAAGTTCACGTTCACTCAGATTCAGTTCTCTAAAAAGTAGTGGGTTTTTACCCACAATTGCAGTCACATAATGACAGGCTTCTTCTGCAGCAGGACCTAAAAACCTGCAGAAGGGAAGATGGAGCAAGATTCAATTCAGTTTGCAACTATTCAACTAAAATAAAAATGAAATCTTGCTTAAAAAACACTAAAATCACTCACCTCAGTGTCTTGAGTTGACAGTTTGGATGCTGTAGTAAATCACTGAGCTCCTTCACTCCTGATTGTCCAGGATCATTTCCTTTGAGATCCAGCTCTATCAGGTGTGAAGGGTTTGATCTCAGAGCTGAAGCCAGAGCTTTATAACCTTCTTCAGTGATACTGCAGTCTGAAAGTCTACAGAAAGCACATTTAAAATAGTAATACAATTCATTACACAGAAGATCATTTTCTACCAAAAAACTTTTTTTCATTTTATTTATTTTATAAAACAAATCATATTATTTATTTTCCTCTTTTGATTAGAAAAGAAAAACATATTCTTCATATCTGGCAGAAATATTAAGGCTGTGTTCACAACAAAAATGATAACTATATGCTATAACTAGATGAAGATAAAACAAATCATATTACATTTAAAAGAATCACACCACAACTATAATAACAAAGATATAGTTGAACAATATTGTTTGAATAATTTTAACAGTTAACATGTGAACACATTCATTAGAAATATTAAAAAAGTCTGAAAATCTAAACGTAACCAAATGTAATCAGTTATATTAATAAAATAATTTAAATAGTTACCCTTTTTCCTACATTTTAAATAAGATAACTTGTAGTCTTTAATCTACTGCATTTCCAAAGTAACCAGAGTTCACTAAAGTAATCCATAGTTAATCTACTCAACCATGTAGTTTATGAATTATATAAGGGTATTTTGTCATCATTGGAGTCTGCTGCCCCTCCATCTCCACTACATAATTAAAGATGTTATAGTTACTGCACAAAGTGTCCAATATTACATAATCTGGGTATTTAAAGTGCACTTATTCTTTTTGTAATTTTCAGAGTTAACATGTGTAGTGGACTAGTGTAAGTAGTTGAATTGGGACACACCTATAAACTGTAAAAAAAATAAATAAATAATAAAATAAATAAATGAATAAATAAATAGAGATGGATTGAAGCGTCTCCACTTACTTCCACTACAGAAAAGTGAAGCTAAAACATCCCAGTATAGCTGCTTAAATATGCCATAATAAACAAAATACTCACATCAGTGTGTTGAGTTTACAGTGTTTATCCTGCAGTAGAGCAGCGATCTGTTTCACTCGTGTGCCTCCTAGTTCATGTTCACTCAGATTCAGTTCTCTCAGAAGTAACGGGTTTCTTCCCACAATTCCAGTCACAAATTGACAGGCTTCATCTGCAGCAGGACTCAAAAACCTGCAGACAGGAGAAGTACATTGACATTACCTGCCGTTTAATGAATTTTGTGAAAGTATGTGAGTAATCATTTCAAAGGTTTCTGTATGATCAACATTTTGACAAAAATAGTTTTAATGGTAAAAATTATATTTTAAATAAGCCTTACATTCCAATCTTAAAATGATTTATTGAGAAACATAAAATGAGTGAGTAACAATCATAAGTGATTCAAAAATAATTTAGTCTCAAATGCATGTTAAGTAAGCTGAAGTAAGCTGAACCTCCACCACATATGATTTTACACGCAATGCAATCTTTCAGTCAGTGTGTGACAGAAAAAACTGGAGTGAAAATCATCCCATTTAGGTTGACAATGCATGCAATGTAGAATTTGAGTTAGAAACATTTTAAAACTTGTTAAAAGATACATTGCTAGTGCTTTGTAAAAAAAAAAAAAAAGTTGTGAAATCTAGCAACAAAATGGCTAAGTTGGCATTACTGGAGGTGAGTGTTTTCTGTGCATCTTTAATGCCTGGGGACAACATGGCTCTCAGAGTGTGCAAGATTGGAGGAAAATAAAGAATTAAGATGCAACATCCATTTTGTTCTCGATGTATACTATTTTGCTGCAAAATTCTATTTTCTTTATTTTTTCTATTTTCAACATTGGTTGTATAAAACAAGTTAATTTTATTGAAACTTAATTACTAATCCTCTTGACAACTTTACTACTAGTTTTATTTCTATTAGTTCTATTGCACTTTATTATATTGCTCACCTCAGTGTCTTCAGTTTACAATTTGGATCCTGTAGTAAATCACTGAGCTCCTTCACTCCTGATTCTCCAGGATCATTTCCTGTGAGATCCAGCTCTATCAGGTGTGAAGGGTTTGATCTCAGAGCTGAAGCCAGAGCTTTATAACCTTCTTCAGTGATACTGCAGTCTGAAAGTCTACAGAAAAATAAAAACATTAATTAAATTAATGCTGTGGATCAAATTAATAACAGCAGAATATTGTGAATCTTAAATTGACTAAAACACACTGTAGTTAAAAGACATTATCACAATGCAATATATAATACTGTGATTGATGTTGTGTTGAGTGTAACTGATGGTGAAATGTACTCACTTGAGTATCTTCAGTTCACACACAGGATTTTTCAGTCCCTCACAGATCTTTTTGACTCCTGAGTCCAGCAGACGACTGTTGTTCAGGTTCATCTCTTTCAGGATGGTTTTGGAGGAGAGAACAGTAGCTAGAACTGAACAGCTTTTCTCTGTCAGCCTACAATTGTTCAGCCTGAACACAAAAACAGCATTAGTTATTATACAGCACATATTCAACACACATCAGATCAACAGATCCCACAGACCACACATGTGACCAAGGTTTTTTTTTTTACACTGTATAAACAGAAGATATAAAATCATGTTTACTCACTTCATTTTCTCCACTTTGCTATGGGAGTCCATCAAAAGAGCAGACAGCTTCTCTCCATCCAGATCTCCTAATTTTTCTTTACTCAGATCCAGTTCTGTCAGAAGTAATGGGGTTTTACCCAGGACTTTAGTGAGATATTCACACGCTTCCTGTGCAGAAGGACTTTTCAAAAACCTAAAAGAATGATTTAAAAAAATTATATATACAGGTCCTTCTAAAAAAAATAGCATATTGGTAAGAAGTTCATTATTTTCCATAATGTAATGATAAAAATTTCTGAATTTCTGATACAGCACTCTGGGAACATCCTATTCGTTCAGAAATTTATTTCTGTGTCTTACCCTCTCGCTTGAGGGTGTCAATGATGGCCTTCTGGACAGCAGTCAGGTCGGCAGTCTTACCCATGATTGCGATTTTGAGTAATGAACCAGGCTGGGAGTTTTTAAAAGCCTCAGGAATCTTTTGCAGGTGTTTAGAGTAAATTAGTTGATTCAGATGATTAGGTTAATAACTCGTTTAGAGAACCTTTTCCAGGCATGTGATTGGCTAAGGACAAAAAAGCAGGAAAATATACTGAGACCAATACCAATACCAAAACAAGAGCCTCTACACGTTTTTTTTTTAATCTGCGCCTGGCACTCACAGCTGCTGCCACGATGGCATCTTTTGCCATTTTCTTGCCGGCCGTTGGCTTCTCAGAGTGAAATAGCCTTTTGTTCAGTTCTTCTTTATCTCTGAGCAGAGCTCTGTACCTTTGGCTCGATCGTTTTACATTTCTGCACAGCTGTACATTAACAGGACTTTACTTTGTCTTCCGGGAGTAGTGCTGAATGGCCGACACCTGCATGGCCTTCAGGTTGTATTTGACCACTTGATAGGACTCATACGTCTCAACACTTAGGTTTGCAGCTTTGGCTTGCAGGATGTTGGACATTACGCTGAATGCTGATTCCACCTGTGGACCATGAAATGGGCATAGTGCAGACAGTGCAAGCTTGCAGAGCGCTGGGTACCTCTGAGTGTTTCTCACAACATTCCACCATAAATCGATTCTTGCCTCCTCTGTCATCTGAGGTAGTGTCATGTCACTTGCATATCTAAGATGGGAAACAACAGTTTAAGCTCATTATTTGACAATAAAATAATTCCTTACAAACAACAGGCTACATTATACAATTACTAGCAAAATAATCAAACATTTGACTTATTAAGAATCTGTGTAAATGGCATTCCAACAATTATATACACCTGTGTATTTCATGTTGAAATCCAGCTCTCTCCAGTTCATTAAGCTTCACACCTGGAAACATGTTCGGCAACTTCTGGAGATGAGGAAGAATGTGATGGCTTCCCCGTGCATCTGGGTCCAAGCATGACAGAGTCCTTAGGGTTGGACTGTCAAGAGGTAGCTTTGTTTGAAGGTCGCCTGCACAGCTGGTGTAGGCTTGGATTACCTTTTATAAATAGAGTACAGTTTAAGAAACAAGTAAAGACATACTGTATATGTGGAGCCTGCTCCAAGATAAATTGCTTAGGAAGTGTTTTTCTTTTAAATAAATTAAATGTGTATAGTGTGATGTCATTATGTTGTGTCTAATATTGAGGACCATGTTGGAAATAAGTGTTTAATTCGCTTTCACAGGCTATTTTAATCTTACGATGACATGTTTCAATGTTTTACCTAAATAAAGCCATACCATACCTTAGTTTTGAAAGCCTTCACCACAGGGTGTTCCCTCCCTAGTTGGTCAAGGAGGGATGAGGCCTCAGAGCCAACAAAAGGTGCTGCGAGATGGGCCTCTGTCGATGTCAGGTCAAGCAACTTCATCTTTGGCCCAGACAGATTCCTTCCTTTGCTGTTTATGAACCTTTGGGTCCTTGGACTGAAAAAGCAGGACATAATGTTTCAGCATGGGAAGGACTGCTGAATAGAAGTGGAGCTCAAGGAGGGTTTTCTTGTCCTCAAATAGCACCTGTTAAAACATAGAAACATATTTTCTCTCTGCACCAATCACAGCAATGTACATCTAACAAGCACCTTGAATAAATAAATAAATATTAACTTTTTAAATGTGGCGATGACACAGTTAATAAGACACATGCCTTTGGTGTGAGAGATTCGAGGTTCGAATCCACTGTGAGACACTATTGTGTTCCTGAGCAAGACACTTAACCCCTAGTTGCTACAGAGGCGTGCAACCTCTGACATCTATTGCAATTGTAAATCGTTTTGGATTAAAGAGTCAGCTGAATGTAATGTAAACATTAATCTGACGCTTTTATCAAAATTTCCTTATAAGTTAGAGGTTGCACGCCTCTGGAGCTACTAGGGGTTAAGTGTCTTGCTCAGGGACATATTGGTGAACGTGTTGCAGTGGGAATCAAAGGCAAGTGTCATATCCACTGCTCCATTGCTACAATTCTCTATAATAATAATAATAATCTTATTAATAATAATGATAATAACCAATATTAAATGTAATGTTTGAATTTTTTTATTTTGCCCACTCCCCCCACCAATATAGCTTCAGCTGATGTCTAGGGCGTTTTTCTCACCTTCTTGCAAATCCTGACCTTCCTCATCTTCCCCTCGTTAGTGAAGTTCTTGGACCTGTTCCCCAACTCCTTCCACAACTCCTTGATCCGGGCCCTGCCTGTTCCCTGTACTTCACGCTTCTGTAGAATAGCACTGACAATGTCCTTGTATGTACACTTATCTTCATTGCTCAGGAAGGCATAGTAAAACATGACCAGTGCATCCCATATTCGCAGTGTTTCCAGACTGACATCCAAGACTGAGAGCCACCGGTGTGGAATATAGCACTCTGGCCGCGAGAAATGGATTCCAAATATGCTGCAAATTTCTCTGAGGCCATCTTTCATGTCAGCTGACCATTTGTGGTCTGTGTGCAGGTCTGACAGCAAAGACTCAACCCAACGCTCAAAAGGACAGCACAATTTCTTGCTGGCATTATGAAGGTGGTGACATGAGTCACCATCGATGTCAAGGAGATGAGGGGCACGGCGGTCTCTGATCTTCTTTTCCAAGCCATTTTTAGAGCCCCTCATAACAGCACAGGAGTCCATAAGAATTGACACCAGATTATCCCATGGGAGATTCATCCTTTCAAAAAGCCCATCCAGTGCACTGAAGAGAGATTCTGCTGTTACAGATATGAGCTCCAAAGCTGCAAGGTGTTGGACAACCATCCTCTCGTGTTTCTCGGACCAGTAGCTGACAAGCACACCTAATACTCTTTTGTTTGTCTTGCTTGTGGCCTCATCTATGTTGAGGGAGAAGGGGACATTTCTGATTTCCTCAAGTACTTCATCCAGGATAGTCTTCTTCACACCATGGGTGAGCTTGTATGAGGCAGATGTCCTGTCCATTGACAGTTCAGCAAGTGCTTTTGGATCTTTGGCCAACTCTTGAGCTAATTTAATAATCCCAGACGTGACTGACAGGGGAAGAGAATTTTCAGCAATGAATCCAAGAATGAGTGCCTGCAAAACAGAATTTGATTAAACACCATACATCCTAAATAAAATTAATAATTAAATGAACAGGTTTATGATATCTTCACTTATTAAAATGTAGTCAAAACAATTATTTTAAAGGAGTAGTAGGAGTATTTGTTTTTGAGTATTCTCCCCATTGGAAGCAATCTTATTTGCTGCTTTTGATAGCAAATTGGTAGATTTGTTTAAATTCAGTCCAGCTCTAGTTATAGTCTAATAAACACCTGTTTCAAACATAGTAAAAAAGAAAAGAAGAGTTGACTAAAAAAGAGTTAGTACAAAATCAGAAAACACTTACTTGATCCTGAGCAACACGGTTGCATAGAGGAGGAATTGATCTGGGTTGCGCCGAGTTGTTGTGCGGAGCCGCACCAATGATGTTATCAGCTTGTGTGATCTCAATGTGCATGTTCTGCTGTTGGATCTTCCACAGTTTCACATGTTTTGGATGCATCATATGTTTCCGGAGTGCAATCTTCCCACTTGTGCCATAGTTAATAGGGTGGTTGCAAATGTGGCAAATAGCTTTGCCTGGTTCTCTAATTTTGCTAAAGCAATTGAGTGAGAAAGTGTTTCCCTCAACTTGGACAGTCTCCAGCAACCAGCTCCATTTGAACCGATTCTTGACCCCCTGTTCGATAGACTTTAATTCAGGGCTGTTCAGTGCTAGCTTGGCCATGAGTCTGTGTATGCTGGAAATCAAGAATAATGGAACATTTTCATTAGAATGTAAGAATCCATATCAGAAAATATATTCATTTTTACATGTTTGACTATGTACTGTATGTCTATCTGCTCTTCAGAAAGTTTGAAAACTAGAGCAGAGGTGTGCGAGTGCAGAATGGAATAACACTTGCTATAGCTTAGAAAGTTAATACTTTCCATGTCTGCTCTGCCATTAAACATATTGGATCCACAGGGTCACTGGGCTACTCATGTGAACAGACAGGCACAGAAGTGCGCGATTAAACTAAAACACCACTCTGTGGGTAGTAACCACATACAGCAAAGTTTTAAGGGTGGCTAGTAGTAGCTAACTTATCTTATTATGGGATGCAAACACATGTATGGTCAAAAAAGAGAGAGGTTTTTAAAGCCCTCACCCCACGTCAAATATCCAGATACTTACATAATTGTGATAAATTTAATCCTTTGTAAATTATTATTTTGCAGTGTAAGTTAAATTAAATGTATTATGTAATATTACAAATTACTATTCGTACTCTAAAAAAATTGAATCAGGCAATCATACATTTCACAATTAACGTTATATATTTATATATGAATGTCAAGAATTCAGAAGTGTTTATATTTATATAGCCTACACTACACTACACAGAAATAACATACAAGTGCGCATTTAAAAGTTCACGGCACAAAGCCAAGAAATGTCGAGCGCACAAATCCTAGTGTTATTTGTCCAACAGTTTATTGATCATTTGTTTCTTCAAAGTTTTAAATTCCAGTTATTGTGCGCGTTTGATGCTGATTCCTTGTGATGTGTGTGATCTAACAAGCACACGGTAGCGAGTGGTTTAAAAACAGCAACAAACTCCAATAATTTAAAATAAAGTAATTTTATGCAAATCCACATCCTTTTATCCACAGATCAAGCATTATAATGTGAATATATCATATTGGAGAGAGTTTTAACGTGCATCCTGCTGTAACCACAAGAGGCACGCGCGCTGTTTGAATAACGTTACTGAATGGAGACTATGATTGACAGCGGCAGAGGAGGGAAAACAAGTTTCTGTAAACTTTAATGATGTAAATAGACTTATGTCCCTCACATTAAGCTATGGAATGGCTTCAGATGACTTTGTCACCCAAACTGACGTGAAAAAAGCGCGGGGCGCCGAAAAGCGCGCTGTTTGCATCCCTAGCTAGTGCTAGCAAATACAAGTAAGGTTAGCTGCTAAGTTAATGTTAAATGCAGCTTAAACATCCTGCCATAGTGGAAAATCAATCAAAATCGATCATCTAATCAATCGACAACAAAGTCCAATTAGTAACTTATAGGTTATATATAGACACAAGCAATAATACATACCCAGATCATCCGATTCCGCGATGTTCTTGTCATGATACAGTCCTTGTTGCGCATCCCGCGAACCCGCGGTTACCATGGTGACGGCTGTGAGGTGACGGCCAACACCCCCCCCCCCCCTTTTTTTTTTTTTTTTTTTTACAGATCTGCATGATTCACGTAGGTCACATTTTCAGGTCGGAAAATCCAGAATTCTGGATTAATCCGGAAAAATCACATCCCTGCTTTTCATGATATGCTAATTTTTTGAGATAGGAATTTTGGGTTTTCATGAGCTGTATGCCAAAATCATCAGTATTAAAACAATAAAAGACCTGAAATATTTCAGTTGGTGTGCAATGAATCTAAAACATATGAAAGTTTAATTTTGATCATTACATTATGGAAAATAATGAACTTTTTCACAATACGCAATTTTTTTGAGAAGGAACTGTATATATATATATATATATATATATATATATATATATATATATATATATATATATATATATACACACACACACACACACGCAGTGTTCCACAGTTCCACAGTGGACCATTTGAGACCTTTATCTAGTTTCAAACAGTACATTGGACTTAATGTCTTTCAATAATAAAAAAGAGGTTTTAATTACCTGATAGTTTTCAATTGATAATGTCCATTCTGTAGTAAATCACTGAGCTTCTTCACTCCTGATTGTCCAGGATCATTTCCTGTGAGATCCAGCTCTATCAGGTGTGAAGGGTTTGATCTCAGAGCTGAAGCCAGAGCTTTATAACCTTCTTCTGTGATACTGCAATTAGAGAGTCTACAGAAATGTTCAAAATAAAATGTCTTACATAATACAATTGAAACATGAAAAATGCATCATTGTGTTGAGAAATTATTTTAAAATGTAAAAAAAAAATCTGCTAAAGAAAAAAATCTTGAAATGTGTTTAATTTTCTAGCATTACAAATGGTTTAACACTATGATTTAAATCACTCACCTGAGAGTCTGCAGTGTGCAGTTTGTATTATCTAATCCAAGTTTCTTCACTCCTGAATCCTGCAGATTATTGTTGCTCATGTCAAGTTCTTTCAGACTGGAGTTTGATCTCAGGACTGTAGCGAGAGCTGAACAGCTTTCCTCTGTTAGACCACACTTACTCAGACTAAAATGATGAACATGAGTGGGATATGTACAAGCACATAGTACCTGAAGCCAACATTCAATGAGTACTGATAATTATTGTGTTTTGAGGAATAATACTCACATCAGTGTGTTGAGTTTACAGTGTTTATCCTGCAGTAGAGCAGAGATCTGATTCACTTGTGTGTCTCCTAGTTCATGTTCACTCAGATTCAGTTTTCTCAGGAGTAGTGGGTTTTTGCCCACAATTCCAGTCACATATTGACAGGCTTCATCTGCAGCAGGACCCAAAAACCTGCAGAGGAGAAGTACATTGACATTACCTGCCATATTAATAATTGTTTTCAAATGCTTGTGACAGAGTCTTTAATAATTTCAAAGCTTTTAAAAATAACCTTTTCTTGGTTTAAAAGATTAGTTCACTACTAGAAAAAAAATCTTTTTAATTTACTCAACCCCATGTCATCTACAATGTGCATGTCTTTCTGGCTTCAGTCACAAAGAAATTAAGGTTTTTGAAGAAAATATTACAGGATTTTTCTCCATAAAATAAACTTTTTTTTTGGTTTGCAATGATTTGAACTTCCAAACTGCAGATTCAAAGGGTTCTATACAATCCCAACTGAGAAATAAGGGTCTTATCTAGCAAAACAAAAACATTTTTAAAGAAAGTATAAAAAAAATGTAACCACAAATGTTAATTGTTATGGCCTGCAACCTTTTGTGCTGTACATGTTATTTATTTTTGTTCTTCTCTGTTCTCACTCTCATGCTCTTAGGTACCGCCTTGCTTGGTTTCTGTTGGCTCTCTGTGCTGTGATAAATCATAAAATAATTATGACAAAATGTTTCCTTCACCAATCACACTCTCATCCGAGAGGTTCAAATGGAGAAAGTCAGCGGGAAGAAATGTGTGAAGTTTTGTATTTCTATTATGTGATTGTTGTGTGTTTGTGTTACGCTCTTGGGGTTGTAATGGTTGTCTTTGCTACTGTGTGATCTGTCTTTGTCAGCCTGTCGCTGGTTTGGAAGACATGGAAGGAGTGGAAGAATTACATGACCTACATATCTGCACATAGGGATATTGGATGTATTAGACACACTAGTTTGTTTGTGTGCACTTTTCTTGTGTTTTAATTTTGTATATTCAGTGTAGTTTACAACGCTTTTGCATTGAAATAATTTTTCTTTAATTTTCTTTAACAGTTTAGGGGTTTTGTGATTTAGTTAGCCAGTGGGGTTTTTCTTTTATTTTGTTTTATGATTTAAGCACCACTCTAACTTACCTTTTTTTTCTCTGTCTTGTTTGTTTAACTTGTTCATTGGGAGCAATAAATCTTTCATATAGTGCAGTTTTGTGTTCCATTGCCACTTATTTCCCTGTCTTATTTCTATGTCAATTTAATGTTACCTCTTTTAATCCCTAGACAAACATTTGCATTAAAGACATAAGATTAAATGTGGTGTCAAAATTGTGATAGATTCAAATAATCCAAGGAAGGTGGTACCTAAGTTCATAAGAGTGAGCACAGAGAAGAGACACTCATCTTCCACAAGTTAAACTTCACACATTACATAATCACACATGCATGAAATGCACAAGCGTGCAAAGAAAGTTAGATGTTGTTCACAAAATAAGGTAAAATATCATTACAAGAGGATTTTGAAGTACACAAACAAATATTTAACCACATGTGTCTTTTCCAACGTGATTACGCAATGTATGATGATGTGGATGTGCATCGCAGAGCTAGTGTAAGATGAACATTTGTGGTTAGTATATAAATATTATTAAGAAAATGACTGATCGTTTTGCTAAGTAATATCCTTATTCCTTGGATGGGATGGCTTAGAGACCTTTGAAGCTGCACTGAAACTGCAATTGGAAAGTTCAGATCATTGGGAAACATTTAAGTCCACTAAATGGAGAAAAATCCTGGAATGTTTTCCTCAAAAAATAATATATACTTTATAATTTTATACTTTATATATATTATACTTCATAATTTAATATCTCTCACCTCAGAGTCTTCAGTGAATATTTTGGATCCTGTAGTAAATCACTGAGCTGCTTCACTCCTGATTGTCCAGGATCATTTCCTGTGAGATCCAGCTCTATCAGGTGTGAAGGATTTGATCTCAGAGCTGAAGCCAGAGCTTTATAACCTTCTTCTGTTATACTGCAGTCTGAAAGTCTACAGAAAAGAGGTGTCTAACATCAATAATAATAATGATGATGATAATAATAATAATTTTATATATTAAATATGATTGAAATCACTGTCTTATTATTATAAGGAATATTGTTTAAATACCTATTGCTTTGTTAAAAAGTCAAGTTTAGAATTTTTTTTGCACCTCTTCATAAGTGCTGACATAAGAAGACATGAGAAGAATCTTACCTTTCTATTTTTGGATTCGAATATTTTAACTTAATTTACATACCCAAGTTTTTCAAGTGTGCATTTTATATTTTCTAGTCCATTCTTGAGTTTCTTCACTCCTGAGTCCTGCAGATTATTGTTGCTCATGTCAAGCTCTTTCAGACTGGGGTTTGATCTCAGGACTGTAGCGAGAGTTGAACAGCTTTCCTCTGTTAGACCACAATCATGCAGCCTAAAATTAAGAACAGGAGAGAATTTACAAACATAAAACACTTGATGACAACATTTAGTGATCAATGGGGAGTATTAATTATAATTATATCTTTATGATAATTTAAATGTACCATAATACATTTAAAAAAATGCTCACATCAGTGTGTTGAGTTTACAGTGTTTATCCTGCAGAAGAGCAGTGATCTGATTCACTTGTGTGTCTCCTAGTTCATGTTCACTCAGATTCAGTGTTCTCAGGAGTAAAGGGTTTTTACCCACAATTCCAGTCACATACTGACATGCTTCATCTGCAGCAGGTCCCAAAAATCTGCAGAAGAGAAGATGAAGCAAGATTCATTACAATTTAAAGATAAACTTTTCATATTAATTAAATATTTTTTACAAATAAATTGCCTACATATCAATTGCTTCGCATTATGTCTCACCTTAGTGTCTGCAGTTGACAGTTCGGATCCTGAACTAAATCATTGAGCAGCTTCACTCCTGATTGTCCAGGATCATTTCCTGTGAGATTCAGCTCTATCAGGTGTGAAGGGTTTAATCTCAGAGCTGAAGCCAGTGCTTTATAACCTTCTTCTGTTGCATTGCACTCAGAGAGACTAGAATAGGTATAAATATTGTAACATACAAAAATATACAATTATAAAATAATGCCTGTGCACTTCTCTCCTCTGGAGAAAGATGTATGGATCAACATATATTTACTTCAAATTTCGGTAACACTTTAGAATAAGGATCCATTAGTTAATGTTAGTTAACTACTTTCGTTAACATGAACTAAGCAAGAACAATCCTTCTACAGCATTTATAAGTCTTAGTTCATGTTAATTTCAACATTTACTAATGCATTATTTAAATCAAAAGTTGTGCTTGTTAACATTAGTTAATGCACTGTGAATTACCATGAACTAACAATGAATAACTGTATTTTCATTAACTAACATTAACGAAGATGAATAAATACAGTAATGAATGTATTATTCATTGTTTGTTCATATTAATTAATACATTAACTAACATTAACTAATGGAACCTTATTCTAAAGTGTAACCCAAATTTCTTTATAGAGAAGTTATATTTTTCAAATTTTTACCCAAAACAGGGTGTTATGACCACTAATGAGTAAATATGTGTAATGTACTGTCTGTTTTATTCATACTGGAATCCAGAGGGAACCTTTATGCACAAACTCCAGAAGTGAGACTCACAGAAGTAATTTAACTTATGATGTTGAAGGAAAACCTAATATTGAAAAAGGCATTCAGCTCTCGCTTCAACTGAATAATACAAAGGTAGAGACTTTTAACTGATTACAAGTGAAAAAAATAATAATACAATTGCGGTAATATATGCGGTAAAATATGGTTTATCCACGTTCATCCATCCATCTTGGTTATTTCATAAGAATCAAGCATATTTTAATGCAATGCTAATAACATCAATAGTCTTTATCACTTTATAGAATGCTACACAATAATATGTATTCTACCTGAATCTCTGATATGAAAACCCCTCAAAAAACAAAAAGCATTTAAAACACTTGACTAATGTTAAGAATTGAATTTGGAGTGAAATCATGCCATTAAATGATCTGTTTTGGACAACAGGATTGTAAACAGGCTCACACACATTGCAAAATTGTATCACGCACATGCTAATGTAATAAATGTATTCACCACACAGATGATTTGTTCTTAGCATGTGCAACATATATGTAACAATGTACAGCCCGACTGAATATAAGGCAAAGAAAAGGTCTTACAGACCTTTAATATGTTACACATCAACTCACCTGAGTTTCTCTAGTTTATGGTTCCCTTTCAGTCCATCAGCGAGTAGCTTCACTCCTGAATCCTGTAGATTATTATTGCTCAGATCAAGTTCCTTTAGACTGCTGGAGTCTGAATGGAGAACTGAAGCCAGAGCTGAACAACTTTTCCCTGTTAGATCACACTTACTGAGCCTAAACAATAAACAACTTGTCAATGTGTATAGATTCTAAAATGTAGAAAATTTACAATACATGCTCGCAAAATGCCCCCCCCCCCCCCCAAAAAAAAAAAAAGTTGTTCAGTCTGTACCACAATAAACACATACCAACATGACCTATGTGCATTTCAAATAAATCTATTGTGACCATATGTGTTCAGACACTGTCTTATCTATCTTCAGAAACAGGGTTGGTAAACACTGCTCTACATGACTTTCACAGGAGCATTAGTTATAAGGCTTTACATAAACTTAATTAGCAGTACACCTGCTGGCTCAATCATTGAGTTGTGTTCTAGTGGTGGCCTAGTGGCTTTATAAGTATAAAGTCTAAGTGGTACAGGGTTATTCTGCTCTGTGTTCTGGTCTTGTGGTCCATAAAGGTCCAGGGTCTATGTACTGTTCCTCTTGTGTGTGTGCATATCCAAAGTGATGAGCGCCAGTAACATAAAGCTCACTGTGGTCTATGAATGATGTGTAGCCTGAGTGCTAGCTGTTGTTTCATAAGCAAGTATGTGTTGATCTGTGATATTGATGCTTTACAGAAGGGCAGTGTATTTGTTTCTTTTGCTTTAGTTTCTTTTTGGTTTGTCACTTGCTTCTGGATTTGTATGCACTGATTTGCTGTGGGGATTGTCCTTTCTGTTAATTGTAAAACTTTATTACGGTCTCTTTGTAACTGTGGGTATTTAATTGGTAAACTGTTGATGAGACCATTTTTTAATATTGTAGGATTAATGACTTTAAAACTAAACGTTTTATCTGGGTAAGTCAAGTCTCTTGCTCTTTTTGGTAGTCTCGAACCTGTTCCTTGAGCAGCACCTGAGGGTGCGTGGTATTTCCCTGGGTGCAAGCCCTAGGATGGCATAGTCATACATGTATTTGAGCGTTAGCACAAACACCACCTGCACCACTCTTTTTTCAAAACTTTTTTTGTTAAGTTTTGCTATGGTCAGTGAGGTACATTGCACTTATTTTCTGTTAGCCATTAAGAAAGAGCAATTTCATTCTGTGATCTGATCTGACTGAGCAAGCATTAGAGCTAAATTATATATGGAGGAAATATTATGTATATAGATATTAAAGATGCATTAAATGGATTCAGAACTAACTATATGTGACTTAATGTACTTTTCAAATGAGTGTAAAAATTACTTACAGAGCACTTTTGGAAGTTTTGACAACTTCCAAAAGTCTAAAGAAACACTCATCTGATTTCTTGAATTTCTGTAGATCAAACTCCTCCAGCTCCTCCTCTGACGTCAACAATACAAATGCCACAGCAGACCATTGGGCAGGAGAAAGATCAGCAGATGAAAGACTTCCTTTGTTAAGTTGGCTTTGAATCTCTTTCACCAGAGTGTGGTCATTCAATTCATTCAGGCAATGAAACAGATTGATGGATCTCTCTGCAGATAGATTAGAGTCTAATTTCTGCTTGATGTACTGAACTATTTCCTTGTAGCTCTGGTCATTGCCGTCTGGCGGAGTTAACAGGCCTCTTAAAAGTGGACGATTGGACTCAAGTGACAGACCGAGGAGGAATCGAAGGAAAAGGTCCAGATGTCCATTGTCACTCTCAAGGGCCTTGTCCACTGCAGTCTTGAGCAAATCAGTCAATGTTTCAATTTTGTTTACCTGTTCTGTACAGTCTTGATCAAAGACACTTTTGTTGTTGAGGTCTAGGAACAGAT
Organism: Carassius gibelio; assembly: GCF_023724105.1. Taxonomy (NCBI): domain Eukaryota; kingdom Metazoa; phylum Chordata; class Actinopteri; order Cypriniformes; family Cyprinidae; genus Carassius; species Carassius gibelio. The sequence continues at coordinate 19,399,005 of NC_068417.1, read as the reverse complement.
GTGCATAAAGGGCTGCAATAAACTCTTGAATGCTCAAATGATCAAAGCAGTACATGGTACCAAGGATGATCCCGGTTTCCTCCTTAAAGATCTGGGTACACATGCCTGAATATACTGATGCTTTAGAGACTTCAATACCACAGGCTTCCAGATCTGTGTCATAGAAGATCAGGTTGTTTCTTTCCAGCTGATGAAATGCCAGTTTTCCCAGTGAAAGTATGGTATCTTTATCCCAGGAAACATCATACTTCTGTCTGCTCTGCTGGATCTGAAAGCGGAGAAAGTGTGTATACATTTGTGTCAGAGTCTTGGGAGTGTCTTCAGTATTTCTGATATAATTTTTTCTTTTAATTTCTAAAATGTTCTGTAGAACAGTGGCTGAAATCCAGCAGAAGACTGGGATGTAGCACATGATGAATAAACTCTTTGAATGTTTAATAAGCTCAACAATTTTGGTGGCCTGATTCTCATCTGTGAATCTTTTTCTGAAGTACTCCTCCTTTTGTGCATCATTGAATCCTCGTATCTCTGTTAGCCTATCGATACAGTCAGGAGGAATCTTACTGGCAGCTGCTGGTCTGGTGGTGATCCAGATGAGAGCAGAAGGAAGCAGATTTCCCTTGATGAGGTTTGTGAGGAGAACATCCAGAGAGACTTGTGATGTTACATCACGACAAGTCTCATTACCCTCAAAGTTAAGAGGAAGACGGCATTCATCCAATCCATCAAGGATGAACAGGACTTTGAACTGATTCCTTCTTGTAAGGTTCAGTCCTTTTGTCTCTGGGAAAAACTGATTTATAAGGCTCATCAAGCTTTGGTTTTCTTCATCCTTTAAGTTCATCTCCCGAAAAGGAAGAGGAAATACAAAGCTGATACCCTGATTTTCATTTTCTTCAGCCCAATCCAGAATAAACTTTTGCACAGAGACTGATTTTCCAATGCCAGCAACTCCTTTTGTCAGTACAGTTCTGATCTCCTTGTCTTGTTCAGGTGCTTCAAACAAATTTGTGCATTCAACCTGTATCTCTTGTGATTCATGACGCCTGAAAGCAACCTCAATCTGTCTTACTTCATGTTCAGTATTGACCTGTTCACTACCACCCAGAGTGATATAGAGATCTGTGTAGATGTTATTTAGAAGTGTAGAATCACCATGCTTTGCAATTCCTTCAAACACACATTGATACTTCCTCTTCAGCATTTAACATCTAGAGTTAAATGCTTTAACTCTAGATGTTTGTTTGTTTAAATGCTGTGTGTGCGTTGAGTCCTGCGTGAGCGGGGAGCAGAGTTGCCATGGAAACGGGGCGTCAACACAAAAACCGTTACTGGCAAGCAGTAATCTCCGTCTCTGGCTGCGGTTTACACATAGACAGTAAAAGAAATGGACACAGCGACCCCATTGGAACTCAATTGAGACAAGTGAAGCCCAGTTTTAGCGTTTTTTATCACTTCCGTTTCTGACGCGCAGACTCAAACGAAGCTTGACGACATCAGCAACCTGTCTGCCAGATGTAAATCTTCTAAGTGGCTGTGCGTGCAAACTGCCATTGTTAATCTTGCAGAGACGGCGAGCTTGAGCGGGGAGTTCTTTGTCGTGAGTGAGCAGGAGTAAGTATTTTGATTAATTATTTTGTATAGTATTTTAAAATGTAACGCCAGTACGCCATATTAAGTTAATTGCCTCCGAGCTTCTCCACCTGTCTGTACGGTAATGCGACAGAGAGCCAAGTGGTTATGACGCAATCGTTAGCCTATTTTTTACAAAAACTGTTTATATGGGGCCATAATGTGGCAATGGAGCCCTTTATACATTGTCGTGTATCTTTAGAAATAAATAATGGACAAACAGAGTCTTTAAACGCTTCAGATGTATAGTTAGTCGCTGTCAAAGTGACGCCAAAATGAATGGGAGTCAATGGGAATGCTAACGCAAGTGAAGTTCTGCTAAAAGATGGCAGCCCCCACCCGACTTCAACTTCCGGTCGAGTTCCTTGCCCCTTGGGTTTACACTGTTTTAGTCTAGTGATGGGAAGTTCGGATCATTTTACCGACTCTGACTTTTGAGTCTCGTTCAGCAAAATGAACTAATCTTTTTTCGAGTCATTTTCGTTCATTTCGTTCATTTTAGCAAAATGTTATTAAAATATTAAGTGCTACCTCCCCAACACATCTAGTACTTACGCAAACGTTGATCACACTACAAACAATACAAAACTAAAATGCTATAAGATAAAGAAAAAAATACTCATTCTTTACCTGGGTCTTCAGTCTGTGATAGCTCATCTCACCTCTTATCTGACAAGAAGTCTTCGGGTTTAAGTCATTCCTTAATCACGCGACAGCCCCATACGCAAAACCAACGCGGTCTAGAACCGGAAAGAGAATTGATTAGTTCATCTCATGAGTCTTTCGGGTCGAGTTTGACTCGTTCCTTAATCACGTGACAGCCCCATACGCAAAACTAACGCGGTCTTGAGCCGGAAAGAGAATTGATTAGTTCATCTCATGAGTCTTTCGGGTCTCGGGTCGAGTTTGACTCGTTCCTTAATCACGTGACAGCCCCATACGCAAAACTAACGCAGTCTTGAGCCGGAAAGAGAATTGATTAGTTCATCTCATGAGTCTTTCGGGTCGAGTTTGACTTGTTCCTTAATCACGTGACAGCCCCATGCGCTATTTCTGACATTTCTGTCACTGTGTTTTTGTTACTGTTTGTTGAGGATCTGTGGTTTGTTATTATTTTATAAATAAATAAAACCCTGTTATAAATAAAATTTTGATTAATTTGTCTTCTTGACTGTCTATCGGTAAATAAACACTAGGCTATATAATAATAATATAATAATCCAAGCTTACAATAAAAAGTATTTGTAGACTAGTTTGTTCATTTTTACTCCAATTTTGAGTTTGCTGGTATAATAATTGCTTTTCCTAGGCAGACTTGACATATTGGTGTAATATATGTATAAGAAGATTGCTCAAAAAAGGACATTATGACATACATTAAAAGCAAATAACATTTTGAATTTGAATTATTAATGTTAGTTTAAGACATTAAGGTTATGATAACTTCAGCTTTAACAGTTTTAACCCAGCTCAGAGTGAGGAGTTTCAGATCCTGGTGCACTGCCAGTGCAGGGGCCATGTTTTGGGAAGACTTTGACGAGAGGGTAGCAAGCTTGAGGCCTTCTGCTACCTCTTCTAAGACCTCAGATGCTATGATGGCCAACCTTGCAGAGCCACTCTTACCCCGCACATCAGACCCTCTGGCCTGGTGGAGGAGATGTTCACCAGTATACACAAGCCTTTCTGAAGTCACAAAGACAAGACTTTGCATTGTGGCCACATCCGTGCCATCTGAATTTTTTTTTTTCTAAAACTGGGCAGATTATCTCAGATAGAAGAACTCACAGACTCAGCCCATCCAAGGTCAGGGAGCTTGTTTTTTTTTTAATAATGCAAACATGCCTTAAAGCAAGTCCTAAAAATATAGCCACAGTGTGTTATTTATTTTAAAGCTTATTTATTTTTATTTATTTAGAAAAAGACTAGCTTGTTGTGCAATATTTTTGTTGTTGTGATTTTAAAAGTAATTTGTTATTGTTATAAGGCTCCGTAGCTTTAGTATCTCTTAATTTTCATTTATTTTTTATTCAAATGGTTTGAAATTATTTTGGGAATAGTTATCCTCTTTGATATAAAGTTTTTATTTTGGCACAAAAGTGTTATTTATTTTAAAACGCATTCATTTAAAATTATTATGTAAAAAAAGCAAAGCTTGTTGTGCAATATTTAGTTTTTCTTTTTTTTATATTGTACTTTTAAAGTTAATTTGTTAAGGTTATTAGACCCTGTGGGGTCTACCTTTAATTTTAATTTCATTTTTAATTATTTACATTTTTATTATTTTAATTTATTTGGGAATAGTTGTCCTCTTTGTTACAAAGCTTTTCTGTAATAAACAATAAACAACTATTCAAAAGTATGTACAGTGTTTTTAATGTTTATAAAGTGTCATATGTTACAAAAGTATGGTTTACACAGACAATCTGATTTAATAACTGCACAACTAAACAAAAACAAACAAACAGACAGAAAAAAAGATCAACATTTTAAGCATAACCAACTCTTTATTTCAACATTCAGTGTTATGGAAAAGTACCACCATGACAGAAATTAAAAACAACAATTTGAAAGCAGAAATGCATCATGTTACTGTAAGAGTAAATAATACTAATAATAAATAAGTCCTACGCACCCATTTTGTAAGGAAAGTTGTAAATTAACTAATTACTCTAGCCAATGTTGTCACATCACAGTACAAAAGAACGAAAAACCAGAAGAACCGAAAGATAAACTATTCAATTCTCTGCATTCTTTTACTGTCAGTGTCTATTGGTTTTAGCGTATGGGTCTGTCACTTGATTAAGGAATGACTCGACCCGACAAGTATAGGTCTCTGCAGGAAAGTAATGGGAGTTACGAGATCAAGGTGTTTTTACACCATGATACCTGATTAGTTGATGTAATAGTGACGTTAGGTTTAGGGGTGGGGTTGGGTAAGGGGGATCATTTAGATTGCATGATTCAGAAACACCCAGCAGTTTTAAAACACCCACATGGTGATAAACGCCCACTTTTACTCTGCAGAGACCTAAGTCTCCGACCCGAAGACTCATGAGATGAACTAATTAATTCTCTTTCCGGCTCATATTGCATTGGGTTTAACGTATTGGGCTGTCACGTGATTGAGGAACGAGTCAAAAACCCGATAGACCCGAACTATGAACTAATCAATTCTCTTTCCGGCTCAAGACTGCATTGACTGACAGGTGAATTACTACTACTAGAACAGAACCCATAGAATAATGCGCATGCGCAACTGAACGAATCACTCCCCGAGACGACTCGTTCTTCCCGAGTCACATTAAAGATTCGTTCAAAATGAACGAATCGTTCAAGAACGACACATCACTATTTTAGTCGCAAAAATCACACAGATATTACATACAAATGTTCCTGACACGTTTCTTGCTTGTTATTGACATGTTTCAATTAAATTTATTTTATAGAAACGGTTTAGTGTCTTTGGAAAAGTCCGTTAGCATTTTAGCAGTTTTCAGGTAGGCTAACCCTGATTGAGGTCTTGTTGATGAAACTCTGGACTTTTAATCAAATCTTCGTGTCTGTATGAGATATTTTGATGGCTCTGTGAATGTTTTGCTGGTGATTTTTCAGTATGTTATTGGAAAAGGCTGATTTACTGAATCGATGACGTCACTTACAGTGAGAGTGTAATCGGCTGAAATCAAGTTCACATGAGTTTTGATATTTCATGATAAACAGATATTAATACAAATTGTTCTGTGATTTCAGGAGGACAGAAAGAAACTCTACAGAACATAAGTGAAGCTCCAAGATTTCAACATTTCTGAAGGGTTATATACTAGGGTTAGATACTGACTTAGAAATACAGGTGACCTGAAGAAGCTCATGAAATACATTAATATGCCTTTTTCCGAATATTTTTCACCAATTTTAAGAAGTCCCTGACATCATAACGTAAGTCGCACTCAACTTAAAACTAAAAATATAGATTGTGTAATTTTAAGATTATATTATTAGTAGTAGAATATGAATATTACATATGTTTTTATAATTGTTATACATTATTCTGTCTTTTATCTCCATTTCACCTCTACTCTAGCTTGTTTCCTTCTAATAAACCTGTAACTGCAGAGTAAATATTGTTGTCTCTGTGTCAGCTTGTTTTGTTCCTGGACTCTTCAGTGATGACGATCAGAGTCTGAGTGAACCTCCTGTCAGACAGTGAGTACCGTGGGGTTTCAGTCAGGGCCTTCAGTAAACAACTGTTAGATACCTGTACACATCTTACACATCTCTGTTACAGCTAACGCAGCCGTATGTGTAATGCACATATTATGCCCCACACAGTCTCTCAACAACAATGACGGCTGATCAACTTCAGCAGTAGGCTAGATTAGTGTGGTTTAAAGGGATAGTTCACCCCAAAATGAAAATTTGCTGTTAATTTACTTTCCCTCAGGTCTTCCAAGGTGTGGGTGACTTTTTGGTAACACTTTATAATAAAGTTCAGTTGTAAGTCACTTTTAAGTGATTAGTTAATGATGAACTAATCATTTTAAAAACATTCATAAGGCTTAATAAGTGATATACTAATAATTTGTGTACTTTTTGTAAATTAATTTTAAAAGTAATTTACAAGTAATTAGATTATGATTAACTAATTATTTACAAAACATGACTATGCGTTCATATAAATAAATGATGTTAATATTTTTATCTATGTTCTGTAGATTAAGTTATAAATTTACAAGTGACATGAATATACATTCTCTAATGATTAAGTGATATGCTATGATTTAAACATCTTTCATAAGCAATCTTTGAAAAAATAACATCACGAAAAAAAATCAAACAGATCCTTAATTGTTAATAGTTACTAGTTAATATATTATGAATCACTTATAAATCATTGAAATGTCAACATTGTACTATTATCTCAATAAACAGTATAAATCATTTACAAAGCTTTCTGCACCCCCCCAATCTAAAGTGTAAACTACTCATCAGTTGTAAATGTTTTACAAACTTTGTGGTTTCCAGTTGTGTGTGCATATATATATATATATATATATATATATAGACACACACACACACACACACACACACACATATATATGGGTGCAGAAAGCTTTGTAAGTTATTTATAACTTAATCTACATAACATAGATAAAAATATTAACATCACTTATTAATCATCTATGAACACATAGTCATGTTTTGTAAATGATTAGTTTATCATTAGCTAATTACTTTTACTACGCTCTGTGGGTACTTGATTCTGATTGGTCAGTTGCGACATTCCGAAGTATGTTATCCCTGTATAACAACCTGTAAAATGTAAAAACACAGGCTCATCCAGGTAACAACAGTTGGTGCTGTACTCTTGCTTTAACAATTTTTTTCTTGGTGGAAGCTGTGCATTTGTTTAGCTAATAAAATATAAAAACTGTGTACAATTGTTGTGTACAATTGTTTAATTATGTCATCCTGGTTAGGGTTGGCCTGATTGACGATGTCATCGTCCAATCGCCGATGGCTGATGGACATCACGATGCTGCGCCGGCAAACAGCGTCATCAGCTCCAGTATCTCGCCCGTGCATCTGTTGTCATGCAACAGAGAAGTCACGTTCTATAGACAGTTGTGAATGTGCTGACAGGTGGTTGCCCAGGCTATGGATTAAAGGTAATACTGTTGTAAGTAGTGTTCATTTTCTCCTACATATCGATCATTTCACTTCATTAGACCTCAATGTATCACCAGGAGCCACTGGTATTGATTTGGTCTTGTTTTTTTTGTTTGTGTTTTTTCTGGACATCCACACAGCACCACAGTATTATCAACTAGAGATCGATGGATTTTACCAATACTGATAGCTAGTTTGGACCACACTGGCCGATACCGATTTATAAACCAATAGTTTTTAAAATGAATACTGAACGAAATGGATAGTGAACAAGAGCAGAGGTCTGCGGTTGCGCTGCGGGTTCCCGGGTTTGTGTCCGTTTTCGAACCATTCCATGTATTTCAACTGTAGAAAAGGTTGTTCCGAGCCGAAACTGACTTCTTTCATATTTGTCGACCAATATACAGAAAACTACATCAGTATATCATCATAAACACAAATGTTTTTGTCTTACATGAATGTAAACAGATGAGAAAGAAAACACACACAGTATTTTTGTTCAAAGAGACAACAGCCTAATAAACGCGCTGTCTGTCATTAATGTTAATCAAAGAACAAAAGAAACAAAAGAAAATCATTCACTGATCTCGACTGAATATATTTAATAACTTTAATTTATTAATCTTTATTTTATTTATAAAAAGAAAACTATGCAGTGTTTTTAAACTTTTAATTACAGTTTTTGTACCTGCAATTTTGTTTAGTTGTATTTATGATATTGCTAATTGATTTGTTTGTTCATATCTTACTACTGACTGTTTACTTGTCTTTAACACTTTAATATTTTTATTAATTAATTGTTTTTACTATGTTTTTTTTTTTTTTTAAGCACAGGCAAAATTCCTCTTGCAGTGTTTTGTAAGCTGCTGATTTTTGCTCATGTTATTCAGCTGCAACAGAATGCTTTGTAAAAAGACAGAAACATGTTTGACATTTAAATGTTTGACTTAATTTTTTATATTGGATTTTTTATCTTATTGGAATTGAAACTAGGAATCGATAAGCAGAATCGGAATTGGAATCGATAAAATTCAAACGATACCCAACCCTACACACCGGACGCGTCACATTTAATTTGCTGCTATTTTAGAACAGTGCATGATTATCTAATCATGTGCAGAAGTCACAGTTATCGCACACACCGGATGCGTCACATTCAATTCAAGCAGCGGTCTAAAACTGTTTATTTAATCACCAAACAGACATAAGTTTGCTTCAGGAATGAACTATGTGGCACATGTGTTTAAAGTTCAGTGTTAAAAAAAAAAAAAAAGCAAACGGAAAGAAAACACGCAATCTGTATTACAGCTTTCTATATGAAGCATACAGACGTATTAGAGCCACAGAAACACCAACGTTTTGCTGTAAAATGCACAATACATAATTCATAGCCTAGGGTGAAGTCATTATGTAAATTTACAATGATTTGAGATTAATATAATGTTATTTAATAGAAAACTATGTGAACGTCTACATTTAAATTCGCGTTTGAAGTTTCCCACTCTGTGCAGCATTTTTTAAGAAAACCTGCCGCATAATCAAGGATTTTTGCCCGCAACAATCACAAAAAAATCTCGACTCAGATTAAAAAGTAATCACGGCCACTCATAGCACTCGTAGTTGCAATCTTTGAAATGGTGCATAAAAATGTTGCTGGTTTTCAGTTTAGGTGTAGGTCTTCCTTTCTCAGTTGTAGGTCCTCATTTCTCAGTTCTCTTTTTTCTGCAAAAGAGCACCTTAAAAAAGCATTTTAGTAGATTGGCAACCAGATATGTAGGCTGTATTTTCTTTTCATTGAATTTCACTTTCGTACTTTGGAAATCCCTGACTAATGCCGCGTTTCCACCGCAGGAACTTTACCCAGGAACTAGGGACTTGGTCCGGTACTTGGTGTGTTTCCACCGCAGGAACCAGGAACTAAATAAAAGTTCCGGGTAAAAAAATGCCCCCCAGAAAGTCCCTGCTGGCGAGGTGGTACTTTTTTAAAGTTCAGGAACTTTCGGGGGGCGGGACTTTGGCGCTAAACATCCTGATTGGTTGAGTTGACGCAGCATTGGTTGAGTTCAACCACCATTTATTCGGATCAACATTTTCAAAATATTACTGTTATTGTGTCATGAAATTTAATTTTAAAAGTATTTCAGGCGAGAATGTAGTTGTTTAAAACTCAAATCTGTTGTTTATTTATAAAGACAGCGCCTATTTAAAAATGTGTTTCGCCGATCTCTGAGACGGTGAGCTCCACACGATCAGGGAGAGCTCAGTGATCATCTATCCGCCCAGAGGCAGCCTCACCTTGGATAGACCTTCTGATATGTGCCGCTGGCTCTGATGTGTCTTTAGTGGTTAAACATAACATATAATTCAGCTGCGGGGTAAATCTAACAGGTTTTCTTTGGTCTGTATTCAATTTATCTATATGTTAAAATGAAAATAAAAAAGGCAAGTCTATATAATATTTCGTTTCATTGTAATGGCTGTATATAACGTTACACATATCCCTGAACTAAGTACATTTCTGCAGCTGTTATTATGTTTAAATGAAAACGAAAGGAGGCAGTGGTATTTTATATCCTATTTCGTTTTATTGTAAATGTACTGAGGGGAAAATTGCAGTAGCCAAAGCGATCTGAGTTCACGCAGCATTGGTTGAGTTCAACCACCATTTATTTGGATCATTTTCAAATATTACTGTTATTGTGTCATGAAATGTAATTTTAAAAGTATTTCAGGCGAGAATGTAGTTGTTTAAAACGCAAATCTATGGTTTATTTATAAAGACCGTGCCTATTTAAAAAATGTGTTTCGCCGATCTCTGCGATGGTGAGCTCCACTCGATCAGCGAGAGCTCAGTCCTCATGTATCCGCCGAGATGCAGCCTCAAATCGGCTAGACCTTCTGATATGTCCCGCTGGCTCTGATGTGTCTTTAGTGGTTAAACATAACATATAATTCAGCTTCGGGGTAAATCTAACAGGTTTTCTTTGGTCTGTATTCAATTTATCTATATGTTAAAATGAAAATAAAAAAGGCAAATTTATATAATATTTCGTTTCATTGTAATGGCTGCATATACACATATCCTTGAACTAAGTACATTTCTGCAGCTGTTATTATGCTTAAATGAAAACCAAAGGAGGCAGTGGTATTTTATATCCCATTTCGTTTTATTGTAAATAGGAAAATTGCAGTAGCCAAGACGAGCTGACTGAAGTTATCAAGTACGCTGCTGTTTATAGATTTACCGGACTTGCGTCGTCGCGGACATCACACTCCCGAGTCGAATGCACAAAGTCTGAACTAACTACCGAGGATGCACGTCCAAAATCAGCGTACTTTAAAAAAAAACAAACAAATCAGCAGTACTTTGTATTGAGAAACGCGCGCAGACCTACGTCACCAGTCTATTTGCCTAATCTACCCGGTACTTTACACCGCGGTGGAAACGCAGAAAGCAACAGGTCTGGGGGGAAAAAAGTTCCTGGGAAAAAAAGTTCCTGGTAAAAATGTTCCGGGTAATTTCGGTGGAAACGCGGCATAAAAGGGCAGTCTAACGCTGGGGGTAGCACTGGGCACGTCTCTAGACCCAGAGGGTGTGCTGTCATTGAACGTCAAAATTTGATTGGCTGATGATTTTGTCACTAATGCTTGTAACAAATCAGATGTGACTTCTTTCATCAAAAGGGTAGCACAATCTGTAGTGCTGGCCATAGACTTTTTTAATGTAGGATATTCCAGGTCAACCTCAACTAAACTAATCACAAGCAATTTGTGAACATTACACAAATGTAAATGATAACTAAATAGTCTGTAAAAGCATTTTTCACACAATTTTGTTTTTTATAGGGCCAGCAGAGCCCTGCTCACCCTGACGGCCCACCGCTGCTGTCAGACAACATCTCCAAGATGCTATAAACTGCAAGACCAGTAAGTACAATCTTGAACATGCACAACTGTTTCATATGTTTGGGAAGGTATGTTTTTTTTTATGTTTTTGGAAGTATTTTATGGCAACCACAGTTTAATTTATGAAATGAATACAATTCACTACAATTTAAAATAACAGTTTTCTATTTGAATATATTTAGAGAAGTAATTTATTCCTGTGATGCTCCGCTGTATTTTCAGCATCATTACTCCAGTCTTCAGTGTCACGTGATCTTCAGAAATCATTCTTATATTCTGATTTGCTTCTGAAGAAACATTTCTCACTATTATCAGTGTTGAAAACCGCTGTGTTCCTTCACTTTTTCAGGATTCTTTGATTAATAAAGTTTTAAAACAGTACAGTGTTTGAAACAGAAATGTCTGTTTTAACTTTTGATAATTGATAAGACAGTGATAATAATTGAAAATGTTTATTGATCAGCAAATCAGAATGATTTCTGAAGGATCATGTGACACTGAAGACTGGAGTAATAAAAATTAGCTTAGATCACTGAAATAAATTACATTTCACAATATATTCACGTAGAAAACTGTTTTGTTAAATTGTAATATTTCACAATATTACAGTTTTTTTACTTGCTTTTGATCAAATAAAGGCAGCCTTGGTGAGCAGAAGAGACTTTTCTCCAAGACGTAAAAAGAAAATCGTACTGACCCTAAACTTTCAACGGTAGTATAAATTACAAATATAATGTTCCACCTACTGAAATGTGTATTCCATTCTAAAGAGATGCCTGTTCCACAAATATTACATTTACAGGGATCACATGAAACACTTCATCAATAAACTGATTTTAGTGGCAGTGTGTTGATTTTTGTTTATTGATTGGTGAATTGGAAGTGGATGTGCGTTTATTAAACCTACTTGTGATTAAATCAGATATATACATAGCAAAATAAGCTCAAATTGAGGCAGCAGCATCTGTGGTGCATGGCCTGTAGTGAGGTCACTAAATTCTAATACCAAGAATTTATCAAAGTCCACTAAAGGAAGCAAAACCTATTGGTATTTTACTTTGAAATAGCCTTCCTAATAATATTTGGGGCTCCGACACACTTTTTTTTTTTTTTTTTTAAATTAGATTAAAATACATAGTTTAGTATTCACACAACACATCTAATAACCATGCACTCCAGTTATATGTGATTAAATAAATAATATTTTGTCTGAAATAATATGAACAGCAGCAGCTATTCTAAACTTTCTCCTTTTTATTTCCTGTCTCTATCTCAGGATGGCCATCCCAAGGTTTCTAGAGATTACAGCAGCTCCAGACTGAATCCAAACTCACTCTCGAAGACTTCAGATGACACCAACGCTCACAAAGACTACAGACAACAACTGTACATGAACACACAAAACATTTGACACACAAAACAAATATTATCCTTATTTTGCCTATAAGGGTAAATTTGATGATTTTCAAACTGCTTTATTGTAACGTCTATTATATCTGTAAATGAACAATATTTACTCTCTGAGTTATGTGGACCTACATGTCCCCTTTTATTTGTAAGCATCACTCTGCAGGATGATGCAAAATGAAATCACGAATTTTGATGAAATGACACAATGCAGTATCTAAATGAAAACATGCTGTTTTGCATCAGTTTTGCAGCAAATAAACGGTATCTTGGAGAAAAAATAAACATTGTTCTTTTACAAATGTTACCAACAATATAACAATACAAAATGGATTGATTTTTTTTTTTACTTACCCTTTAAAAATGTTGAAAGATAATGTTAATGTTAACTGAATACAAAAGACTTGTTTAGTAAGATTTTATCAGAAATATTTTTGCATTTTTATCATGCAATTTAAAAATTGTAATTGCTTAATTATTGTTTGCCTGGTTTTATTTTGTGTTTATGTAACTCTTAAAAAAGTTCTTGGCATAAAGTTAGCCTGCGATGCTGACAGCACTGAAAACATGACTTATTATTATGAACTAGAAGATGGTCTTCCCAGTGAGTCTCAGTCATCTCTGGCTTTTTAAACTGTAACCTTGAAACATGCATTTCTGTAAACCTACTTTGAAATAAGTATTGTCAAAAGGTGCTATACTCATACAACATTTAACCATGCAAGTACTGTAGTAATGGTTATTTTTGTTTTTACTATGGTTTTACTGCAAACGCTGTAGTAAAATCATGGTTAATTTTCCAAAAACTACAAATAATCCCGAATTATACACTTTTGATCAAAGCATCTGGTAAATGTTAATGTATTTGTACATATAATATGAAATAAAAAAAAAATGAATAAAGTTGCATCTGTTCTTGAGAGTGGTGTGTATTGTTTTATTATAAACCAGCGACGGTAGCCGCGGGTGGTCCATAACGAGCAAAACGCCGGTGAACCGCGTCCACGCAGAGCGGGCGGGATGTATCGTCCCAGCATCGGCCGGAGAGCATTTCCGATCAGAGGCCGACGTCGCCGAGACATCTTGCCTATTAGCAAACGCTCCCTGAGCGATATCGTCCCGATGGAATTTTGTAGGTCGGCACAACGTATGTGTGCTGTCTGTGCGGTTCTTTCGGACAATTCGATCAAGTAAACCAGTTGAAAAAAAAAATGGTTCACCGGTTCTTTTGCGCTAGATGTATTGCCGTCATTGGCGATGATTGCCCTTCATTCAAGCCTTTGGTTTACCCGCACTTATAACATTAGCACAGAATCAGTTCAGAATCAATCACCAAAAGAATCAGTTCGGTTCAGATGCGCTCTGTGTCAGTCTGCTTCACGCTGAATCACACATGCACAGTTATCATCAGCTCATCGGTTCTCGAATCGGACGCGTCCGACAGAAACGGTTATCGGTTCAGTGTATGAATAAATGACGAAATAATTATTATTTATTATTGTTCTGCGTAGTTTGAAGAGAAAATTTTTGGATCTTTATCCCGAATATATATATATTTTTTAATCAGGAAGAGGCTGGGGGGTCAAATGGGGGGTCAAGGCATTTTTTGGCAGGGTCTTGAGACCCCCCAAGAACACCCCGATTCTCCGAAGATCCGTGTGTGTGTGTGTGTGTGTGTGTGTGTCTTACCTCTGTAGGGGAATTTACAGTTAAAACCCAAGGACCAGATATGTCGCAATGAAGACCAGGACTCAGAGATGAGTTCAATTAATAATAATAATTTTACTTGAAGAAAATAGTTTGCAATTTCATCAGCAGAAGTCAGCTTCAACACTCTCGAAGGAGTTCGCAGGCCGCCCCCAGTACAATACAAAATCAACCACAGTTATACCCTGACAGAGGATACTAATTGCGTCAATACATGAGTCAACAAAATTCTGATTGGTTCCAAAACCTAGATAAAACTCTCCAAAGACGTAGATCTGATACGCTGGACACTGGCAGTTGATTGTTTGTCCTGGGACTGTCTGAGCTTCTCCCTGTACAGACAGATACTAACACACATACACAGAGAACTTATCTAAAATTCAAGGCTTTCTAGCACTGGCAAGTGTCTTATCATTACGATTGGATACACACACATAATATGTGGACATTAATCTTGAGGAAAAGAAATACAGCACACATAAGGTTACACATTTCACTCTTGCTATAACTTGATTAATAGTCAAACAAGAAATCATGTAATAATATAATATAATATCAGTATGAAGCAGACATGGGGACTTGGTCCCATCTCTGGTATGAAGGATATGGCAACTCGGCATCCACTCCTTCAGTCCCCCGTTTTAGATCAATGTGGGGTCTAATACCCCACATCTGGTCTAATAAATGCGGTCAGGTGTAGTTGTGATGCATGCTAAGAATGCAGACTGTTGGTCAACTTAAACATGTGCATACTTAAAATCTCTGGTACTGGCTGACATTTCTAGTAATAAACACATTATTTTGTACAAAATACTTCCCATATACATTCTTATTTCCCATATACATTAATCTACTTACTTAATCCCACAATATTGGCACTTGCACTAGTCTTTCTTCACATAATGTCTTTTCCAGTGAATCATTCTGTGTGTCCCTCTACCTGGAAAAGTGTCCTCACTTTCATCAACATATCTTTGTAAATACCTCTCTTCCTACTACAGCTACTTCACACTTACCCTCTAAAACCAAACATTTATCCAACAGCCTTAAGACTAAATTTGCATATTCATTAACCAGATTTAACAAATCATTAAAGAAAAACGCATACACTATAACCAATTCAAAAAAAAATTTAACCCTTAAGAAGGATATTTGTCTTATTTGTTTTCTTTTAACATGTCTTATACAACTATGATGAATTTTAGTTAATTTGGTCATATAGTAAAATAAACTCATTACAGTAAACGTATATATATTATTCTCTGGAAGCCGGGCTAAATGAATTACCACTGTTATTGCATTCCTGACATATGTCAGACCCTCAGTCACCTCACAGATACCAAATACAGACATTGCTTATAACCTAAATCCCAGTAAAGATACCCTTATTTTATGAAAATCTATCATTTTCCCGATCAATGGTACAATTATAGAGATTGAATATCCATTTTACCCTTTCATTCCAAACTTGGTGTTAAAAACACAAAAATAAACAAACCAAAAATAAGTAATCAATATTGAGCCATCTTTAAAAATAAAAATAAGAATAATCATAATTTCCTCAAACCTAGAGCAGTTCCTAGTTTATTACTTAATAGCCCTTTTATTAAGTTTTACTTTCACCACGAATCCAGTTGCAGTCATCATAGTTCACATGCTGTTTAAACATACATGAACCATAAACCTAAACTTGTCATTGTTAACAACATTTGGTCAAAATTACATTTTAAGTATCGAAGTGTCTAACTTTTAAAATACAACTAACCCGTCCACTTATTGTCATGCATGTATTTTATACCATGACATTACTGTTAACCATACTCATTGCCTTATTATTATTATTTTTCATGCAAATCTTGTCAATTATCATACCATATTTCTGTACTCAGACTATATTAACGACACATTCAGAAGCAAATCCTCAATACTTAGTATAAAGTCAATTTAGTTCTCACTGTTTTGTCAGTGATAAATGCTTACAGGTCCGCTACCTGATCAATGTCTTAAAAACCCTCGTTCATGTTTGTCATTTGGCAGTGATATTAATTTACTCAAAATTATTATAAACTGAAAAAGAGCAGACAGATTTCCCAATATTATTACTAAATGAACAATACTATTACTAAGTGCTAAACGGCCAAATATTTATTAAAGAGACATCCTCAGTTTCTGTAAATCTGTATTGAAACAGTATACATTATCAAAAAGCCCTGTCAGTGTTCACAATATTAATTTGACTTGACAAGTGTTCATAAGCAGCTCCATAGAGCCTATTACAATTGTGTTGTTTAAACAAAATTTATTATTATTATTTTTTTTTTTGCTGTGCTATTTCAGTTAATTCAAACCTCTTGTTATGGATTTGCTCCATTAAGGGGCTATCCACACGTTTTTGTTCAACTTATCTCTGTTCTACATAAACCACTACATAAAGCTTTTGCACTATATTACACAAGCAGGATTCACTCCTTTGTTTTCCCACCAGGCTTCTTTATGTGAGGGTGCTCTCTGGATAATTTGGTTAGTGACGTAGCCAATCTGTCACTGTTTTTCTGCCGTCAAATCTAAAATATTTACCTTTACCATTCAAACAACAAAGTGTTAACTTGTTAAAATTTAGACCCTCATTTAAATTTAGGCATGGATTTTAAACCCATTTTGGACGGCAAACTTAAATTTCACAAATCCAATCATATAAACACTCTTTAACATATTAATCCAGAGAGTGATTTAAATCAGCGTTATAAAAGACCAAATAAGTCATTATTACCAGTAGCAGACAGAGCTGGATAACCAATCCACTTAAAGCTCGTCCCATGTTTGGCATTGTCTTTTCATTAGTTTCACTCAGAATTATCGACTTCTGTAAAGTAATTTCACTCAACACATCTGTAATGATAAAACACTCATTCCAGAGGTTAGTGACTCAATTGAAACAAAACAGGAACAGAATTGTCCCCCAAAAATTTATAGTAGCCATCCTCATGCATGCACATACTTAACACATTAATATTTTAACAGCTCATATTTAAGGTTTGCTTTTGGAATTAAATCAGAAGGATTTAAACTTAAAACATTGTCTGTGCATTTTACCTAGTTTGAACCTAGTCTCTTATCTAATCTCAAAGTTTGCCTGTTCATTAATGATATTTATTTTGAGAAAAATCAGCTGGGTTGTTTTGGTCTTCAAATCATTGCTCTGTTTTGGTTACTCTGACTTAGCAGGCCGATAATAGAAGAAGAGCACCATCCCTGCCTCCACTCAAGCACTCTCTCTCTCTCTCTCTTACTGTGCAAAATATTATTTATTTATTTATTTATTTTGACAATTTTTGCCAAACTTTAACTTAGACTATAATATCAAATTCATTACAACGTATAACCCTAAATCATTCAAATAGGTTAAAAATGTCAAAGTTTCTATATCTCAAATCTCAGTTTAAACTGTTTAAAATACATAATGCTAGGAAAATTTCTTTAAAATTATTTTTACCTTACATGCTTAATTCCCTTAACCTTTGTTATCTAAACCATCTCTTGATTAAGCAGAAGCAGTCTTCATTTTTAGCCACCACCATATCTTGTAATCATCTTATGCCATGCCTAATGACCTGCATGAGTAAAGACTATGATATAGACATATTAGTTCAATATCATTTTAGCCTCATAAGAAATTTTGTCTCAAAATAATGTCTGTCATCACATGGTCTCAGATGGTTCTTGAAAGCCCATTGCCATTAACTCTTTATAAATAAGCCTCTTTTCCTCAGGGTGTGATGCCCTGGCATAGTTGCATCAAGTTGTGGACGCTTGTCACACAATCAATCAAGGAATGCGGTTGCTGGTGATCAGGTCTGGAGGAGCTCACATTTTGAGGCAGATTGCTGTACTTCATACAGTTGAAGTAAGGCCCTTAATGATGCTCTAGGCCTATCAAGCATCCGCTCAACTCCACTACCATCTCACATAAAACACCTCCCTTCAGGGCAGGTGCCCAGTGGCGGTGACCCCCTGCCTTAGGTTGTCCCCTATTGGCCAGAAGAGGATCTTACCCGTCATTGAGAAATCACCTCATGCACACTGGTAACCACTCTTTCCCGTTGCAACATCCTCGACAGTCTTCTTCCAGAATCCAGTATTTCCTGCAGCTTAGGAAAGGTGCACTCAAGAACCATGAGAGCCATTGACAGCACCTACTAGTGTTAAAACATTGAAAAGGGTTAATCAAACTAATATTTAATTGCTAAAATCAATTGGATACCTCCAAACTATCATGCTGAGATTACTCAGTCAATTTATTTTTCACACCCGTCCATTCATTGTAATTTTCTGTTGCTTCTGTAGCTGGACCCATCAGGCCCTGTATGATGGTGGAGACTAAAAATAAGACAGATAAGTTACTGGTCATAGAACAAATAGCAATACAACTGTTTAACTATTCAAAATTATTACATCTATAGCTCAGGGTCTGTATTATGATTTTAAAGACCTCATGTTTCATCAACAATTGCTCCTAAATTGTTATTCATTATTTTTACAATCTCTTATTTCTTACATGCATTGGGCAGTTGAACATTTAACTACCAATTGCCCTCTTAATGCATTAAATCTGAACTCTTTTTATCATGTCCTTTAGCATCTCAGTGCCTATGATTTGACTGAAACACTGTGCTGTACTATAAATATCTTATCACTTAAACACAGGCTCAGATAATGGCATTTTAGCTTACTTTGAATGAGAGAGAGAGAGAACTCTGAGGGATTCAGGACTCGTAACAATGCATTTTCATTCATTTTTAACCTAATTTCATCATACTATAATTTTACAAAACTTGTCAGAAATTATATGCATTTTAAAAATAAACATCTTTATATTTGTATTTTTACTTTATTTTCGCAACTCAAATGTTTCTCAAAGTTCTTTGCAGTCATTGTCATTACT
Organism: Carassius gibelio; assembly: GCF_023724105.1. Taxonomy (NCBI): domain Eukaryota; kingdom Metazoa; phylum Chordata; class Actinopteri; order Cypriniformes; family Cyprinidae; genus Carassius; species Carassius gibelio. The sequence continues at coordinate 19,379,744 of NC_068417.1, read as the reverse complement.
TTTACATCAACTTGTATTTATTCATTCACTTAATTCTGGCCATGGCTTCTGAATTTCAACATTGGTTTTAAATCTGTCAGAGGTTATCTGACCCAGGTATATTACTTTGGGTCTTGCTAGCATGCTGTCTTCAAAGTTACTTTGAAACCCCCGTTTATGTTACTTGTTTACAACTTTATCATCTCATAAACAAAAAATAATTTTCTTTTCTCTTCTTTTTTCTTTTTTTTATGATGCTGCGTGACTACAATTTTGCAATCCAACAATAAAATTACTCTTTTGGCCAAACATTAGTAAATATAGGAATTACATTTTTTTTTTTTCTCAGAACATGTCTCTGGTACTTTTAAAGCTTAAGCCAGAGTCATGGTGGGGGCCAGCATGAGATAAAACAACGGCTTCATTGTAGTCAAAGTAATTTTATCTTTTTTAAAGCAAAACATAAGCTTCTAAGTTTTTCCAAAATGCCACTGCCAATTTGTGTGCCTTCAGTTGTTTTTTTCACTAACCCAGAATTCTGTTCAGTATTCCTTATCAGGACTTTCAACAATTATATAGCACTCAGTTATTTCGGGGATTATTTTTAACAAATCGGCACATACATTTATAAATGTTTATTTCTCTGGTTCTGTCTTTGTTTAAAGCCAATACATTTTTTAGTTTTAACTTTCCAACCAGAATCAAAGCTCAGACTGACCATTCTTTCAATGAATTCAGAGAATATTTTTAAAGTCAGAGCTTCAGAGCCAAACTGTTTACAGCATTTGCTCTCTTCTGTTTCATTATTTCTATCAGGGCTTACCAGGTTACCTAATTTGTCAGTCATATTTCTATCATAAACCAAAAACATATTGAGGCGGCGATCTTACCAACAGCACTTGACTTCTGCGTGATGAAACTGCAAAGTATATTCCAGAATTTCCATATACTGGTCCAATCCAATCAGGGTCATGAAAACTACATTTTAGCTCTTTTGGGGTTGTTCCTGAGGCATCCCAGATCAATCAATACTTTCCCTTTGCATATATCCCTATATTTTTTATAGGTGCACATATGAATTATCACTATTTATTTTTAAACACTAATTTTGGATACTCTGTTCCCTAACCACTGACCTGGCCTATTTCTAAGCTCGGGGCGCCCCCGTCTGTAATGGTGGGTGATCGAGAGTTGGAAGAGCGAGATACGACTAGAACCCCCGTCTAGCGTCTTACATTCTTCTCGGGATTTCCCATACCCCTACTTTGGCTTCCCTGGCCGTAAATGCACTGCCCTTTATGGCCTCTCGTGCTTTTTGGCTCTCTGTGCTTGACCCAGCACTGCCTATTTACGGCCTTATGTGTCCTTTGTCCCTCGGTGCTTGACCCAGCACTGCCCTTTACGGGTTCACATGCCTGTTAAGAATGCGTTTTTGTCCCCCCCTGGACTGTGCACACCTAGAAACAAATTTTTACATCTCTCTCTAAGACCTATAGGTGTGCACCTGTTCCCTCTGTAACTGTACACATCTCTAAATATCTTATATCAAGACCTACCGATGTGTACTTGTACCCCTTATACTCACAAGGTTACTTATTTACAGGTATATTGTGACACCAATTTACCTACTCCACCCTGGAGCTGGTGTCTACCCCCTCACGTCTGAGTGAGTCTATCGTTCCTCCTTCTCTCGACCCCCTCCACTCACAGACAGTTCCTAACCAATAATATTAAATCTAAAATCTTTCCTACCTTGGTTTGATGATTGATCAGGGATGTCAACAAAGAACTATTGCCCGCCGATCCTCCACCATTAACTGTAGGGGAATTTACAGTTAAAACCCAAGGACCAGATATGTCGCAATGAAGACCAGGACTCAGAGATGAGTTCAATTAATAATAATAATTTTACTTGAAGAAAATAGTTTGCAATTTCATCAGCAGAAGTCAGCTTCAACACTCTCGAAGGAGTTCGCAGGCCGCCCCCAGTACAATACAAAATCAACCACAGTTATACCCTGACAGAGGATACTAATTGCGTCAATACATGAGTCAACAAAATTCTGATTGGTTCCAAAACCTAGATAAAACTCTCCAAAGACGTAGATCTGATACGCTGGACACTGGCAGTTGATTGTTTGTCCTGGGACTGTCTGAGCTTCTCCCTGTACAGACAGATACTAACACACATACACAGAGAACTTATCTAAAATTCAAGGCTTTCTAGCACTGGCAAGTGTCTTATCATTACGATTGGATACACACACATAATATGTGGACATTAATCTTGAGGAAAAGAAATACAGCACACATAAGGTTACACATTTCACTCTTGCTATAACTTGATTAATAGTCAAACAAGAAATCATGTAATAATATAATATAATATCAGTATGAAGCAGACATGGGGACTTGGTCCCATCTCTGGTATGAAGGATATGGCAACTCGGCATCCACTCCTTCACCTCTCTCCAGCGATTCTCCGAAGATCAGTGTGTGTGTGTGTGTGTGTGTGTCTTACCTCTCTCCAGCGATTCTCCGAAGATCCGTGTGTGTGTGTGTGTGTGTGTGAGTGTGTGTGTGTCTTACCTCTCTCCAGCAATTCTCCGCAGATCCGTGTGTGTGTGTGTGTGTGTCTTACCTCTCTCCAGCGCTTCTCCGAAGATCCGTGTGTGTGTGTGTGTGTCTTACCTCTCTCCAGAGATTCTCCGAAGATCAGTGTGTGTGTGTGTGTGTGTGTGTGTGTCTTACCTCTCTCCAGCGATTCTCCGAAGATCCGTGTGTGTGTGTGTGTGTGTGTGTCTTACCTCTCTCCAGCGATTCTCCGAAGGTGTGTGTGTGTGTGTGTCTTACCTCTCTCCAGCGATTCTCCGAAGATCTGTGTGTGTGTGTGTCTTACCTCTCTCCAGCGATTCTCCGAAGATCCGTGTGTGTGTGTGTGTGTGTCTTACCTCTCTCCAGCGCTTCTCCGAAGATCAGTGTGTGTGTGTGTGTGTGTGTGTCTTACCTCTCTCCAGCAATTCTCCGAAGATCCGTGTGTGTGTGTCTTACCTCTCTCCAGCGATTCTCCGAAGATCAGTGTGTGTGTGTGTGTGTGTGTGTCTTACCTCTCTCCAGCAATTCTCCGAAGATCCGTGTGTGTGTGTCTTACCTCTCTCCAGCGATTCTCCGAAGATCAGTGTGTGTGTGTGTGTGTGTGTGTCTTACCTCTCTCCAGCGATTCTCCGAAGATCCGTGTGTGTGTGTGTGTCTTACCTCTCTCCAGCGATTCTCCGAAGGTGTGTGTGTGTGTGTGTGTATTACCTCTCTCCAGCGATTCTCCGAAAGTGTGTGTGTGTGTGTCTTACCTCTCTCCAGCGATTCTCCGAAGATCTGTGTGTGTGTCTTACCTCTCTCCAGCGCTTCTCCGAAGATCATTGTGTGTGTGTGTGTGTCTTACCTCTCTCCAGCAATTCTCAGAAGATCCGTGTGTGTGTGTGTGTGTGTGTGTCTTACCTCTCTCCAGCGATTCTCCGAAGATCAGTGTGTGTGTGTGTGTGTGTCTTACCTCTCTCCAGCGATTCTCCGAAGATCTTTGTGTGTGTCTTACCTCTCTCCAGCGCTTCTCCGAAGATCAGTGTGTGTGTGTGTGTGTCTTACCTCTCTCCAGCGATTCTCCGAAGATCAGTGTGTGTGTGTGTGTGTGTGTGTGTGTGTGTCTTACCTCTCTCCAGCGATTCTCCGAAGATCCGTGTGTGAGTGTGTGTGTCTTACCTCTCTCCAGCGATTCTCCGAATATCCGTGGGTGTGTGTGTGTGTCTTACCTCTCTCCAGCGATTCTCCGAAGATCTGTGTGTGTGTGTGTGTGTGTGTTACCTCTCTCCAGCGCTTCTCCGAAGATCAGTGTGTGTGTGTGTGTATGTCTTACTTCTCTCCAGCGATTCTCCGAAGATCCGTGTGTGTGTGTGTGTGTCTTACCTCTCTCCAGCGCTTCTCCGAAGATCAGTGTGTGTGTGTGTGTGTGTGTGTGTGTGTCTTACCTCTCTCCAGCGATTCTCCGAAGATCCGTGTTTGTGTGTGTGTGTGTGTCTTACCTCTCTCCAGCGATTCTCCGAAGATCCGTGTGTGTATTCTCCGAAGATCCGTGTGTGTGTGTGTGTGTGTGTGTGTGTGTGTCTTACCTCTCTCCAGCGATTCTCCGAATATCTGTGTGTGTGTGTGTGTGTCTTACCTCTCTCCAGCGATTCTCCGAAGATCTGTGTGTGTGTGTGTGTGTCTTACCTCTCTCCAGCTATTCTCCGAAGATCTGTGTGTGTGTGTGTGTGTGTCTTACCTCTCTCCAGCGATTCTCCGAAGATTTGTGTGTGTGTGTGTGTGTGTGTGTCTTACCTCTCTCCAGCTATTCTCCGAAGATCTGTGTGTGTGTGTGTGTGTGTGTCTTACCTCTCTCCAGCTATTCTCCGAAGATCCGTGTGTGTGTGTGTGTGTGTGTGTGTGTGTTTGTCTTACCTCTCTCCAGCTATTCTCCGAAGATCCGTGTGCGTGTGTGTGTGTGTGTTTGTCTTACCTCTCTCCAGCGATTCTACGAAGATCCGTGTGTTTGTGTGTTTGTCTTACCTCTCTCCAGCGCTTCTCCGAAGATCAGTGTGTGTGTGTGTGTGTCTTACCTCTCTCCAGCAATTCTCCGAAGATCCGTGTGTGTGTGTGTGTGTGTCTTACCTCTCTCCAGAGATTCTCCGAAGATCAGTGTGTGTGTGTGTGTGTGTGTCTTACCTCTCTCCAGCGATTCTCCGAAGATGTGTGTGTGTGTGTCTTACCTCTCTCCAGCGATTCTCCGAAGGTGTGTGTGTGTGTGTCTTACCTCTCTCCAGCGATTCTCCGAAGGTGTGTGTGTGTGTCTTACCTCTCTCCAGCGATTCTCAGAAGATCAGTGTGTGTGTGTGTGTCTTACCTCTCTCCAGCGATTCTCAGAAGATCCGTGTGTGTGTGTGTGTGTCTTACCTCTCTCCAGCGCTTCTCTGAAGATCAGTGTGTGTGTGTGTTTGTCTTACCTCTCTCCAGCAATTCTCCGAAGATCCGTGTGTGTGTGTGTGTGTGTGTGTCTTACCTCTCTCCAGCGATTCTCCGAAGATCTGTGTGTGTGTGTGTGTGTGTCTTACCTCTCTCCAGCGATTCTCCAAAGATCCGTGTGTGAGTGTGTGTGTCTAACCTCTCTCCAGCGATTCTCCGAAGATCCGTGTTTGTGTGTGTGTGTGTGTTTGTGTGTGTGTGTCTTACCTCTCTCCAGCGATTCTCAGAAGATCCGTGTGTGTGTGTGTGTGTGTGTGTCTTACCTCTCTCCAGTGCTTCTCCGAAGATCAGTGTGTGTGTGTGTGTCTTACCTCTCTCCAGCGATTCTCTGAAGATCCGTGTGTGTGTGTGTGTCTTACCTCTCTCCAGCGATTCTCCGAAGATCCGTGTGTGTGTATGTGTCTTACCTCTCTCCAGCGCTTCTCCGAAGATCCGTGTGTGTGTGTGTGTCTTACCTCTTTCCAGCGCTTCTCTGAAGATCCGTGTGTGTGTGTGTGTCTTACCTCTCTCCAGAGATTCTCCGAAGATCAGTGTGTGTGTGTGTGTGTGTGTGTGTGTGTGTGTCTTACCTCTCTGCAGCGATTCTCCGAAGATCCGTGTGTGTGTGTGTGTCTTACCTCTCTCCAGCGATTCTCTGAATATCCGTGTGTGTGTGTTTGTCCTCAAAGATCACTTTTGTCCTCATAATACATGACATGTTAATGTTTGTGTTTGTGTTAAACTGTTTTTCCTCAAAGATCACTTTTGTCCTCATAATACACAACATTTTAATGTTTGTGTTAAACCGTTTGTCCTCAAAGATCACTTTTGTCCCCATAATACACAACATTTTAATGTTTGTGTTTGTGTTAAACCGTTTGTCCTCCTTAATCACTTTTGTCCTCATAATACACAACATTTTAAAGTTTGTGTTAAACCGTTTGTCCTCAATGATCACTTTTGTCTTCATAATACACAACATTTTAATGTTTGTGTTAAACCGTTTGTCCTCAAAGATCACTTCTGTCCTCATAATACAAAACATTGTAAAGTTTGTGTTTGTGTTAAACCGTTTGTCCTCCTAAATCAATGTTGTCCTCATAATACACAACATTTTAATGTTTGTGTTAAACCGTTTTTCCTCAATCACTTTTGTCCTCATAATACGCAAAATTTTAATGTTTGTGTTAAACCGTTTGTCCTCAAAGATCACTTTTGTCCTCATAATACACAACATTTTAATGTTTGTGTTTGTGTTAAACCGTTTGTCCTCCTTAATCACTTTTGTCCTCATAATACTCAACATTTTAAAGTTTGTGTTTGTGTTAAACCGTTTGTCCTCAAAGATCACTTTTGTCCTTATAATACACAACATTTTAAAGTTTGTGTTTGTGTTAAACCGCTTGTCCTCAATGATAACTTTTGTCCTCATAATACACAACATTTTAATGTTTGTGTTAAACCGTTTGTCCTCAAAGATCACTTTTGTCCTCATAATACACAACATTTTAAAGTTTGTGTTTGTGTTAAACTGTTTGTCCTCAAAGATCACTTTTGTCCTCATAATACACAACATTTAAAGTTTGTGTTTGTGTTAAACCGTTTGACCTCAAAAATAACTTTTGTCCTCATAATACACAACATTTTAATATTTGTGTTAAACCCTTTGTCCTCAAAGATCACTTTTGTCCTCATAATACACATTTTAATATTTGTGTTAAACCCTTTGTCCTCAAAGATCACTTTTGTCCTCATAATACACAACATTTTAATGTTTGTGTTTGTGTTAAATCGTTTGTCCTCAAAGATCACTTTTGTCCTCATAATACACAACATTTTAACGTTTGTGTTTGTGTTAAACCGTTTGTCCTCGATGATCACTTTTGTCCTCATAATACACAACATTTTAATGTTTGTGTTAAACCGTTTGTCCTCAAAGATCACTTTTGTCCTCATAATACACAACATTTTAAAGTTTGTGTTTGTGTTAAACCGTTTGTCCTCAAAGATCACTTTTGTCCTCATAATACTCAACATTTTAAAGTTTGTGTTTGTGTTAAACCGTTTGTCCTCCTTAATCACTTTTGTCCTCATAATACTCAACATTTTAAAGTTTGTGTTTGTGTTAAACCGTTTGTCCTCAAAGATCACTTTTGTCCTTATAATACACAACATTTTAAAGTTTGTGTTTGTGTTAAACCGCTTGTCCTCAATGATAACTTTTGTCCTCATAATACACAACATTTTAATGTTTGTGTTAAACCGTTTGTCCTCAAAGATCACTTTTGTCCTCATAATACACAACATTTTAAAGTTTGTGTTTGTGTTAAACTGTTTGTCCTCAAAGATCACTTTTGTCCTCATAATACACAACATTTAAAGTTTGTGTTTGTGTTAAACCGTTTGACCTCAAAAATAACTTTTGTCCTCATAATACACAACATTTTAATATTTGTGTTAAGCCCTTTGTCCTCAAAGATCACTTTTGTCCTCATAATACACATTTTAATATTTGTGTTAAACCCTTTGTCCTCAAAGATCACTTTTGTCCTCATAATACACAACATTTTAATGTTTGTGTTTGTGTTAAACCGTTTGTCCTCAAAGATCACTTTTGTCCTCATAATACTCAACATTTTAAAGTTTGTGTTTGTGTTAAACCGTTTGTCCTCAAAGATCACTTTTGTCCACATAATACGCAACATTTTAATGTTTGTTTTTGTGTTAAACCGTTTGTCCTCAAAGATCACTTTTGTCCTCATAAAACACAACATTTTAAAATCTGTGTTTGTGTAAAACCGTTTGTCCTCCTTAATCACTTTTGTCCTCATAATACACAACATTTTAATGTTTGTGTTTGTGTTAAACCTTTTGTCCTCAAAGATCACTTTTGTCCTCATAATACACAACATTTTAAAGTTTGTTTTTGTGTTAAACCGTTTGATCTCAAAGATCACTTTTGTCCTCATAATACACAACATTTTAAAGTTTGTGTTTGTGTTAAACCGTTTGTCCTCAAAGATCACTTTTGTCCTCATAATACACAACATTTAAAGTTTGTGTTTGTGTTAAACCGTTTGACCTCAAAGATCACTTTTGTCCTCATAATACACAACATTTTAATATTTGTGTTAAACCCTTTGTCCTCAAAGATCACTTTTGTCCTCATAATACACAACATTTTAATGTTTGTGTTTGTGTTAAATCGTTTGTCCTCAAAGATCACTTTTGTCCTCATAATACACAACATTTTAACGTTTGTGTTTGTGTTAAACCGTTTGTCCTCGATGATCACTTTTGTCCTCATAATACACAACATTTTAATGTTTGTGTTAAACCGTTTGTCCTCAAAGATCACTTTTGTCCTCATAATACACAACATTTTAAAGTTTGTGTTTGTGTTAAACCGTTTGTCCTCAAAGATCACTTTTGTCCTCATAATACTCAACATTTTAAAGTTTGTGTTTGTGTTAAACCGTTTGTCCTCAAAGATCACTTTTGTCCACATAATACGCAACATTTTTATGTTTGTTTTTGTGTTAAACCGTTTGTCCTCAAAGATCACTTTTGTCCTCATAAAACACAACATTTTAAAATCTGTGTTTGTGTAAAACCGTTTGTCCTCCTTAATCACTTTTGTCCTCATAATACACAACATTTTAATGTTTGTGTTTGTGTTAAACCGTTTGTCCTCAAAGATCGCTTTTGTCCTCATAATACACAACATTTTAATGTTTGTGTTTGTGTTAAACCGTTTGTCCTCAAAGATCACTTTTGTCCTCATAATACACAACATTTTAAAGTTTGTGTTTGTGTTAAACCGTTTGACCTCAAAGATCACTTTTGTCCTCATAATACACAACATTTTAAAGTTTGTGTTTGTGTTAAATCGTTTGTCCTCAAAGATCACTTTTATCCTCATAATACACAACATTTTAAAGTTTGTGTTTGTGTTAAACCGTTTGTCCTCCTTAATCACTTTTGTCCTCATAATACACAACATTTTAAAGTTTGTGTTAAACCGTTTGTCCTCAAACATCACTTTTGTCCTCATAATACTCAACATTTTAAAGTTTGTGTTTGTGTTAAACCGTTTGTCCTCAAAGATCACTTTTGTCCTCATAATACACAACATTTTAAAGTTTGTGTTTGTGTTAAACTGTTTGTCCTCAAAGATCACTTTTGTCCTCATAATACACAACATTTAAAGTTTGTGTTTATGTTAAACCGTTTGACCTCAAAAATAACTTTTGTCCTCATAATACACAACATTTTAATATTTGTGTTAAACCCTTTGTCCTCAAAGATCACTTTTGTCCTCATAATACAAATTTTAATATTTGTGTTAAACCCTTTGTCCTCAAAGATCACTTTTGTCCTCATAATACACAACATTTTAATGTTTGTGTTTGTGTTAAATCGTTTGTCCTCAAAGATCACTTTTGTCCTCATAATACACAACATTTTAACGTTTGTGTTTGTGTTAAACCGTTTGTCCTCGATGATCACTTTTGTCCTCATAATACACAACATTTTAATGTTTGTGTTAAACCGTTTGTCCTCAAAGATCACTTTTGTCCTCATAATACACAACATTTTAAAGTTTGTGTTTGTGTTAAACCGTTTGTCCTCAAAGATCACTTTTGTCCTCATAATACTCAACATTTTAAAGTTTGTGTTTGTGTTAAACCGTTTGTCCTCAAAGATCACTTTTGTCCACATAATACGCAACATTTTAATGTTTGTTTTTGTGTTAAACCGTTTGTCCTCAAAGATCACTTTTGTCCTCATAAAACACAACATTTTAAAATCTGTGTTTGTGTAAAACCGTTTGTCCTCCTTAATCACTTTTGTCCTCATAATACACAACATTTTAATGTTTGTGTTTGTGTTAAACCTTTTGTCCTCAAAGATCACTTTTGTCCTCATAATACACAACATTTTAAAGTTTGTTTTTGTGTTAAACCGTTTGATCTCAAAGATCACTTTTGTCCTCATAATACACAACATTTTAAAGTTTGTGTTTGTGTTAAACCGTTTGTCCTCAAAAATAACTTTTGTCCTCATAATACACAACATTTTAATATTTGTGTTAAGCCCTTTGTCCTCAAAGATCACTTTTGTCCTCATAATACACATTTTAATATTTGTGTTAAACCCTTTGTCCTCAAAGATCACTTTTGTCCTCATAATACACAACATTTTAATGTTTGTGTTTGTGTTAAACCGTTTGTCCTCAAAGATCACTTTTGTCCTCATAATACTCAACATTTTAAAGTTTGTGTTTGTGTTAAACCGTTTGTCCTCAAAGATCACTTTTGTCCACATAATACGCAACATTTTAATGTTTGTTTTTGTGTTAAACCGTTTGTCCTCAAAGATCACTTTTGTCCTCATAAAACACAACATTTTAAAATCTGTGTTTGTGTAAAACCGTTTGTCCTCCTTAATCACTTTTGTCCTCATAATACACAACATTTTAATGTTTGTGTTTGTGTTAAACCTTTTGTCCTCAAAGATCACTTTTGTCCTCATAATACACAACATTTTAAAGTTTGTTTTTGTGTTAAACCGTTTGATCTCAAAGATCACTTTTGTCCTCATAATACACAACATTTTAAAGTTTGTGTTTGTGTTAAACCGTTTGTCCTCAAAGATCACTTTTGTCCTCATAATACACAACATTTAAAGTTTGTGTTTGTGTTAAACCGTTTGACCTCAAAGATCACTTTTGTCCTCATAATACACAACATTTTAATATTTGTGTTAAACCCTTTGTCCTCAAAGATCACTTTTGTCCTCATAATACACAACATTTTAATGTTTGTGTTTGTGTTAAATCGTTTGTCCTCAAAGATCACTTTTGTCCTCATAATACACAACATTTTAACGTTTGTGTTTGTGTTAAACCGTTTGTCCTCGATGATCACTTTTGTCCTCATAATACACAACATTTTAATGTTTGTGTTAAACCGTTTGTCCTCAAAGATCACTTTTGTCCTCATAATACACAACATTTTAAAGTTTGTGTTTGTGTTAAACCGTTTGTCCTCAAAGATCACTTTTGTCCTCATAATACTCAACATTTTAAAGTTTGTGTTTGTGTTAAACCGTTTGTCCTCAAAGATCACTTTTGTCCACATAATACGCAACATTTTTATGTTTGTTTTTGTGTTAAACCGTTTGTCCTCAAAGATCACTTTTGTCCTCATAAAACACAACATTTTAAAATCTGTGTTTGTGTAAAACCGTTTGTCCTCCTTAATCACTTTTGTCCTCATAATACACAACATTTTAATGTTTGTGTTTGTGTTAAACCGTTTGTCCTCAAAGATCGCTTTTGTCCTCATAATACACAACATTTTAATGTTTGTGTTTGTGTTAAACCGTTTGTCCTCAAAGATCACTTTTGTCCTCATAATACACAACATTTTAAAGTTTGTGTTTGTGTTAAACCGTTTGACCTCAAAGATCACTTTTGTCCTCATAATACACAACATTTTAAAGTTTGTGTTTGTGTTAAATCGTTTGTCCTCAAAGATCACTTTTATCCTCATAATACACAACATTTTAAAGTTTGTGTTTGTGTTAAACCGTTTGTCCTCCTTAATCACTTTTGTCCTCATAATACACAACATTTTAAAGTTTGTGTTAAACCGTTTGTCCTCAAACATCACTTTTGTCCTCATAATACTCAACATTTTAAAGTTTGTGTTTGTGTTAAACCGTTTGTCCTCAAAGATCACTTTTGTCCTCATAATACACAACATTTTAAAGTTTGTGTTTGTGTTAAACTGTTTGTCCTCAAAGATCACTTTTGTCCTCATAATACACAACATTTAAAGTTTGTGTTTATGTTAAACCGTTTGACCTCAAAAATAACTTTTGTCCTCATAATACACAACATTTTAATATTTGTGTTAAACCCTTTGTCCTCAAAGATCACTTTTGTCCTCATAATACAAATTTTAATATTTGTGTTAAACCCTTTGTCCTCAAAGATCACTTTTGTCCTCATAATACACAACATTTTAATGTTTGTGTTTGTGTTAAATCGTTTGTCCTCAAAGATCACTTTTGTCCTCATAATACACAACATTTTAACGTTTGTGTTTGTGTTAAACCGTTTGTCCTCGATGATCACTTTTGTCCTCATAATACACAACATTTTAATGTTTGTGTTAAACCGTTTGTCCTCAAAGATCACTTTTGTCCTCATAATACACAACATTTTAAAGTTTGTGTTTGTGTTAAACCGTTTGTCCTCAAAGATCACTTTTGTCCTCATAATACTCAACATTTTAAAGTTTGTGTTTGTGTTAAACCGTTTGTCCTCAAAGATCACTTTTGTCCACATAATACGCAACATTTTAATGTTTGTTTTTGTGTTAAACCGTTTGTCCTCAAAGATCACTTTTGTCCTCATAAAACACAACATTTTAAAATCTGTGTTTGTGTAAAACCGTTTGTCCTCCTTAATCACTTTTGTCCTCATAATACACAACATTTTAATGTTTGTGTTTGTGTTAAACCTTTTGTCCTCAAAGATCACTTTTGTCCTCATAATACACAACATTTTAAAGTTTGTTTTTGTGTTAAACCGTTTGATCTCAAAGATCACTTTTGTCCTCATAATACACAACATTTTAAAGTTTGTGTTTGGGTTAAACCGTTTGTCCTCAAAGATCACTTTTGTCCTCATAATACACAACATTTAAAGTTTGTGTTTGTGTTAAACCGTTTGACCTCAAAGATCACTTTTGTCCTCATAATACACAACATTTTAATATTTGTGTTAAACCCTTTGTCCTCAAAGATCACTTTTGTCCTCATAATACACAACATTTTAATGTTTGTGTTTGTGTTAAATCGTTTGTCCTCAAAGATCACTTTTGTCCTCATAATACACAACATTTTAACGTTTGTGTTTGTGTTAAACCGTTTGTCCTCGATGATCACTTTTGTCCTCATAATACACAACATTTTAATGTTTGTGTTAAACCGTTTGTCCTCAAAGATCACTTTTGTCCTCATAATACACAACATTTTAACGTTTGTGTTTGTGTTAAACCGTTTGTCCTCGATGATCACTTTTGTCCTCATAATACACAACATTTTAATGTTTGTGTTAAACCGTTTGTCCTCAAAGATCACTTTTGTCCTCATAATACACAACATTTTAAAGTTTGTGTTTGTGTTAAACCGTTTGTCCTCAAAGATCACTTTTGTCCTCATAATACTCAACATTTTAAAGTTTGTGTTTGTGTTAAACCGTTTGTCCTCAAAGATCACTTTTGTCCACATAATACGCAACATTTTAATGTTTGTTTTTGTGTTAAACCGTTTGTCCTCAAAGATCACTTTTGTCCTCATAAAACACAACATTTTAAAATCTGTGTTTGTGTAAAACCGTTTGTCCTCCTTAATCACTTTTGTCCTCATAATACACAACATTTTAATGTTTGTGTTTGTGTTAAACCGTTTGTCCTCAAAGATCGCTTTTGTCCTCATAATACACAACATTTTAATGTTTGTGTTTGTGTTAAACCGTTTGTCCTCAAAGATCACTTTTGTCCTCATAATACACAACATTTTAAAGTTTGTGTTTGTGTTAAACCGTTTGACCTCAAAGATCACTTTTGTCCTCATAATACACAACATTTTAAAGTTTGTGTTTGTGTTAAATCTTTGTCCTCAAAGATCACTTTTATCCTCATAATACACAACATTTTAAAGTTTGTGTTTGTGTTAAACCGTTTGTCCTCAATGACCACTTTTGTCCTCATAATACACAAGATTTTAATGTTTGTGTTTGTGTTAAACCGTTTGTCCTCAGTGATCACTTTTGTCTTCATAATACACAACATTTTAATGTTTGTGTTAAACCGTTTGTCCTCAAAGATCACTTTTGTCCTCATAATACACAACATTTTAAAGTTTGTGTTTGTGTTAAACCGTTTGACCTCAAAGATCACTTTTGTCCTCATAATACACAACATTTTAATGTTTGTGTTAAACCGTTTGTCCTCAAAGATCACTTTTTTCCTTATAAAACACAACATTTTAATGTTTGTGTTTGTGTTAAACCGTTTGTCCTCAAAGATCACTTTTGTCCTCCTAATACACAACATTTTAAAGTTTGTGTTTGTGTTAAACCGTTTGTCCTCAAAGATCACTTTTGTCCTCATAATACACACCATTTTAATGTTTCTGTTAAACCGTTTGTCCTCAATCACTTTTGTCCTCATAATACGCAACATTTTAATGTTTTTGTTTGTGTTAAACCGTTTGTTCTCAAAGATCACTTTTGTCCTCATAATACACAACATTTTAATGTTTGTGTTTGTGTTAAACCGTTTGTCCTCAAAGATCACTTTTGTCCTCATAATACACAACATTTTAAAGTTTGTGTTTGTGTTAAACTGTTTGTCCTCAAAGATCACTTTTGTCCTCATAATACACAACATTTAAAGTTTGTGTTTGTGTTAAACCGTTTGACCTCAAAAATAACTTTTGTCCTCATAATACACAACATTTTAATATTTGTGTTAAACCCTTTGTCCTCAAAGATCACTTTTGTCCTCATAATACACATTTTAATATTTGTGTTAAACCCTTTGTCCTCAAAGATCACTTTTGTCCTCATAATACACAACATTTTAATGTTTGTGTTTGTGTTAAATCGTTTGTCCTCAAAGATCACTTTTGTCCTCATAATACACAACATTTTAACGTTTGTGTTTGTGTTAAACCGTTTGTCCTCGATGATCACTTTTGTCCTCATAATACACAACATTTTAATGTTTGTGTTAAACCGTTTGTCCTCAAAGATCACTTTTGTCCTCATAATACACAACATTTTAAAGTTTGTGTTTGTGTTAAACCGTTTGTCCTCAAAGATCACTTTTGTCCTCATAATACTCAACATTTTAAAGTTTGTGTTTGTGTTAAACCGTTTGTCCTCAAAGATCACGTTTGTCCACATAATACGCAACATTTTAATGTTTGTTTTAGTGTTAAACCGTTTGTCCTCAAAGATCACTTTTGTCCTCATAAAACACAACATTTTAAAATCTGTGTTTGTGTAAAACCGTTTGTCCTCCTTAATCACTTTTGTCCTCATAATACACAACATTTTAATGTTTGTGTTTGTGTTTGTGTTAAACCGTTTGTCCTCAAAGATCACTTTTGTCCTCATAATACACAACATTTTAAAGTTTGTTTTTGTGTTAAACCGTTTGACCTCAAAGATCACTTTTGTCCTCATAATACACAACATTTTAAAGTTTGTGTTTGTGTTAAACCGTTTGTCCTCAAAGATCACTTTTGTCCTCATAATACACAACATTTAAAGTTTGTGTTTGTGTTAAACCGTTTGACCTCAAAGATCACTTTTGTCCTCATAATACACAACATTTTAATATTTGTGTTAAACCCTTTGTCCTCAAAGATCACTTTTGTCCTCATAATACACAACATTTTAATGTTTGTGTTTGTGTTAAATCGTTTGTCCTCAAAGATCACTTTTGTCCTCATAATACACAACATTTTAACGTTTGTGTTTGTGTTAAACCGTTTGTCCTCGGTGATCACTTTTATCCTCATAATACACAACATTTTAATGTTTGTGTTAAACCGTTTGTCCTCAAAGATCACTTTTGTCCTCATAATACACAACATTTTAAAGTTTGTGTTTGTGTTAAACCGTTTGTCCTCAAAGATCACTTTTGTCCTCATAATACACAACATTTTAAAGTTTGTGTTAAACCGTTTGTCCTCAAACATCACTTTTGTCCTCATAATACTCAACATTTTAAAGTTTGTGTTTGTGTTAAACCATTTGTCCTCAAAGATCACTTTTGTCCTCATAATACACAACATTTTGACATTTGTGTTTGTGTTAAAACGTTTGTCCTCAATGATCACTTTTGTCCTCATAATACACAACATTTTAATGTTTGTGTTAAACCGTTTGTCCTCAATGATCACTTTTGTCTTCATAATACACAACATTTTAATGTTTGTGTTAAACCGTTTGTCCTCAAAGATCACTTCTGTCCTCATAATACAAAACATTGTAAAGTTTGTGTTTGTGTTAAACCGTTTGTCCTCCTAAATCAATGTTGTCCTCATAATACACAACATTTTAATGTTTGTGTTAAACCGTTTTTCCTCAATCACTTTTGTCCTCATAATACGCAAAATTTTAATGTTTGTGTTAAACCGTTTGTCCTCAAAGATCACTTTTGTCCTCATAATACACAACATTTTAATGTTTGTGTTTGTGTTAAACCGTTTGTCCTCCTTAATCACTTTTGTCCTCATAATACTCAACATTTTAAAGTTTGTGTTTGTGTTAAACCGTTTGTCCTCAAAGATCACTTTTGTCCTTATAATACACAACATTTTAAAGTTTGTGTTTGTGTTAAACCGCTTGTCCTCAATGATAACTTTTGTCCTCATAATACACAACATTTTAATGTTTGTGTTAAACCGTTTGTCCTCAAAGATCACTTTTGTCCTCATAATACACAACATTTTAAAGTTTGTGTTTGTGTTAAACTGTTTGTCCTCAAAGATCACTTTTGTCCTCATAATACACAACATTTAAAGTTTGTGTTTGTGTTAAACCGTTTGACCTCAAAAATAACTTTTGTCCTCATAATACACAACATTTTAATATTTGTGTTAAACCCTTTGTCCTCAAAGATCACTTTTGTCCTCATAATACACATTTTAATATTTGTGTTAAACCCTTTGTCCTCAAAGATCACTTTTGTCCTCATAATACACAACATTTTAATGTTTGTGTTTGTGTTAAATCGTTTGTCCTCAAAGATCACTTTTGTCCTCATAATACACAACATTTTAACGTTTGTGTTTGTGTTAAACCGTTTGTCCTCGATGATCACTTTTGTCCTCATAATACACAACATTTTAATGTTTGTGTTAAACCGTTTGTCCTCAAAGATCACTTTTGTCCTCATAATACACAACATTTTAAAGTTTGTGTTTGTGTTAAACCGTTTGTCCTCAAAGATCACTTTTGTCCTCATAATACTCAACATTTTAAAGTTTGTGTTTGTGTTAAACCGTTTGTCCTCCTTAATCACTTTTGTCCTCATAATACTCAACATTTTAAAGTTTGTGTTTGTGTTAAACCGTTTGTCCTCAAAGATCACTTTTGTCCTTATAATACACAACATTTTAAAGTTTGTGTTTGTGTTAAACCGCTTGTCCTCAATGATAACTTTTGTCCTCATAATACACAACATTTTAATGTTTGTGTTAAACCGTTTGTCCTCAAAGATCACTTTTGTCCTCATAATACACAACATTTTAAAGTTTGTGTTTGTGTTAAACTGTTTGTCCTCAAAGATCACTTTTGTCCTCATAATACACAACATTTAAAGTTTGTGTTTGTGTTAAACCGTTTGACCTCAAAAATAACTTTTGTCCTCATAATACACAACATTTTAATATTTGTGTTAAACCCTTTGTCCTCAAAGATCACTTTTGTCCTCATAATACACATTTTAATATTTGTGTTAAACCCTTTGTCCTCAAAGATCACTTTTGTCCTCATAATACACAACATTTTAATGTTTGTGTTTGTGTTAAACCGTTTGTCCTCAAAGATCACTTTTGTCCTCATAATACTCAACATTTTAAAGTTTGTGTTTGTGTTAAACCGTTTGTCCTCAAAGATCACTTTTGTCCACATAATACGCAACATTTTAATGTTTGTTTTTGTGTTAAACCGTTTGTCCTCAAAGATCACTTTTGTCCTCATAAAACACAACATTTTAAAATCTGTGTTTGTGTAAAACCGTTTGTCCTCCTTAATCACTTTTGTCCTCATAATACACAACATTTTAATGTTTGTTTTTGTGTTAAACCGTTTGATCTCAAAGATCACTTTTGTCCTCATAATACACAACATTTAAAGTTTGTGTTTGTCTTAAACCGTTTGACCTCAAAGATCACTTTTGTCCTCATAATACACAACATTTTAATATTTGTGTTAAACCCTTTGTCCTCAAAGATCACTTTTGTCCTCATAATACACAACATTTTAATGTTTGTGTTTGTGTTAAATCGTTTGTCCTCAAAGATCACTTTTGTCCTCATAATACACAACATTTTAACGTTTGTGTTTGTGTTAAACCGTTTGTCCTCGATGATCACTTTTGTCCTCATAATACACAACATTTTAATGTTTGTGTTAAACCGTTTGTCCTCAAAGATCACTTTTGTCCTCATAATACACAACATTTTAAAGTTTGTGTTTGTGTTAAACCGTTTGTCCTCAAAGATCACTTTTGTCCTCATAATACTCAACATTTTAAAGTTTGTGTTTGTGTTAAACCGTTTGTCCTCAAAGATCACTTTTGTCCACATAATACGCAACATTTTAATGTTTGTTTTTGTGTTAAACCGTTTGTCCTCAAAGATCACTTTTGTCCTCATAAAACACAACATTTTAAAATCTGTGTTTGTGTAAAACCGTTTGTCCTCCTTAATCACTTTTGTCCTCATAATACACAACATTTTAATGTTTGTGTTTGTGTTAAACCGTTTGTCCTCAAAGATCGCTTTTGTCCTCATAATACACAACATTTTAATGTTTGTGTTTGTGTTAAACCGTTTGTCCTCAAAGATCACTTTTGTCCTCATAATACACAACATTTTAAAGTTTGTGTTTGTGTTAAACCGTTTGACCTCAAAGATCACTTTTGTCCTCATAATACACAACATTTTAAAGTTTGTGTTTGTGTTAAATCGTTTGTCCTCAAAGATCACTTTTATCCTCATAATACACAACATTTTAAAGTTTGTGTTTGTGTTAAACCGTTTGTCCTCCTTAATCACTTTTGTCCTCATAATACACAACATTTTAAAGTTTGTGTTAAACCGTTTGTCCTCAAACATCACTTTTGTCCTCATAATACTCAACATTTTAAAGTTTGTGTTTGTGTTAAACCGTTTGTCCTCAAAGATCACTTTTGTCCTCATAATACACAACATTTTAAAGTTTGTGTTTGTGTTAAACTGTTTGTCCTCAAAGATCACTTTTGTCCTCATAATACACAACATTTAAAGTTTGTGTTTATGTTAAACCGTTTGACCTCAAAAATAACTTTTGTCCTCATAATACACAACATTTTAATATTTGTGTTAAACCCTTTGTCCTCAAAGATCACTTTTGTCCTCATAATACAAATTTTAATATTTGTGTTAAACCCTTTGTCCTCAAAGATCACTTTTGTCCTCATAATACACAACATTTTAATGTTTGTGTTTGTGTTAAATCGTTTGTCCTCAAAGATCACTTTTGTCCTCATAATACACAACATTTTAACGTTTGTGTTTGTGTTAAACCGTTTGTCCTCGATGATCACTTTTGTCCTCATAATACACAACATTTTAATGTTTGTGTTAAACCGTTTGTCCTCAAAGATCACTTTTGTCCTCATAATACACAACATTTTAAAGTTTGTGTTTGTGTTAAACCGTTTGTCCTCAAAGATCACTTTTGTCCTCATAATACTCAACATTTTAAAGTTTGTGTTTGTGTTAAACCGTTTGTCCTCAAAGATCACTTTTGTCCACATAATACGCAACATTTTAATGTTTGTTTTTGTGTTAAACCGTTTGTCCTCAAAGATCACTTTTGTCCTCATAAAACACAACATTTTAAAATCTGTGTTTGTGTAAAACCGTTTGTCCTCCTTAATCACTTTTGTCCTCATAATACACAACATTTTAATGTTTGTGTTTGTGTTAAACCTTTTGTCCTCAAAGATCACTTTTGTCCTCATAATACACAACATTTTAAAGTTTGTTTTTGTGTTAAACCGTTTGATCTCAAAGATCACTTTTGTCCTCATAATACACAACATTTTAAAGTTTGTGTTTGTGTTAAACCGTTTGTCCTCAAAGATCACTTTTGTCCTCATAATACACAACATTTAAAGTTTGTGTTTGTGTTAAACCGTTTGACCTCAAAGATCACTTTTGTCCTCATAATACACAACATTTTAATATTTGTGTTAAACCCTTTGTCCTCAAAGATCACTTTTGTCCTCATAATACACAACATTTTAATGTTTGTGTTTGTGTTAAATCGTTTGTCCTCAAAGATCACTTTTGTCCTCATAATACACAACATTTTAACGTTTGTGTTTGTGTTAAACCGTTTGTCCTCGATGATCACTTTTGTCCTCATAATACACAACATTTTAATGTTTGTGTTAAACCGTTTGTCCTCAAAGATCACTTTTGTCCTCATAATACACAACATTTTAAAGTTTGTGTTTGTGTTAAACCGTTTGTCCTCAAAGATCACTTTTGTCCTCATAATACTCAACATTTTAAAGTTTGTGTTTGTGTTAAACCGTTTGTCCTCAAAGATCACTTTTGTCCACATAATACGCAACATTTTAATGTTTGTTTTTGTGTTAAACCGTTTGTCCTCAAAGATCACTTTTGTCCTCATAAAACACAACATTTTAAAATCTGTGTTTGTGTAAAACCGTTTGTCCTCCTTAATCACTTTTGTCCTCATAATACACAACATTTTAATGTTTGTGTTTGTGTTAAACCGTTTGTCCTCAAAGATCACTTTTGTCCTCATAATACACAACATTTTAAAGTTTGTGTTTGTGTTAAACCGTTTGACCTCAAAGATCACTTTTGTCCTCATAATACACAACATTTTAAAGTTTGTGTTTGTGTTAAATCGTTTGTCCTCAAAGATCACTTTTATCCTCATAATACACAACATTTTAAAGTTTGTGTTTGTGTTAAACCGTTTGTCCTCCTTAATCACTTTTGTCCTCATAATACACAACATTTTAAAGTTTGTGTTAAACCGTTTGTCCTCAAACATCACTTTTGTCCTCATAATACTCAACATTTTAAAGTTTGTGTTTGTGTTAAACCGTTTGTCCTCAAAGATCACTTTTGTCCTCATAATACACAACATTTTAAAGTTTGTGTTTGTGTTAAACTGTTTGTCCTCAAAGATCACTTTTGTCCTCATAATACACAACATTTAAAGTTTGTGTTTATGTTAAACCGTTTGACCTCAAAAATAACTTTTGTCCTCATAATACACAACATTTTAATATTTGTGTTAAACCCTTTGTCCTCAAAGATCACTTTTGTCCTCATAATACAAATTTTAATATTTGTGTTAAACCCTTTGTCCGCAAAGATCACTTTTGTCCTCATAATACACAACATTTTAATGTTTGTGTTTGTGTTAAATCGTTTGTCCTCAAAGATCACTTTTGTCCTCATAATACACAACATTTTAACGTTTGTGTTTGTGTTAAACCGTTTGTCCTCGATGATCACTTTTGTCCTCATAATACACAACATTTTAATGTTTGTGTTAAACCGTTTGTCCTCAAAGATCACTTTTGTCCTCATAATACACAACATTTTAAAGTTTGTGTTTGTGTTAAACCGTTTGTCCTCAAAGATCACTTTTGTCCTCATAATACTCAACATTTTAAAGTTTGTGTTTGTGTTAAACCGTTTGTCCTCAAAGATCACTTTTGTCCACATAATACGCAACATTTTAATGTTTGTTTTTGTGTTAAACCGTTTGTCCTCAAAGATCACTTTTGTCCTCATAAAACACAACATTTTAAAATCTGTGTTTGTGTAAAACCGTTTGTCCTCCTTAATCACTTTTGTCCTCATAATACACAACATTTTAATGTTTGTGTTTGTGTTAAACCTTTTGTCCTCAAAGATCACTTTTGTCCTCATAATACACAACATTTTAAAGTTTGTTTTTGTGTTAAACCGTTTGATCTCAAAGATCACTTTTGTCCTCATAATACACAACATTTTAAAGTTTGTGTTTGTGTTAAACCGTTTGTCCTCAAAGATCACTTTTGTCCTCATAATACACAACATTTAAAGTTTGTGTTTGTGTTAAACCGTTTGACCTCAAAGATCACTTTTGTCCTCATAATACACAACATTTTAATATTTGTGTTAAACCCTTTGTCCTCAAAGATCACTTTTGTCCTCATAATACACAACATTTTAATGTTTGTGTT
Organism: Carassius gibelio; assembly: GCF_023724105.1. Classification (NCBI taxonomy): domain Eukaryota; kingdom Metazoa; phylum Chordata; class Actinopteri; order Cypriniformes; family Cyprinidae; genus Carassius; species Carassius gibelio. Next base: position 19,357,659 of record NC_068417.1, on the reverse strand, counting down.
TGTGTTAAATCGTTTGTCCTCAAAGATCACTTTTGTCCTCATAATACACAACATTTTAATGTTTGTGTTTGTGTTAAACCGTTTGTCCTCGATGATCACTTTTGTCCTCATAATACACAACATTTTAATGTTTGTTAAACCGTTTGTCCTCAAAGATCACTTTTGTCCTCATAATACACAACATTTTAAAGTTTGTGTTTGTGTTAAACCGTTTGTCCTCAAAGATCACTTTTGTCCTCATAATACTCAACATTTTAAAGTTTGTGTTTGTGTTAAACCGTTTGTCCTCAAAGATCACTTTTGTCCACATAATACGCAACATTTTAATGTTTGTTTTTGTGTTAAACCGTTTGTCCTCAAAGATCACTTTTGTCCTCATAAAACACAACATTTTAAAATCTGTGTTTGTGTAAAACCGTTTGTCCTCCTTAATCACTTTTGTCCTCATAATACACAACATTTTAATGTTTGTGTTTGTGTTAAACCGTTTGTCCTCAAAGATCGCTTTTGTCCTCATAATACACAACATTTTAATGTTTGTGTTTGTGTTAAACCGTTTGTCCTCAAAGATCACTTTTGTCCTCATAATACACAACATTTTAAAGTTTGTGTTTGTGTTAAACCGTTTGACCTCAAAGATCACTTTTGTCCTCATAATACACAACATTTTAAAGTTTGTGTTTGTGTTAAATCTTTGTCCTCAAAGATCACTTTTATCCTCATAATACACAACATTTTAAAGTTTGTGTTTGTGTTAAACCGTTTGTCCCCAATGACCACTTTTGTCCTCATAATACACAAGATTTTAATGTTTGTGTTTGTGTTAAACCGTTTGTCCTCAGTGATCACTTTTGTCTTCATAATACACAACATTTTAATGTTTGTGTTAAACCGTTTGTCCTCAAAGATCACTTTTGTCCTCATAATACACAACATTTTAAAGTTTGTGTTTGTGTTAAACCGTTTGACCTCAAAGATCACTTTTGTCCTCATAATACACAACATTTTAAAGTTTGTGTTTGTGTTAAACTGTTTGTCCTCAAAGATCACTTTTGTCCTCATAATACACAACATTTAAAGTTTGTGTTTGTGTTAAACCGTTTGACCTCAAAAATAACTTTTGTCCTCATAATACACAACATTTTAATATTTGTGTTAAACCCTTTGTCCTCAAAGATCACTTTTGTCCTCATAATACACATTTTAATATTTGTGTTAAACCCTTTGTCCTCAAAGATCACTTTTGTCCTCATAATACACAACATTTTAATGTTTGTGTTTGTGTTAAATCGTTTGTCCTCAAAGATCACTTTTGTCCTCATAATACACAACATTTTAACGTTTGTGTTTGTGTTAAACCGTTTGTCCTCGATGATCACTTTTGTCCTCATAATACACAACATTTTAATGTTTGTGTTAAACCGTTTGTCCTCAAAGATCACTTTTGTCCTCATAATACTCAACATTTTAAAGTTTGTGTTTGTGTTAAACCGTTTGTCCTCAAAGATCACTTTTGTCCACATAATACGCAACATTTTAATGTTTGTTTTTGTGTTAAACCGTTTGTCCTCAAAGATCACTTTTGTCCTCATAAAACACAACATTTTAAAATCTGTGTTTGTGTAAAACCGTTTGTCCTCCTTAATCACTTTTGTCCTCATAATACACAACATTTTAATGTTTGTGTTTGTGTTAAACCGTTTGTCCTCAAAGATCGCTTTTGTCCTCATAATACACAACATTTTAATGTTTGTGTTTGTGTTAAACCGTTTGTCCTCAAAGATCACTTTTGTCCTCATAATACACAACATTTTAAAGTTTGTGTTTGTGTTAAACCGTTTGACCTCAAAGATCACTTTTGTCCTCATAATACACAACATTTTAAAGTTTGTGTTTGTGTTAAATCTTTGTCCTCAAAGATCACTTTTATCCTCATAATACACAACATTTTAAAGTTTGTGTTTGTGTTAAACCGTTTGTCCCCAATGACCACTTTTGTCCTCATAATACACAAGATTTTAATGTTTGTGTTTGTGTTAAACCGTTTGTCCTCAGTGATCACTTTTGTCTTCATAATACACAACATTTTAATGTTTGTGTTAAACCGTTTGTCCTCAAAGATCACTTTTGTCCTCATAATACACAACATTTTAAAGTTTGTGTTTGTGTTAAACCGTTTGACCTCAAAGATCACTTTTGTCCTCATAATACACAACATTTTAAAGTTTGTGTTTGTGTTAAACTGTTTGTCCTCAAAGATCACTTTTGTCCTCATAATACACAACATTTAAAGTTTGTGTTTGTGTTAAACCGTTTGACCTCAAAAATAACTTTTGTCCTCATAATACACAACATTTTAATATTTGTGTTAAACCCTTTGTCCTCAAAGATCACTTTTGTCCTCATAATACACATTTTAATATTTGTGTTAAACCCTTTGTCCTCAAAGATCACTTTTGTCCTCATAATACACAACATTTTAATGTTTGTGTTTGTGTTAAATCGTTTGTCCTCAAAGATCACTTTTGTCCTCATAATACACAACATTTTAACGTTTGTGTTTGTGTTAAACCGTTTGTCCTCGATGATCACTTTTGTCCTCATAATACACAACATTTTAATGTTTGTGTTAAACCGTTTGTCCTCAAAGATCACTTTTGTCCTCATAATACACAACATTTTAAAGTTTGTGTTTGTGTTAAACCGTTTGTCCTCAAAGATCACTTTTGTCCTCATAATACTCAACATTTTAAAGTTTGTGTTTGTGTTAAACCGTTTGTCCTCAAAGATCACGTTTGTCCACATAATACGCAACATTTTAATGTTTGTTTTAGTGTTAAACCGTTTGTCCTCAAAGATCACTTTTGTCCTCATAAAACACAACATTTTAAAATCTGTGTTTGTGTAAAACCGTTTGTCCTCCTTAATCACTTTTGTCCTCATAATACACAACATTTTAATGTTTGTGTTTGTGTTTGTGTTAAACCGTTTGTCCTCAAAGATCACTTTTGTCCTCATAATACACAACATTTTAAAGTTTGTTTTTGTGTTAAACCGTTTGACCTCAAAGATCACTTTTGTCCTCATAATACACAACATTTTAAAGTTTGTGTTTGTGTTAAACCGTTTGTCCTCAAAGATCACTTTTGTCCTCATAATACACAACATTTAAAGTTTGTGTTTGTGTTAAACCGTTTGACCTCAAAGATCACTTTTGTCCTCATAATACACAACATTTTAATATTTGTGTTAAACCCTTTGTCCTCAAAGATCACTTTTGTCCTCATAATACACAACATTTTAATGTTTGTGTTTGTGTTAAATCGTTTGTCCTCAAAGATCACTTTTGTCCTCATAATACACAACATTTTAACGTTTGTGTTTGTGTTAAACCGTTTGTCCTCGATGATCACTTTTGTCCTCATAATACACAACATTTTAATGTTTGTGTTAAACCGTTTGTCCTCAAAGATCACTTTTGTCCTCATAATACACAACATTTTAAAGTTTGTGTTTGTGTTAAACCGTTTGTCCTCAAAGATCACTTTTGTCCTCATAATACTCAACATTTTAAAGTTTGTGTTTGTGTTAAACCGTTTGTCCTCAAAGATCACTTTTGTCCACATAATACGCAACATTTTAATGTTTGTTTTTGTGTTAAACCGTTTGTCCTCAAAGATCACTTTTGTCCTCATAAAACACAACATTTTAAAATCTGTGTTTGTGTAAAACCGTTTGTCCTCCTTAATCACTTTTGTCCTCATAATACACAACATTTTAATGTTTGTGTTTGTGTTAAACCGTTTGTCCTCAAAGATCGCTTTTGTCCTCATAAAACACAACATTTGAATTTTTGTGTTTGTGTTAAACCGTTTGTCCTTGATCACTTTTGTCCTCATAATACACAACATTTTAATGTTTGTGTTTGTGTTAAACCGTTTGTCCTCAAAGATCACTTTTGTCCTCATAATACACAACATTTTAAAGTTTGTGTTTGTGTTAAACCGTTTGACCTCAAAGATCACTTTTGTCCTCATAATACACAACATTTTAAAGTTTGTGTTTGTGTTAAATCGTTTGTCCTCAAAGATCACTTTTATCCTCATAATACACAACATTTTAAAGTTTGTGTTTGTGTTTGTGTTAAACCGTTTGTCCTCAATGACCACTTTTGTCCTCATAATACACAACATTTTAATGTTTGTGTTTGTGTTAAACCGTTTGTCCTCAGTGATCACTTTTGTCTTCATAATACACAACATTTTAATGTTTGTGTTTGTGTTAAACCGTTTGTCCTCAAAGATCACTTTTGTCCTCATAATACACAACATTTTAAAGTTTGTGTTTGTGTTAAACCGTTTGACCTCAAAGATCACTTTTGTCCTCATAATACATGACATTTTAATGTTTGTGTTTGAGTTAAACCGTTTGTCCTCCTAAATCACTTTTGTCCTCATAATACACAACATTTTAATGTTTCTGTTAAACCGTTTGTCCTCAATCACTTTTGTCCTCATAATACGCAACATTTTAATGTTTTTGTTTGTGTTAAACCGTTTGTCCTCAAAGATCACTTTTGTCCTCATAATACTCAACATTTTAAAGTTTGTGTTAAACCATTTGTCCTCAAAGATCACTTTTGTCCTCATAATACACAACATTTTAATGTTTGTGTTTGTGTTAAACCGTTTGACCTCAAAGATCACTTTTGTCCTCATAATACACAACATTTTAATGTTTGGGTTTGTGTTAAACCATTTGTCCTCCTAAATCAATGTTGTCCTCATAATACACAACATTTTAATGTTTGTGTTTGTGTTAAACCGTTTGTCCTCCTTAATCACTTTTGTCCTCATAAAACACAACATTTGAATTTTTGTGTTTGTGTTAAACCGTTTGTCCTCAAAGATCGCTTTTGTCCTCATAAAACACAACATTTGAATTTTTGTGTTTGTGTTAAACCGTTTGTCCTAGATCACTTTTGTCCTCATAATACACAACATTTTAATTTTTGTGTTTGTGTTAAACCGTTTGTCCTCAATGATCACTTTTGTCCTCATAATACACAACATTTTAAAGTTTGTGTTTGTGTTAAACCGTTTGACCTCAAAGATCACTTTTGTCCTCATAATACACAACATTTTAATGTTTGTGTTTGTGTTAAATCGTTTGTCCTCAAAGATCACTTTTATCCTCATAATACACAACATTTTAAAGTTTGTGTTTGTGTTAAACCGTTTGTCCTCAATGACCACTTTTGTCCTCATAATACACAACATTTTAATGTTTGTGTTTGTGTTATACCGTTTTTCCTCAAAGATCACTTTTGTCCTCATAATACACAACATTTTAAAGTTTGTTTGTGTTAAACCGTTTGACCTCAAAGATCACTTTTGTCCTCATAATACACAACATTTTAATGTTTGTGTTTGTGTTAAACCGTTTGTCCTCCTAAATCACTTTTGTCCTCATAATACACAACATTTTAATGTTTGTGTTAAACCGTTTGTCCTCAAAGATCACTTTTGTCCTCATAAAACACAACATTTTAATGTTTGTGTTTGTGTTAAACCGTTTGACCTCAAAGATCACTTTTGTCCTCATAATACGCAACATTTTAATGTTTTTGTTTGTGTTAAACCGTTTGTCCTCAAAGATCACTTTTGTCCTCATAATACTCAACATTTTAAAGTTTGTGTTAAACCATTTGTCCTCAAAGATCACTTTTGTCCTCATAATACACATTTTAATGTTTGTGTTTGTGTTAAACTGTTTGTGTGTGTGTGTGTGTCTTAC